>NC_088348.1:5202500-5895000 GCF_036884655.1 Musa acuminata AAA Group | reverse complement strand
ATATATATATAAGCCTTGGTGACGTCGCCGAAAATGGTGATGTCGCCGAGCCTTTTTCTAAAAATATATATATATATAAATGAATATATAAATATTATTTTATTATTATTCGTTCCGTCCGGTAACGGGCGGTCCACGTACTGGTATACCGTCGGACCGGTACGTACCACTCGTACCGGACGGTATTATTCGGTATTGCTTACCTTGGTCTAAATATGAAGGAATTGAACTAATATGTCATATTAAGGAAAATTGAACTAATGTGTCCTACTATGGAACTTTGGAAATGCTGAAGATAGAATAAGATGCGAAATAAATAGGAAGAGATTGATGAAAATATTATTCACAGAATAAAAATTGGGTTGTCAAAGTTAAGAGGGGGTGTTGGGTATTTTGTGTGATCATCGAATGCTTGTTAGATAAAAGAAAAGTTATATGAAATAATTGTTAGTTCAGTCATACTTTATGCATTTGAATGTTGAATGGTAAAAATATATACATAAAGTTTGTGCGGTTAAGATGAAAAATGTTCATATGTATATGCAGGACAATTAAGTTCTGATGGATAATAAAATGAGGTATTATTGTCCGAAGATGATAGGGACATGCTCAAAGGAGACATGTAGATTTGTGGTTATGCTGGGGAAGCCGACTAGTATTAGTGGTGTGAAAGGTAGAGCAAGATATAAGACAACTTTACTATAAACAGTAAAAATAGATGTGAATGTTTTTTGTTAACTAAAGATATTATCTTGAGTAGAAAGGAAAAGATCCATGTAATTGATCTCAAATTATTGAGACATTATGGTGGTGGTTGTGACATCAATATCAAATGGAGTTCCTTTGTTCTCTGATTTATTATTGTAATTGCCAGCTTGTTGAGACTGATGGATCGTCCACTCTTCCGCCTTCTGTTCTTCGTATTCTTAACTTCAAAGCCTGCAGAGGTATGAATGTTCTATCTGTCTCAACTTTGATTTGGGACATCAGAATGTGATTGTACCCAAAAAAATATTGCATTGGTCTTGGTCCAAGTAGCCTGTATGTTGACTGCAATTTTTCTACTTTTTTGAAAATGAAGGTGCGATTATGTTCGGTGATTCCTTGTTACTTTCGGAATGTTCTCTGATCGTCGAAGAACTGAAAGTGACATCACTTTGTTTTCAGGTAAGCAACAGATTTCTCTCACATGAGACCTTTTCATTAGTTGATGTAGGATGCAGCTCATGGTTAGGCCTTTTTTATCTAGATGTCACATTGTCTGCCTTCCTTATATCCTGATGTAGTAAGCTTTCATGTTTAGTGTGCTCATGGACGGCCGACCACTGTCCCTCTTCTGAATATGGCATCACTCCACGAGCAGCTAGCAAAGCTCAAAGTTGATCAAGGGGGCTCGAGCGAGACATGGCACGGACTCAGAGTCCACCGACGTCCGAGCTTCAGACGAGCACAATTGCTTCTAGACTCCGCCAAAAGGTTTCACAATGGATGATGTATCAGAAGTAATGTTTTTCTTCTGTGCATAGTTAACAAATACCAGACGTCGATAAATGATCTTGAAGCCGTGGGAAACCCGTATGGTGTTGTACTCATGAACCATTCATTTGTAACTGCTGGCGAAGATGTAGCCGAGGGAATTCATTATGCTGTTGTCTGGGAGAACATTCATTTCTAACTACAGATGAAGATGTATCCGTTGAGTTGATCATACACCGAAATCTAATAAAGTAGTTTACATTCTCAACTAGCTCGTTGTGCTTTGAACATGTTACTGAAGCTTTGTGCAATTCTGTTGGGCCCAATTGATCGCTGAAGATATCGAGCATCGGCTATTTGTTCAAAGTTGACAAGGTTGAACGAGTTATTCGATGGTTTGCTGGAAATCTTTTTGTCTGCTTTGAATAATGGTGGGAGAACAAGTTCAAAGTTTGGTAAAATAAGTATCTAAAATTCTTAAATATAGAAATCTCACGGATTTGAGTAAAACCCAAATTGATTGAGTTTAGATTTTGGGATGAAGTGGTAATCAGTCATCTATAATATCATATTTGTTTAATCACCAAAAACTTGAGGCTTCTCCGTGACATTGGTCAAAATAACAATTGATTCTTTTTGGAGAAGGATTGATACGTCAAAAGACCGCCATTTTATTACTTCAAATAATAAAAGCAAAACGCAAAACGTCTGGTCTTCAAACTGGCGGCAAATTCAGGAGGGAACCAATTGTTCTTCTGGCTTCGTCTTCCTTCATTTGGAAGCCACATTCCTTCGTCTTCCGTCAATTGATCGCTCTCGACGGGATCTGTTCCGTTCTTCCGCACAACAGCAGAGCTGATCTCGAAAGAATCGGGCGATGAATCCCTCGACGCCACTTCGAAGCCCTAACCCTAGCAAGCACGGCGGCCCCGGCGTCTACCAGATCGGCGGCGTCCCCGTGGAGTTCCCCTTCAAGCCCTACGGCTCCCAGCTCGCCTTCATGGGGCGCGTCATCTCCACCCTCGATCGCGCCCGCCGGCAGGGCCGATGCCACGCTCTCCTCGAGTCCCCCACCGGCACCGGCAAGTCCCTCTCCCTCCTCTGCTCCTCCCTCGCCTGGCAGCGCCACCACCAGCACCTCGTCCTATCTGGGGCCGCTGCTCCGCCCCCGTGTCCCCCGCCGCTCGCGTCCGATCCCCTCGTCCATGGTGGCGGATTTATTCCCCCGTCCCAGCCTTCGAGTAAGCAATGTCTATTCTTGTGCTGTCATTCCTTCTAATTCCGTTCTTTTGGTCCCTGATCGGGACACGAAGGTTTGGACTTATCCTTTTCTGACGAACCTTAGGTGACGCTGAGGAACCTCCGGCGCCTACAAGCGCTAGAGCTCAGAGGAGACAGTCGCTTCCCAAAATCTACTATGCTTCGTGAGTGCTATCTCTCGTTAACGCTACGATTTGAGCCTTTGTGCTGTTTCCTGATTGCTGTTTGCTTCGGACATGTGAAGGAGGACTCACTCCCAGATAAGTCAGGTGGTTCGTGAATATAGGAAAACATCCTATCGGGTGCCAATGGCAATTCTGGTAAGCGAATCTTGTTTCTAAATTATGATAAAGGTGTTTTTGTTGTACTACTAGCCCATAATGCAACAATGCTGATGGTTCAATTTCCAAAATTTCTTTTCTGAGTTTCCATTTTCTTCGAGCTGTTGGTTTCAGGCATCACGAAAGCACTACTGCACTAACAAGCATGTGTGCACAAGAGATAATCTGGATGATGAATGGTAGCCTTCTTGAAGCCCCAAAGAACTTACCTTTCTGACTTTTACATCATCTTTGCTGTTTTATGTTTTTAATGTCCTCCTGTTTTGCTTTAGTAAATTGCTTCTGAAGGATGAAAACCTAGGTTGCAGTGAATACAAGTGAGTTTCTCTTTGATACATATGAGTTCATCGTATACTTTAGTTCTCATTCTTATGAAGGCAACTGTTTTTAACTATGACAGAAATGCACACAAAGTCAAATGTCATCCCTCTCTTCAGAAAGGTGGCTGTTATGAGGTTCATGACATTGAAGATCTTGTAAAAGTTGGGCACAGTGTGAAAGGTCTGTTACCTTTAACTATAACAGTCTTCAATGCAGTACTACTAAACTAAGTATGTTTTTTCTACTTTTGTTTTTCTTGTAGGTTGTTCATATTTTGCTGCACAAACAATGGCTGAGGAAGCTCAGCTAGTTTTCTGCCCATACAGTTACATTATAAATCCAACAGTCCGGAGAGCAATGGATATAGATATAAAAGGATCCATTGTGATACTGGATGAGGCCCAGTATGCCCTTTGTTACTTTGTAACAATTTGTATCTTGCATTTTGAACTAATCATAGATAGTATTTGCAGTAGATGTTTTCAGAACATCTGCTTTGAACTCAAAATTCTAGACACACACACCCATTTGAATTTAGTGATCTACAATTTATGGGATGTAGCCACGCGGGCACCTAATTCTTTTTTAATTTATCATTAATAGCAACATAGAGGATGTTGCACGTGATGCAGGGAGTATAGAAGTTGAAGAGGATGTGCTTTTTGGTAAGCCAGTCTGCAAATATTATATAGTAGCCACATAGAATCTGAAAGCTAAATATTTTTACTTGGTTCGAATCTGAATGCCTATCTCTGTTATACCTAGCATTGCAAACGGAACTTGAACACTTATGCATGGCTGATGGTGGAGCAATGACATACCAACCATTATATGACATGATTCAGGTACAAATTTTGCAAAGATGAGTTTCATAATCTTATTAACTTGTAACCAAGACCAAGTGCTTTCTATTGCACAGGGAATAATAAGTTGGATAGGTGACAGGAAAATGAGCATGAAAAAGCATGAATTTGAGCACTACTCTTCATTGTGAGTATATTCTGCTGGAACTTATAATGTTTAAGGTTTCTACTAAGAATATTTTAGCTTAGCCATAGATTTCTTGGTCCAATTCAGTTTTGAGACTACTAGCTATTGAACATTGGTAGTTCCATTGTTCAAGCAAGTCATATGCAGTAAATAAAAGCTACTGCAAGTGTTTTTTTTTTTGTTTTGAATTCTAAAATATCTATGTAATTATAGGCTATATTCTGTTGGCCTGGATTTCTTTGCACCACGTTTCTATGATTCAGATGTTTTTCCTGTCAAATCCTTTAACTTGCTAACTTTATGTAGTTTGCATAAGCTATGACAAAAAGTCACATACCCCTCTTCTATAAGTGAGGGTGTTAGGGACTCATAAGATTGAGATATATGTCCATTCTAAGATCATCTACCACGTGCATTTTAAGATATATACATGACATCTCCTTTGATGGCCTTATACAAGCCCAAGTCCAAAGCCCAATACAAATATGTCTTATGCTCAAATCTTACTATAATCTAATAAAAAATAAAATATATGTAGGATGAGACCTCTATGGGGATTTAGGCCCATATAGCTCTAATGTAGTGATCCGAAGCTTTCTGCGTCCTCTTGAGCTGTCGTATTAATGTGGTGGTACTCTAATCCCTACCAACTCTCCTTGAGTGAAAAATTCACCTCTAGTGAATGAAAATTGAGATATTACTTTATGATGTCAGGGTCTATCAATCGTAACTCATCTTTTGAAATCCATGTGTCCTCAAGGTTGGATTGCGTATTCCATCATACCAAGTATCTGTATTCCTTATATGAGAGAGAGATCCCGAGTTGGTTGTCCAAGATGTTCTCAACTTACTTCCGAATAGTCAAGTGTGAAGGGAACTCTAGAATTAGGGGTACTAGGATGGAAGAAAAGGAATGATCGTGTTGTTACTACTGCATGCCTAAGAATATCTTTGATGTGGGCTCCAGTGTCTCATGGTAGGGTGATAAATCTTCCACATAAGAATTATATTGGCAAATCCAAAAGTCAAATTTAAGAGACTTAAGCTGTAGCTGTGATTAAAAGCTAACAGCGCTACCCTGAGATAAGCATTTCTTATGTTGTTAGAATGTACATGTACAAAGTGCTAGAATATGACAAAACAAAATTTGTCATCCACAAGTCGAAGTAGCTCATATCCTAAATTATTTCCTGATGCTGTGTTCTTTTTACTGCCGCCACATTACATGGCATATGATAGATGACCAAATTATCCTTTACAGAGCTTATTTCTCTGATGATTTGGTTGTACAAAGATGTTGGACTTGCGCACTAACTTCAGAAATAGATTACACAATATCAGATTTCTTTCTAATTTTATTTTGCAAGTTAGGCTAATGCTTTATGCAGTTGTTTATTGCACATATTTAACCTTTTAAAAGCTGTTCAGAAAGTCCAATGCATTTTCACCAACAGAGCAACTAGTTGTTTATCCTCTCTTCAGATATTTTTTTAATACTTTGTTTTCTGGAAATATCCATTCATGGGGCATTTCTTTCATTAGGTCTTTACACTTCTCTTGATGCCTTTTTATCACAAATCCAATAACTAGAGTATGGCTTGACATTTGTCATGTTTCTTGGATGATTCTCTGAGATTGTCAAACATAGCCTATATGGTGAGGCCTCCAAATGTATTTGATGGCCTACATTCAATTCTGTGTAGAAAATTCTGATCTTTGGAAGCGTTGTAATTGTTACTGATCTTCATTTATGCAGTTCCTTGTGTAAAAAAAAAAAAAATCAATCTTTCAGTTAATTCAACGATTCAGAAGAAACATGCAGTCAATTATTTGGGGAGAAGTAACTTAATATCATGCAATGATGTAAACATGGTGTTGTTGTCATACATAAGGTGACCATGATGTGCATATTAATAGAATATATGTCACATGCAACACCTTAGATTTCCATCGTGTATCATTTTGTTGTTAACTATCTTATAGAAGACCATGTTGATAAGGCTTTGAAAATCACACTTTTGTTATTATCCAAAGAATGTTCCATGTCAATAAGAGGGTTCAAGAGTAGTAATAATTGTAATTTCCTTTGAGTCAAAGTTATAACTAATTTGGTTCTGAATGGCATGATATTTCCAAAAATATCTTCAAATAGAGCTGTTATTGGCTTTCACAAATCTGACTAGGAAGATGGAGAATTAAGAAGAGGTCATACTCCCAAGTTTGAAGAAGCAGTTTGCATGGAAGAGATCTCTATATTGAGTTATAACCTTTTTGTGGGATCTTGGACATTGAAAATTTTGGATCTAAATAAAGATCGTTGTGATAGCATCATTATGATCTCTGTTTAATACATGGATAGCTAAGTTTGAGGAAAGAGAAGGCTTTTGCTGTGATCTCTGCTTATGTTTCTTTCAAGATAGTTATATCATTTTAAATTGCAATTCTTTTTAGTGTTAACTGAAATATTAATTGGTGAATGGGTTTTTCCTTCCTGTAGTTTGTGGATTTCATGTTCCATCTGGATGCTTTAATATCATACATTGTCTGTGTATGTTCTTTCTTTGGTCACTGACAAAAAATTGTTATGGTCAAATGTTTGTGAAGCCAAGTTAAAAAATACTTCTGGTTTAAAAGTTGATCCTTTTCTAAAATTGAGTCATTTTGATCATGACAGTTGGACTGCTGATAAGGCCATTAGGGAGCTCCAACAGGCTGGAATTACAGAACAATGTTTTCCAATTCTACATCAATGTGCCACGAAGGTGCTTTCCACTTTCTAAATAGGCTCTTTTTCTTTTGCCATGGATACTATCTGACATCTTTTTTATATGATTCTCTTTGTTGTTCAAGGCAATTAAAGCTGCTTCAGATGAAGAATCTGTTGGAAACCGTTTAAGTGGCATGTCCTTAATTGCATTGGAAGGTACATTTCCAGCTTTTAAATCATGCCCCACAACTGAAACTTGTAATCCAGCAAACTTTTTTTTCTTTGCAGGTCTATTCTCCTCACTTAGTTATTTCTTCTGTGGAAATGGCAGCCGTGCAACTGATTATCAACTAGCATTGCAACGTTATGTTAAAAGAGAAGGCGGTGAGTAATACAAAGAATGCATTGTTTGTTCTTAGAAATTATGTTCAGACCCAGATATTTAAAAAATGGTATCTAACTAGATTTGATTCTCAGCTTCTTTCATCAGTCCTTCTGGCAAAGTACATCTATGCAAGTGGCTATGACACTTAGGCATTTTTCCCCTACTTCATTTGCATCTTACTGGCCCATCATTTTAGCATTTAACAAAGCATTGTCCAATCAAATTTGCAAGAAGTATGTGAAAAATAGGTAGCCTGGTGCATAAGGCCTTTGTGGTCTGGGGTCTAGGGAAAGGTCAGTATATGAAGCGTTACCCTTGCAAGCAAAGAGAATATCTCAAGTTTGCAATAAGTGTGTGCTGCTGCAAATTGGAACCTACATGACACGTAATCACTGGAAATCACAGAACAACTCTTTTTTGCATTCCTCCCTGTATTATCATCTAATGTAGCCTTTTCCTAACATAATTTACTTGTTGATGATTGCTCATCATCATTTATAAGTCCAGCTAAAAGTTTTACCATCGTTAAAAGGCATTTTGTGGGTTAACATACAGTGTCCTTTTGGTCTGCTGACAGCCTATTTCTCACATGCTAATCAACATGACAGTCTTGAGTTACTGTTATGAAGAATCTCACTGTCTTTTACTACTTGAGCATGTTTTAGGTGTTAATGGCGGTTGAGACATCTCAGCAAAACTATTGTTGACAGGTAATGCTGCGAATGGCTGGATCTGCAAATTGAGTTTGTGGTGCCTGAATCCTGCTGTTGTTTTCAAAGAGATTGCAAATCTGTCTCTTTCAGTTATCCTTACATCAGGGTACTTAGATGTCATAGTTTGTTATTCAATTGAATGCTTTCTAATTGCTTGCCTTGTTATTTCTATTATGGTAAGCAATTTTCTCTGTTACTTTGACCATGCACTGATGTGAGCAGTATTTTCTTTAATATTTTTTTCTTTGCATAAAAATGAACTATATATGAAGAAATGTTTTGGATAATTAAAGTAAATTTATGAAATACACCATTTGAAACTTTTGAGAGCTGAAATGTGACTTATATCTCTTGGTAATATTACCCAACAACACTATATGTGAACCAACTACCACAAGTTAAACTCATATAAGACATCCATGTACAAAGTGCCAGAAGAATTAGTCATGCAATATTGTGTTTAAAAGGCCTTAACAGTTCTCTTTAAGCTGAAAATGTTTAGTTATATCATCTTTGTGTACAATAAAAAATAACATATCAGTGTCTTTTTCACTTGAAGCTTTTGGAAAGTTAACAGTCGAGGATAATTTATCTGCAATTTTTTTTCACCTGTAATCATCATGCAGTTGCTTTTATGTAATGGAATACTATTTGTGATTAAACTGTAATGGATTTTATATCTGATATGACCTTGTAAGAAATTCTGTGGCTTTTATATCTGATATGACCTTTTAAGAAATTCTCTACAGGAATGGCAAATTTTGAGTAAAGATCTTCCTCCTGTAGCCAATCAAAATCTATAGTAATGCATCTTTGTAATTTGAACCTGATCTAAGCACTTGTTGACTAGAATTCATTCTATATGATGAAAACACCAGAATTTATATTATTCAGACCTTTAAAGTAACTAGAATCATATGGTTTTCACAACACCATGTCACTATGCTTCAGCCACATAAGCTATTTTTGTCTATCTTAATCTTGTTATCTCTTGTATGTATTAGCATGCAAGTGTTTAATTTGACTTCACAGTATCCTCTTCTGTCTCATGCATCATATATCCACACAGAACTCTTGCCCCGATGGGCTCATTTGCATCTGAACTTGGAGTGCAGTTTGAAGCTTGCTTGGAAGCACCACATGTCATTGATGTGGAATCACAAGTATGTCCATGTTCTCTTTATTTTATTTGTGCCCGATCTGTGTGATTGATTTTAGCTGTTATTATTTACAGGTTTGGGCTGCAGTAGTCCCTGCAGGTCCTGCAAATTGCCAGTTAAATGCCAGCTACAAAACTGCTGATGGATATGCTTTCCAGGTACAGGACTTAGGTTTGTGTACTTTGTTCATTTAATTGCAAGTTTCCTGAAAATTTAGCATGACTTGTGAAGGATGGACTTGGAGCTTCTCTAGAGGAAATATGCAAGATTGCACCAGGTGGTGTTCTTGTTTTCTTTCCTAGTTATAAGTTGTTGGAAAAGCTACATTTTCGATGGAGTCAGACAGGTCAATGGTCTCGATTGAATGCTGAAAAGCTCCTTTTTGTTGGTAAGACCTTTAGCAAAATTATATTTTCATAGAGGCTCTTCCTCATCTTTGTGTATTTCATTAGTTGTTAGCGATAATGTTATGGCATTAAAAATCTATCATTGATCTTTCTGTTGTAATACAAATCGTGTATAGTGCCAGCAATTTTAATGCTAACATGATAGGAGATTCTTGCCTCGTTGACAAAGCTTTGCTTAACATATTGCCTAACATTTGTTTGATTTAATAAGAGTTTCAAAATGCTTGTAGAACCAAGAGGAGCTATGGATGAATTTGAACCTGTTCTTAAAGGCTATTATGAAGCAATTCGTGGGAATACAGGGGCTCCTCATGTGAAAAAAAGACTTGGTCTAATGAGAGCCTCCAAAAATCCTTCCAGCAAGGAGTGCTCACAAAATCCTGCAAAAGGAGCAGCTTTTCTTGCAGTTTGCCGAGGCAAGGTAGTTACATTTTTCTGTTTGTTATTGCATTGACTTTTATAACGAGGTAATGCTTATTGCTTTAACTGTTTTCCAGAAAGGTGCTTTATGTAGGATTTTTTTTCTTTAGGTTTCTATTATTTGGTAATGAAAATTTAGGTTCACAGGATTATCATGCGTGAATAGGCAAATGCAATTAGGTGTTTTGGAAAGTGTGTATGTGCGTTTTCACTTTTTCTGATTTTCTATGTTCAGCTAGTTATTCTGTTTCTTCTGCAGGTATCAGAAGGTATTGACTTCTCAGATGAAAATGCTAGGGTAGTTGTATCCTTGAGATACTGATCAATTTTATATGGTGTTCTTTGACTATATATTTCATGCATTGCTATTGTTTTAATTGGCACTTAGCAAATATGATTAACTTGAATGTACTGTTAAGTAGCCAATAGAAAATAATTTTGTTGATGCAATGATTGTTGCTGACCATTTGATTTCATCATTTTTTTGTCTTGTGTTCCTTGACCAAACTTAGGTGATTGTTGGTATTCCATTTCCAAACAAGTAAGTTCTTGACATCATTTCCAGATGACTGAGATAATTATCGATCATCTTACTTATTGATTCAACCTGGATTAGAAATGACATTCATGTGGTGTTAAAGAAGAAGTATAATGATACATATAGATCATCAAAGCATCTCCTTAGTGGGAGCGAATGGTATTGCCACCAAGCATTCCGTGCTCTGAATCAAGCTGCAGGTATGTATGGTCTACTACCTAAATATTATATGTCAATTCCCAAGAGTGGAATACTGATTTAAATTACATCAGAATCATTGCAGGGTCGGAGAATATGCTACTAGTTTGTACAAGTGATTAGTTTTTTCGTGTTTCATGTTCCTTTACACATGGTACTAATCACATTTCATTACTTATTCATTCCATGGAAAGTTTTCATGCTAGCAAAATCTAAATTATCTGGATTTGCAAGACTAACAGCATTGAAGAATAAGTTGATGATCTATTTCCATAAGCAGGAAAAGGGCTATGAAGATGCACATTAATGAGCATTGGTATTCTTTTCGAGAAAATGGATCGTTGCACTTGCATTTAAATTAGGAAAATAAGTAAGCAGGAATGGGTTATTTATTTTTGCCATATGCTGCTCAAATTCTAAAGGTGAAACTTTTAGCCATTCCTCAATGCACTTAATGCTCAAGTTTCTTGCTGTAGCTCGCTCATGATTATCTAAAGCTTCCAGAGAGTAGCAGCCTTGTACTTATATCAATACCAACTCAGATTAATAAGTCTTTCATCCTGGACTTCTCTTTTCAGAGCTAGTACTTTTCAGCCTGTTTGTTACGGGATCAAATTGATATTGATGAAGCATTGGGATGCATATTTAAAATACTCATGATGGCAATCCTCCAAAATTCGTGTTTTCACCAATCCACTTTTTGAGCATTTAGGATCACCTTTGTATCGTTTTCACCAATCCACTTCTTGACCATTTAGGATCACCTTTGTACTAAATTCTCAAATATAATATGAATGTACATATCAGTTAATTTTTTAAATATTATGCAATATCATTTTTTCCCTTTGTTCTAGAATGTGGTAGCTATCTATATTTGTGTGATTGATTCATAGATAAGGACAGATAGTGCATTATTGGTAGTATTTGCACCTGATGTGTGTATATTGTATAATCTATGACATAATATCATTGATTGTTTGAAACTAAATGCCCTTTCACTTTGTAGGTCGCTGCATTCGCCACAGATTTGATTATGGAGCTATTATTTTTTTAGGTATGCTAATATCAATGTCAGCATCTATTTTATTTTGTGTTCATGGGCTTTGAATTTTTGAATTCCTCGAGGTTTCTATTTGCATGTCATGAAAATAAAGCGGGATAAATAGCTGGTGAAATCACTTGGAACCTATGGGCTATGGTCTCATAAGTCTGGTTTCCTGGTTATTTTTCTCATGGTACTGAAATTTTATGCATGACAAAATTTCCTCTTTTCTTTTGGAGTTCATAAAATCATGTTGGAAAACCTTGAAGAAAGTGTTACCAGACATGAACCTTTCAGCTTCTCTATTTAATCCAAACGTAAGCAATGGGTAAAGTGAACTGGACTGATGCTTGGGATGTGCTTGTAGATGAGCGGTTCACGGAGGAACGAAATCTCACGTACATCTCAAAGTGGCTGAAGAGTTCAATCAAGCATTTCAACAGCTTTGATGAATCTCTCATGGGGTTACGAAGCTTTTTTGAAACTGCTCAGGTATAATTTTTATTGCTTATTTTGTGTTTAGTCTTCATGTTCCTACTAGGGCTACCTTTGCTACCATAATAAGATTATTGCTTTGCAATCTGGGTGCCGAGGGTTTAAGTCATGGTAAAGCTACATATACTATTGATGAGAGCCTTGTGCATTGGCATACCTTTTTATTTCATGTTCCTATTGTCTAAACCCTACATGGTTTACTAACAGAAGCAGTTTGGTCAAAAAGGTGACCATCCAACTAGCAAGAATGTTTCTCAGACTGAATCATACAATTCTGATTTTAGCGAGGAAAACTCATTATCCTCAAAATCAAGTCTGAACCAGGGGATTCAAAAGGAAAAAGTTAAGAAAGTCAAGGTCAACCATCAGAGTGCAAGGAAGACTATCCATGAGAGTAGAGCAGCTCCTGCAAAAAATAACAAATTAATCAAATCTTCAAGCCTTGATGGGGAAAGTGCCCCTCTCTCTTCATTGAAGGATTACTTTATCAAGGGAGGCAAGGCAACTAGTGAGACAAATATCAAACCCTCAATCTTCCATGGAGACTATGTGGACCCTAACGAAAGTACCCGGAAGCAATCCAAGTAATCCCCCCATTTGTCCACCAAATTAGTTAAAAACTTTTTTTTTTCATTTTCATTATCTTTTGGTGTTATTTATCGTTGGTCTCTGTCACAGATGTTTGGAGACCATATCGGCAGGATTGTGTGAAACCAAGTTGCATCAGCCTCTAGTCAGTGAAAGCTTCAATGCAGATGATAATAATGCTACTTGCGAAAGTGTGTCCAAGGTTGAAAGCCTGTATCCTGCTGTAGCCACCTTCGACCAGTTTCGAGAGAGAGCCACTCTTTCACCCTCAACATTTTCAAATGGAACCATATCTGAAGATACATTGGCATCAGCAGGTTCTCCTGAAAGTAACAAGTGCATGGATCCCTTCAATCTTGAGAAAGAAATATTCTTGAACATGAGTGTGAGTTCCCACAGTGAAAAAAGAAGAAAGCTAACAGATTTGCAAATGACTGGTCTTAATCAGATGGACTGTATTAGTTCTGATACAGAATCCTTCTACCCAGTTGACTCTGTCAGCAGCATATCAAGAGAAACTGATCAAATATCTGAAACACCATTTTCAGACAACTGTTCAGCATCCCAGCACCAGATACCAAGTCAAGGAATGTTCATACAAAATGGTGGTACATCTGTAGAAAAGAAGCTAGTATTAAGTTGTTTGTACTGTAATAGTCCATTGGGATTGCAGAAGAATGATTTCCTAGTTAGGTGTTCATTGACTTCATCATCAAAGGCTTTCTTGGCATATGTGCTGAAGCATGGACCTCCAACTGAAGGTCGTTTAAATTCTCTTCGCAGTACACCAGAGACAGACGTGCCCGTTGTAGCTTGTGATTCCTCCGCTGTTGACCATCACATCTTTGATAAGGGCATCAAAGAGGTTGCTTCACAACATGATTTCTGGTCTGAAGAAGACGGTTGTGTATTCAGGATACTTAACTGCCCCTTCTGTACTGCACGAAAGCGGTGCCTGGGCGTGCGAATTATTGCAGCTGATGCATCTAATAGTCACTTACTGAACAAGGTAATTTTTAACTGGGTGCATGATTATTATGTGACTGCTTCAATCAGACTAATTCATGAATTATTTTCCATGAAGGTTCTCTTTTTTGCATATTATTTGGATATGAAAGATGAACAAAAACCAACGACAAAGGTAAGTTTTTCTGTTGCCTTCGTGTGTCGTTTCTTCTAGCTGGCAGTTATATATTCATATGATTAAAAAGTGTAGTTTTTTTAAATTTAAATGTATTCAGATGATTAAAAAAAACTGGATTTTAAAGATTCACAATCCCTTCTCTTTTCATTTTTTTGACTGTCTAGGTTTCCATGCCCATTAGTTGCAATGCTCCAGGACAAGGATCAGCCCTAACTGAGATTGAGAGAGATTCATATGTTTCTTGTCCACAGAAGACTGAGCTCTTAAATGCTAGAAGATCGAAGGTTTGTAATCTTGAATCGTTATAGCTACTTGTTTTCTTCCCTTTGCCGGATGGTGATGGGCTATCATCTGTATTTAGCAGCTCAGTCTACCCAAAAAAGATCAATGTTCTTTGGAGCATCGAGCTGGAGTCTAGACTTGATGATGAAGTACATGTTTCCTCCTGGTGGGTTGTAGCATCATCAAAATGCAGTATCTAAAATATAAAACCCATCATGTTTTGGTAATATTCCGGAAAACTGCAGACTGGAAAACCATCAATGAGAGAACAAGCATGCCACATCCAGAACGGAAGCATTCAGGATTTATATGGTCTTCGCAAGGTATTTCACTCTCTGCTGGATGGTTTTCAGTATGTTTTGTACAGTACTACGAATTTATAGATTATATGGATTCACCTGAAACATATGTTTTAGTGGCTGTGTTATATTTACATCACATTAGAGGTGACAAGTAATTGAATCAAAATTTTCTTTCTGGTGAAAGAAAAATAAGTTTCTTGTATGTCTGTATTTGACTTCATGTCAGGCTGCTGGTAGTGCATCTTTCATATGTAGAATTTTGGACTGCTGCATTAGATGGTAGAATTCTAGAGAATGTACTTACGTGACCAAATCTCAAGTCAATGACAACCATATGATATGAAGCATGATTAATGGCCAAACCTATAGAAGTGACCTCGCTCAGTCTTACTGATGACGTAACACTCCTTTGAGCCTGGGCAGCCACTACCACCAACCTCCATCTCCTGCAACCAAAAAATGTCACTCCTGGATGACAGATGAGCTATCATCAGGAAACACAGCCCCAACTTGCATCAAATTAGATTGAACTAACATCATTTCAGTATAACACAACATTTCTTTTTAGCAAAGAAATTTAACATTTCATGACAGATGAACTAATCTAAGAAAACACAGGTCAACTAGCAAATGCCATCTAATTAGCTTGAGCACCATGTCAATCAAAGACTTTACATTCCATAGAGATAGGGCAGCAAATACCACTAACATCTTGTCAATCAAACTCGTCCACTAACAAGTGGCAACAAATTAGCTTTCAGTTTGAAGAAAGCAAGTACATGTTAGTGATAGCCAAGATAATGAATCCCATTACACTGCACTTTGCTTATAATTCACTCATTCATCATCCTCTTCTTCCTGTTAAAAACGATATCAAATTTGGGAATTAGTGAATTGTTCCACAGAAAATAAAATTGACAATGAAACTCTTCTGGAAATTACAAACCTCTCCACTTCCTTCTTCATCATCATCATTCACCTCAGAGCTGGATTTGTCAGACTCGTCTTCATCATCAGCATCATGGCTTCCTCCACCAGACTATTTCATCAGCCACGAAAATGCAAGTTAGTCGATTGATCTCTGTAATAGAGGAAACAAGGTAAAGAACTAAATTTGAGAGCTGTACTTGGTTCTTATTATAGGAAGCTAATTTCTTGGTGTACTCCGTCTTAAACTTAGCTGCCTTGGCGACATAAGGAGCCTTCTCCTGCAATTGAAGCATACGGTTTTCCCCAGATCAAAACTTTCCCTAGCTTTGTTGAACTAAGGCGAGAGAAATCGTTCACATTACTTACGGCTTCCGACAGGGATTTCCACTTGTCTCCTGCAGCTTTACCAACCTATTTAGATGAAACTAAATCAGACTAGATTGCTATATTAAGATTCAGAGAGCCGATTTATGTGTACAAGAAAGGAAAGGGATTTTACCACAGAGACCGACTTGTTGTTGGGGTTCTTTTCCTTGAACGACTTCCTGAATTCCTCCCTGCCGATCCAAACAAGCGAAACAGGATAAACCAAGAAATCAAGCCAAAAAGGGGATCAGAAGCAACAAGTAGGAGCTCACATGAAGACGAAGAAGGCACTGGGGGGCCTCTTGGGTTTGTTGGGATCCTTGTCGGCCTTCGTCTTCCTGGGCTTCTTACCCGTCCGTTCCGGTCCCTTCTTTACGGAAAGCCTTGAAAGCATAGAACGAACAAACCAAGAAATAACCATCAGATCCCCGTGTCCCAGCTTCCAAACACAGATCGATCCACCGGCCAAACCAAAAGGGCGAAGAGGAGATACTCACCTGCCATCGGCCTTCTTGGGTGCATCCACCTTCGACTTGCCCCGTTTCATGGCGATACCTACAACGAGAACGATCAGATCCGTCGCAGGATACCGACCTACAAAGAAAACCAATCGAGATCGCAGCGAAGCGAGGGGAAAAGGTCGGGATTTACCTCAGATCAGCGCTCTTCGGTAGGCGATAGCTGAGGAAGGAAGAGAGACGGAGGCAGCCAGAAGTGGTCAAGCCACGGCAAGAGAGAGATGAAATCAAAATCCAACGGCTCGAAGGAAACGGAGAAAAGAGAGATCTGTGGCAGGGTGTACACGTCAGCGATCCGCGTGATATCTGCCGGTTGGCACCCTACGATTTTTTCCCGTCTCCAGCGAGGATCCACCGAATGACCCACAACACGCAACAAAGAGGGCAGCCAATGGAGGACAGCAACCACGTGGGCCCCGCGCCACGTAAAGGCTTCGGTTGGAAAAGGCTTCGACGGCATCTACACGCATTATGGTAATAAAAGCAGTTCGATTCTGCAATGTCTCACTTTGACCAAGTCAAAATTGCTCTTCTGGCATAGAAATAAACAATACAGCCCCGAAGGTTCTAACAGTAGTATGTTCTCCGTATATGACTGGGCACACAAATTACAATAAATTAATGAGTATAAAAGAATTCGTTGTCTTCTTTCCAGTATCGCCTTCTCTGTTCGTATGCTAGTACTGTGTTCGACGCCAACGAGGGAAGTAGAGGTGAGATTTGCTAGCTATCCCAAGCCATTCTCTCTGCCCCATCGAGCTTCACCTCGGTGAACCACCTCCGCGTTGCGTCCCTGAGCCGGGTGTCGTTCACCTCGCAGAACATGTCGGTCCAACCCTTCGGCTCGATCGGGTCGGACCCCAGACCGGGCGGCCGATCCTTCGACGCCAGGTTCATCGGTTCCTTCCAATCCACCACGTACGCCGACACGCGCCGCCGGAACTTGGCCTTGAACTCCTTCCATGCTTGGTATTTGTAGTGGTTCAGCCTCGCCTCCCCCACCTCGACCTGCTTGGTCTCGAACCCCTCCCGCAACTCGAAATGGTGGACCGAGTTCACCAGCGAGACGGCCGCCGCGTCGAGGCGGAGCAGCGACTTGTGCCGCTCCTCGTTCCGCCGACGGCAGGTGTACCCCTGGGTGACGCCGCCTGGAGGGTGGGCCCTGTGCCCTGAGGGCCCGAAATCCAGGCATTTTATGGAAATCTGGCCCACCTCCGGCCCGACCGCTACGAGCGAGCCCATCATGGACCGGTTGGGTTGGTCCGAGTCGTCCCAGTCCGTGGAGTACACGAATTCGTCCACGTCGATGAATGCCATCCACTCACACTCGTCGCGGTTCACCACGGCGCAGTGGGAGAAGCCGGCCTCCTGGGTCTTCGGCCAAGGCCAGAACCGGGTCGTCACGTCGAAACCCTGCGAGCCGAGTCGACTCACCACCGACTCCAGCTCGTCCTCGCTCCCGTTGTCGTACAGGAAGAAGCGCTCCACGCCGATGGCGGCGTGGTACACCACCCACTCCGGGAGGAACTTGGCGGCGTTGAACACCATCGTGCAGGCGCAGATCGACAAGCGGCCCCCGCTCGCAGGGCCACCTGGCCGGTGGTAATTGGCGAGCGTAGGGATAGGCGCCGCCTCCGGCCCGGTCGAGATGGAGACCCTGAAGGGACCGATGCTTGACACCTCGGCGGCGGGCGGGTGAGCGCAGCGGAACGCCTCCTGGGCCGAGGAAGTGACCGAGGTCGTGGCGACCGCGGCGCCGCCGGAGGCGGGGGAGAAGACGCAGCGAAGGCTGGAGGCGGGGAGGTCGCGATCCCGTCGACGATTGACGCCCTTCACGAAGACGATGACGTCGTCAGCGGTGGAGACCGACTCGTAGGCGAGCTGCGTGGACCGCAACATCTCCCGGGGGGGATCCTCCTGGCCCACCCACCCAGAAGCGTTGGAAGAGGCCTCGGAGAGGCGTGGGGTGTAGAAGGGCCGGAAGCGTCGGAGGCTGTTGGGGAGGGAGCAGAGGAAGGCGACCGGGCCGGCGGGGCGGGCAAGGGAGGTGGCGCCGGTATGGAAAAGGCAAGAGAGCGGCCTGCCGCTCGCGGCGGTGGAAGTATTAGGAGAGGGAAGGAGGAGCACGTCCCAGTCGAGGAGGAGGACGGACTCCGTGGGCGGTGGGCGGTGGCGCGGGGGGGAGCGTAATACACGGAGGACCGATACCGCGGCCTCGCCGACCGCATAATTGCGCAGGCGGTCGACGGGCTGGTTCAGGGTCCTGGAGTTGATGGCGTTGCCTGAGGGGAGGAGGTGACGGAAGACATGCAAGGAGAAGGAGGCGGCGAGGAGGAAGAAGATGGCGATGGAAAGGACCGACGTCGTCACCCTCCGTCGCATCGTCTCGCGATCAGGGAAAACGATTAGTGGACGAGGAAGAAAGACGAGGACAGCTTCCGGTTTTTATAGCATGATAATTCAATTAATACAATAATTACGAGCCTTAAGTGCCAAAAATTAATCACGCATCCTTCTCGAAATCGAAATCAAACAACACCTCCACCGGCCCATCCCTACCTGGCAGCTCATGGGTAGGACTAACGGGGTCCATGCGGGCCCCAAATCAATGCTCCAATCAAAAGATCGCGTTCTAAGCGTGACGATTAAGTCGAATCCGCTACAATTCAGATTGCAAAACAGCCATCAAATTATTTGTCACTAAATTTATATATCCATTAATCATCCAAAAAAAGAAAAGGTGAATCAAATAAACTTCAATCCGAAGCCATTAGAGAACACTCTAACGCATTGAATTGACCCCCAAACGACTAAAATTTCTTGCAACGACCAAAGGAGAATACGACCGATTCAATTCCAAATTGGCAACCACAACGCCGCCGGAAGTAATCCACGTGAAAACCAGATTGAGGGCAGCTGCCCTACATTTACTCGTCGTCTTTATTGGCTTGTGTTGCTACAGATACCTCCAACTCAACCCTGCACACTACGCACAAGCAACGGAAGATGAGGAGTGGTGGTGCCCGGGTTTTCCCTGCGAAGGAAGCAAAGGAGGGAGTCGGTGTCCCAAACGTGGACTGGTTGAAAGCGAGCGACAGGAGAACCCCGAGATGCCCGGGAGGCTTGGTATCCAGGAAAAGAGCTCCGCTTGGTTTGTGGTCATAGTGGACTTTTGTCAGTCACCTCACGGGCATTCCCTAAGGTCAGTCAAACATACCTATTTGTCAGTTAACATTACTTGGGAAATGCCAAAACAAAAGGAATCAAAGACGAGTAAAACATCGTTCGTTAGGCGAGGAGTTAAAATGGATGTGAATGATCGATCATCTTCGACAGCGACCCGACGCAAGCGGTGCGGACTTTGAGGGCCTTTGGGATTTCCCGACCATGGAAGCAACCGAAGGAGAGAGAACGGCGTTGCGCTCCAAAAGTAAGGGCTACTACTCCGAGGAAAAATACATTAGATTGCGCGTAACCTTTGCAACCTTAGCGAAAGCCAAATATCATGCGTTCCCTTCTTGGGATGATTAGACAAGCCAAATATATATATATATATATATATATATATATATATATATATATATATACCTTGATCTTTAAAAAATGACGTAATTTGTTTAAAAAAATTCTCTTGACATTCTCACATTTATTTAAAACTCTTATATCTCATAATATTTTTTCAAACCTTTGAGTTTAGGATTTAAAATAAATAAAAGATTCGATATATATATTAATAAAATATTTTTTTTCTAATATTGAGTGTCGTAATGTACAATGTTACCATAGTAAATGATGAGAGGATAAGACCTCATCAATAATTTTATATGTTAGTCTAAAATAATAATAATAATTTTTTTATTTATCCACTATAAAAAGTTATATTGGGTAGGGAAGGTCTATTTACTAAAATTATTTTATCATTATTTGTTACTATTTTAAAATTTTCATCGATCTTTCATCTTCGTATAGGTTAATCGTGAAACACCCATCCGATACACCCTAGTCGCAAAGGAAAGTATAAGCATTTTCTTCGATCATCTCAAACCTCTTGCAATGAAGACCTGAATTAAATCGTGTTCATTCTAATATCATTGATATTTTTCCTAGTAATAATTTATGTGCCAAATCCCTCCTTAATGGCTAATGAGTTTATGAGTAAATGATGAACACAAGGGCTTGTCTAATTTATATGCCAAGAGCCGGTCTAATTCTGTCTCTGCCAACGAGGCCAGAAAAAGCTCGTCCGGTGGCTCAGCCACTTGAAAGACCGGCGCTCATACCAGCCGGTTCGATCCTGGGCCTAAGACCGAGCCGATGAATCTCGACCGTCCGATCACATATCGCTTCGCAGCTTCCTCCACCGACCTCACTCCCACGTGATCGCCACGTGGTTTAATGGTTCCCACGCCCCCCAAACCCCCCTGAGCTCGTCTCCTTTCCAGCCGCCGTGGTCTCTCTCGTGGAGATTCGATGGCGCTTCTCTCGCGAAGATCCCTAAGCTGCGGCGTTCTGCTGTTCGTCTCCCAATTCTTATTCCGGGTTCGGATCCTTCCCCGTCTCTTTTCTCCTCCTTCATTCCGATGTCGGTTCCCAATCCAAATTTCCTCCCTCCCTCTTTAGATTTTGTGTTGCGATATTTCGTCCCGAGTGATCCATGATATTATCTTCTTGATCGATATATTTGTTTCTTTTGATGATGCATGAACTGAACTCAAATGAAGTTGATCTTTTCTTGCAATATTGAATTCTTTGGATCTTGAAAATTTAGTTCTTGAATTGCTTGGGAGAGGAGTCGGTGCGACCCTAAAAAAGGTTTCTGGAGAGTATCGTGTACGATTTAATGGTTTCTCTTGGTATTAAGCCACCGTTATGAAGGCCCGATGCAATTGTCGATATTGCAATGCGTTATGCAATTTTGGATGCTATTCAGAGCATGAGCTGGTGATTTATGTCGCTCATAGCGTCCGGGGTAATGTTTGATATAACCAATATTTATGTTTAGTCAAATTATTCGAGTGATAAACCTCTAATTTGAATATGCGGTTATCAAGCTACATGAGTTTCCTTGTTGAAGTTCTATAAGTTGGCATTAGCCCATCTACATGAACCTGGGAATGATTTCTTCTTTTAGGAAGTCAAGATGTTTTTTCTTTGTCAAAATAACCATTTGCTAGCTCTACAATATTGCTTCTGCTTCTTTGATTCAATGGGATGTTTAGGCATTGCAATTTTGAGAATCACAATGTGTTGATGATGTATAGTTCGCCTAAAATCCAAGCCTAAAATCACCAAAGCATTAGAAATATGCCCAACACTTGGCCACCAAATTTGTTGATCTTGAATTTTTTAGGTTTTTCAGATTACTAGAAAGGGATTGGATTGTGATGTTGTTATGAAAATTAATGCCTTCAAAGGAAAATTGTTGTGTAAAAGTTTTTTTGCCTCTTAGTATGTTGATAAATTTGCTCAGGGAAGTGAGTTGTTTTAGAAGTGAATCTTAATGTTTAGCTGCATATGCCGGTCACTTATGAATATCAACTTTGGCATATCATGAAGTTCAACCAAGGGCTCCCCTTGTGTCTTTTGAAATGTTGTGCTTTTTTCCATAGACTGAAAGTTGCCTGTTATTAAAGCAAAGTATTCCATTTCGGGTACCTAGTGTTATGATTAAACACTATAATAAGGGACTGAATGAAGATAGTATCAAGTTTTACGCATAAGAAATGAAAACCCTAGTTTGTAATAGGCTCATCACCATGTTCCAGTTAGGTTGGAGTAATATTAGTGCTGGTGAATCTGATCAATATAAAACTGTTTAATGATTAGATGTTGCTGTTGTGATGAGTTAAGCACAAGGTTACATTGAGAAATGGCAGGAATTGGAGAAATTATGCATAGAAAGATCAACATATAGACAATTTGGGTTCCTGCTCCATTGGCAGAGCTTATAAACAATAAAAGAACAGTAACATATTCATTTTTATGACAGAAATCCTAACCTTTCTCTGGAATATGTCGTCTCATGTTTATTAATAGGCTACAAAATTGAATTTGTTCTCTTGATTGTAGTCATTCTTGAAGTTAGCAAATTTTGGTCTTTTAGTATATCTTAAATATGTGAGCAAAACATGTTTGCTACTTGATGTATCAATAGGTATTTTGTGACATTATGCAATAACTGGCAAACTTCTTCTGATTGTGGAAAC
Organism: Musa acuminata AAA Group; assembly: GCF_036884655.1. NCBI lineage: Eukaryota > Viridiplantae > Streptophyta > Magnoliopsida > Zingiberales > Musaceae > Musa > Musa acuminata. The sequence continues at coordinate 5,872,211 of NC_088348.1, read as the reverse complement.
AGACCCTGGCTAGATGGAGAAGCATTTGCCTGATGTGATTTCTTTTAGTTCCTTGGTGACAAAAATTGAAGGAAGCTTATATTCTGTTATCTCATCCCAAATAATAGCTTTAGAAATGTGAAAGGTATGACATACAAGAAATAACTGAACCAAATAAAATGTATTCATGAATAACCAGTGCAGGCTAGTACATTAGATACTTAAATCCTTGGACTAACATATGCAAATACAGTGTTGGATGTCCTGCAACAATCCGTTCTTGCATATATAAATATCATGTAAAAGATGATGTACTTGCTTTTAAAGTCATTGCACAGTAATCTGCATTTTCATATCATGTATAGAATTATTTATCATGTATATATAGGAAATGAATTTTTGCATGTATCTCCTTCAGTAATGCATATTTTATACGTGTATCTGCTCTTCCAAGTATTAGGTTTATGCATATGTATCATCAGAGGGATAGAACAAACAATGTGCAAATATGTAATTTTCCGGATCTTTGGGCATGCAATCCCTCGTAGATTCAAATGCAAAAGACAGTTTGTTTAATGTGCATGGGAAAACCTCAAAATGTGTCATGGATATACATAAATATGTGGGGATTCTTCAGTTATGTTTTTCAATCTATTCATAAATATATGATCTGTTGCAGGGCATATTTTCTTGTTGATAAATGTGGAATCTTCATAACTTGATCTTGACTGGTTGTAATCAGTTTATGTTGGATGAACAGGTACATGGTTTGTCCAAGGAGAGTTTGCTTGGACGAAATAACTTCCAACAACCAGATGAAGTACCAAAATACTTTATGTTTCATGTTCATCTGTTTTAAGTATTTTTCATGATCTACTAACCTTATCCACTGGCAGAACTTTGATATAACAATATCATACATGGATGCTTCCGGTAAATTTCAAACTCACAAGGTCAACTCGAAGACCCTATCATCATCCTGGGTGTGGGAGAGTCCGGTTGATGCAAACCAGAAACGGTTGGTCGTTGGACAGGTACTCTTCCATATACTACCAATTATTAGAAAATTATTTGGAAAAGATTCATGGACATGCATCAAAAATGTCTTTCGTAAAAGGAATAACTTATATGCATCAGTACATTTCCATTTGGCTCTTTGGTTTTTCTTCTCTTTTTTTCTCAAAGAGATACACAAATTCCTGTATCAAGCTATTACCCCTTTTATAGATCTTGGGTTGCTGTTAAATCTCATACCTGAGAGCTCAAATTTTGGTTTCCACTGCAGACCATTCTGGTTCTAATAAAATCAAGTCATCAAGCAAATAAAATTGTGGGTTGGTTGACCATATTAATAAATGATCCTATGTGTTAGTCTTGCAGGATATGTTAAATTTACGTTTAAATATTCTTGCTTTACCCTGTCCTTTGGTTTTTCAGTTTAGGAACTGTTTTGGTCATTTCAACAATTTGTGCAAGTTTGAGAGTTTTAATTATGATACATATCAAGAGTCAGGGATAAATAAGAAAAAAGAAACAATTCCAAAAGAAATGTTTTAAACTTATATACCTATGCTTTCTTTGATATAACTTTTGCAGTTTAATAGTTCTTTGTTGAAATATGTATTTCTTATATATGTCCTATATACATATTGTACTGGTTTCATATAGTATATTGGTTGGTGTAGGCTGGTCCTAAATTCAGACCACTCTGTTCCCTATTAAACTCTATATTTATGTGTATTTATCTTACCAGTGATTCAATATATGTATTCATGACTTATTCCTAATTTCACAAATATAATTAGTCAGAAACTTGTATATACACCAATTATGTATGATACAAGTCATACTTAATTAGCAGCCGCATCTAGGTCCATAATTTAATGTGGCCAAAGATCAATTATACAATCTATAGCATGTTGTATCATGCCTCAAGTCAAAAAAAAAAAAGCAAACCATAGAGATGCAAAGTAGCATGTAAATTATGCAAGGCAAAGGCTTGAGCAAGAAAATTGATCAAATTGAACAAGATGGCAAAGTTTAGATTTACCTTGACTCGGAGAGAAAAAAAGAACAATCTTCCTTGAGAGAAATCTGCATTCTAGAATACTCCAAATCCAAGTTGCACATAGAAAATTAATCAAACAGGTGAGAAATGTCAAGAAAGGAGGTTAATGAACACTGATCATGGAGAAAAGTGGTCGAAATTAGGTGTGAGTGGTGGCAAGGAAGTTGGTGGACATGGGAATCAGGTACTAGGCTTATTGTCCGATGTTGCACTGTGTACAGACTCGAAGAATGAATATGTACACCTGGTAGGCTTACTGTATTAGCAGACTCACTTGGTTCACATACTGATTTGCAGTTGGACTAATAAATGACAGTTGGTATGAACTGGTCTGGTCAAAATTAAAAACCTTGGTGAACACATAATTTTTGTTTATCAGACTATAACATTGTAATAATTTTTGGTTTAGATAACCAAAACTATAATTGTCATTCAAGTTTGAATATTGTAACTAAGTAGAGTATATTAATAAATAACGTGCATGATCTTGATAATTCATTTGTCTTATGAATCAAGGGGTCCAGTCTATTGAGGGTAGTGATTTAAAAAGCGTTAGGCGCCAAGGTCCAAAAATACTCAAGGGGCTAGGCGCTCGCTTAAGCGAAATGAGACGCTAAAATATAAAAATATATAATATAATTAATAAATATAATTATTTAAATATAAAATATGTTATTAAATTAAGAAAATCGGGTACAAAATCATAATAAATAAATAAATCATAATAGTATATTTTTTTATTTTTTAAATAAAAAATATACTATTAAATAAATACAAATTAATAGTATTAAAATTAAAAATAATATATTATTAATTTAATAAATAAAAATACTATTATTAGTATACAGTTAGCAGTATACTGTTAACTGTATAGTGAGAAGAGTGTGAGAAGACCGAGGTTGCCAAGGCAATGACAGCGGTAGCAAGCGACAACCAAAGCGGGAGCGGCGAGCAACAACGGGAGTGGGAGCGGGAGCTGCGAGCGGTAGCAGGAGCGGCGACAGCAACGACGAGCATCGGCAAGCAGCAATTGTGGCAGCGGCGAGCAGCGGCGACAGCGGGAGCGGTGAGCGACAGTAGGATTGGGAGCAGGAGCTGCGAGCGGCGACAGCAGCGACAAGCGACGACAGAAGCGGCGAGCAGTCGACAAGCAGCGATTGTGGCAGCGGCGAGTAGCGACAGTAGCGGTGAGCAGCGACAATAGCAGCAGGAGCAGAGAGCAGTGACAGTAGAGAAGAAATCTCAGCGGCAAAATCGCGAGTGCTAAGGTTGGGGAAGTTGGGGAAATCGTGAGAGCGAGCCTGATATCGGTGATTTAGTTGGTTCGATTGAACCAACTGAAGCACCGAAGACCAACCAAACCTAAAAATCTGGTTCGGTCGCCTGGTTTAACCCAGGCGCTCGCTCGAAGCACCCGGCGCTCGGGCTCGGGCGAGCGCCCAAGCGGCTCCTCTTTGAAGCGAGGTGCCCGGACATGAAGCGAGGCGCTCGGGCCTCGCCTCGCCCAAGCGCCTATTGAAATCACTGATCGAGGGTCATACAGCTACCGGGCTATGACCTATTCACGCCCAATGTTGATAATTCCTTGAAGTATTGTTTTAGACAAAGACCAAACTGGTCTCCTCCAGTAAGTACTGACCAATATTTTATAGTCTGACCAAACATCCATGGTGGACCATGCAATATCGAGCTGATATATCTTGACATAATATATTATTCATTATGTAGCAACAATATTAATTTTACTATTTTATTTAGAACAATTGAATGATTATAGCTTTGTGTACTGCCTGATATCTTGGTACCGGTCCATAGGTTGTCAAAACCAATAGTTGATGAATAATTAAAACCTTGGCTAGCCCTTTGTAAGTTAAATCTAGTTCAGTTTTATATTTCTACCAAACGTTTTGGGTTGGAGGTAGGATGTAGAGAATATTGGCTCTCACTCTCCACAAAATTTCTTTGCTACCTCTTTTCACTGAGCTTGACATTTAGAAAGTGCTGATTTCCACTCAGTTTTTTACCACCACCATCATCAAACTTGACATTAGATATGAACCTCAAAGAGATGGATATGTGCAGAATAGGCTCATCTAGGTTGTCTATGTTCATTATTTTCTGTTTTTCATTTTTGTGAACTTTTAGCAGTGCCATTTTAGCAGCCAGCCGGTATTAGATATGCCGCTGAAACTTGATGCCGAGTTCTCTAATTAAGATTTGTAGATTTAGAAATTGAAGTGGGAGTTTGTGGTCAATGCATAATGAACTCAAGATGCTAGCTTTCCAGAATCAGGTTAATGCATAATGAAATAAACAAGCAAGTCATTCTAATCAACATCAATTCCACCACACTAGTGAGATCTGGGTAAAAAAGTGTTATCTTTGTTCAAATATAACATAAAGCTTAGGCAATGGCCACCGTGGACTTATAGACATCCTAAAAAAATTGAGCTAAAATAATCTACCCTTGTAGTACGAATTTTTGTTGGTCTCTTATGGTTCTACTTAAAACTCTCTGAATTCATTCATTTTGCTGGAAACTGACTAAAACTAGTTTGCCTGTGACTACTCTGAGCTTCATACCGCCTCTACTGAATTGGATCGCCACTAAAGTCAACATATAGAAGGGGAATACTTTTTACAATTTTTGTTAAAAGAACCTTCAAGCATTTTACAATATTACCAATAATAGATATTGCTGCATCATCTTCCCAAGCTTGTAACACAGCAATAGCTCATCTCGGATTTATGATATTTTCTGATTGTTTATTACTTGTGCCAAAAACTGCTCAGCTTCAAGAAGGCTCATCTGAACAAACCATCAATGGTTCTAGAGAGAGTACACAGCTTTCCATTGAATATAATCAACAATCCAGAACCATAGATCCAATCAAGATTAGGCGTCAGGTAATATCTGGTCTCTTACCAAAACTGGTTAGTTGCATTGTCATACTGAAGGCTCATGGTGTTTTCTGCCTGCAGAAATTGCGGGACGAACGGAGGGAAAAACGAATAGCAGAGCTTATTCATATGAGCAAAGAAACTGAATTGCAGATGCAAAACGCAGCCATCGAACGTGCAAAAGAGTTTAACAACATGAGAAGAGCATGGTATAGCATATGGAGGAAAGAATATATTAATCCTAACTCCGATACCACTTTGAAACTTATGAGAGATCAGAAAATAATGGCCAAGGTGTATGCTAGTGTTGCTTATTCCACAGGGGAACGTGATCTTTATAATTCCCTGACGAGACACATCAAAGAAATTCAGCGTGGTATTGGAGATGCAAATTCAGATTCTGAGCTGCAAGAGAGGTACTTACTGGTGTTTTATGATGAATCCCCTATTATAATTCTTGGTTCTGACGCTAGAATAATTTCCCTGCATCCAGTGCACTTGAACAAGCAAAAGCTATGGGCCATGCCTTATCCCTTGCAAGAGACAAGCTACTTGACGGTGATGTCACTGCAAGAAAGTTAAGGACCATGCTTCAGTCTTTGGAGGAAAACATAAACACAGTGAAGAAACATAGTACATTCTTAGTCCAGCATGCTGCAAAGACAATGCCTAAACCAGTGCACTGTTTATCTTTACAGCTAACAACTGATTATTACTTGCGCAACCATATTAACAAAGAAACATTAGAAAAGGGGAAGCTTGAGGATCCTTCACTATATCATTATGCTATATTCTCTGATAATGTGCTTGCAGCATCGGTAGTGGTCAATTCTACTGTTTTACATGCAAAGGAACCAGAGAAACATGTATTTCACATCGTCACAGACAAACTGAACTTTGCAGCCATGAAAATGTGGTTTATTGCCCATCCTCCTTTTCCAGCGACAATCCATGTGGAGAACATTGATGAATTCAAGTGGCTTAATTCATCTTACTGTTCGGTTCTTCGCCAACTTGAATCTGCAAGGATCAAGGAGTACTACTTCAAAGCGAATCATCCATCATCTCTTTCTGTTGGAAATGAAAATCTGAAATATAGGAATCCTAAGTATTTGTCGATGCTCAACCATCTAAGATTCTACATGCCTGAGGTTTACCCGAAACTAGACAAGATACTATTTCTTGATGATGATATTGTTGTGCAAAAGGATTTGACACCACTCTGGTTGATAGATATGAAGGGAATGGTAAATGGTGCAGTTGAGACATGTAAAGAGAGCTTTCATCGGTTTGATACATATCTCAATTTCTCAAACCCGTTGATTTCTCAAAATTTTGATCCACAGGCATGTGGATGGGCCTTTGGGATGAATATTTTTGACTTGAAAGAATGGAAGAAGCGAAATATCACAGGAATTTATCACTATTGGCAAGACTTGGTACGTAAAATTGTCTTCTCTTGTTGTTTGTTTATTGTTTTCTTGATTTTTTTTTACTTGGTTATGCTTTGAACTGAAAGTTTAAATATCACTGACATTTTTTCTTTCCTTCTCTTGATGCTAAGTTATCATGAATTGCTGAGATTATGTTCTTTCACTTTGTATCACATACTTGCATCTTTTGGATGATAAACAGTGATGTTGTGTTTATTGTCATCATCATAGGTCATATTCACTTGTGGCCTATTGCTCATTAAGTTCTATAAATGCTGGCATTAATAGATTTGGCTTGGGAATTGAATTGAAAACTGGGCAGAACTCATTTAATTCCAATATTCTGTAAGAATAAGCTTTTCAACATTCTCAGACTAGAAGGTACCATGCTTGCCTATCTTATAAATCATTGATTTCCAAGATGAGGATGTGCATTTGCATGTGTGCCATGTACATGTGCATGCATCCTAGTATCATCAGACTAGGGCTGAAATAGGAAAAAAATTCTGTAGTTGGTTAGTGCCTTTTGCTTATAGAAGTTCTTGATTGAACAGGATTGGCAGACGAAAGCATTGGCATTTTCTTTACTCACTGCATTACTGCAGCTCACATGAGCCTTTTTTGTGTATGCCAGTGCATGCATGTGCACACGGTTTATCTATTTCTGTTTATCTCGGCAACATGCACATGTACACCTGTTTCGAATGTATGTACATTTTCTATTATATTCATTTACGAAGAGCCATTTTGCTAGCATGTTTAACCAGAGGAATGTACTATTCTCACCATTTTTTGTGTACTCAAAGCCATATACTCCAGAGAATAGGCATGTCGTGATTACTCTCCCTTCATCCTCTTCAAGTAGTAACAACAGATACATGATAGCACATATATTCTGAACATGTGGTCGTTTTTACATGAATAGCCAATACAATCTACGGGGCATCCTAAACATCATCATATGGTTTATCTGTATCAAATCCCGTAACGAATGAAGACTCTTCTTTTGCTTTCAGAACGAGGACCGCATGCTCTGGAAGCTCGGATCGCTGCCGCCAGGTCTGATAACTTTCTACAACCTGACATATCCTCTGGATCGAAGTTGGCATGTGTTAGGACTTGGATATGATCCAGCAGTAAACCCTTTGGAAATAGAGAATGCTGCTGTCATCCACTACAATGGGAATTACAAGCCATGGCTAGATCTTGCTTTCACCAAGTACCAGCCATACTGGTCCAGGTTCGTAGATGTTGACAATCCTTATATTCAAGACTGCTACAGCAATCAATGATGTTGAAGAAGCAATCGTCCATAGATCCTTATTCCAATTTCTTTAATATTCTTTCCAAGCTGCATTCTTTCCTCCACTCCACAGCTAATGTTCGACGTTTCTACTGGTAAAAGATAGGCTTCCAACCAGATTCTGTTTCCCACTCTTTGGATTTCTCAATCTAATCAATCATTGCCTGAAGATTGTACAATTTTCTCTTCTTTGGGCGTTTGTTGTGGTCATGGATAATCTAATCAATGAGCCTTTGTAGATCGATCTCATGAAATCAAGAAATACTTTAGACCTTTTGACTTGGGATATGGTGTAAACAGATGTCAATCATAGTCAATAACTGCTTTCTTATACCAAATCTGTCATCATTCTTAGTTACAATTTGATCACCAAACAACCTGAACTGAAAGAGATAACTAAACCTAATTCTTGAATGATAAAAGGAGTCCAAAAAGAATTCAAGAGCAGAGTCTTCACGCATGAGGACGCATCCAAGTCAACTCTCTCTCGTCCGCCGTGGCCAAGAATTCTAACTTCCATGGCGGCTGATCCCGAGACTCCATTGCAGTGAGCTCCTCCTTCATCAGCCGGAAGTTCGCCAGCGCCGACCCCTCCTCCTCTGCCTCCATAGCCCCCTCCGGCTCCGGTATACGGGCGACTGGCGCTTCCACCGTCGGTAAAGCCCTCCGGATCGGGCGCCTCAGCGAACACGCACGCCTCCTCCTCGCCGAGCGGGCTATCCCGCGGGCGAGCACCTCCCAGCACCGCCGCTCCCCCTCGATCCGCCACAACCACGCCGCACGCTTCGCGTAGCGGAGCCTCCGGATGACGCCCCGGGGTACGTCGGCGACCGCAGCGGCGGCGGCGGCAGCCGTGATCTCGAGGTCGCGCACGGCGGCTTCGAAGCGACGGCGCCCAACGGCGAGGTTCTCCAGCATGTAGTGGGAGGCCTCGGGGGACCGCGCGTCGACGGCGTCCTTGATGCGGCGGCTCTCGCGGAACAGGGTGTTTGCGAACTCGTTTAGGCTGCCGATGGGCGGTTGCGCGAGGACGCGATCGATGGCCTGGTGCATATTGGTCACCACCGAAGCGAGCGAGACGGCAGATTGCGGAGGCGTCTCCATGCTCTCTCGCTCTCCCGTGGGGATTGGAGCTTCGTGTATACGTTCACGTATATATATATATATACATAGGTATTGTGGAGTCGGAGGATTACGATAGGTTTCCAAAACGGAATGGGATTTGGGTCGACGACGTTTGCAGGATTCCGATTTATTGCTATTTACATCTAATTTTTTTATGGATAATAATATACTGCACTCACCCTACGAATTATTATGTTTTACCAATCATCTCTACTTTCCTTTTTGCCTATACAAAAGGGTGAAACTGTTTTGGTTTCGGCCTCGGTTTCGAAAGTGACGGTTTTGGTTCTAAGTTTTCGGCCATCGGAACTGAACTGAATTCGGACGATTCCTGCGTCGGTTTCGATTATATATATATATATATGTATATATATATATATGTATATATATATATATGTATATATATGTATATATATGTATATGTATGTATATATATGCATATATATATGTATATATATACATATATATATATATATACACATATATATATACATACACATATATATATACATACACACATATATATATATATATACACACACATATATATATATACACATATATATATATATACACATATATATATATATACACATATATATATATATACACATATATATATATATATACACACATATATATATATATATATATATATATATATATATATATATATATATATATGCATATGTATATGTATATATATGCATATATATATGTATATATATACATACATATACATATATATATGCATATGTATATGTATATATATACATATAAATATGTGTGTGTGTAAGTTAGTATTTTTTTTTTTTACGATGTGCAAGCTAACAAGACTTTTCTCCCCGTTTGTTATTGTCAAAAAGAAGAGAATAATATAATATTATAATTTTTTTCGACAAAAGGTAGAGTTGTACATAAAAAAAATTATAAATATCAAGAAATCAAGTGATATATTATAGTGTATTTAGATAAGTCAAATAACAAAATGAAAGAATCATAGTAAACAATCTTGATTCATAAAAAAATTCATAAGTAATAATTTCAAGAAATCAAGAGAAACCATGATTCATACGAATAATTTTCCTCTTTAGTAAATGATAAAAAGAAAAAGAGAACAAAGAAGATATCTTGATTTACATAAAATAAATTTAAAGTTATAAATATCAAGATCATGATTTGTTTGCATAAGTCTCGTTTTTAGTAAATGTTATAAGGAAGAAATCATACAAGATAAAAAAAATTCTAGATTGCCATAAAAGATATCTAAATCAAAAGAAGGTTCATGATCGATTAGAAAAATCTTATTTAGATTTAAATCATTAAATCATCAAAATCATTTTCATAGTTCAAGAGATTCATAAAAGAAAGTGATATAAATATATTCATCAATCTCTTTTTGAAAACTCGATAAGATAGAGATTGAGAAATTTTCAAGAAAAATACTTTTCTCTTTTTTAGTTGTTTGAATTTATATGATTTATTTCATATAAACATGCCTTTGTCTTTTATGCCAAATAAAAACTTGCATCATTGTTTAAAATCGAAAAAGCAAATTTCATCATAAAAATCATTAAGATCAATAAACCATAAATCATAAAAATCTTCATTACTTCAAATCATCATGCATAATTAAATCATTAAGCATGATTTCATTGAACATAAATTATTTTTCATTAAAATCATTTTGTTTCGACTAGTGAGCTTTATGAAGTGTGTTAGATCTCCGATCATAAGCCTTGAGCATCCATTATTAAAATTTTATTTTTACTCCTAGCTTTCTATTGTAGAGATGTCTACAAGAAAGATATGTTTCCTTTAGGTATCCATTTGATTTTGGGTTCCTCATGGTTGGATTTACCTATCATGTTTTTTGACATAATATCATTTATGGTTCCTTTATGAACCCAAACTAATTTATGCAAGTCATATCTTTTAAATAAATATTTATATACAAAATGAACATGTCTACCATAAAAATTACATTTGTTTTCAAGCGAAACATTTAATATGGGTCCTTGAACAAATGTTGTTGGCCTTGTGTATTACTACTTACAAAACTAATTCTTTTTTTTCTACGAACATGATTCTTATTGGCAAGAATCATGTTTACAGATTTACTATCAATTTTAGATTTATTTAACGTTTGTTGTAATAACAAAATTTTCTTTTTGCATGAATCTCGTTCTCCAAATTTAGTGCAAGGAGTTAATATACAATTATCATGCTCATTTTTTAAAATTTTAAAGTCACTAGTAAGAGAAGCATGATCCTTTTTTACCACTTTATATTTTTTACCAACTAATTTAAAATCATCATATAAATTATAAAAAATATTTAATAATTCATCATAAAGTAAAAGGGTTTTGGTTGAGTCATTTATCTCATCGTCGAGAGCCATCAAAGCGTAGTTCGCCATTTCGTCTTCGGTTTGCTCCTCGTCTTCGGATATACTTGATTTATCCCAAGTTGCCTCAAGTGTTTTCTTTTTCTTTGACAGCATCTTCTTTTTAAGTTCATTTTTATTCTTAGATTCTTGTTTTTTAAATTTTTTAAATTTTCTTGTGAGGAGTTTAAAGTCATCATCACTTAAACTTTCGTTCGAGTCGTCTTCTTTTTTTTCTAAGTGTCAAATCCTTCCTTTTCTTTGGAAGGTTGTTATCATGTTTATCAAATTCATCATGTATCTTGTATATCATTTCATAGGTCATTAATGACCCAATAAGTTCTTCAAGCGAAAAATGTCCTTTGCTTCTTGTATTGTACTTACTTTCGAATCCTAATTTTTAGAAAGAGATCATAAAACTTTATTAACAAGTTCAAGATTCAAAAAATATTTGCCAAGGGCTTTTAACTTTTAAACTATTGACGACATCCGTAAAACGGGTATACATGTCAACAATAGTTTCGCTTGGCTTCAATCGAAATAATTTAAAATCATGCATCAAAAGATTTATTTTAGACTCTTTAACTCTATTTGTGCCTTCATGTGTAATTTCAAGAGTGTGCCAAATATCATGTATAGTTTCATAAATCGAAATACGATTAAACTCATTTTTATCTAAAATACAAAATAAAGCATTCATAGCTTTCGTATTTAAAAAAAAAATTTCTTCTCCAAATCATTCAATTCGTTCATTAGATTTGAAGACTTTAAAAAAATTATTTTTAATGATATTCCATAAATTGAAGTTCATAGAAAGCAAAAAAATTCATATTCGAGTTTTCCAATATGTATAGTTCGTCCCGTTGAACATAGGAGGACGAGTGATAGCTAAACCATCTTGATTGTCAATAAAAGTCATTTCTCTTTGGTGTTAAACCAAATAAGAAAAACCTTGGGGGGTGGGGGTGCGGGTGGGTTGGGTTGGGTTGAATCAGTACTTTCAAAAAATCACGTCGGTTCAAAAATTCTAGTTCGATGAAAACTGATATCGGAAATGTGTTTAAACTTAGAGAGTACGTTCGTAAGTGTAGTGAGAATAGTAAGTAAATTAGTTTGCAATATGAGAATAAAAAACAGAACATAAATACAAACTGAGTACACCGAATTTATAGTGGTTCGGTCTTCGTGACTTACGTTCACTCCCGATTCCTCTTCACTCGAGGCTATTGGTTTTCACTACCGATCTTCTTTCTAATGGGCGAAGATTAACTACCCTTACACTCTTTTTCCTTTTCACATGTTCACAAGAGAACCTTTACACCTCTCTTTTACAAGTGTTCCCACACACACATCCCTTAGGACTATCACATAGCTCTAGGAGGTGGGACTCTATACTTTAAGAGATTATAACTTTGGAATCACAGAGTTTTATTCTACTTTAAAAATTAGAGCTAAAATTTGAATCCCCAGGTTTTCGAGGTACTAGGCGGTACCATCGCCTACTAGTTTAACATTGGACGGTACCACCGCTTGACATAGTCTGGAAGATTATTTCTTGGCGATACCACCACCTGACAACATGGAAAAGTGTGCTCTTGACTTTTCCAACTCATAGGTGGTTCAACCTATAATTGAGTCACTAAATGAGCTTTTCACTTGGCCCAAAATAGTCCCAACTTAGGCCCAATGGGCCCCTAATTGAGTTAGTAGGGTTAATCCTAAAACCAACTCAATTACAATCATGACTACTTCAATCTAAACACAATCGATTACAAACAGAATACTATATTGTCCGGCATGTCATTGGTTCATCCGGCGCTTCGTCTTCTCTTGTGACATATTGCACAATCAACATGTTGACCTCTGCAACATCCGATCTCCTTAGTGCAATGCCCTTCTAGCCCGATGCCCAAACTCATGGCACGAAGCTATTTACCGATACGCCGATCAATCCTTCGACTCGACGTCCAATCTCTTGACATGTTCCGACCTAACATTTGATTTCACTGCTTTAATCGATTTGTCTTTCTCTGATTGAAGCTAGTCCTGCATCACTCAAAACATAGATTTGATCATTAACCCATCAATTGATTTCATCATCAAAATTCGAGATTTAACAAGCTACTTGATGCAAATCAGGTAATGGCGATCAACGAGTAAGAAGGGGGAATAGTGCTGGTGAATGAAGCACCAGAGGAATCATGGTGGGGAGGATCGCAGTAGATGAGATCCTGTGTTGCTGACAAAGGGCACTTCAGGGCTACAGTGAGCGAACGCTAGTGCAGAGCGATAACGAGAGAAGAAGACAATCACTGTTTGTCAGTAGTGATCTGCTCAACGATCGCCGAAGGTGGCAACATTTGCGCTTCCTTTGGGAGTGTTGTCCATAGGGTAGAGAGAAGAAAGAGGGATGCAGCACTGTCCGGAAAAGAGAAGAGAGAAGGATGCTGCACTAAAGGGAAGGGGCCGCCTTGTGCATGTCATTGATCGTCAGTCATCGGTCGCCTTGCACCCACTTGGGAGGAGGAGACCTTCGATAGGAGATGTGGCAAGTGCCTTTGGAGCAGCAGAAGCAGTAGCAAGAGTAGATTCTCGAGTAAGCGATGCAAGCTTCCATGGTCTCGGTGCCAGTACAACAAGAGGAGGTGCTCCTCGTGTGCAGCTAGCAATCTACAAGGTGTGTTGGGGATCAAGAAGCTGCAAGGAAGCCAATGTACTACAAGCCATAGATGATGCAGTGGATGATGGCATAGACATCTTGTCATTGTCAATCAGTGCGGATGACTAAGTTCCACTTCACAGATCCCTCATCAAATGGCAGCAGAGTTGGTGAAGATTTCGAAGACCACGCTACTATTACATTCACCCTATGAGCTATGATGTCAAGCTATGATGATGTTTAAAGTGGTAGAATTTGATCCTCTCGATGCAACAGAAGGCATCGATGAGCAGCTGAACTAGTGCCGGGTGGTGGGCTTGAAAGGTGTGAGTGTTGGTCAGAGTAACGATGAGGATAGGGCGGGATTCCTTGATGTCATACTGGAGACGTTGCTCCTACTGTACGATGAGTGTGGGTCAGAGTGTCTACTTCTCCTCCTGAACGAAAGTATTGTGGGTTGGGGGCAAGACCTCTTTGCTTGACCATTCGTTAAGAGGGTTAGTAGGCGGATGTTCTTATACCATTGAACTCTCTATCTAGCATAAAAAATGTTAGAAAAAAAAAAATTCTATTGACGTCTTAGTCCACATAATTCTGAGCTCCCAAGATACCACTTGATTATTCGATTAAATGCATATGATTATTCGATTAAATGCATATGATTATTCGTAGTGTCTTCAAGGTGAGAATTCTGAGCTCCCAAGATACCACTTGATAGGGGCAAAAACATATTTGACGTAACACACCGGATTTGACGTAATACATCACGACGTCAGCCCCCTTCGCTGGATGCGTATGACGGCGCCGCTGACCCAGCGGACCACGTGGTCGCTTTTCGCGCCCAGATGGTGATGTACGGGACTTCCGACGCTTTGATGTGCAGGGCATTCCCAACAACCCTGCGGGGGCCGGCTCGCGTGTGGTACAACAGCCTGAAGGCCGGGACCGTCGCCTCCTTCGACCAACTCGCCAAAGATTTCGAGCTTAACTTCCTGGCTTACGCTCGACCAAAGCCATCCGTGGAGTTGCTCTTCGGACTCAACCAAAGGGAGGACGAGCCCCTCTCCCTCTTTGTGAACCGCTTTACGACGGAAATTCGCGGGCTGTCGGATGCTCACCCCTCTCTGTTGATGCAGGCATTCATGACAGGCTAGCGGCCTTCCAAGTTCTTCTGGTCTCTCGTGGAACGGGCCCCCATCGTAGTTCCCGAAATGCTTCAGCGTGCTAGTCAGTTCATCGTCGCGGAGATGTGGATGGCTGGGAAGCAGGAGGAGCACAAAAAGGTCAAGTCGGAGCCGCCCCGATAGCAACAACTCGTCGCGTCCCGGCGTAAGTTGGACAGATCCGACCCAAGGCCTCCTCTCCCCGCCTTGAATTCATCCCGAATAGAAATATTTCTCCATGAGAAGGGGAAGGGACTACTCAAGGAGCCCCACCCAATGAGGAACCCGCGAGAGCTCGCGGACCGTTCAAAATATTGCCGCTTCCATCGGCAACATGGGCACGACACTGAAAAGTGCCGTGAGCTAAAAAGGCAAATCAAGGAGCTCATCCGCAGAGGGCATCTCGGCCACTACCTTCTGCCGGACAAAGAGCTATCACCTCGCTCGGAGGGCCCCGTCGAGCGACACATCGACGTAATCGTTGGCGGTCCCGCATCGGGGGGGGGGGGGGGCGGGGCTGCGGGCTCCATGTCGGGAAGAAAGGCGTACGCCCGAGCCGCTCCAGACGTAACCCCTGGACACGGGCCCGAGCTCGAGATCACCTTCCCGACCGGGGTATCCGAGCGACCCAAACACGACGACGCCCTTGTGATATCGGCTAGGGTAGCCAACGCGCAGGTGAGAAGGATCATGGTCGACACTGGGAGCTCGGCCGATATACTCTACTTCGACGCCTTCCAGAAGCTCGGCTTGGCCAGGGAAAATATGAGGCCGATGTGTTCAGCGCTCACCGGATTCACAGGAGATTCGATATCACCCCTGGGGGCTATTACTTTGCCCTTGACCCTAGGGGCCCCACCGAGGTCAAAGACGGTGATGACCACCTTTTTGGTGGTCGACCTTCCCACAGCTTACAACGCCATACTCGGTCGGTCGACCCTCAACAAGGTCAGAGCCGTCGTCTCGACCTACTACCAAACCATCAAGTTCCCGACTCACGCTGGGGTCGGAGAAGTTACAGGAAGCCCCCGAGAGTCCAGGCGGTGCTACCTGACCGCTGTTTCATTACACAAGAGGGCCAGGATTGAGCTGCCGTTGGAAGATCCGTGAGAAACAAAAAAGCCGGCCCCTCATCCCGAGCCGAGGGGATCCACCATTGATATACCACTACAAGAAGCTCGGCCTAACCGGACGATCAAAGTTGGTTCGGAACTACCCGAACAGGAACGAGAGCAGCTCGTCGGTCTCCTGCGGGAAAATGCCGACATCTTCGCCTGGTCCTCATCGGACATGACGGGCGTCGATCCAGGGGTCGCACAACACCATCTCAACATCCCACCTGGCGCTCGCCCGGTGAAGCAAAGACCTAGGCGGCAGGCCCCTGACCGGCAATGCGCCATACGAGAGGAGGTGGGCCGTCCCTTAGCAGTAGGCTTCATAGAAGAAGCCAGATATCCTCAATGGCTATCCAATGTAGTCCTCATGAAAAAACACAATGGTAGCTGGAGGATGTGCATTGACTACACTAGTCTCAACAATGCATGCCCGAAAGACTGCTATCCCCTCCCGAGGATCGACCAACTGGTCGACGCAACGGCCGGACACGCACGCCTCTCTTTCATGGACGCCTATTCGGGATACAACCAGAACAGGATGGCACCCGAAGACAGAGAGCATACGACCTTCCTCACCGAGCAAGGGGTGTACTTCTATAAGGTCATGCCGTTCGGGTTGAAAAACGCCGGGGCCACATATCAGAGAACGGTGAATAGGATGTTCGCCCATCAGATCGGAAGGAACATGGAGGTTTACATGGACGACATGATCGTGAAAAGCCAAGAGGCCGGAGCGCACCTTGCCGACCTGACCGAGGCGTTCGCCACACTACGCAAGTTCGGTAAGCGACTTAACCCCACAAAATGCGCCTTCGGCGTCACCTTCAGGAAATTCCTCGGGTTCATCATACACGAAAGAGGAATTGACGCCAACCCGGAGAAAGTTCAGGCAATCATCGACATGTAGTCTCCCCAGACGATCAAAGATTTGCAACGACTTAACGGAAGGCTTGTCGCCTTGTCCCGCTTCCTCGCTTGGTCGGGTGATCGCTGCCTCCCCTTCTTCAGGGCGCTCAAAAACCCGAAAAACTTTCAGTGGACGACGGAGTGCGAGGAAGCTTTAAAAAAAACAAAGCAGCACCTGGCCAGCCTCCCCCGACTCGCCTCTGTTTCTCCCGGGGAGAAGCTGGGCCTCTACCTGGCGGCCTCCCCACATGCAGTAAGTTCCATCCTGATCAAAGAAAGCTCCGGCGAGCAACTTCCGATCTACTACGTCAGCCATGTCCTGAACGGACCCGAGGAGCGCTACCCGCCAATAGAGAAACTCGCACTCGCCCTGGTGCTGTCAGCTCAGAAGTTGCGCCCTTACTTCCAGGCCCACCCGGTGGAGGTCATCACCGACCAACCTCTTCGGCAGGTCTTATCTAAATTTGATATTGCAGGGTGGCTCCTCAAATGGCCAGTGGAGCTCGGCGAACATGAGATAAGATACGTGCCCAGGACCGCCATCAAAGCCCAGGCGGTAGCCGACTTCATCGTGGAGTTAACGCGGATGGCAGACGGGGATCTCGAGCAACCTCTCAAAGCTTGGACTCTTCACGTGGATGGCTCGGCCAGCTCAAAGGGTGCCGGCGTAGGGCTTGTCCTGCTCGCCCCTGACGGACGCTCGTTTGAGCGCTCCCTCCGCTTCGGGTTTAAAGCCACTAACAATGAAGCGGAATACGAGGCGCTCCTAGCGGGACTCAGGTTGGCCCTCGAGATGCAGGTGGCTGCTATACACGTCCTCACCGACTCGCAGCTTGTGGCCGAGCAGCTCAATGGTGGATACGGGGCTCAGGACCCAACCATGGCGAAATACCTAGCACGGGTAAGGGACCTGACTGCCAAGTTCCCTTATTTTACTTTGTCTAATGTTCCGAGGGAGGAGAATGAGCGAGCCGACGCGCTAGCTAAGCTGGCGTCGAAGCCGACCCACGAAATATGGCCGTAGGTCGAGGAGCTTCCCGCCCGCGCTATTGAAGTAGCAGCTACGGCCCCCAGTAGTGCGCCAATCACATGGGTACAAGAGCTGCTACGCTTCAAGCGGGATGGGACCCTTCCCCACGACGAAGTTGCAGCTCGGCGCCTGCGTCATACACACGCGTGGTATACTGAGGAGAGTGGGCGGCTTTACAGGCGGTCCTTCACCTACCCCCTCCTACGATGCTTGGAGCCCGACGAGGCCCAGACGGTCCTGGCCGAGATCCACGAGGGAGTCTGCGAAGAACACATCGGCGGGCGAACCTTGGCACACAAAATACTCAGCCAAGGTTACTACTGGCCGACCATGTGCCGGGACGCGAAAGCTTACGCGCAGCGGTGCGGTCCGTGCCAGGAACACGCCCGCGCACCCCGACAGCCCGCGGTCCCACTCAGCCCCATCGTGTGCGCGTGGCCGTTCGCACAGTGGGGGTTGGACCTGCTCGGACCTTTCCCACCGGCTTCGGGGCAACGTAAGTACATCATCATGGGAGTGGATTATTTCACAAAGTGGGTCGAGGCTGAGCCGTTGGCGACAATCACGGAACATCAAATGGAGAAGTTCGTGTGGAGAAACCTAGTGACTCGGTTCGGGTTGCCCAAAACCATTATTACGGATAACGGACCTCAGTTCGCTGGTAGGAGGTTCCAGTTCTGTTCCAGTCATGGCATCCAGCTAAGGTTTAGCTTGGTGGCCCACCCTCATACGAATGGGCTGGCAGAGGTAACCAATCGGTCCATCTTGGACGGACTTAAAAGAAGAGTGTCTGCAGCCCTATCGGCCTAGACCGACGAACTCCCTAGCGTCCTATGGTCACTGCGGACCACTCCCAAGACCGCGACTGGAGAGTCCTCGTACAGCCTGACGTTCGGAATCGAAGCTGTCTTGCCACCCTTCGGACAAGGAGCTATGACGAGGAAGTCTCGAACGAGGGACTTCGCGCCAGCCTCGACATGCTCGAGGAGCGACGCGTCGACGCACACCTGAAGGCCCTCTCTTGCAAGAGAGCCGTCGCGAGGGTCTACAACAGAAAGGTACGACCCCGGCCGATTAAGTTAGGCGACCTAGTCCTGCGAAAGACCGAGGTCAGCGACCCGACCCGAGCAAGGGGGAAGCTAGCCCCGAAATGGGAAGGACCTTATCGGGTCGTCGAGATAATCCGACCGGGCACATACCGACTCGCGAGATTGGACGGTTCTTCCCTGCCAAGAACCTGGAATGTCCAGAACCTTAAGAAATTCTTTGTTTAAAGCAAAGGAAGTCATACAACCGTAAGGAATTTGTTTAGGGAGTTTGCCGACCAGCGAAGTAAGGAGCCAAATGCGTGGAAAAAAGCCTTTTTCATTCATTTCAAAAAACAAGCTTACAGGACCTGACCCCCACTTACAAAATCAGGCTGAACGCCTTAGAAAACAAAAATACAAAACCCCTTTTTCATGAGGCATCCAGTCGGTCGTCGAAGGGGACCTCCTCGGGCATGTCTACCCTTTGATCCTCGGGGTAAGGAGTGAAGGGATCCTCCTCTACCTCGAGGCCGGGATGACGAGCGCGGAAACGGGACGTGGCAATCCGGTATCCATACTCAAAGGATACCTGCCCTGTCCGTGTTAGCCCAAGCTCGAATCCCTCGGACTTCTTATACGCCTCGAGGAGCTCCTTGTCCTTGACGGGTCGAAGGTGGGCCTCCTCCGCCAATGCTTCCGAGGCCGCTCTCGCTTCGGCCTTCGCCCCCTCCAGCTTCTTCCTAAGGGCGCTCGTCTCCGACTTCAACAGGCGGAGCTCGACCCGCTCCAACCTTATTGTTTTTTGGAGCTCCTCATTCGCTTTTTTCGAGGCCTCGAGCTCCGACGAGAGGCGAGCCACCTCCGCCTCAGACTTTGCTGCGCGCCTCTCGGCGGCTACACGACCTCCAGATCGGCCCCGGCACGGACCTCCTCGACCTGGCAGAGAGGAGAGCGACGCTGGAGGCGAGGAGGACGACCGGAAGAAAGACAGCGAGACCGGAAGGGAAAAAACTCAGCAGCGAAAGATGGAGGTGAAGTCAGGCGCCCGCTATTTAAAAGGGATGTCCCGCTAGAACCAGCGCCCATTCGCCTCCCGAGAATGGGCTGCAGCCCACTCGCGCACGCGCATAACCGTCGCGTCGCATCGGAAAATACAAGGCACTCCGCCTTAATGAAGGCCTGACGTGGCGACCCCGCCAAAATGGCAGCATCCGGACGCCTAGATCCCGACGCCCAAAGACGTGCGGCGGAAGCAATCAACTCCCCCTTAGGGGAGAAATTAAATACGGCAGCTCTTTGATCTCCGCCGTCGTCGAACGGAAGGGCACGCCACACCTGCACGGTCAGCCCGCCTGCGTTGTGCTCCTCGGTCCTCGGCTGCACGTCGCCCGAGACCACACCTGTGCGGCCAGCCCGCCTGCGTTGTGCTCCTCGGCCCTCGGCTGCACGTCGCCCGAGACCACACTCGCGCGGCCAGCCCGCCTGCGTTGTGCTCCTCGGCCCTCGACTGCACGTCGCCCAAGACCACACCTGCGCGGTCAACCCGCCTGTGTCGTGCTCCTCGGCCCTCATCGGCTCCATGACCCCCGATTCCAACTCCGCTCGGCCGGCCCACATGCGCCGCGCCCCTCGGATCCGCGTGGCCAGCCCACCAGAGGTCAGAAGCCATGCATCGGACCCCTGCATGCAAAAACCGACGCATAGCTCCTTTCGGGGGAGGGGAATATGATAGGGGTAAAAACATATTTGACGTAACACTCCGGATTTGACGTAATACATCACGACATCAGCCCCCCCTGGACGACACGCTGCTCCAGGGGGCGAGCATTAAACATCAAGATAATGTGCACCCTCACTCACCGTACCCAGACGACCTCATCGTCTGACCCCGCACGATCGGCCGAGGCAGGGGAAGGCGTCGACTGAGGCTCGCCATACCCTGCGATAGCTCGGCCTTCCACGCAACGCCCACGACGACGACAGGCGCCATCGGAGGTACGGTCCTGCCCCGGCAGGGTGGCACATCAGGTAACATCAAACTCACCTATAAATACTCCCGGGCTCCAAACGAACAAGGCAAGCAGACAGAAGCACTACTTCACCCAAAAACTCCTCTCCCAATCACTGACTTGATCGTCGGAGGGGTCGGGCCGAACCGCCGACCCGACCTGTGTGCAGGTACTCGACCGGAGCCGACCCAACCCGGCCTCGCGGAGCTTTCTAGCCAGACCGCCCGCAATCGGCCGCCACAAGGTCCCGAGAGGAGTCACGTCTGATCCCAGCCGTTCGGACCCCTGAACTAGCCGTGTCGACCCCAAGGTCACGGCTAAAAAAGTTACTTACCATAACACTACTTGTATGAAGATCAAGACCGGAAGAGATTTTTCACTTAGTCCCTCCAATGCTTAACCCGAGATATAAGAGTAGACATTAATAGTTTAAGAAAGTCACTTAGCTTTGTTTTATGTTTCTTTGTGCCTAGCACTAAGGCAACATTTTAAATGACAATGTATCCGAGAGAGAGAGAGAGAGAGAGTTCTGACCTATTGTTTATTTATCCGAATAGAGTTCATATATGACCTATTGTTTATATCAGAAGGCTCCACCGCTTCTGATATCTCCAAAGACCAGTTACTGACCTTTAAATAAGTAGAAAGATATGACAGATCCTATCTTATCAAATCAACAGTCCATTCTCTGAACAATCGTAGGCGAATAATATTATTTTTATTTAAAAAAAATCCATGTGTGCTCCAAAAACCAAGATAACAAGCAAGCAAGCTTTGATATTGCTCGAAAAGATCTCCAACAATTGCATGTGAACACAATTCTCTTTTTGTTAAATAGCCAAATGTACCTCAAATATCAAGGATGATTAGCAAGGCATGACACAAGAAATAGACATCTTTCAAATAAATTCCGTTTTGGATTTCTCATTTTCCATTTCTTCAGTGACTGTTTCCCGATATGTCGACAGGAGCAATTGTCATTACCACCATTAATCTCCATAAATCTTTACCAATGAGGTAACATCCAAGGCATATATATTCACCATAGCCGGTCTAGCATGATTGAGCAATGCCAAGGCCATTAGTTTGACCACGAAATCCATCTTCAGAAGAACAATAATTGTGCTTATTTGCCAGAGAGAATTGAATTGTTGCACTTGTCACTTTCATCGGTCCAAATACAAAAAAGCAACCATCTGCTTTTCAAAATAAGGAAATAAAAAAAATCATTAGACGAAGAATAATAGCAGAAGAACCAATTGAATTGAACAAATTGCTTCCTTGTGCAAAATGTAAATTTTAGAAGAACAGCGAAATAGGCTTTTAAAACAAAATCTTGCACATGAATGAATCAGTAATGGTTGTTTGTATGGATTATGAAATAATTAATATGTTCTTATAAAAGGTTAATGTGGAAAGTTTCATGAAACTAGAAGCTAAAGGGGCTTTTTATGAGGGGAACAATTAGTTATTGTCCGATGAAAGTTACAATGCTACCAAGTGGCCACATTTCAAATTCATGATTATTTGTAGGAACTTCCTGATAGATATCTTGCAGTCCGACAAGGTGGAAATAAAAAAGGTGCTAGCGATAACACAAATAGAAAGAACTATCAACACGGTGTATTTCATGATGATTATCACAATCAGAAAGAACTATCAAGATTTAACTTGCTGTCAGAAAGATAAATATTATCAACCAGTACACTAACATTTTCATGTTTCAAACAGTATCAACCACCTGCCACTCTATCTGGGCAGGTGTAGGAAGTTGGATGTTTCCCTCTCTATTATCTGCTGAGAGCTGTATACTGCTAACGAAGCCTTGGAGATGTTCAGTAGAGTGCACATTGAAGTTAATTCCATTGATGTGAAGCAGTTTATACTGAACAAGGAAATCCTTTGGAGCATTGCACAAAGAAATATATATTGTGTTTTTTTTTTTTTCCCCATTTTGGAGCATTTTGATGATATTTTTTTTACTTTCTATTTAACCTATGTCTATGGAGAAGCAAACAAGGCTGCAAATTGGGCAGCAAATTTTGCCGGGAGCCATGAGAGACTAAGATACACTGCTTATTCTCATGACTTTTATTAATTTTGAGGGCTGAACAGGAAGGCATTGTCATAACAGATGTATCTATCAGATGATATAGATTTATGGTTTTTGAACCAGAGAGAGAGAGAGAGAGAGAGAGATGGAGAGAGTATCAACTCTCAACCCCTCACTGGAATTAACATGCTGAAGATGATAAGGTAATCCATTAGTGAATCCTACTAGATGATTTCATTGGAAAATTAATGAAGCTGATAGACTGAATAAACACCAATAACCTTTACAAGAAGCTGGATATAATAAACTTGCTCAAAGCCTAAACTTTAGTTGCAAGATGTGCACGCAGAGGAAACTGTGTAAATTGTAGGTGACAAGAGTATGATATTTTCTCGTACAATTAATCAACTAAACCCTTGTCATTGAACAGTCTATCAAATCAAGGAATTTAAGGAACATAAGAGGCTTTTATGTTGACACTAACGAGCATGTTGACAGATCAATAACAAGATAGGGATAAGCCTCTCATAAACATCAACTCTTTCTTTCACTAAATCTGTCAATCTTTGCAATTAAACTTCATTAGTAAACGAATTAAATCTAATATTGGAGAGAAAAAAAAAAAAAAAAGGAAAGAGAGGAACCTGAGTCAACAAGCACACTGTTCTCAAGCAGGAGGAGAGAACAAAGATAACTCCTCCAACCTCCTCGAAGCCCGGTGATACTCTACTGTCGTGATCAACGATTCCATCCTCCTCAATATCTCCTGATTCCGAGACTCCATTCCGACCGCCGTGAGCTCCTCCTCCATCGACCGGAAATCCGCCAGCGCCGACCCCTCCGCAGCCTCCTCGTTCCCCGCGGCCGTCGCCTCCTCGTTCCCCACCGCCGCCGCCGCCGCCTCCGACATGCGAGCGGCCAGCGACTCATCCATCCGGCAAATCGAATTCGCTACGTGCCTCGACGGGCGCACCCTTCTCCTCCTCCCCCAGCGGGTTCCGATGGCGCCGCCGTCGCCGCGGCAGCGTAGCGCCTCACAGCACCGCCGTTCCCCCACGCTCCGCCGCGCCCAACGGACCCGATTCACAGGGCGAAGCCACCGGAGGCTGGCACGGGAGCCAGCGGCGTCCGCGTCCTCGAAGCGACGGTGCACGCCGCCGAGGGTCTCGATGTCATCGTCGACGGTCCCGAGCATGTTGGCCGGCCCTGATACGACAGCTTGGCGTTACTTCTGTTTGCCCTCTCCGTCTCTCTCTCTCTCTCTCTCTCTCTCTCTCTGTTTCTCCTCTAGAACTCGGATATCGCGTCAATATATATATATATATATATATATATATATATATATATATATATATATATATATATATATATATATATATATATATATATATATATATATATAAAATATATATATATAATTTGATATCGAATAGGGTTGTGAGACGGAGTGGGTTTTGGTTTGTGATTCTTTTTCTTTTCTGTTTATAATTTGCGGCCGTGCGTTTCAGATATTACGACTGATACCTTTTATTATTGGTAATTTTTATATGGAGGAGAATTCCAAAATAAACTCCTTGGTTTTCCTTTTTTGACCAATATCCTATCCTAGTCTTGTTTCCATCTCCGGAGTTCTCCATCTGTCTAATTTTGCATCCCCAACAACCAAGGGATGTTTGATTCTTCAAGTGAATCCCATGAAAAAACACTCGATTTTTATACATGGCTTTTGATTTTTCTGCATCGCACCCCCTTTTATCTTTATTCTTGTATAATGATTTTTTTTCTGAAATGACCAGAATACCATCGCGAATGGAGAAATATGGCTCACGGCAATGAAACAATACACAGATGCAGTGTATCAGAGGTATGATCTATCTGATGATTGATGACACCACCTGCGCATCCTCATGTATGCAACCTGAGATGGGCCGGTCACTTCCAACCCTGGGGTTTGCTGTTAAAAATCTAAGGTAGCTCGTTCACAAAAGCACAATTCATTTGTCCTGACATATTTAACGTTTCGATATCAGCGACTACTAAAAGAAACTTACAAGGACGGTGAGGTACATCATAGATCATGAGATGACACTGTGATTTCGAGGACCCTTCAAACAGGAAAGAAGTTGGTCCATAAAGTCCCTAAACCAGCGATTACTGCACCAGCAAGAAGTGACAGACTACCTTCTTATCGGAGGCACCGGACCTCTGCCAGCGGGAGCACCAGCACGGCCAGCAGCTTGTGCCTGAAATGGAAGCCACCATATATAATAAATACTCTGTTGTGGTTTCATGAAGCAGTTAATGGGAAAGCAATGCCTGGATTCCTAAAGCGTTGCATTCATAAGCATGCACATGAGCAGCCATTACAGGATCAAGTAATTAAGGTTTCTTGCGATACAAACATGGATATAAAGGAGGTAATATGTCTTGGCACACAAATGCAATGGAAACGATATTATAAAAATCAATATGCACTTAACATGATAAAAGTTCCCAACAATTAAGAAATGAAATATCACAAATAAGATGAAAGTCAATAGGAGTTAATACAGCTGAAACACAACGGAAATAACAAGAATAGCATAACGAAAAAGAAGTGCAAGTCAGAGGCAAAGCAGGTAATCACAGTGTCACAGAGGTGGAAAAACTGAGAAACAGGCAATGCCAGAGTTGGCTAAGAAAAAAAGGGAAAGAGATACATGGTGGCAACAAAAAACAATGAAGCAAAATTAGCGGTAAGCAAACATGAAGTTTCAACAGACAGCAACAACAACTAGAGGTCGAGAATGGAGAACAGAAAGCAAAGATAATATTAACACTGATGACAAGAGATCAAACCGGCAACAATATTTTTGATAACACATGGGCAAGAGAGAGGCAGGAAGACAGGCTCAAGAACATATACTTCCCTCTTTGTTCTTGTGTTTTTTTTTTCATTATTAACACTGTCTTGTTCTCGTTCCAAATTATTTATTCTTCTCAAGAAAGCACATCTTATAAACACGTGATTAACCAATCAAGATTCTTGGTGTACCACTAATACATACAAATTATAGAAAATTAAATAAGAACAGACTAACAAAAGATCATATATGATAAATTACAACTACAGTTAGTAGGTTATTTTTCATGAACGGATGGTTAGATGATGATTGATGATACTCCAATAATAACTACTTCATAAGTTTATATATTTTTCTACCAGATAAGGCATTTTGTTGCTTTGTTAATGTTGCATTATAAGAATTCAGCATTCAAAATACCCTCTATTATTATCAGTCTTAAATTTATCCTCAAATGTAAAATGATGGCTTGTTGCAACCTACTTGATATTTTAGACATTAGAAAATGTGATGCAATTTACACTTTCTATGTGGTTAATCATGAAAAAAAAATCTTTAGAATTATCATGCTTGATTGAGAACAGGCCTTGGTACAAGGTTGCCCCTTTGCATCTTGGAGCAATCTGGAGACTAGGGTTCGAGTCATACAAGTAGCCTCTCTATATTTAGAGGTAAGGCTGCATACATTGACGCTCGCTCTCCATACCCCGCATTAGTGGGAACCTCGTATGCTAGTACACCCTTCAAAATTATTATGCTTCTTCACCTTTTAAATGAAAACAATGTTACAAACATCCTGCATTTACTAATAAAAAGGATGAGAACAGTGGAGAGCGACAGCACCATGTGAAAGTAGGCCAAATTGCACGTTACAAATTAGTCAAATCCAAAATGTTCTTTTCATCTTCTCCCAGGTTGCTAAACTATCTACTAAAAAAATCCAAGAAAAAAATGTAACGCTTACTATCCTAAAAGTGGCATTGATCATAGAATTTTCAAGATCATAAAAAATTATTGTGCCATGTTGTCACGGACAAAATTGTAAACAGGGTGTTCGATGTAATGCTCGTATATATCAGTGTCTTTCAATTTTGTGTATGCTTTGCACAACATGTAGAGGGCTCACAATAGGTTTAGCAACCCCATTTTGGTTGACTTTTGTAGTCGTTTTAGGTTTGTAAATGCAAATTGTGTACAGCCGTCGTGCAGAGGCAAAACTGCCAAAAAACAAACCATTTAGACAGTCATTTGGGAGTTTTCTAGCTCCATAGAGTGGTGCAGAGTGTTAGCCAGCATAGCACCGAGGGTGGCACATGACTAGATAGGCCTTTTAGATAGTATCTAGAGCTGGTTCGTTGTCTTGTTCCGTAGCAATATCATATGGGCACTTGTGGAGACTTCTGGTCACGACGAACCACCCTGGACCCTTTGTCGCACAACCGTTCAGAGCTTGTAAAGTCTATGTTTATAATTTGCATTGCCAATCAAGTGTTTACCGAAATGACTGCTTGTGGATCTTGAGTTAAAACGTTTTCTCTAACCCGTCTTCTCTTTTGTAGGTCCTTAAGAGACCACAACAGGTTTCGGGGAAGCTAACCCTTTGCGGACGAATTAGATAGTATCTAGAGCTGGTTCGTTGTCTTGTTCCGTAGCAATATCATATGGGCACTTGTGGAGACTTCTGGTCACGACGAACCACCCTGGACCCTTTGTCGCACAACCGTTCAGAGCTTGTAAAGTCTATGTTTATAATTTGCATTGCCAATCAAGTGTTTACCGAAATGACTGCTTGTGGATCTTGAGTTAAAACGTTTTCTCTAACCCGTCTTCTCTTTTGTAGGTCCTTAAGAGACCACAACAGGTTTCGGGGAAGCTAACCCTTTGCGGACGAACACGAAAGGGTGTCGCACGACTTAGGTACAACCAGCTAAGTCCATGAAAAATGGTATCAGAGCAGGACAAGCACACTTAGAAACACTGTGCATGCAAACGCGGTGGACCTAACAGGGCTGCGTTGAGGGCAACCAGCATGCGTGACTGTTTGAGGAAAATGGGCATTGAGACATAGGGAACGAAGTCGCTCAGAGGAGCGAGCATCCGAGATTGGCATTCAAAGGAATGACTAACCCTTTCTGCAAGAGGCACCACGAGAACAAGCAGGGAAGAACGTGTAGCACACGTAAGTTGAGATGGTTGAGTTCAAGCTATGACTTGACATTGACAACCAAACTTGACGGTACTCAAGGCAAGCGAGACGCTTAACAAAGGATGAGACCGTGCAAGGTGGGATGGGTTGCTCAACGATTGAAAGAGTTGTACAAAGCTCGCAAAGGTGAGGAAAATTGCTAACTCAAAGAATTCGATACTCATGCGAGGGCTTATGTGCGGACGATGGACTGTCCATGGCTATCCAAAGGTGACCGAAACTTGGTGCCATGAAGCATTAAAATTTTATCTTCGGCATGGGAATGATACGTCCGTAAGAGGCTAAAATGTACAGTAAGTTCAGCATGTTGCTAAGCCTTGAGGAGTATAGCGGGGGTTGTATTAGCAACGGGTCGTAATCTAGCAAGTGCGTTTGCGGGGACAAAACAATGTACAATTCGTTTAGCAAGGCAGAGTAGTCCAAAGAGATGGTGATCTTTGAAACTTCCAAAGAGAAGGATGCAAAGAAAAACGTTGCTCTAACGGGACAGATATCCAAGAGAGATAAGTCCCGGTTCTCCAGAGGGAGAATTATGTGAACAGATCGCACATGTTGAGGAGAGGTACCTCAAGACAATAACTCCACAAAACTCGACGAACCGAGAGAGCGACGAGGAGTCATCACATGATCTCGCACGAGATAATACGTTGGTGGATGCATT
The DNA here is from genome assembly GCF_036884655.1 of Musa acuminata AAA Group. Lineage (NCBI taxonomy): Eukaryota > Viridiplantae > Streptophyta > Magnoliopsida > Zingiberales > Musaceae > Musa > Musa acuminata. The sequence continues at coordinate 5,843,343 of NC_088348.1, read as the reverse complement.
GCGAGATCAAGTGAGGGTGAGACCTAAGGCAACAACAAACATAGGTATGCTTGGAGTCGATATGGTGATCAAACTCAACGGAGGGCTAACTTGTGGAATGATAGACGCGAGACCACCAACAACTCAATGCAAATCGAGCAGTGATTTAAAAAGCGTTAGGCGCTAAAAGGAGCCAAGGTTCCAAATCGCCAGAAGCGCTAAGCGCTCGCTCGAGCGAAGCGAGACGCTAAAATATAAAAATATATTATATAATTAATAAATATAATTATTTAAATAAAAAAATGATAATTAAGAAAATCTTAAGTATAAAGTCATAATATCACATTAACAAAAGTCTCAAAATTCAAAATAATAAATAAAGTTAGCAATATTAAAATTAAAATAATATATTATTAATCTAATAAATAAAAAATTATGTTAACAGTACATTGTTATTGTTAACAATATACTGAGTCGAGTGTGAGAAGAGAAGATACCGAGGCTATTGACTGAGAACAGAGGCTGCTGACTGAGAGCAGTAGCAGCGGTGAGCAATGACAGTGGCAGTGACAAGCAACGACAATGGCAGCGACAACGACAGCGGAGATAGGCAAAGCGGAGAGCAACGACAGCGAAGCGTAGTGACAACGACAGTAGAAAAAAAATATCGGTGGCGGAAGTCGGGTTAGGGTTGGGGAAGTCGCGAGGGGCAATAAAGAGAGGCTGATATCGGTGCTTTAGTTGGTTCGATTGAACCAACTAATGCAAATGCGATTGAACCAGACCTAACATGCTGGTTCGGTCGCCTGATTTAACCTAGGCACTCGCTCGAGCCCAGAATCGATCACCTGATTTAACTTGGGCGCTCTCCCGAAGCGCCCGGTGTCTGGGCTCAAGCGAGCGCCCAGGCAGCGCCTCTTTGAAGCGTGCCACCTGGATAGTAAACGAGGCGCTCGGACCTCGCCTCACCTCGCCCGAGCACCTTTTGAAATCACTATCAAGGAGCAGAGCAACTTGGGTGATATTTGGTGAAGTGCCCAAGCCACATGAAGGGAGTCAATATAGAAGACGAAAAATGGAGCGGAGGCACAAAGCTTTTCTTGGACAGAGGTCAAGGACATAAACTCTTGCAAAGGCAAGAGCGAAGCTCATATCATTCCATGGGTCTCTCATTCTGATGGAGCAGACTCATCTAGCATGGTGCCAAATTGAAGAGAGCTTGAGGCACATGCACCTTATCTCGACGAAACATTTGAGTGAAGAACTAAGGCGACTCAACTTGCGAAGGCGAAGTTGGGGTCAAAAGGTCTTGGTACGAGACAAAAGGACGAAGAGACGGGTACTCTTGAAGAATATGTTGCAATGTTACCATTCGAGTTACAACGAAGGAAGCGATGCACAGCGAAGATTGTGCTGGGGAGTAGAGGCCCAGGATCCAAATAAAGTGTACCAATTTCAACGAAGTCAATGGACTTCTAGAGCTTCTTGGTGACAAACTATCCTAGAGCTATGCTTTTCAGGGTGTGACCCGAGTGCGGGTGGACAAAAATTGATTGCCAAAGGAGCGAACACAATCAGAGATGGTGAAAGCCCTACGATATATTGGCAGAGGCTACACATGGAGAGATCATAGTCCGAGTTCATTCCATAAAGATCATAATGCAATAGAGATATCAAAAGGAGGCAACATAGTGCAACAGATTGTGGTGGAATAGTTCGAGGAAATGCAGCACACCTAAGACAAGTCCTACGAGGGACTTGATCATACGAAGTATGATCGAGAGCTATTGGAAGCTCCACTTTGGTGAACAACACGACGACAAGAAGCACTATGAATTTAAGGAGTGAATGCCATGATATCGTAGATGTGGGTCTTCGGGGCATATATCCAATTTCGCATCGGATGAAAGCCTTGGTCATTAGTATATGGAGGTTGTATACCACTAAGGAAGAATTCCAAGTGCCAGTACCAACGAGTCCCATGGGTGGAGCTTAATTATATAGAGGTATGATCGAAACAACTAGAGAGCTCCAGAGCTCATATTTGCTTTAAGAGAGCCTAACAAGTTAGAGGACAAGGCCGAGTAAGAAAATATTACTCTACCAAAAAAAAGCAAAGGAGAACAGAATCGACGTGAACCGTGCAACATGATGGCGGAGGTCATGCATGGAAGTTGCAATCTGTCTTTCCATCGACTAAGAGGAACTTCTCGGAGAACACAAAGGTGTTGAAGCATGTGATTGAAAGGGACGAGGAAACGACGATAGATCCAAAGGGGCTTAGCTACCCAAAACCAAGTGTCGATTAGAATAGAGGTGGACTCGAAGGAGTGCCATAGTGATGTCGAAGTCGATCTATCGATCACGAAGAAAGGGACACAAATGCGAGACAACGAAAAATAGGGCCATGGGTATGGCAACGCCATGGTACCGCAAATGTGAGATTTTCGTGGAGTCATCGATCCCTTGCTCATATGGAGGGAGAGCGCTTGGTCGTGAAAGGGACCGAGGATGTGAAGAATGCAAAGGCAAACTCCAAGAACGAAGACAAGACTGAAGGGCAGAGGCCAGGGAACTTCGTAATACCAGTGTCAACGGGCTTCTCATCAAAATATCCAAAAGTAAAGAATTTTGGGTCAATACAAAAGTGCTCGACCAAGGAACGAAATAAGCAATACGTGGTATTGTATATTTTCTACTCAGAGGAGTATGCGACAAAAATGATGAAGATGATGCAATCCTAGAGGCGACCAAAACTATTGAAGACTTGCTCCAAGTTAAGACAAACTTTTGCTCTTTTCGGGCAAAACTTCAAGTTCGATGACAACGAGAAGGCGAATCATAGTAGCTAACTCAACATAAGGAGTGCAAACACTTTAGATGCTTCGAAAGTATGAGCAAAAAGCAGGCAAAGGCTAGTAACCGGCTCGATGCATGGAGTACAACTCTCGATGAGGCAGACGAAATCAATTAACCTTTATATTCTCAATCCTTAAGAGAATGAGTGAAACCGAGTACCCCAGTTTCTTATTTATCCAACATAAGAGCTCTACACGTGTTCAAAGACCCTTCAAAGAAAGTGAAAGACAACAGTTATCAAATCCTCACCAATGGTGATCGATGCTATCAAAGTTGACTGTCCGCTTCATTTCCCAACAGAACACCAATCGAAAGTGGAAGTGGTGCGAACCTACTTGGAAGCGACAACTAAGTGGAAGAGGAATCAATGAGCAAATTTTGTGAAATAAATATATAAAAAATTTTAAAATCTGTGAGGCGATGCTCGTTAAAGCTCCAATAAGCATCCACCAAATTTAAGTAGCATGAGACGTTTAAGAGACTAGCGCATAACAAGGACGATGTTTTCCTTTATCTGAAGCATCCATAAAAACCAACAAAGATTAGCATAACTCAACTGACCCTATATCAAAGTCAGAGTCATTGGCGAGTTGAAGTAGTATGGCGGATCAAAATTTGACTACTCAACAACAACGACAAAGAGCAGCTGGGAGCCAAGAGGCACATTACAATTGGAGCAGAAGATTGAAGATTCAGTAAAGGCACGAAGATGCAACATCAGCAAAGGCTTCGACGAGGACGTCAAAGGAATAAATGGAGAAGAATGTCACAAAGTTGTAAATAGGATGTTCGATGTAATGCTCATATATGTTCGTGGCTTTCGATTTTGTTTATGCTATGCATAGCATGTAGAGGGCTTACGATAGGTTTGACAACCCCATTTTGGTTGGCTTTTGTGGTCATTTCAGATTTGTAAATGCAAGTTGTGTACAATCATCGCGCAAAGGCAAAACTACCTAGAAACAAGCCATTCATACAACTATTTTGAGAGTTTTCTAGCTCCGCAAAGTGGTACGAAGTGCTAACCAACATAGCACCCAGAAGCTCCCCGAGTGGCACATGGTTGGATAGGCCTTTAGGGTAGTGTCTAGGGCTGATTTGCTGCCTTGTTCCGCAGTAGTGTCATGTGGGCACTTGTGGAGACTTTTGACGACGACGAACCACCTTGGACCCTTTATCGCATGACCGTTCAGAGCTTGAGAAGTCTATGTTTGTAATTTGTATTGTCTATCAAGTGTTTGCCGAAATGACTGCTCGTGGATCCTGAGTTAAATGCTTTTCTAACCCATCTTCTCTTTTGTAAATCCTTAAGGGACCATAAGAGATTTTATGAAGGCTGATCCTTTACAGACGAACACACAAGAATGTCGTACCACTTAAGCAAAACCAGCTAAATCCGTGACAATGTGACAATGTGACAATATTATATTGACTCGATATGTAAGCCATCTTACCCTATAGTATGATGATATGCTAGACCAAGCTAGTCACATGCCATGTAATGTTCCAAGTCTCAACCAATATAATTTGCTAGTACGTTGCAGGCATAGTGCAACAAAGTCTGCAATCATAATTGTGGAAGTTATGAAAAGTTTATTTCAGTCATGCTTATATTCTTGAGTCAAGGGTCTAATTGCAAAAATTTATATTTTTAATGTATACATCTATATATTAGAAGAAAAAAAAAATCAAAAAGGCAGGTACTTGTTTCCTAACTGATTGTATTTATGTTATCTGTCCTATAGCCAACCTCTATAAAAGCATGGCTATCAGTGCTAAGAGAAAAAAGAACTCCTCTAGTGCAAGTAAATCTAGCCTTTTCTCTTCAAATATTTCATCCTACTTCTATCCTTTGACTTTCCCTCAAAAGTATTCAACCTCTCGAGCTCTTCAAATCCTTATATATGTTCTTAAGTTTCGTGTTGCTTCTAACCTCTGTCTTCGTGGTTATGCTTTCCTCATCCTTCACTCCCTTCAATTTTGGTCTTTTTTTATTGCATCAATGTCGAATATCAGTTACAGGAAGGGTCAAGGTTAAGTCCAGGTAATCAGATTTAGGTGACAACTATAAGGAACTAGCAGATGCTTTTAATCCTTGCTTTTATCACACCAGCCAACATTCATAGCTTATCAAGGGGTCTATCAGTTCAACAAAGAAAATAGAGGAATTGGTTAGATGCAGTAAGTACCGAATAGCTCAACATGAGCAGAAAATTTAAAGGTAGCATGGACAAGCAGATTAACTAATAAAAACAACAATTATTCGAATAACAGTATGCAAAACAATACAGGAACAAAGATCCTGAACAGTAAAGACCAAAACTTAGCTAGCCAGCAGGATGGATAAATTATCTCACTCCAGTTCTATATGGACTCATACAAGTGTACAAACTATTCTACAATATGCTAGAAGATCTCTTTGCAGGATACTCACCCGAGCTCGCATAGCAACAGCACGACCGCGACCAACTCCAAGAGACGATCCCTTGCCCTTCACGAATCCAGCATTTTAATTAAGAAACAGAAGGGAAAAAACAAGTGCATACTGTTAGGCAACAAGAGTAAAAGAAGTTTATCTTACTCTGATTCTCGCATCCAAACGCTTAAACATTGGAGCATTTTTCAGCATATCAGGGATCACCATAAACCTACAATGACAACCAATATTTTGTTGGTGCCAAGGAAACTGCACTCAATGGACACACGGCATACAATAACAAACCGGGAACCATCAGTTTACCTGACTTTGCTGCCTCGGATGAAAACATGCTCCAGTTGCGACACTTTCCCATCCTAATCAAGAAGAAAATAACACAACCAAATAAGATACAAAGAATAAATCGACTGCTACCAGGTGTCGTTGGTAGACCAAAACCCTAATTTTCATTGGGTGAAAACGAAGAGGAGGGGGAAGGGAGACGGGGGAAGAAGCGGATGACCTTGGCGGTGTAGGTGATGTTCTCGAGCTGGCAGTTCCAGTTGTCCTCGCATTCGATCATGGAGCCACGGTAGAGCTCGCCGCTCTTGAGCTCCACCGTCACAACGTGTCCCGCCGCCTCATGCAGCAGCTTCACCGGTATTCCCAGGCTCCGGCTCATCTTCCCCTCTCCCTCCTCTCTCTCCGGCTTTCGCTTCTCTCCTCTCTCTCTCTACCTCTCCCTCTGCTCTGTCTCTCACCTCACTCGAACTCTCTCGTGCACGTCCCACCTAAACCCTAACCCAAAATGCCGGAGTTGCTGGGCGACGCAACCGGGTTGGCCATAAAAGGCCTTTTTGGGCCTAACCCATTAACTTACTCTAATTCTTTATTACTTTTGGAGATTTCTATTGATAATTTTCTTTTTTACTATTTTACAATAAGCTTACTATTCATAAGCCCCCTCGTCGCTACGGACAATCACTTACTATCGACAATCTCCTTAGAAAAAATAATAAAAATATTATTTTATTATTTACTTTATACAATCATCTAAAAATTAATAAAATCTTCAACTTATATTTAATTTTAACAAACTATTTCAACTCCTTCCATACAAATATTTTTCTTCCCATTATTTATTTATTTATTTATTTTTCTCCTCTTAATCCTCGAAGTATCTTTTATCATTGATACAAAATAACAAAAAAAAGATAGATACTCAATCGAAGGCGAAAAATATTTTTTTTTACGTTTGTTAGATCTATTTAATATTTTAGGATTTAGAATATCATATTACAAATCTGAAATATGATATTCCATGTGTTTTTGTAATAGCTTTTGGATGGATATCATATTTTGTACTTTTACATAAATGGATTTACGAAGTTTTCTCCAAGCATGTGGTTTTTGGGAGGAGATACATACAACCCCCTGTCCAAAATGTGGTTATCGGCGTTCGACAACTTTCTTGAGGGGAGGGGGATGCTTACAGTTGTCGTGTCGGCATGGTAATGCCAGCCAGTTAATTGCCAGCGGGGTCGGTGCACATTTATGTGCATGCCAATAGAATAGTATTCCATCGGTTGAGAACAGAACTAACAACGGTTCAGAAACTTTTCGCTATCAGTAAGCGTAACAAAATGATCTCAGGCTTGAATTCGTGTAAGAGTATCTTATATGCAGTTTAATATAACACTTGCAGAAGAATATTTGGTCTAGAAAAAGATCGATAGCCAATATGTTTAATTTTACATAAAATTGAGAGTAAGTATCAAACATCCGTTTGTTTTGCTACAATGCATAACACCAAAATCGACATTATTTGTGAAGAGGCAACTCATCAACCAACTCTGATATGGATCTCCAAATTGGCATTGTAAAGGTTTTTGGCATGATAAGTCGACCAGGGTGAGGGGAGGGGGGTCAAAGGAAATGCAACTCACCATCAGGAATATCCATATCACTGCACTGAAGACAACCAAAGACCACAAACTCTTAAGACAACACCTGTGACAAGAAGATGAAGAAAATACTGATATCCTAGTTTGATCTTTTAACCTATAGAACCCACCTGGAAAGAGCTAACACTATAAGAATCCAAGAAACAAAAAACATAAATAGAATTATTTCGTAATAGTCAGAATATTAATTCTCTCATGCTTCAAACAGAAAATTTTCACATAATACTACAAGTTTAATTACAGTGGTTTGAACAACTACATACATTCTAAACAGGAAAACTGCACTTCTTTACCAGCAATTGCTAAGATAATAGTGTTGGGATTCTCAAAAGGAAGCTTACACATGTAGTAGTCCTATTTATTAGCTTCTTATGATTCTCTATGATTTTGCTCACAGCTGTTTCTAGAATGTGTTTGGTGTTTTCCCCTGTGTAAGCATGTTAGGTTATATGTACCTTTTAAGAAGAACACTTCCTATACAATAGCTTGTTAGTTTCTCCTTCACCAAACTCTTCCTATGTCCAGAAAAAATTCAAAGATTTATTGCTGTTGCATGACTAGAGCAATAACCAACAAGATTGACCTTCTGCCCACCCTAACTAACCTTACATGTTTTGAGGTAATTCCTTTTAACAGATGCAAAGAAGACAAATAACCAGCATTGGCTGCAAGCTGAACTTAATACTTCAAAGTCCAAACTATTATTAACCACATGCGGACAATATAACATAACCGGAAATTCGACCACCCCCAGAAAGATGCTAGAAATCATTCAACAAAATCAAAAAGTCATTGACTCATGCCCATGCTCATCTCATTAAATATAAACTGTAGGTGACCACCATATGTTTTGAGATGTTTCTGACAAGGCAAGCAAAAGCTAAACAGTGCAATTTAGGTGGTCATTATAATTGAGATACTACTGATCAGTAAAAGGTAATGGATACATAGTACAACTTTGTTAACAATATGAGTTTAGGAACTTTTGACATTGCAAAATTAATATAAGACAAACTAAATAAGTCCAGATAAACAATAGTGAGACAGTACTTTTTTGTTAACGAGATGAAATTGAGACAGACTAAAATAGTGAGACCCAAATGGCTACCCACGTTATACCCTACAATGAAGAATGCCGACTTGATGGGAAATTTCAAATTGTTCAGTGGACATTTCAAAAATCAAACAGGTTCTTCGCTTCTGTATCAATTGTACAAAAGACAGGTGCTTCTGTATCCGTTGTAAAAAAACAGAAAACTGTGTCTTGATTAATTCATTACCTTGATACATCAAACACTCATGGAATAACATCTTATTATAGACTGAGAACTTCTATCTGATCCAAATAATTACCTACTTGACAACATGCACTTATGAGTTTCACAATTTCAAGCATTTCTAACAAAATCATAATCATTCACGACGTAATAATTCTTTCACAAGGACATAAAAATCATAATGGTCCAACCCTATGATCCATGAGAAGATAAATACATATAGTGCACCTAGAAAGAAGTTGTGTTTGGTGTAATGAGCAAGTCTGATGTTGGGAGAGAGCAATTCCTAGTTGACCCATAAAAATTATAATCAGAGTTTAATAAGTATCCTACATGATGCCAAAGATTAAACATTGCATCAATGGATGTAGTCTTAGTATCACATAATTAACAGGTATAAGCCACATGTCTACTTCACATTTAGAAAAATTAAATTAAAAAATTAACAAGTACCAATGAACCACATCCAGTTAAAAGGGATCCAATCAATAAACCGAGCAAAGCTCTACTTATTTAAGGAACCTCAGCTGGACTCAAAACTCAGAGTTGAGCTCAAAAATGTGTTCAAGTAGTGCTGAGTAATTTAACATAACGAGCAATTTCCATCATGGAAAACTTGAATGCCACACTGGGTAGCTCATTATTGTAACATAAGAGTATTTGATGCTATAAAACAATTAATGTTTATTTAAACTACCGTTTGTGCCATCACTCCTTTAGTCCTGGTAGAATAATTGTCAAGCTTTTCAGAGTTTTTCCTTCTGTGGTGTGAAAAAATGAGGGAAAGCAAGATGTACAATGTTTTCATTGAAAAAGGGACAACCAGTGAATGGGGCTTCCACTAATGCAGAGTCTGTGAAGGGCCCATGTACACAATCTTGTTCGTAATGATAGAGATTATCTTTATGACTAAAGCTATGCCCATTGTGGTGTGAGGAACATGCATTTTTCCTCAAAACAATCTTAACTTGTGCACATCCAATGCAAATCTTAACGTTAATAAATATTAGCAATCTTAAACAAAGAAGCATTCAGAGACTGGTATTTGTCTTCTCACCGATATATCATCTATCATTATAGCCTTAAATTCAATTTAATTCAACCACTTCATCAGAAATTGCAATTATTATAGAATATGCAAGAGTCCCTTATTGACCACCTGGTCAATAAGGGATCCCAAATCTTCAACAAAAAAAAAACCTGCAGGCTAGACCCTTGGACTAAATTTAACCTAATTCTTTTAGGAGTAAGCAGTCTAAGGATATGGTGAACCAGATAAGACAAAATGCAGAACATAAACTTATTGCACAACATTTTCTTAATCTTCTTTTTCTCTGCAGACATCAGCTGATTAGATTTTATTACATCAGATAATTGGATGAATTCAGTTATATCAGTTTCTCCTTTTGGGATTAAATTAGGCTTGATCTGGTTATTCACATAAACTTGGATGGACTTCAGCCTTAGCTTAGTCTTGTCTCAGTTTCACATGTATAACATCTACTCTAAGTGCTTCTGGCTAACAAAATCATGATGCACAAGGTGATTTAATGACTTCATATCTGAGTAGTTTTTCTTTTCTGAATTCGAGCTCTTTCTTGTTCTAGAGCCTCCCTTTTACGGGGTGGACTGCCAACATATCACTATCAGGATGAATCCTAAAAGAAATCATGTTGGTTCTCCAATAAGAACATCATGATAAAGTCTCACGTTATGACAACAATTTTGAATGCCTGCAATACAGTAGTTTGGTTCTATAGGCTAAAAAATTTATTGTCTAATGACATCACCAATATTAGAAGCATCATTAAACTATAATAAAAGCTAAAATTCCATTGCATAAGAATAGCATGGCAATCAATATGCACATCAACATATATCTGAAGAGACATAATCTGGTCTCATACATCCCACTAACGATATTGTAAAGGCATAAATGAAAAACATTATAACAAATTATCATACAGAATAAAGTATTAGATAAATCAAATATCATGTCTTACACCGACATAAATGAGAGAACTACAAGATCAAGTCTAAAATCTCATAGACTTAAAACTTAATCCCAGCGAATACATCACAAATTACCAAGATGGATAAAGCAGTAAGTTCATAGAGATGATTTATTCAATGACCCATCAGTGGATAATATAAATAAATCCAACTAGAAAATTGACAAATAGAATAACAACTGGACCACTGTGTACAATCTAAAAGCCATCACTGACCTCCACTAGGAAGCATAGTGTGGCACTCGTGCAGCCATGCTTGTAACCTGGGCCTGCACAAGTGTAGCACGAACCTTGGCTGCCAATGCCCGGTGGAAGAACTGCTCCCTTGACAATGCCCTTATGTTTTTCAGATACGAGTCAAATGGTATTGCTCCCTCTTGCACAGCTTTGTCCAGCGCATAGATGGTGTCCTCAGTTGCCAGGTCGGCCGCCGTGCACTCTTGCATCTGCCTCGACAAGGCATCAACTGGCTGAAAGACATCATCCACATCAACCCCATCATGGCACCGCCGACACAGCCCCTCATTCTCTCTCGCCCACCCCTCAAGCAAATCCGTGTTCATGAGGACGAGTTGCAGCTGCTGCTCAAGGCCCTCCTTCTCCTCGACCATCTCACGGAGCCCGTGGGTAAGTTCCTCTTCACGCCGCCGTAGCTCGGCCTGGGTGGAGAAGAGGCCCTCCATCTCAGCCTCCTGAGCACGGCGCATTGCACCCATGTCCGTATGGACGGCATCCAAGATCTTGGCAACAGCGTTGCGGCGGAAGACCTCGGCGGGGTCCTCGGTGGGCCGCAAGTGTGGATAGGCCTGTGACGACGGGGGCGGGGGGAATCGTGAAGGGCTACCAACGCCAACGCCATACGGGGACGAGAAGGAGGAGGAGGGCAAGGGAGAAGGGGAGGGAGAGAGGGAGGGGGAAGGAGAAGTTGTAGCGTGGTTGGGGCGGGTGTACAGGGGGGGATCGAGGCCGAAGAGGTGAGAGAGCGATCGGACGAGGTCAACGAGGTTGGAGGCGGGGAAGACCCACGAGCGGAGGTAGGGGGCGGCATCCTCGCGGACGAGCCCGGAGGGATCAACGAGGGGGTGACCAGGCTTCACGAGCATGTCGCGGGTGGGGGTGAGGTAGACGGCAGGGGGGCGTCGGGGGTAGGACTCGAGGAGCCAAACGGAGGCCGGGAGGTGGTACACGGCGCCGCGGAAGGAGATCGGGATGGTTCCCTCCGCCTGAAGGAGGTGGGCGGAACGGCCGTCGTTATGGGTGAAGGTGGCTGTGCGAGGGCGGAGGGAGGAGAAGGCCTCCGCCAGCGCCACCAGGTGCTGCCGTATATGCCACTTCACGTCCTCCGAGTAGGGCAGCGCCGCCGGGCCCCGCTGCGACAGGGCCGTCGTCAGGAACTGCTGCACGTGCTGGGCGGCCGCCGTCGCCGACGGAGGAGGATGAGGGGCCATCGCCAACGGGGTATTTCGGCCGATCGCACCCTTTTCTTTTTCTTCCTTGGGAGGCGAGGGTTTCTCACGTTGGGTCGGTCGGTCGTCAATCGACTATTCCACCCACGCTTGTTTCCTTTATTACTCCGGGAATTAGCGGATCGGATTGAAATAGTATCGGAATCCGAATCCTATCATAATTCCAACGTTGTTTTAAGATAGGCTGGCAATTGATCCAAGCCGTTCATCAACAACCCCTGTGCACTCGGTCCAGGCTTTACCAACTGAATTTGTGCCTGAATAATCTAAAGGGCAAATTCGAAAAAACAAACTAAAGTTTCTTTTTTTTCCCCTTCAAACATCTTCAACATTACTTTAATACCACATAATATCCTTTCTTTAAAAAAAATAAAATTAATCTTAATCTCTATCCCGTCGATCATCACCTTTATTGCTCGTTATATGTTATCCATCAACTTTATATCTTCATTGTCCTTGTCATCATCATACAACCCGTAAAGACCTCATTGCTACCGCCATCCCTAAGGCGTTATCGTAGAGCACTCTCGCCTCACCCTTCTTTTACTCCCAACACCGACTTTGTGCTCGTAAGAAAAGAAGATAAGAGGAAAAAAGAAGATAATGTAAAATAAATTTGGATGTAAAATATCCTTCCATAGATAATGTCTCTGCAGACTTTAGATCCAGCATTATTGCATGTCTCAAATTCATTTGCACTCCACCGGAATGAATGAAGAAAAGACCTGAAATGATCTGTCCTCAGTTCTTCAAGGATCCAAATCATGAAACCTCCCTAGTTCTCTTCTTCTTCAAAAGTTAAGATAGACTATGCATTAGACTTTCAAATGCCTGCACATTGAAGTCAGACCTTGATTAATTCCAGGCAAAAGACTAGACAAATAATCTATTCTATACTTGTCAATAAGATACAATAGAACTCTTTTTGAGTTGAGCTAACTTTGATGACATTGCTGCAACAAAAGAATTCAAGTAAAAGAATTGTTAACATTAATGTAACTCCTATTCCATATGAGATGCAGATCTAAAATCATTGTTTCTGTGCGCCGAAACTTCAATATGCCAAACAAATATGGAGACATCTCAGCCGCTACCAAGTGTACACACAACAAAATGCCATGTAAATGTATTATTACCTCTGAGGTTTGGGATTGGCTACCATGGAATGTTACAAGGTTGGATTCTCTCAATTTACTGCATCTTCAGACATTCTTTCCAGGTGGTGCACTGAAGATTCTTTCCATGTCAAAGAAAACTTCAATATTGTGAATGCTATACCCAACTACCATTAGCCAAAAAAGCAGATTGGCAAGTTCAGGAGCACTTGTTTCAGTCACCGAAGTCTGAGGAAGGGAAGAATGATCAGTAACTTGATTATGAACAAGACAAATGCAAAAACAAAATACTAAGTCTAACAAATAAAGAGATACTGCTAAGTTTATCATGAAGACGAAACCTTGAAACATCATTGAGAAATGTTACACAAAAGTTAGATCATCTGACTACCACATGCCACCAGCTGTCCACCATCCACCAGTGTAACTCCGTGCAGCCTGCTCCCCTCCTCTTTTTCTCTGACACCTCCACCCCTCTTCTTCTGTGCTACCTCCTCACCTTCTTCCCCTTCTCCCCAACCCCCGGCGCCCCTCCCCTCTCACCAAAATGGCCGAAATTGAAAATCTTGTCCCAACATCTCTAACAAATTAAGAACCTGTGCAATCTTTTCATATTTGCAGCAATATGAAACTTTTAACTCTTTTGCAAATTTAATTATGATAATACCCAAGAAAAGATAACAAAGAACATCCATTCAAGAAACCATGCCTCTCTCCAGCAGCACTTGCTCCGGGATTGACTACTAGTATGGTAAAATCCCACAAGGGCATATTACTAAAAATTTTCTGTTGCCTATATCCCAGCAGTCCGATCAATATGTCTACATAAGGATAGATAAACACGGGTTCTGTAGAGTGCAGGACATCTAAGGAAAAAGAAAGAAAAAAAAAATCCTCTTCTTCCCCTTAAGCAGTAACTGTTCAACTGAGGTCATTATCTACTTATCTCCAACCTAAACATCTGATCTCATCCACTCTACAATATAGCTGTGGTATATGTTAGACTATCTACTTTCTTATTTAGAGTAATATTTAGAAAGTTATAGTCTTATAACAGGGATGCTTTTTGAGGATGTGAGATTAAATTTTTTACCCTTCAACTTCTATGATGGTATATGCCTGTTGAGTTTTTTTCTATTTAGAATTTTACAAGGCAAGGGATGAGAATCTATGAATAAAGACTACTATAAAGCTCTAAATCCATCAGATCAGATCAAATCAAATGATAACAAAGATTATAAATACTATCTCCTTTCAAATTTATAATCCTCATCTCTCATCTCTATTCTCTTACCCCTCGCTTGTTCTTCTCCTCTGTTCTCTCTCATATCTCTCATTAAAAGTATTCATCTTTCCTTGACAAAAAAAGACATCAAATCCTATCATTTGGCCAAATTATAAAGCAGTCAAATGCCAAAAATGTCAACAGAAAACCAGTTATAACAATAGTTGCAGTAAGGATTTTACATATGAGAACAAGATTAGTAGGAGAAAGTGTGTCCCTAATATCTATGCTCCTCATTCCCTTACAGAATACAATATTAATGAAATATCCTAAAGGTCTAGACAGTTGCACATAGTTTCACTAGACCCAGCAGAGGTGCAGATCATAATCTCCAGCTTAACCACTATCATTAACTTAATTATTTCAATGTGGTCGCTAAAGAAATTAACCAATTTTAGATACAATGATAGTACACCTTTCACTTTTCCCCCAATCCTTACTACTGGATATGTAAGTCGATATTATGGATGTAGCTGCTTTTTAATTAAAAAGAATTCTATATCTCCCTACTATTAGAAAAACATATAATATCAGAGGTCAACAACAACCACCTTCACATTTTGTGAAGAGGAAAGGACACCTTGAGTCAAAAATACATTTTCTTGTCATTTCCAACAGAAACAAAAAAAGCACACCTTGACACTAATGTTCATGTGTTTCATTTTCTAATTTTAAATACTTCAGTCATCAACATGATACATATATAAGAAGGCTGCAAGCACAAAAGGTGGATAGGTAATCACCAATCAAAGTTAAACTTTCTTCAATGAAAATGGCAATTATCCCGCCCCTTTGGTCTAGTAGGCATCACAGTAGCTGCCCAACCCAACAACAATACACCAAGCACACTTAATGTCAATTATGATACATATGATTCTTGAGAAATACGGATGCCAAATTCTTAATTAAAGTCAAATCTTCATTGTAGAAATTATATCCATTAATTGCACATTATGCAATTTTGAAGTAGACAAAATTAGTAGCATCAAGAAGGTAGTCCTACCTTGGGTTCATAGTTTCATTAAATATGAATGTCGACTTGTATTATTTAGGTTTTGCATAACAAAATTGTTAAGTTACATTGAAGCAGAGAACCTCAATGATGTTTTCCCCTTTAACCAACATAGCCAAAGTCATTCATTTGGCATCCTTCTTAAGAACATCAATTCTGCCAGAACCTATAGGCATTCTAGGAATCATAGAAAATATAAACAGTAATTGATTTCTATATCATACATTTAAGAATCATGTTCATTCTAAAAGTGCTTCGAAGAATTGAAAGCAATTAAACCTAACAACACCTTTTAAAGTCTGTCTCTCATAGCTCGTCACAAAAAATAGTACTTTAGTAATAATTTTGGGAAGTCATGTCAATAAAATAAGATGGCATATCTGAAAATAACAAGGTGGTTTCTGGATCATACTTGTTAGTTTGTGAACCTTCCACTAAGCAATCTTCAAGAAAGTTATCGAAAATTTCTATGGTGTTCACACTTCATCTCAATCTAAAATAGATAGGCTAACTAGAAACAAATGATCAATGCTTCATGTTGTAATATTCAGAAAGGTTCAACATGAGTTTTACTTGGACCAGGACAAGGACAGCATTACTGTATGAATGAAGTTGGTGCAATGTTTAACCAGACAAGGGAGCATCCAAAGAGGTAGCACCTTTATAAGATAGCTACATTGAAATTCGAAGGCCAAAGAACAAATTTAGAAAAAAACACCATGATAGTTAGTATTCACTAAGACAAATTGTTCATTTCCAACTAAAGTTGATTTTCTCAAGTTAAATTACCATTAATCACTCATATTGTAATTAAATGTATTATGTAATCGTTCATCACTATCATGGTTAGTAAGCAAGAAGCAGGCAAAGAAGCTTGTTTCTTCTAAGCACATATGACAATGGCCTTAATCCATCAAGGTGAAACAGGATTTGTAAAGCAGACAGAAGAAAGTGAGCTTCAAACGCCTTAAAAGATAAATTATGTCTAGATTTTATAGACAAGTGTCTTCAATTACTTTATCATTTTTGTCATTGATGCATCTACATGACACCTAGGTATATTGCTGGGCAGAGCTACACCATAATTTATGACACATCTTAAGGTAATTACAAGCCAAAGTTAAGCTAGCTCATCTTCTGGAGTCCAGACCACAAATATTATACAACATAAAAATAGAAAAGATAGGCATTAAGATCCAAAATAGAACTCTGCTCCATGTAACTCTTATCATTAATTTATGAACGCTAAAAGTACAGTCTTCATTAGGAAAAAAAGGTACCTTGATAAGATGCTTTTATGCAAGTTCACAAGCCCAATAAACTAAGCAATGAAAGATGAACTACCTTTAAATTCTGGGGCTCTAGGGTCTTTAGATATTCCAAAAGTTCATTATGTCCATTTAACGACTTCCTTGCTACTTGGCGATTCAGTTCCTCGATTTCTGCTTCAAGATATTCTATGTGTTTCACTGCATCCATTTTTTCAGGGCCAGTGATCTTGTTCCACCTAATAACTTCTCCAGCCACCTTTTTCTGTGTCCCAAGTGCAAAATCTGGAACCTCCTACACCATTCACGAGGCAAATTATACAACATTTACAATCAAATGATCCTGTAAAAGAAAATAATCCTGGGCAGTAGATAGGAGATTAGGAATTGATCTGAACAATATAAACTTTTGAAAACACAATTCTCCATTTGCTACAACCATATCCCCTTTTTTCTTTCCAATTGCAGTCATTCTTCGAACAGCCGTTTATGGAAATTTACTAACAAAGCTATTTATGCCTCAATTGTCCAGTATCATATAACTTGTGACTAAATGTTTCCTATTTAATTTGTAATTCTGCATCAACTACCACATAATTTAAAACACAAAAACAGAAAATTGCTTGCTTGAGGTCCAACCATCATCTGCAACTAGTTTGCAAAACAATAGCCCACAAGCAAACTAGCTATTACTTTTCTTGAAAAAAGCTTGATAAGCAAAGTGGTTATTTGTAGTAAATCACGTCAGATAGAAATTTTAAAATACCCTCACTACCATGTTCCTTTTACCATTAATATCAACATGAGCATCTAAGTTGCAATATGATGATAGTTAGATAAAACTGATTACAGAAACAAGTCAAGAGTGTCACATCTCATATGGACAGATAAAATTGTTTGTTTTGCCAAATTAAAAAAAAAAAGTCTCTAGTTCTTAAAAAAGATAATCATAAAAAAATTGAAGTTTCAAGTAGATATTATCACTAGTCACCAGAGGCATCAAAACCACACCCACCCCATCTTGATAGCAATGTCAGAGAGAACATACATTTTTTCTTCTGGATCAGGAAGGGCAATATGCTCCAGGCTTTGCTGCAATTCCAATCGGTATTGTGCATTCCCAAACATGTAACCAGTCATCATAACACTATACATGAGTTGTGCCAGGTTCTCCGCTACCTGATACCAGAACAAGGTACACATTAAAATCCACAAGAAAAAAACAAAGTCATGACTGCAGAGTACTATTGAGATTATAAATATAATACAAATGCCATACTATTCATGCACTCATGTTTTTGACTCTTTGTTACCAAAATGGATAAAAGATATTACAACAGGTAACATCCCGTAGCAACTGTCATTGCAAAGAATTGATGTGGAAGTGTTCCAATCTTATTTGTCACAGTTTGACGCATAGCATCAACAACCTCAAGAGTAAAATTAGAAAAAAAAAAATAGTGTAACAATATGAGACCATGTAATATTTAATTTTCTAAAAATAAAGGGCCTATATGTAATTATAGATTTGTGAAGGAATAAAAGGTAAAACTATCATTTTTGACATGTTTATATGCTGTAACCAATTTACGCTCCATTTGTTATGTTGTTATTTTGAAATTAAAAATTTTATAAAATTATATGACAATAGATAATGATTGTTAATCATATTCTTATATGATTAACTTAAAATTTTGATATTAACCAATCGTTATTATATTTATTAAATACTGATAAATCTTATTTAATAATTTTTCATTATTATCTGAATTATAAACTTTCTATATTGGAATCGGTGTATTAAAGTATTGCATGATATGTGCCCACATGATTACCGATATATACTATGGACATTGATCCTTACTATTAAGCAAGTAGGTCAGTTCCCTTAAGAGATTTAGCAGACCATCAAACGTGACAGCTAATGGTCTCCCGCTCGAGATAGGGGAGACATGTCTCCACTTGTGGCTAAGAGGCGCCACTCCAATGAGAGTGTTGTATGGACCCTTTTCGTTGTTGTTGAAAAGCTATCCATCTCGAGAGTTCGGGTGTTCTAATGAGCCATCGATTAACATGTAATATGTTGGCACTTGATAATTATCAATGTTGCAAGTTATTATTATTTTATTATTTCTTAATGATTGACTGGTTTAATCCTTTGATTTATTATTCATTTAGTACACCGGTTGTCACTGTTCTTATATTTTATGCCTACTCAGCAATTCAATTGTTGCTCAGTTATGTTATTTTTTTAAATATTTCAGAGCCTTAAGTTCCTAAAGGATTTCGAGAAAATAAGGAGATACTCTGCTCTTACAAATAGATAGAATTTTGCTTTATATGTATATAACAGAAACAATATAACCTTTTGATGTAATATATTTAATGTATACAACTGTCATACTGGTTTGTTGTCACAATCGGTGCATTTCTGGTGACAGATGCACTTGGGATGTGACACTTCAAATACGCATAAATTCTTATTTTAAATTCTGCTTATCATAAAAGTCGAAATGAAATATAGGCACCAACCAAAATCTTTCAGAACAAGTTACACATGAATCTGATGGTTTCCTATTTTATCTTAAAAGAAATTTCATAGTTACAAAATATAGGATGAAAAGTTATCTGTTGTGGTGACCTTTTCATGAATAACTCCATAAAATATGGCTGAGCATTTCTTACATATTCCAAAAGAATATCTCTCCTGTTCTTGCGCTGAGAATATTAAAAAACCAGAAATAAGCAAGCTACCCTTAAGTGTACATGTAATATATCCACATGATCACTCTCCGACATCATAATTAATACACCATCATATAAAGAAACATGTGTCTAACAGCATAGTCTCTGGATCAAGGTATACAATTTCGAATAATATCACCCGATACGGGTGGTATGTACCGGTACACGGACCGTCCGTTACTGGACGAAACGAAATATATATATATATATTAATATATATAAATATTTTATAAAATGCGACGTCTCCTTTTATAAGAATATTTATATATAAATATATATAATATTATATATACATATATATATATATATATATATATATATATATAAACGAGGCGACTTCGCCCCGCTTGGGAGAAGAGAGAGGCGACGCCACCGAATTTATATATATATATATAACGAGTGAACGTCGAAACTCCGGTACGGTACAAAATTGCATACCTTATTCTGGATAGCACATATATAGCTCTAAAAAATCCTATGGATTTTCAAAATATTTAGACAAACATAAAACTAACAAGGCATACCTTGCTCGACGACATCGCCTTTTCCTTCTCCCACGTCGAGCGACGTCATATATATATATATATATATATATATATATATATATATATATATATATATATATATATATATATATAAGGTGATATCGCCTTTTATAAATGAGGCGACGTCGCCTTTTATAAACGAGGTGACGTCGCCTCGTTTATATATATATATAAATTAATAAATATATATATAAAAGATTATATATATATTTTTTATAAAAGGTGACATCGTCGAGGCAACGACGTCGCCTTTTATAAGAATATATATGTATGTATATATATATGTATATATGTATATATGAATGTATATATATATATATTTATATATATATCGAACGATATACCACTCGATATACAGTTTCGTACCGTACCGAGCGAACGTCGAAATTGCATACCTTGTTCTGGATAGCACATATATAGCTCTAAAAAATCTCGTGGATTTTCAGAATATTTAGACAAACATAAAACTAACAACTACAAAAAGAAGAAAATTTTAGATGGAACAGTTTGTAGTATGTTGCTGCAAAACAACACCGCAGCAGACAAGCTGATAGACAAAAATCAGATCACCCAAGTTTGGTTGACCAAAAGACTAAACCAATATACATTCCATGGACATAGCGCCCAAAAAGCTGGTGAATGGTTTCAAAAAGAAATGATCCAGAGAACTCTTTTGAATTTCCAAAAGAATATGATGAAAAATTAAGCTCCCCTACTTTTCCTTAAATCTGAAATGCGATTCTCCAAATTTTCTTGTTTCCTCACCAAACAAAGATGGGGGAATTTGATTTTCCAAATGATAACAGTTCTCCATGAAGTTCTGATAGGGGTGTTTAAACTAGTTCAAACCAAACCGTTAAACGTCAAACCGAACAATTTTTTTGGTTTGGTTGGTTAAAGTAAGATAGTCCGAACCGGAACCAATTCAGATCATCCTAACCGAACTAAGTCAAAACCGATTAATCCGATTCGTTTAACTGGTTTATAATTTAAGCAATTCAAAAATATATATTGTTTTAAATGAACCGATTCAGTTCAATTGAACCGAACCAGAATATTGGTCCAATTGAACGACACAATAATATCTATGAAATTGAGCCCACATTATTTTTAAATTTGGGCATTTGGATCGGCTTGATTAATCGGCTTGAACCGATTAAATGCTGAGGGCAATGAAGTTAATCAGATTGATATCTTTTAAATTAAAATCGATTTGAACCAATTAACGAAACTAAAGAAGGGTATCCTCAAACTGGAACCATTTATAGCCTTCAAAATCGAACCATTGGTAAATCAATTCAGACAGAACCAATTTTGAACCAGTTTGATTCAGACTCGATTAGGTTCAGTTCGGTTTTCCAATTCAATTTGAATACCCCAACGCTCAGGTACAAAACATATCGTAAATTAAAACTTTCTTTATTAATCAAACATGCCCAAAAATCTTGAAGTGTACACACATCGACAGCACAAGTACCTCCAAGATAAACAACCAACAGAAATGTTAATCTACCTAGGGAAAACTCCTGATCCCCATCACGAATAGTACAAGAGTCACCTCAAGAATCAAAAGTTTCCGATTCATAAACAAAGAGTTCGACCAAAAGGCGAGAAGAAGCAAAAGAAAGGTACCAGATTGCCAGTCTGGGGCTTGGGATCACCGTCGGAAGCAACGGTATCGGAATCTTGGGTCCGCACGAGGCATCTGCCCCTCCGCCGCGGGGAATTGCGAGGGAGAGCGGAAGAAGAGGGGGAGGCGAGAGAGAGGAGAAGAGGCGGCGAGAGGCTTCGACGCAAGGAGGGAAGACATGATCACTCCCATGCTCGCTCACCCCTCTCACGGTACCTACAAGGGGAGAGAGAGTGAGAGAGAAGGAGCCGATTCGACCGGCTGTTATATTAACTTGGGTCCGTCGCACGACGAGATACGGAGAGACAGCTGGATCGACGATTTGACGGTTGAGATGGAACCTGAAATCCCTCAGAGGAAGATTCGAAGTCGAGTTCAATCGAATTGACGCACCACGTGCATTGCACTTGAGAACCGTCTTGGCTTCCCTCATAGGGAGAACAAGATGAGTTTGCCGGTAAGAAGTAGCGTTTCTGTACGGTGCTACTTGATATTTATCTGCCTGATTTGTTTTTTTGACTACTTGATCTAATCGTCCATCTTACAGATAACAGAGGTGAACGAAATGAAAGTTTATGAAGTTATAGTTTTCTACGGTCAACTCTTCAAATTCCATTATTTTCTTAAACTATATACATATCAAAATTATGACATTTCAAAAGATCATCTAATAATGAAACAAATGGCAAAGTAGACATGATGACCCAATTGTTTCAAGGACATAACCGCAAAGATAAACCCAACTGCAGAAAGAACAGTTTTATGCATTCCATCTACCATTACGATCAGAAATCTCTCTTATTTTTGCAAAACAAGCCTTGGTCTAATGGAAAATCCGAATCATCCAATTCTCTATAACACAATCATTCCTCGAGCTATTGCACTAACCGATGTCATGTCTGAATTAAGGAGAACATTTGTAAGTGCAATTATGCTATTATATGAAGGAACTGATACTGTCAAATCTAAGACTTGCAGGATGGAAAATAAGGAACTCCAGTTGTAAAAAAAACTGTAAAGAGGTCCAAATATAGAAATGGAACTATCAATCGAGCATAAGCTTCATGTGCCCTGCAGAAAGCATGATCCGACATGGTTTAGGTACACTTTCTGCTAAAATCTTTTCGAGGATATATGATGTGGTTTGCTTACTGGATAAGATCACAACCTTCACTTTCTAATATACGACTTCACCGATTCGACTACCACCTGTATTAAGTACAGAAAATATTAGGTTATATTACTATGAAAAAAACAAAAAGAAATGTCCTAAATATTCCAAGAATATAATCCAGCATGTTGCAATTCTTGCAGGAGACTAAAGAATTCAGCCTGGAATTTAAGATGTGAAATGCAATTGAAGGTTAGATATACATGTATACTCAATTAAGATACCATATGGTTCAAAAAGAAAAAGAAAAGCAATAACACCATGTGGCTCTTTTAATAACTTTCAGCTGGCTACTGTAATTCAACTTTTACTCACACCAATAGATTGGCTTGGTGTAAAAGTGCAGGCAGTTAAATCAAGACGAGCTTATATGCATTAGACAGTCTGATTTCTATATTCACACCCCATAAATATATTAAGAGAATCATCATCAGGTTGTTGAATAGATTTCCTACCCTGCCATCATATGACAATGATGCAAATACTGAAGGTTCCCGGGTGCTCCATGCAAGACCTACCAAATTTGAAGTTTGTCAATCAGGATTCCATTTTTTAATTTAATAATGACAAAATCCTAAATTACCGTATACACTATCTTCATAGTCGGTGTACGAGTTGAGGAGTGAATCTTTTGGTCGCTTTGGTGAGTCAATAGGACTGAGAAAAAAAGATATATAATGAATGACAACCAATTATATAAGATCTTCTTAAAAAACGTATGTACCTTTCTGACATTGAATCATCAGCACCAGGAGGATGAGCCAACCACAAGTTGACAGTTGAATCTGTGCCAGCACTCTGTAAGAAACTATTGTCATAAGTGACATAGAAAGAGATTGCACAAGCACAAAAACTGTAAATCAATGTGATATCATGGGCACATAGCACGTGCACTGAAAATAGAGTCATCAATGATGCAGATGTACAAATCCTTGTATCTGCTAATAAGTAAGAGAGAGAGAGAGAGAGAGACCAAAATCAGCTCGTTGTACTCAGGATTGTGTCTGATGACCCACGTCCTGCCAGAATGAGCAAGTGAACTTTTGGGTAAGCAATACTTTCAACCAGAACAGTCCAAGATGAGAAGCTCCCTCACAGCATAAATAATTTAGGATAACAACAATGAAACTAAATATGATAAGTACCAATGTGCATGCCCAGGGAGTTCTTTCACAGGAAACTTAGGTCTTCTAAGGTCCCATAATCGGATCCCAGATACATCTTCTGCAGTGACCTGGAATGTTCACAAGGATGCCACATTAAGAAAAGGTATACATGTGGCAATCAGAAAGAAATTCAATTATATTTGTAATAACTGTGAAAATTTATAACCACATATCTGAAATATAATAAATCAGAAACAAAACATTAACCCTAGATACTCAAGTTATAACTATAATCGTTAATCCCTGTCACACATGCCAGACCAGTTTCCTGGTTCTCATTGGCAACTAGCCCTGTTGAGTGTTACCATGATGAAATGTTGGACAATGCTATTTAAGAAATGAATTAGAATATAAAAAAATTAAATAGGAATATCATCTATTCCTAGATAGAAAAATATTGAAAATTCAGCAACTCATAGATTAAAAAGGTTCACACTAGAGTAAATAAACTATTAGTTTACGTCATAGGATATAATAAATTACTTTTGATCCAGAACGATATTTGCTTTCACTATTTGTTAAATATATAGACATCAGTTGTCATGATCAACCAGCTCAAAATATATGTCGTCAAAGGAAAAACGGTTAGTATGAGAACTGCTATGGATGGCACACATTCAACGGCAAGATGTCCATACATGCTTAAAACTTTATTGGTAAGTGATGGAAAGGCTGTTGAATTGCTTAAGTTAAAACCAAGGAGCACATGTGAGGCTTGCAGATAACAGATACTACAGGATAAACAGATCTATAAAAGGACACTAAAGCATGAAATGCAGTTCAAATTCAAGTTTAAATTACAAGAATGGGAAATGTGGAACTCATAATAACTCTACCAAGTAGACCTAGATGTAAATTTCCACACAAGCATAAGTTCTTCTGATGAAATTCTGTAAAAATAATTGTAGAATATATACAAACTTAAGACATGACAATACTGGCTTCCATCTCAATCTTTTTCACCAAGACTCCAATAAGAAATTTTCCAAATACCTAAATAGTAATCTTATATTTTTTTATATCATCAAGGTTCATTTCATCAAGAATACATGCAGCAAATGCTCAGGACAGACTCAATAAAACATCATTAGTTCATGAAAAAGTGAGCAATATAAGCAGGTTAGGCTGGCCCATTCAACCAACATCCAGCAAGGCATCACACAAGAAAATATGGGTTCATCTTCACTACCAAAGTTGCAGTAGCTTTGGTCAGGTCACCTATATCATTTTACAAGAAGATTGACAAGTTGGATAGGACCTGTTTTTCCTCTTCACAAAACTAGCTAAGATGGTCCACGAGGTGATCTAATAAGACCAGCTTGAGCTGATAATGGCCCATCCATTTGCAAACCTACTTCAAGGGCACAATAGTGATCTTAGAGGGAAAGATACAGAATTGGTGGGTGCTAATCAACACTTAACAGGATGAAGTCACAAAATTGCTATACAACCATAAAAAGGATCCTCGGTTAAATATTGTTTGTTGCAAAATTATTCTATACAGGATGAAGTCACAAAATTGCAGAATCGGTGGGTGCTAATCAACACTTAACAGGATGAAGTCACAAAATTGCTATACAACCATAAAAAAGGTCCTCAGTTAAATTGCTATACAACCATAGAAAAAGATACAGACTGGCATGTTACCAAGAATGAAAAAGGTCATCGGTTAAATATTGTCTCACAAAATATTACCAAGAAATCTACATTCTCAACTATTTACAAACGAGAAAAAATATTTTTAACTTGCATGGCTAGAAAATCTAACTGATAACTGCACTTACAAGTAAATGCTGCTTTTTAGGATTGTACTCAACATCCCTAGCATGTGCTTGCTCAATTGAAGAAGTCTTCCTGGAGAAGTCATACACATGGATATGTCAGCCTAAAAGCGAATTCATTTCAATAAAAATAACCGCATGATAGATTATAAACATGCACAATACTAGACACAAACCACAGAGAATTGAGAAGACTATCAAATGAGAAGAAAATGGTCCATGAGTTTATAAAAGAAAAACCATAACCAGAAATAAAAATATCATTAGGGCAGTTTTATAAATGTAAACATATTTTATATTGGCACAAGCACCAGCAGAATATAGCATGGTCAGCATATATGCATATAAGCCACCAGCTGTGTGAGGCATTGTATGTCAAAAGAATTAAAAATAAATGTGCATGGAAACCACCACAAGCACAAAGTTTGTGTTTTACCTCAAGAGACTCATAAGAGGGCCAAACAACATAGATCGATTTGAATGGTTAGGTAAGCTCTTAAAGACATCTATTGCATTACCTTTTTACAAATTCAGTCTAGACTGACATGCATAAATGAAGAAAATTTTGATTGGCATTATCCTAAAATACTAAATTTTTTGTATAATGTTTTTTGACTTGGTACTTATTATTCACATCCTACCTGGAAATTAAGTAACAAATATCAACAGATCAAGCCAACCAGAAAGCATCGAAAAGGAAAATGGCTGCAGGAAAAGTGCTAGAGTGTAGTGTATAAATCACCTACAAAGGCTAACTAGAATGTGCCTCGAGATCTCACTAAGGTTTCTCTTTGGACTATATACTGCTCTGTAAAGAATGACTTGCATGAAATTCTAAATTAACGAATTGAGAAATCAGCATACTTCATTGTTCGAAGATCCCAGAATTCTAGTGATGAGTCACATATACCAGCAACAGCATTTCGATCATGAGGGTCCCATGCTCCACCTGATAGGTTATGAAGCATGCCAACAGATTCTTGTGATATCACCTACATTTTCCAATGTGTAAGAATCAACACAGGCAAAGAAAGCATCAAGTCAGACGCAGACATTCTTATTAAAATATGAAATCCTATTAATCGATACCCATTTTGCTTCTATATTTCATGATATTGGAAGGTAAGCTTAATATAGAAAAGATATATTGTAAGGTAAGCTTAACCAACAAAATTAAGGAAAAGCTGATGCTTATGATATTAAAAATGCACTTCAAGCCATTGATAACTATGAGAAAAGCTATGCATCAAGGAATATGTAACATATGTTGTTTGTCTAAAATTCTAAAAAGTCTTCTGTCTTCAACATTATGCATTTAGAGAGCTTACCGAAAAAACTACAAAAATAAAATGTACAAAATAAGTTATCAATGGTCGTAAAGAATCCTAAAGGTATAAAAACTAACAAGTAATTTGAAATTACATAAAATTTAAGTAGTGCTAATTATGCATATTAAGTAAGAAGAAAGCTGAACTCACAAGAATGTAGGGTAGACAAAGCCAGCCAGCACAAAGCGTGCATCAGAAAGTAGCCATAGGCGCAACAAATAGTAAGTACATGTTTGTAGGATCAACTGATCCTGATCTTGATCCAATAAGGAAAAGAGGGATCAGAATGAGTGAAATTCAATCTTGAAAGCATCAAATTTGTAAATGAGTACTTGACAACTTAATGATCTGTACTGTTTCCCCTTCTCTTCCTGCCGCAGCAGTTCAAATGCTAGGGAATTGTGCCTTTGACAGTTTCATATCATAATCCCCACATATTTCCACATCTAAATTGCTAGATCATGATTTAGAATCAGAAACACCAAGCATTGATGTTGCTTTCAGCTACTAAGATCTAGCTGACTTCAGTGCATAATGTTTCCGACAGCAGAATTACGAGAGATGCTAGTATTACTAGATCTTACCCCCACACACAAACAAAATGCTTGCCACAAACATGAAAATTTTTTATAAGCCAAGAAATAGGATGCTCAGTAATCACTAATCCTTAAATCAAACCCTAGATGATGAGACAATAGCCATTGCGTGATTACAAAGGATTTTAAAGGAACCACCGTCATTAAGTGAACAAAATCTGACATGAAAATCAAAATTAAGGAAACATAATGCTCCATATGATAAATTGGTAAAAACCAAATTGGATAATACCTTATACATCAACATCTAATTTAACACATAAATAGTAAAGCATTAGGAATTTTAAGATAATACTACTTTCAAACTTAACAAATTGAAATAAACCAGAGAAACAAACTAGTAATATGAATGTTCAAAAAACCAGGGGAATTATATTGCAATTTTATTTTTAATGTAACAACAGCTATGTCCACGAGATTATAACTTGAATAAAATCAAAGTCATTTGAGGAGTTTACCTTGGCCATCTTGTTTGACGCATCTATGCTCCAAAGAAAAAGATTTCCCTCGTCAATGCTAATTAGTTTATCATACTTCCCCGACGGCCACCAAAGAACACTGTCACAAGCATCTTGTTGATAACTTATGATAAAATCATATTACCAAATACCCATTTTATTTTAAATCAACAATGAGAAGAATTTAAAGGCATCAATAGCTAGGAGGGTAGAACCAAGGACCAAATGTCTCCTATGTATCCTACCATGTCAAAACCAACTAGCTTAAATTAGACCAATAATTTTTAATTTTGTGGCCCCAACAGACCGTAAAGCTTACCAACAAGTCAAGATAGGGCACAGTTGGAACCAAGTTGGTTTCTTTTAATTTTACAGGAATATAGTTCTATGCATCACCAGCCCAAAGATGTGTTGTTCAATTTGGCACCATAGGGGCCTAGGCATCTAAATGGAAGATCAACTCTATTTTCCTTTGCCTGATTAAAATCAAACATCAGGATAGCATTGCTCCTTCAGAACCTAGATGTCTTTAACACAAAAGGACATAATCAATCAATATATGTCGAAACCTCAAACAAGGAAGAATTAGTTTCAAATATTAGTAACCACAAATATTTTGAAGCCAAAAATATATGCTGTGTGCAGCAAGGAAGCAAGAATCTCTTGTTTCTCCTTTTCTAATTCATAACAACAAATCAAACTTCTTCCGGCATCTGGTTTTCCATTTGGAACATTTCAATTAACGAAGCAACAGTCAAAACTAGAGTTGTCTAAGCAATTCTCCTTTATCATACTCCATTATGTGAGAGGGTCATCAGAAATGTATTAAAGTACTAAGGTACCGGAATTAGATGGATAGCTGTAAAATATGTTCACCTTGATAATTGAAGCAAAAAAATCAGCATAAGGATCATATTAGTTTAAAATTAGATTAACTAAAGCAAAACCAAGTAACAAGTTCTCAATAAAGGAGAAAGTTCTTTCAATCAATTTCATAATGTTGCACATGAGTCTCAAATCGAAATCTTTGAAAAGATAAAATCATCCATTAAGTCTATCCCAGCTTTTTTAGTAAAGCTAGCAAGACATAATCCCTACTACTACACTTTCTCCAGATGTGAGGTAGTCTATCTCTTCAATCTAACAAACATAGACACGAATACCCAAAAATCCAAAGCATAAGTTAAGCCCATGATCTTTATTATGTTCCTGAACGTGTTTGTTCTTTTATTGTTTGCATGACTTTATAAGGTAGGATCCAAACAATGATGAGAGCAAATGAAACCACTACTGTCAGAGAAAGCAGATGTATGAACTGCAGAGACTATGAAACAAAGACAAATGAACTTACCATTTAATCTTGAAAGAATGCTCATTGAGGGAGACAAGTTGTTCTAGTTGCGGGGCATTCGACTGACCATTGAGCTCAGGAATTTGCCAAACTGATGCTCCATATGTTTCACCTTCACTCAAATTAAAAACTTATTAGTTTTTCCATAAATAAAGCTGCATTGATTTCTTATATGCCTATAACTTTTACAGCACTTTGCTTATAACTATATGATTAAAATATAGGAGAAGCTGATGCAACTTTTTGAGATGCCGACAGAGACAAATGCCGACAATACTACTTTCCATGTTTTCCCAATAGATATTTCTTCAAAAAAACGACATGCAATCACCCCTTAATTTAATTTACTAGTGCAATGTATGAGTTAGAGTCACATCACTGGAAGAGGCTGCAAATTTATCCTTCTACTTTCTTTCAGACAAGAATGATTGAATTTCCGCCATTCATGCACATCATTTTCCTCTTACTTCTCATGAGTACCCAACCAAAAGAATGCAATCAATACACTTTCTGCTGTACCTCACATATCTAAACAGTGAACCACATCAAGGCAAAAGATCCAATACTGTCATTGGAGAGGAAAATGAATCTCCACATCAAAACCCACATCAAATTACATGAATCCGGCAATATCACCTAGTAATTACACAGTTCTCAAGAACACACTGCCGCACATCTACTTCCAGATCAAGTTACTACGAGTGCAATGGGTCGATTGCTCACCGAAAGTAAACACCGTGGAGAAGATTCTGGGGTTAAAGGGGCAAGATTTGAGGTCCCAGATCTCGTTTGGGTGGTAGAAGAGCCCCTCGCAGACGAGCTCCGATCCCGGCGGCGACAGCCGGATCAGATGTACCTGACAAGACGAACTACAAACAAATCATAAAGGAACGTGAAGATCGACGAGGAGGGCGAGGGGAGTATAGAGCGAGAGCGGAAGGGAGTTGAGTGATCGGGAGGAGGAGCGACCTCGTTCTCTTCTTTGAGACTGAGGGTTCCGGCGAGGAAACTGGTGTGGTCGGTGTCGGCCTTGACGTCGGCGATGCATCTCGCCTGGATAAGACAGAGGAGCGATTTCTAAACAAGAATCGAATTGGGTGAACGTAGTTAGTTCTCATCGGTGCTCACCTGGTATTTGAGGCCACCGTAGACGATGCCGGTGGATGCTCCCCGCATTGTCCCCCGGCGACAGAGGAAGACGGCGGTTAGCTGCTGGTTATGTAAGACGACGGAGCGCTTCACCGTCTTCGTGAGGGGGAAGGGGCTGGGGATTCTTCTTCCTCTAGAGGTTGGACTTTGGTCTACATCGAAGCGTAAAGCCGGATGAACGGTTGTGATCGATGGAGAACGGAGCAGATCTTGATCCAAAGTAAATCCAACGGCGAAGGTATGCGACACAGTGGAAGAGACGGTGTGGGATTAGCCACGGGACCCACCCCCCCGCCCTTGCTGAGGATCCTAACCATTGGTGCGTATGAAACCTGATGACGTAACAAACACCAAAAAATATAAATAAAAAGATAAAATTGTATAGCATATGGGCGATTTTCTTGAAAATTACCCTTTTTTTAGATATTTTACAATTGATATCCTCATTTTATTTGTTTAAATAATCCCTTATTTTAAAAATATATAAATTACATCTCAAATTTGTTTTCATTTGTTACAATGTTTTTATTTATTACAATGTTCTGATTACCATAATGAAAATATTATAAGACCTACTTGAAAACATTATAAATGATATAAATAAACTCATAATCTTAATCAAATTAACTATAGACCTAAAAAATAATATTATAATGATCTATATGAGCATTGATGAAAAAAAACACACAATATGACATCGAAAATTGTAAATGCTATTTTTTAATAGCATTTACAATGTTTCCAGTACCTCAATAAATCACTTAAACGTTATTGAAAAATACTATAAATAAGTCAAATGAAAGCATTATAATAGTTAAAATTAGTAAAAAAAAAGAGTAAAATAACTTTTGAGAGATATTTTAGGCACTTTTAAATTAGGCATACTGTCTGAAAAAAAATAAAAGAGATGTACCTTTTGGAAAATATATAAAATATAAATATTTTCTAAAAAATCGTTAATATATATCTATGAAAAAAATATTATCCACGATAATAATTTTATTGATGACTTGAGAACCAGATACAGATTCAATAAATATTTTTATATTCTCTTTCACAATAAATATTTTATATACTTTTTTATAAAAATCCTCAAGAAAAAATGTATATATTCTATCAACGATCGTCGGATGCACTTGGGAAAAACTCAAAGCACTAAATGTATGCTCCTCACTAAAATCTATAAATTAAATTATAATTTCTATAGTTTCTCTCCGTAACAAAGAAATTATCTCTATAATGAGATTCCTTATCCCCTCAAGATATATTTTTCAAAATTTTAAAAAATATTTGTGAACCATAACAAGTAATGATAATTGTGCTGGAGTGACAATTTTACCTATTTTATATTTAAGGGAACATGTATGTTTGAAGTTTGTGCCAGAATGAATATAATTATTTCATAGCTATATGCTTATATACTGAATTATATCTCTCGAAGAATTATGCTATTTTAGATGACTGCACAGTAGGAATGGAGATGCATGCCAAGATTAGCTTGAGGCATTGCTTGCATTTAAATTGAAGTAATAAATAATAATAATAATAATAATAATTAAAATGAGTTAAAATGAACTTGTTGATTTTGTCTATGATCACTAGAATGATCACTTTTCCCTTTTATCCTCACCTACTTTAACGTTGATAGCAGCGAAGATTTTCTTAATCATCCAAAGAAAAATTCTACCTCCTAACATGTATAAATAGGAAAAATATATCAATAAACTTCAATGAAACATATCTTCATGATTTATTCTATCATGGTATAAGAGCAGTGAGCAAGAATCTTGCTCCTTCTCTCAATGAAAACCAGCCATCTTATCTGTCGGTGGATCTCTCAATGCAACCAGCCATCTAATATCCTTTGTTGTAGTCGCTTGCTAGTTTCCAACTAGCCTCCTCCTCCCTCCTCTAAATCAAGGCAGATTGAGGCATTTTCCATGGTGGATTCATTCACCCCTGCTTCATATGATTTTTCATTACTACTCATAGATCGAATCCCTTCCTTGTTGGTTCTCGTTCAGGCTGTTGGCCTATCTTGTCTTCCTCTTGAGCATCGGTGACACCACTACGCTTCGCTAAGACCAGTTCTTCTTCCTCATCGACTTCTATATTCGCATGGACATTCTCCTCAACTCTGAAGTCAGTTACCGGATGCATCCTACCACATCTTGCCACCGAACACTATGCTACCCAGTACTATAACGAAGCTGCGGCGGTTCCCTACCCAATACTGCGACGGAGCAACTTATCTTATCCCATCACACCCTAATGCTCCCTCCTCCTCCTCGTCTGATCTGCAAAAGCGGTTGCCCCTCCTCTTCATCGGCGAGAAGCCTTTCCTAGCAAATCTACACCTTTTCTTATTATGGTCGTGATCTATTGATCGTGGGTCGTACCTTTTCTTATGATGGCTGTGATATATTGATCGTGGGTCGTTCTCTTCTTACTCATTGCTGTTGATTCCCGATCACTACCGCATTGCTAGGGGGCAGCCATCCTCACCAAGTGATCGCTGACCTACCACATCGGCCTTGGCATCAACTTCTTCTACTCTGCTTCCATTGTGCCTCTTCTCCATTCATCACCCTTAACGACAACATAAGTTGTAGGGGGTATTGGACCTTTTCTACTAACATCAACTCTTCCTCTGCCTCTGGTTCTCTTACACCAGCAGATTTCATAATCAACGGATGTCATTGCATCCACACTATCGGGCTGCCCATAGCGATAGCAATTCACAGTGGACTTCATGCCATCGTTGTCGCCTATTGCCAACTATTGCCTCACCATCAACTATCATAAACATCGCTCGCAGTCGAAGCCACTCTTGTGACACCCCAATTAGTCCCACATTGGAAATGGGCAAAGACTAAGTTTAGCTTATAAAGGTATAATGAGTGTACTATCTTATGTTTGTGATATGACATGCATACTTTTTGCTTATTATTTATTTGATATTCTTCTCACTTTATATTGTCTATTGCATGTATTATAATGTCCATGAATTAGTGCAATAAGAAATAAATTATGATGAAATCATAATAATGAGATCGATTCGCCTTTAAACATAAACCATAAATAATCCTGATCATAGGTCACTCAAGAGGGATATCAAGATGACTGGATAAACTGGTGTGTTGTATGCTCATCTATATGATAATGATAGTAGTGATTGATCCACTTACGGAATGCTAGATGGTTGATGATACATCAATATTAGATAAAGATTTGATCGTCTCATTGGTATATATAATCTTTAGAATTGAGACATCAATAATGTCCTATATGAGTACTCCACTATTTGATACTAGACTTATATATTTGGAAGTTTCAAATCTAGCACACTCTATCATCGGGAATGGTAGTTAACCTTACGAGGGCTATTGAGTATTGATAGATAATCATCCACTCTCGGTATTATGAGAGGAATATTTCATGTGTTTTTGCTCAGGCAAATCCCTAGCTAGAGTCATTCAGTGAGAAAAAGAGTTCTCCGAGAGAATCCGATTAGAGTGAGACTCGAGTAGAAACTGTATGGTCCTGACAACACCATACCCGGTATACAGTATTTGGGATATTAGATGGATGAGGGACTATAGATATATGATAATTGAGGATAAATAGACCCAATGGATTGGATTCTTATGTATCATTTGGGATTGCAACGTAAGTGACCTAGTACATCCGTAATCGATAAGTAAAGTGAATTATTATTGATATAATAATTCACTAAGCTAGAAGGAGTTCTGATAGGTATGACTCATACACAGCTCGATATTGGGCCTAGAGGTCACACACACATGGTAGGTGTTGTGACGAGTAGAGGTTTGGATATAAGATATCCGATAGAGCCCCTATCTTATTGGATATCCAATAAGCCACTAAATTATTAGATCATTTAGATGAGATCTAATAAGTGTCAATGAGAGATTATTGGGTAGATATCCACTAATCTAATAGGCTTGAGTAGTTGGATAAAGATCCAGTACCCAATAGGGTAGGATCCACTAGGGTTAAGTTGACAAGAGACTCTATAAATAGGAGGGACCTAAAAGCATTTTTAGTTGCCACATTATATTCTTCTCTCCTCTTCTCCTCCTTAGCAGCAACCCCTATTTGGGATATGTGAAGATTTGGATAGCAATTTGATGAGCGTCAGATTTGGACAACGATTTGATGAGCGTCTTCGTAACCCCTACCATGTGGATTACCACTAGAGAGTAAGACACTTGACATCTTTCATCCTCTCTCACATATATGTAGGTAACACATTTTTCTTATATGCATAGTTTTTTATTTTATGACTTTTGTGCACTAATCTTCACACACGATAAAAAAAAACTTTTTTTTTATAAAAATTTAATATTTTTATTTCTATTCTTTCGCTTTGTCATGTGATGTCACCCTAGATTTCTCAACAAGCAAACAAACTACTTGAATATGATCAAAATAGATTTCTTGAAATTATGAGAAAAATATTTTGATGACATGAGTTACACTATTTGTTAATAAGTTTATATTACCTTAGGGTTCTATTCAAAAATAGTTTAACCCTTAAAAAAAATAAGCACAATTCACCTCTTACCTTTTTTCAAAAGTTTTCAAATTTGAAAAAGCCATGGAAATGGCTTTCAAATATCTAAATGGTCTTTTTTATATTTTTAACACTTTTAAAATAAGTATTTTTACTGATTTCAATCGTTGAGTGACACAAATTCAACATTTTCAATCAGTGAAAATACCTATTTAAGACTTAAAATATGAACAAATGATGATTTAGGTCTTTGTAATTCTTTTTGAGGTTTTATTTAAAATTAAAAACTTATAGATTATATTATTATATATTTAATATATAAATACAATTATTATGTTATATTTTACTTTCAATTCAATATTATGATTTTTATTTTTATTTTTAAATATTTTGTTTATAAGTCAAAGAAATTTTTATAATAATTTTATTCATATATATATATTAATATTATTTATTTTTGGATATTTTCTTTTTGTAATGGTCCAAATTTTGGATTAGTTAACCGGTTTAATCAAATTAGTTTATTCAATTGAATATGTTTGGAAAGAGCGAGATAGGCACTTTATCATTTTGAATAATAGAAGTTTCAAAGGAAAAAAATTAATATTAGGACACTAAGCGGAAAAGGAAACAAAGACAAAGGTCTTTTTAGAAAAATTGCCCTTTATGTAAACTAGTTAGTCCTTGAACCTTTTTTTTCAATTGAAATTAAGGATTCCTTCTCACTCTAAAATTCCTAATCATTATTATCGCTTTACATATCTCCCTCTATATGACTCTTTCACATATAACGAAGAGTCGTAGTCCTTCAAGTCTTCCGGCATTATAATGGTTGACACGCTCAAGAACACTTGTAGCGTTGACCTTATTGGTGGTCCAAAGAAGCTCAGAAACAGGAGTTGTCCCCTTCCAGATGAGGTGCTCGCAGAGATCATATCCTACCTTCCGGCGAAGGCCTTCTTCAAGCTCCTCCCTGTTTGCAAGACCTTTCGCCAGCTCTCGTCAAATTCTCATTTCCTACTTTCGCAATCACGCTACAATAAGACCGTCTCCGGCTTTATCATCCATAGTGATAACTTCTTGAAGTCCATCATCCTCATTGACCCCTACGCCGGCGTGCCTAGTAGTAACCTCGAATTCATAGCCGATATGGAATCTATCATCCTCGGGTCAGCTGGTGGCCTTGTCTTCGTCTTGAATCAGAAATATGAAAGGTTCGATGCTACTACCACCGGCATATGTGTCTACAACCCGGCCCGTGGGACTCGATGCTGGCTCCCTTCCCCCCCGGGTGAGTGTACCCCGGGGGGTATCGCGGTAAGATTCATGAACGACGGAGATCGGGTGATGAAAGACTACAAGTTGGTCTACCTCACACAAACCTGGGGATTGAGCAAATCGCACCACTGTCGGGTCTATGACTCAGTTGCTAGGGCGTGGACGATGGATAAGGAGCTCGACTTGGGGCATCAGCAACTAGACTTGGAGGACCCGGTGGTCTGCGGCGACGCCGTGTTCTGGTTATCATCAGAGTCGAAGTGGTACGCGAGGATTGGCCCATATGTCGTCACCTTCGACGTGAGGGAGGAGCGCACACAAATCATCCCTCTGCCGAGTGAAATAGTCATCGACTTCTTTGCAATTTTCGGAATAGCCAAGTGGGAGGGGAAGTCGTTGTGCCTGATCCATTACAGCTCATCTTCTGGGGTGATCGGTCTGTGGCTATTGAAGAAGACAAGCGACGGTGCGGTAGAATGGGTGAAGATGCATGAGATAAGCTTGTCCCAGATGGGGTTTCCGGGAGACCCGTGTTTTGTGAACTACGTCAAACTGATTGAGGTGTCGACGACGACCACGCTACTTGTTTTCACCACATATGACTCGATGTACAGTTACAATATAAAGGATGGAGGAGCACTCAAGTGGCAAGGTTGCTGGGGATTCGCTTATTCCCCCAAGTTCATCCCTTACTGTAATACGCTTCGACCATGCGGTGACCGAGAAGAGCTGTTGGAAGCAATCTGAAGAAAGTTGTTTCCTTTCTCTGATTCTACAGTATAATTATGTTATATCAAGCTCTTAGCGATTTCCTTGGATTAATCTTTCATAGAGAAATGCACAATGATATATGTATGGACTTGCTGAGATTTATGAGAGAGATGAAGGTTTATGCATTATCGTTAAGAAGAATGCACAAACAGTTCTCACTCTTTTTTGAATTATTTATATCATTGATGTTAAGAATCTAAAATCATAATGATAATAATGAGTCTGAATCAAATTGATTAGAATTAATCTATATTATATTGGACACTCGATTGATTAGAATTAATCAAATTCATTAGTTCATTTTTAATCTCTCACATATCATTATTATCTTAATATCAACTCAATCATGATTAATCTACAATATATTTATTGGACACCCAAATTTAACTCAACACCCAACTAATTTAGTTTATTCCATATTTTTAGGTCTTTTTAAATCTCTCACATATCAGTATTATCTATCTTAATATTGATTCAGTAGCTCTCTTGTCAAATAAGATGAATGCTCACTATGAATGAATGATGCAAGCATATGGAGGGATGATAAATAAGTTTGAGACTTGTAAAACATGGATAAACGCTTCCCAAGATAATTTATTTTAATTGCCACTAAGGGACTTTTACCCTAGCTTTGTACATCAAGACCACAATCTCTATTGTCTTTGATATTTTAGTTAGTTGTCGCTCATGGGAGATAATTTGGAGAATAAAAGTTCGGTTAAAACTTTAGAAAGAATCTTATAATTCGCGAAGACGGAGTAATCGATTAATTTCAATAAATTGGAGTAAAAGACAACTTCAACCATAATTTGATCATCTTTTAAACAAATCCCGTTATGAACACTTTAAATTTGATTATAATTGCTCCATAAATCAATTATGTGAGTGATACTACGTGTAACATAGTACACATTCTTTTTTACTTATTATTATTATTATATTTTTATACTTTATATTATTTATTATATATATATATATATTATGATGTTCATGAATTTGTTCAATTAGAATTGGATAGTAATGAGCTCACGATAATAAAATCGATTCACTTTTAAACATATACCCTAAATAATTTTGGTCATAAGTTACTCGAGAGGGATATCGAGATAATCGGACATACTAGTGTATTGTATACATATCCATATGATAAAGGCGATTGATCTTATAACTACTTGTGTGGGAACACTATGGGGGATATAATACAAGTACTCACTCGCCCAAACATCACATTTGCAGTCAATAAATTATCACAATTCATGCATCGGTCATCTATTACATATTGGTCTACAATCAAACGGATCTTGCGATATCTTAACGAGACCCTCAATGATGGTTTCTTGTTTGTTATAACTCCCCACTTTATCTCTATGCTTTCGTGATTGGGTATGAAACTTTAATGATAGAATATCCATATCGGATATATTATATTCTTTGGAGCTAATTAATCAATTGGAGTTTTAAGAAGCAAAAAAATAATCGCACAATCTATAACTAAAACTGAATACCATGTCATTGCCACCGCCGCTGTAGAACTCATTTAGGTCATAAATTTGCTCGAAGAACTTGATATCAACTCCACTTCTACTCCTACAATATATTGTGATAATGTTAGAGTTATTTACATGTGCGTCAATCCAGTGTTTCATTAATGTATGATTTTCACTTCGTATGAGATTAAGTTGTCCAACATCAACTATGTGTTTTTCACGTACATATGGTTGATTAAATAGCGGACTCACTCGTAAGGTCTCTCGTCCATAAATTATTATAATTAAATCAATCCAAGATCGACATCCTTGACATGAGCACCATCTTGCGGAGGCATGATAGCAACTAAGATTTTCCCAATTGTATAAGAAAATCTCGTTACTCTGTTAACGAAAATCCTCCCTCTTAACCTATATAAATCGAAAGAATATATCAATAAACTTCAATGAAACATATCTCGAAGATTTATGCACTTCCATGATTTCTCACCATACATCTTATCGTAGCGTACACGAAAAAACAAACACTCCGTAGCATACACGAAAGCAAATTGAACAATGATCCGTGCACAGACGATTTCACATTTAAAACCTTGTCTGCTCCATGCACCCAAGCAGTTTCACCCACAGAGCATCACTGAAATTGAGATGGATGCAAACTCTTTGTGTGTCCATGTTGTGGATTTTTGTGAGACACCTGCATGACATGAAAATTTTCTGAGTGATGCTTTTTGATCCATCTGAAATTGATAGAGCATTAGAGTTTTCAGGTAAAATCTAAATAAAGAACAAGGGAATTACATATGGGTAATATGATTATCGATCATTATTTATCTATACAAGAGCACGAGGATTCACAGTATTTAGAGACAGAGAGAGAGAAAGAGAGTACAGTGATCGCGATATCCAGCGAATGGGTTGGGGTTGGGGCATTGGCTCTGACAGCCGGAACCGCAGTAGTCCGACGTGGTTCCGCAGTAGCCGTACTGGCTGCAGCACTGCCCGTCGGGGCACAACGCTCCCGCTGCCTGCGATCCGCACTGCGCGTCGGAGTCACCACTGCCGGAGCCACCGTCGCACTGGCTCTGGCAGCCGGAGCCGCAGTAGTCCGAAGTGTTTCCACAATACCCATGTTGGCTGCAGCACTGCCAGGTGGGGCACACCCCTCCCGCTGCCTGCGATCCGCACAGATACCCGGAGTCATTACAGTACGCGAAAGTGCTCCCGCAATAGCCATACTTGCTGCAGCAAAGCCCATCGAGGCACGTCTTCCCCCCTGCCGCCGGTCCACACTGTTGCGCGAGGCTGCCCAACAGTGACCCCAAGCTAAAGATAACCACGAAAGGGAGCTTCATTTTCCGGCACTCCAAGCAGAAGAGGAGGCTCGCCATATATAGACTTGCCACAGATGATCTTCGAGTTCCTCCCGTCGACTTTGGCGGCTACCTTCTGATGGTACGAGAAGGAAGTCCGCGAAGCTTCTTGGAGCAGCGTGCCTTATCATTTCCATTTCCACCAGCCTTTTGAATTCCCATTCAATCCCTTCCATCCATCGTTCCAAAGGGTCTCGCGAGTAGGTTTTTTCTCTTTGAACCATCACAATCACACATGGAATTCTTTGTCTGATATATCTCTCTGTGCTTTGGTAATCACTTGCTTGCTCAAGGTCCAAGCTTGTTACCATTTGTCTTTAGATGACATTGTCAACCATGACGTAGATGTACATGGTGTGTATTTATCTTTGGGACAACGTTATCCTCTTGAGTTTGTGTGGCTGCTGGTGCTCCGATTAGTGCTTGCGACTTGGTTTTACAGACAGAGTCTAGATGTCAATTTATTTTCTTATTACTTGAAATATGCTGATTCACTTTGTGGAATGACCAACCTTATTTTTCTCCCTTTGTACCAGCCTTCTTAAAAGGAGGCTCGGAAGAAAGGATGTAATTTGAAATGTCCACGTTATCCAGGTAAGCTACTATATACGTCTAAGTAGCCTGTTCTATGGGTTAGATGGTAGATAAGAGTATGTATACAACAAATATATTGTACTAATCTCTCCATTCTGGTGGGAGCATCGAAATGCCTTCCACGAAAACGACAAGAGATCATGAAACTTGATCTAGTCAGTCAGGTGACCTATATATTATGGTGTGTCGATTACCTAACGCCAGCTTTCTTTAACTTGGTCTAGTGAGTAACGTATGTGTTAGAGTGTGTCGATTATCTAACGTCGATATAATATTATATTATTCGTTAGTTTTTGTTTGTATTTATGAAGAAAATTATTATTTTTATCATATGAGATTAATTATAATATTTTTAATTTTCTTGTATATCTTTCGCATCAATTTAAAAAAAATTATATCTTTTTCTCTCACTCTGTTCTAGAAACCCTGATCATTTAAAGGGATAATTAAAATTGTTAGAGGTTTTATTTTGATGAGTAACATGACGATAAGAAGAGTTATGGATTCTAGGAGTGAAAATATTCTATATATACATCAACTTTTACATCAAAAAGTAAGATCGTGAGTATAAGGAAGTGCTATGACGAACTTACCGATACAATGCCAGACTTCTGAGTGGAAGTACCAATATATCTTATGATAAACTTAATCAAACAAATGTATGATCAAAAGTATCAATATTCACTTAAGGAAACCCAATAAATTAGTAGATAAGACCAAATGAGCCAACATTACTATCAAAGGATACAAAAGAGAATAAAATTGACATGAGCCCTGCAATATAACGACAAATATCATACATGTAGATTATATTATATCTTTCCGTTCACTCAAATAAACTTTTTAGAAAACACAAAGGTAGGTGAACGAAAGTGTTATAATTTCTTTAGTGTGTTTATTTTTTGGTAAACGAAAGTGTTAGGTGAACATTAAATCTATACATAACCCCTTTTGTCTATGATCACTTAAAACTATTTTCGAGAGGCTTATGCTTAAAAAAAGTTAATTATTTTGGGTTGCTTGTGGTCTCGTTTATCTTTTTTTTTTAATTGGACGTTTGTTTTTCTAATAATTTTTTCTTTGTGCATATCTGTTTTGGACTACACAAAGTTAACTATTGGTTTAGATTGTCCTTTGCATGTGAATATTGCTCGAGTGTCCAACGCCTTAAACAATCCCAAGTACAAACATAACACCTTAGAGCAAAACTTAATAACACCCAAAGTATTTTTAAGGATTTCTTTACTCAGGAGAACTTATTCTGATACTATGATTCCTTCTAAAACATAAACTTTAAGAATCACAAAAAAACATATTAATCTCGATATCAATTCGTCTTCATTGCTTATCTTTTGTAAAATAAAAATCTATTTATTAACAAAGCAAGATTATATACATTGATTTTACATTGATTATAACAAAGCAAGATCTGCCTCACAAGCCGTAGAGGATCAAGTGTTGATGGGGTTCCCGTGGAACCGCAGAGACAGTGCACCGACGACCGGCGATGGAGGCAAGCACGGCTTTCTCCACGTCGCTCGTGATTCCCCCTCGGAGCAAGGCGATGATGTAGTCCATGGAAGCAGCTTCGCAAGCCAATGTTATCGGGCCGTCGGTTGGCAACCCGAACTCTTCCTCCGACATCCTCAACAGCTCCCTGACGATCTTGCTGCTTAGGTACTTCAAAGGGACCGTGAAGCGCTTGCCATCGGCCGTGTACACGAAGACATGACCTCTGCTCGCAACCAGAGGAGCACTGCACGACCCTACCGCTGCAGCAACACTGTCGTCAGGTTTCCCTGTCATGATCCTTCTCCTGGTCCTGCCCAAACCGGCCACCTTCTGCCACTTCCTCACCATCTTGATAAGCTTCTTTGGGCTCAGCATGGCTGAACTCTCTAAGACACAAGATGCAGGAGAAGGTGATGTGCTTTGAGCACTAATAAATGGGAACGGTACAGACAAGGAAGGACACTTCATGTGGCGAGTGGAGCTTTCATCTAGCTGGAACTGAGAGAGCAGCCATTGTGGTAGGGTGCATGTTTGGATTTTGGTGGAGTCACCTCATGATGCAAAGGGGGACAACACAGCCTCTGATTTGTGAGGCGCGGCATGAGATTAGCAAATAGGTGGCTACTTCTTTTCATTGTACGTATTCAGGGAGGACATGACCAAGATTCTTGGTTGAGCTCTGTGGCATGTGGCCATGTCCCCTTGAAACTGATGGCTCTTTTGACAGTCCTTCGATGAGTTGTCGTAGTTCGTAATCATAGCAGCACTGACATTATAGTAATTGCAGCAGTGCAAAGTTATTAGCAGTCTCGAAGTCGTAAGTCTTCTTCAGATCCTCTCCAAGGTATACGTTTGGGATTTCAATGATGCAGCGGTAGTACTCGAAGCCACTCTATATAAGCTATGCGACCCTCCAAATCCATCTTCCGATCCTCGTTTCCTATTCCTGGAGACCATAAAGGAAGACGAAGCTCTCGTTCTTGGCCATCTTTAGCGTGGCCTCGCCGTTGGGCAGCGTCGCCCAGCAATGTGGACCGGAAGCGGGAGGGAAGTCGTGCTCCGGCGGGCAATTCTGCAGCAAGTACGGCCACTGCGAAAACGACGGCTTCTATCGCGGCAGCTCCGACGTGCAGTCGGATCGGTATGCCCCTGCGGACGGTGACGCAGCCAACATGGGTACTACAGAAGCTCTTTGGCCTACCCAGAAATAGTGATTCATGTCATGGTCAAATGGCTGATATAAACTGAACTCGTATGGGAGCAATCGGCGGAAGGAGACCTATGGTTCATCATAAGGACTCATTAATGTGTTCTTGCAGGGGAATGCTAAGGAGAACATCTTAAATGAAACAGCTGCTATCAAAGAAGGTCTCTTTGTGCGAAGTATGAGGCAGTGCTAAGACTATTGATCGAGCCGGATGAAGAGATTGTTTTCGATGTAATTACTCTCATGTGGATCGAGAGGCTAAGCAATGCATAAATTGATCGAGAATTAGTAGTTCATAATAGTTTGTATTTTGTTTGCAAGAGAGATTGATCGATTCTCTTCAATTTTATGTGTTCTCTTCTATGGAGGATGTACTCTTTTTTTTTTTTACTTGATAATGAAAAAAAAGATTGAAATTGTTGGAGAAAATAATTTAAAATATTTAAATTAATATATAAAAATTAATCATTATACAATATGTTTTAAATTATAACTGAAAATAAGAAATGTTATTTATTAATATAATAATTAACTATTTCGAGTTTCGACATTTAATTAATATTTTAGTTTGGCTTTTTTTTAATAAGTATAAACAATTATTAGATTTTTTTGATGAGGAGAAATGTGGAGCTTTACACGTAATCGGATCGCAGGCCATGACTGGTGGAATTCAGTGTACTGCGTTTGGCGTAGTCCACTGAATCCGCAGGCGATATTTCTTTCACCGGTGGCGGCGCGATCGCTATTCGTTTCCG
The DNA here is from genome assembly GCF_036884655.1 of Musa acuminata AAA Group. Taxonomy (NCBI): domain Eukaryota; kingdom Viridiplantae; phylum Streptophyta; class Magnoliopsida; order Zingiberales; family Musaceae; genus Musa; species Musa acuminata. The sequence goes on along the minus strand of NC_088348.1, from coordinate 5,799,256 downwards.
TCTCCTCGATCTGTTAAGAGTGTTGCACGGGTTCTCTCTCTTGTTCCTCGAGGAGACCGAGCCATGACGAGTTCCGATCGCTCGGCGCCCGCCATCGATCCCGATCTGGTGATCTCTCACAAGTTCTCCGAGGTGATCTATCCCACTTCTCTTCTCGAGGCTTTTGTCCTCGAGGAATTTGGTCGCTTGGTTGGTGATGTCGGTTTCGTTCTTTTGATCCTTTCTTCCTTTTATTTCCCGCAGACTTCGTTTTGCTATACTGAAAGGTTTGTTCGATGCGTCAAGATCCGGCGTCTCTCGGCTTACTTGCCTTCTTCCTGTTCGATAAAATGCTTTCCCTTTTCTATTTCGTTTTCTTTATTGTCACTTCTTTTTTATTGTCGTCGTCGTCTCTGTTGCGAATAGAGATGCGGCGCTCTATGCTTTGGGGGTCGGAGCATGCGCTGGAGATGCAGTGGACGAGAAGGAGCTCAACTACGTTTACCATAGGAACGGGCAAAAGTCCATCCAGGTTACATTTGGAAGCTTTCTGTAGAGTTATTCTTCGTCTCATACTTCGATTGGGTTTTGTGTAACATGTTCGACACTTGTTTAGAGGTAAAAGTGTCTCTGCTAGAGGCTCGATTGTTGTTGTTTATTAAAAGTAATGGAGGAGGTCTAACCCTTCAATTAGACACAAAGTTTTGTGCATCCTATTTAATTGCAAATTTATGGTATTGTAAATCCTTGCCTTCTAGAGTTGTTCTTTGTAGCTTTGGATTTAAAATTTGCTTCTATTAATAGTTACTGCAAAACAATACGTAAATGGAGGCAAGTGCTTCGATAATCTATTTTCCTAAGTTTTGGTCAACATCTTAATGAGTCTTAGCTGTGGTTTAGATGGATGTTTCGTTGCTTGTAGTGTACGTTTTGAGCAGTATAAAATGTTCTTGTAAAAAGGAAGGCAACATTGAACATATAGAATAAATTGGATCCTTGGAAATTTGTAAATTAGAGTCATAGTCAATAGTGTTTGAGTTGAAGACTCTTATAACTGAATCAATCAAACTACAGATAGAGCATGATTTATAGGGTGATTATGAACAGATGTACCAAGCCTTCCCTTATGTTTGGTGGTGCTGCTGTGACACTTATTGCTTTCACTGGTTTGCTTATTTATTCCATTTTTGTTTTATGAATAATAGATTTAAGCCCTTCAGATCATTGTAAATCTATGACATGTTATTAGTCTCTGAAGTCTACATCATCTTGCATCTTGGGCAGTGCTTACTCTGGTTGAAGATACAAATTACTTCTCTTTATTGAAATCATGAAAATGCAGGTTTTGCCCACTTTTGCGGCTCTCTTTCCTTTTGCAGAAGGTCTTGGACTTGAAAAAGTTAGTGGACTGCAGTGAGTAATTTCCATGTATATTATTTATATTATTGATTATTGATAATACTAGCATATTGTTGTCTTAGCATTTCAAGTTGATCCAAAAATTTGTTCTATTGTTGCATTGCTTAACTAAATGTTGCATTCTTTATGCAGATATGATCCTAGGCTTCTTTTGCATGGTCAACAATACATAGAAATCTTTCGGCCTCTACCTTCAAGTGGCTCTGTAAGATTTCAGTCATCTAAATTGTCAATTATATGTAGTTTACTTTAGTTGCCAACTCACGGGTTTGACATCCAGTAAGCACTATAGCATTTACGCTCGTGTTTTCTTCCCCCAGATTGTAAATAAGGTAGCAATTGCCGGCTTGCATGACAAAGGTGTGTTTTATTCTTGTTTGATCTTCAGCTCTAGTGTTTCTAACTTTTTCTACTTGCAAATTACTCTGTCGAAGTGGAACTGCTTATTTCAGTTATTTTTTCACTTGTCCTGTGACATATGGGAATACGTTCCACCTTGTTCTTATCATGCTTATGGAAAGAAATCGATATTTCTTAAACATGTAGTAAATTATGTTAGATTTTGGATTTATGTTATAGTTACATGAACTTTAGTAAATTTTGTACAGGCAAAGCGACTATTATTGAGCTTGAAACTACAAGTTATTTGAAAGAATCTGGTGAAGCATTGTGCATGAACAGGTCAGTGGGATGCCAATGGTTACACTACCAAGTGGCAGCTTTTGAGCTACATCTTCTAAACTACCTGTCTTCTGCAGAAGCACAATCTACTTGCGTGGTTCTGGAGGTTTTTCAAGCTCATCTCATCCATATTCATATAAAACCTACCCAGATAATCAGATTTTACATGTTTCAGTTCCCAAACATCAACCTACTGTAGTATATGAAGATACTATCCAACAATCTCAGGTTTGTTACTTTGATCAACAGATTGATTGTTGCATGAGCCATTGTACCAACGTTGATTTTTCCAATACTTTGGATATATTACTTATGCATAGATTTACTTGAGAATTTGAGATTGCTGACTATGTATATGGGATCTTACATATGCTAATTTGTTCTGTTTTCTTTATTGAATTTATGCACACTGCATTTCATTTCTCATAATATGTTCCTCCGTAATGTGGTTTCTTATATCTGAGGAGCCAATTCTTGATGTCTATTGATAAGTTCTCAGGTAAGTGGACATGTGTGATGATTTTTTGCTAATTTTCATTAATATGTTATGTCATATGACTTTATGTACTGGATGCATTTTCTTTTGCATCTGCTTAGTTATTTACCATTTAGCATTTCCCATGTAGACGATTGGTTCAATGAGGTGTAAACTTTTCTAGCAGTGTTACAACTGTAGCTAAGCACATAAGAATTATACAGTTGTGATCCCTGATAAAGTCGAATATGAGCATGTCTTAACATAGTTTAATATAAATGGTATCCCGGTCTGTGACATAATGAACTACAAGAAGGAGTCACTTTGCAACGTTGTGAATTCTGATATATCCTCATGTGATGAGATTTTTTCTGTAACAGCTATACCTGTAAGAGTGTTACATGCACTTTTGCATTAATACTCATAAGCTATCAGATACATCTGTGTTATATGAGTCAGATACTTGTTAGACTTTAATAATGTTGTTTTCCCTATATCAAACAACATAACAATATAAGAAGTGGATATTTTTATGATTTTAGTGCTTATTATGAACTCAACTCCCAATAGCCACATTATCACAAAATTGCAACACAAGTACCATCGGTTTTTATTATTCTTTTCCTGCATATCCTTGTACCCAATTGTCTCCTTGCCAAGTATTGTCATCAGGATGCTGACCCATTTCAGTTGTTGATATGTCAGTTTGTGTTGCAGACATGTCTCAACATTTTTGTTACAGCCAGTTAATAATGGAACATTCTTTTCTAATTTAATGACCATTATCCAGGGAACTTCAAGCCTTTCTTTTACCTGTTAAATGAACTTATACATTTATACGATGCAATCGCAGGCTCTGTTATATAGGTTATCAGGTGATTACAATCCTCTCCATGCAGACCCAATGATAGCACAGGCTGCAGGGTAAGCTATAAAACTATGTTTTTTGCCCTTGGTTCAATATTTTGTTTTTGTTTTTAATGTTCTTATTTTCTTCTTTGCTCTATGATAAGTGGAATAATGTTGCTATTATGACCACTAACTCAACTACTTTTAATGATTTATAGTGTCACAATGAAAGAGCACGTTTAGATGAGACCTGATCTAGTTGTAACAGATCTCAGTGAACTGTAATAGAAAATTATTAGTTGTTCTCAGGTGGTCACAGTGCGGCCCTGGATGCCTAATCATTTCTCTTATCCATTCTTTTTTTTCTTTTTGGTTATTGCCTATCTTAAATATCTATGGTATTTTTCTTCCTGAAACAAAAACTTACTTTATAGTAAAGTTTCATATATCCAAGTTTTTGATTGATGATGATTAGCTAGTCTCCCAGTTGTTTCAAAAGCTTTTAGTGTAATTTTTATTTGTGATCAATCTTCTTGACATATAAAGGAATGACCTATATTGACTTCCAAGGTTTGCTCGCCCAATACTGCACGGCTTGTGTACCCTTGGATTTGCTGTCAGAGCCATCATAAAATGTATTTGCAATGGGGAACAGACGACAGTGAGAAACATCTTTGGTCGTTTTCTTTTACATGTATATCCCGGAGAAACTTTAGTGACAGAGATGTGGCTTGAAGGCTCAAGGCAAGTTTTCTATTGTGTCTTTTGTTCCATTATGTTTTCTATCTTAGTGTACACAATATCTGTTAACCCAAACCAGAATTTGCATTTGCAGAGTCATATATCAGACTAAGGTGAAGGAGCGAAACCGAGCTGTCCTCTCTGGCTATGTGCTACTCAAGCACAACTCATCCTTGTGAAATCAGACTTGGGCACAGGATCATGATGAACGTTGGGGACAGGTTCTTACCTTTGTTGATATCACATAAGTTGTAAGCTTATATCGGGAAATAAGTGAGATACATCTGTCGATAATGCCATATAAAGCTGTTGCACCAATGACATCGTTCAACTTGGTTTAGTATCTCCTTTTCTAATGTATTCTCATGTTTTTGTGTAATGATGTGCTTGCCCTAACTTTTTAGATACCCTTTATGGACTTGTGATAAAGATATGTGGAGTTAATCTTTAGCTCATGCAGTATATGCTACAAGAAATACAGTTAATTCTGTTGAAATATGAACTGACAGTTAGGGCACAGACCACACATGCCTATGATGGATGTCTAGGATATCTGGGAAGTATGCATTTCTCCTTAACGAGGAGGTATAATATTCAAACACAAAGATGACTTGGGAGTTGAATTATATATATATATATATATATATATATATATATATATATATATATATATATATATATATATATATATATATATATATATATATATATATATATATATATATATATATATATACCCGACCCACTTAGATCAAGTTCAGGTGTCCTAAGCCGGTGATGGACGATCATAACAACAAATCATGTCAGGGACTTGATCATCACGCCGAGTTCGAGGAATGAGAGAGCGACTGTCATGATCCGACTGTTCTATCAGATGTTTTCCCTATCACGACAGGTGAAGCAGGAAAGAGAAGGTTTCGAGATAGATGGACACGGATGCAAGAGTTTGGACTCCGCCATTACATGCATATACAAATCAAAAAATATATATCAAATGTATCGTTAACATAAAATTATATGAACACAAAGTTAGTTTCAAATTCCAACATTTCACTGACCAGCAGTAGATCTTTTAGGAATACGAATTCACTGTGAATGCATATGACATCATCAGTAGATCTTTGGTGGGTGCACCATGGAACTCACATAGCCACTACATCATGTATTTGGAGCCTTAAACTTGCCAATCCAATCCACATGCATAGTTCACCGCCTTTATCTTGTATGGTCCACAAGATACAAAAAGCTCAGTCTCGCAAGACCATCAAACCAAATATATTGATGTTGGCCAACAACTTAAAACAACTTTGTGTGTTGGGGTTATGTTGTCATCCAAATGTCATATTGATGCCTCGGGCTCACTCCTCACAATCCAATTCTGGTATGGAATTAAAGTTAGTTTGAGACTGTAGCAAATACTATCACAACTGTTCTACAATTGCATCAAGTAACCACCACATTATTCTGATATAGAGATCAAGTTCTCATGCTGTCACACACCTGGTCCGCTTCCATCTCCTAAATCTTTGCACAACAGTCAGATATAGATCGGAGCTGATCCAATACCTTGGAAAAATCATCAGGTGGCGGGCATGAAAATTGTAGGAATTCACCTGTGTGAGGATGCTTAAATCTATAAAGCAACAGAAAACATGAAGTTGGTAAGCATAGAGATGCAGAGTATCAACATCAAATGAGTTTGGAGTAGATCCTTACCCTATTGAAAAAGCATGGAGGCATGGCCTTTGCAATTTCGATATTATGTTTGACAGGTGGCCATGGTAAGTTGGAGGAGTTCTTGGTCTGAGAAGTGACAGAGCCATGTCTTTCGTACCTCCATACACTTCGTCGCCCAACAGGGGAATTCCAAGGTACTTTGCATGTGCACGTATCTACTGGGCAATGGAAGCATTACAACATACAAAATAGATGTGTATCCCAGAGAAAGTAATGCACATTGATGTTAGATTTAATGAAAAGTATTCCAGGTTGAGTCTAATATGATTATTGCCAATTTTGATGAATCAAACGAGTAATGAAATGGTTTTTTGTATGGCCTTGTAAAGGAACTTCAATTAAAGGTTATGGGAAATTCCTAAAAAGCATATAATGGATCCTTTTATCTTACAAAAGTATAGGAATAGGAATATAAATTGGATCAACGTCAGTGACTAAAATTATAATTTTATCCATGAAGTATCCTTTTCAATGCGAAAAACAGTCCACATATTTATACCTGATGAGTGCGACCTGTTTCCAGTCTCCACTGCACCAGAGCTGCCCCACCGCCCATGAAATCCTCAATTACCTTGTACCTAAAATCAACAAGTCAAATGTGAATGATACTTTCGATGCAAAATTTATATAAAAAAAAAACCTGGGTTATAGTAGACTGCAAAGGATAGCTCTTCACAGGCACCAAACAAAGATTGTGATGAATGTGTGGGAGCAACATATTTTTATTTACCACATTAAACATGTCCCCATGCCTATCACAGTGAGAAGTTATCTTACAAACACGCACAATGAGACCTAGCCTGAAGAACACAGATACCAACATATAGGCCATCAAGGCCTTGTATGATCTTATAGCCTGTTGAAATCTTAACAACAAAATGCCCTTGAATATAACAATACTTTTGTTTCTGCATCAAGAAACATTTCTCCAACAATTAAAAGACATGCGGCAAAATAAAATCAAAATAGATTCTGAAATATCACATTGGGAGTTTAAATAATAAAAAACTTTAACAACACAAATTCATCAAAGATGGAATTCCCAGATACATAAAAGCAAATAAAGAATCAAAGCTTAGAAGTAACAGCTTATTAAAGTAATGATATAGTTTGTTGTTTTTATTTTCTTTTCAATTGAAAGTGGCAACTGATAACTGTTTATGGTAGAACAACAATTTTTTCAAACATCCTTCTTCTGAACATGCCCATTCAATTGTCATACCTCGAAGAGTTGGAAAAGTTAGCTGGTTGAATGTGATTTCCGTTCAACCAATGGATTATTCCTGATCAAGTTTCTTCTTTCAGGCAATTTCCTTGATGCAAATTCAATTTAAATTCTGCAGTTCTTTCTTTGCCTAAGTTTGCTCTGAGTGTTCTAGAATCAACTTTAGTTGCATTTGTAGAAAAATTTTGCACTTTCGGACTGTTTCGGTTTAACAAAAAGGTAATATTAGCTCAAATTTGAATTGATAATCAAGATAAACAAAAACTTCCATATTAATGAATGCTGGTTATCATATTAATGAAACCTTCAGGTTTTTTTATCCTCAGAAAGTTAATCCTGCTTACTGCTTAGAGCTTAAGATTGTGTGACCAACAATTGCAGCTCTTGCTCAACATCATGCTTTGAAGTTTTCTTTCAAGCGAAGCATGCCCAAGTAAAGGTTTCAAAAGTATTTCATCGCTTTCTTGTCATTTCAATATATATAAAAGTAGAATATAGTAATCAATTAACTAAAGCAAATAATAGTTTAAAGAATCTCCTTTCAATCAAAAAGCAGCATTACTTTTGAAAATAACAAAGAGATCAGAGTCAATACTCTCAAGTGTTCAATTGATCCCATTATCAGAATTAGGGAAGAGAAGACTGGTAGTCACTCCATTACTTACATTTCCAAGTAGCCTCTCTCTAATTTATTTTGTAAAGAAATCTTAAACAATTATAAGACAACATGCATTATATAGATTGGAAGCAGAATGGATGATCAAGAAAAGAATTTACATCAATCACCTACTAGCAGCATAGCGAGCATGTCTACTGTTATTCAAACCAGAAACAGCAACCATCCGAATCCTGTTGTTAGAATCACGAGCTATGGGTATTTCTATCCTTCCATAACTTGGATTAGGAACTCCAGAAGTAAGACTCATGTATACTCTATGGATTGTATGTTTTTTGAACTGCTCAGCTAGGTGGGCATGGGAATGGTCATCCTGTCACCAAAAAGTTAAAAAAATAATATGAAAGCCACGTTTTATTTTCACAATCTGACTTGTAATGAAGTGCCATGTAATAGCAATCCAAAAACAATGATGCAAATAATGAACTGTTAGATATTTCGTATCAAGCAACTATGCAGTTCAAATGAAGAGTATGAAGGGTTGAACTTCTAACAATAGAACTTGTAGATCATTGTAGCCAATACATTGCAATTTACTGCTATCCACCATGTACAAATTGTCCTATAGAGAAAAGGAATTCCTAGTAATTTCAATTAGTCTAAAATATGGATGCAGATGCTGATCCAGTCATAAGTGGAGATACTCCATACACAATTTACCATGCATCTCAAACATGGGTCTGTTGGAACATGCTTGGAGCAGCATGTTAATTCCTAGTCCATCTCATGGATTATAGAAAAAAAGAAAGTGCTCAACAGGATATCAGCAGACAACTATCATATATCTCCAGAAATTGCTGCTCACCTTGGCTACAACAAGAAGTCCACTTGTCCCCTTGTCCAATCTGTGCACAATACCAGGTCGAACAAGAGCCTCATAATTTTCTATGCCCACTTCTTCCATGGAAGACTGATCAGCACAAACTTCTTCAATGTCACTGTCAGATGATTCAGAACATTCCTCAGTGTCAGAAATTTGGATATTGTTTGCAAATGCTCTTATTGGAAGCCTACAGTGGTGAAGAATAGCATTTACTAGTGTCCCATTAGCATTTCCAGGGGCTGGGTGAACAACCTAAAAATGGCACATATAACAAGCAAAGTTAAGAATCTTAAGATGAAAAACCAGCGGATCAGTTAAAAGAAACAAGGCCTGCAAATTAAATGGTAAACAAAGATGAAAACAAAAAACAGTAAGCACAATTTTAAAATTGAAAAGAATAAATGCATTGTCAAAACGTATGCAGTAAGAGTGAAAAGTATATGCCAATTCAATGGTTATTCATACATTCAAATTTCTAAGATAAATTGGAAAAATAATATAAATTGCTATATGAAGTTTGTACAAACATTTCATCTTCCATAAGATGAAGGCATCACTAACCAATGAGACAATTCTACAAATGTGTTGATAATGAAACCAAAAACCACCAAACTTGATTCTCACTAGGACTGATCAAAGGCTATTGTTATATCTCTCTCTCAGTTACACTCGATAACTACATATAAAGAAAGGTGTTACAATAACTTATTTTCTATAGCTAATGTATTTACAGCAAGTAGTGCTTTTGAATGGATCATCATAAGTGTATTATTCTCTCTCACAAAGGATTCTAATGACCTATTGTTCTGTTCTTTCAACAAGAAAGCATCGATATAGTGCTATATAAACAAGTTTGCGAATCACATTTTAGGGCCTTGTTCATCCTGGTAGTGCAGGCAACATGTCTCCCACAATTGGTATCAGAACATGATTTAGATGACTTGGATCATTCATCATACCAAAGCTAAATGATGCATCACATTGTACTATAAATAATTGTTCTCCAAGCCAGACATTCAACATCTTATCTGTATTGAACATCTGTAGGTTTGTGTGATTGAAACTATCATCATGGTAAGATTTCCGAGGAACGATTTCTATCCAAGTTCTGAATCCAATATGAACTGACTTGTTATTAAATAATTCGCTACTTATATGCATATACGATAGTGCTGGCGTGCTATAGATAAATACAAGCAAGATGGCATGATATGTCCTGAAGAGTACCACAATCAAACAATAACCAAAAGATGAGGATCCCATAAGTTGGCTTGTCTAAAATTTGAGTCCATCTTACAAAGGAACTTTGCAAGCGAATACCAGATAATAATTGTGTGATGTCATAGCTTGCTAGTCTAGTAGAGAGTGATAGGTAATTCAAAAAATTAAAAGGAATGTAAAAGAATACTCCAAAGTCAAATGAAATATATGAAAATCTTGAAGCATTAACATATAACACTCGAACATAGTTAAACTAACCATGTTGTAACTCCCATCTATATCAATTTCAATTTAGCACTTCCATTTCATGGTTAAATCAGTGATGAAATACTAATAATGCTGAAAGTATACCATCAATAATATAAAATGAACAAACTTGACCAACACCAACAACAAATTACCATATGTGCAGGTTTGTTGACAACGAGAACATGCTCATCTTCATATACAATATCCAAAGGCATATCTTCTGGTTCAGCCTTCAAAGGTTGCAACTTGGAGATCATGCAGCTAACCATGTCCCCTCCTTTGATAATATGGGAAACCTACCAAGATGAATACAAATAGAAAATAAGCACACCGACAAACAAGAACACATCAATATATACTTGGACATCAAATTATAATGACAATTCACTGAAACAATAAATGCTAGTATATATTAAGATCAAGTCGATTTGTTTGTTCCATGTATGAATTAGAAAATGCTAAGTGTTCCTTGTCCTTTTGCTGAGAAAATCCATCACCTTATCTTTCCTATATTCCCATATTATGAGACTCGATTATTACGATCATTGCTAACAAATGGAACTATAAACTCGAGCTCTTATTACCTTGTTAACGGTTCGGCCGTTGACGGCGACGAGGCCGGAGCGGATGCTCGACTGAATCCGAGCTCGACTGACCCCTCGAATCCGAGAGGAGATCCAGGAATCGATCCTCGTCTTCTCCGCTCCGACCTCGACCCTCTCTTCCAGCCGCACCCCGGCATGGTTGACTCTAATCTCACCACGAGGAGGAGGCGACTCCGGGTCCAGATCCGGATAAGAACTGCATCGAAGAGCCCTGGGAGAAACCCTAGACCGGTTAGGGTTTCGACGGAGAAGGTTGAGAGAGGAGAAAGAAGAGGAGGACGCAGCAGCCGGAAGCAGCGGCTGCATCGTCATCATCCGACGACGAACGGGCGGTTCGATAATGGGAGAACCCAAATACCATCATCTTCCAATCAGGGATCGACAATCTCAAAGCAGATCTCGTGCTGCACCCTTCGACTCGATCGACCTTGTTCCGCTAATGGACGGCTCATGATATGATTTTGATTAATTCGTATTAAATGAATGAATCTTTGGTGAAAACTATAGAACATAAAATTTTATATAGACCATTTCTTTTTATTTTCCCTATCATGAAATCATAATTAATGTACCATTTCGTTAGATTGCTCTCATCCCAATTGAATTGGAAACTACTTAGGCATACAGAACTTGAATTATTAGAATATTTCATTGAGATTACTTTTCTTAGTGCCAACGAGATGGGAATGATATGATGAAAGAGCCATATCTATTATCACCTATCACGGTTCGATCATAGAACAATATTTTGTCTAACCGTTTTTACTTAACCACCATTTCTACCTGCTTTTTTATTGAAAGAAGTGGTGAGTTTCGTGTGGGACCCGCAACAGAGCTACATCTACCACCGCCCATCACAGTTCGGGTAGATGAAGCAGGAGATCGATCATAGAACGATATTTTGTTTTTCATGGTAAGAAGTGATGAATTTTGTGTGGGACCCGCAACAGAGCCATATCTACTACCGTCCATCACAGTTCGAGTAGTTGAAGCAGGACCGTCCACCCGTTTAAAACGCAACCCTTAAAGCTACCTGTTTCTTTATTGAAAGAAGCGACGAACTTCGTGCGGGACCCGCTAGAGTATCACGACGCGTGAGATGAAGCAGGACATTGATTATAAAAAGATACATCGTCTACTCGTGTGTATCTCAACCCTCGAGTTTACCAGTTTTTTGTTGTTGAAAGAAGTGATGAATTTTGTGTGGGACCCGCTTCGGGGCTCTGGCGACCACCTTTCACGAAGCGATTGTTGAACCAACCATTTCATGGAAGCAAGTTTGCTGTTAGGATTTATCAAGTGGTTAATCCCATCGATGAATGAGTTAGTTCTTAACATCCCCAAAACAGAGTTTGTTTTCTGTTAGCTTTCGATCGGAGCGGTGGGCGGGCGGCGATGGCGAGGACGATCAAGCTGAGGAGCTCGGACGGGGAGGTGTTCGAGGTGGAGGAGGCCGTGGCCATGGAGTCGCAGACCATCAAGCACGTGATCGAGGACGACTGCGCCGACGGCGGCATCACCCTCTACAACGTCACCTCCGATATCCTCGTCAAGGTGCTCGAGTACTGCAAGAAGCACGTCGATGCCGCCGTCGGGTCCTTCATCAAAGTCTTGGGGGGCGTCGACAAGGACCTCGAGTCCTGGGACGCTGAGTTCGTCAACGTCGACCTGGCGACCCTGGTCGACATCAGTAATGTGAGATACCTTTCTGTTTTCTCCTCGTATTTTTAGTTCGTGTTTCATTTCTGCAGAGTTAATATATCGATTGCTTTAGGTTCTTCATTATGAGGAATTGATGATCCCCTTGTTTGGTTGTAGAGAAATCTTTAGCTCTTCTATTGCAATTATGATATGTGAGTGCTGTGATTGGAAAAAAAAAAAAAAAAAAGGTATAGAGTAGGTTCGCGTTAAATTTATCTTAATTAACGTGCCCTTCTTTGTTTTTGTTTGCTTTTTCCGTTTCAGTTAGATACCTTTTTTCTGTGGTTGATTCTACAACATTTATTTTTTATTGTGGGAAAACTCAATACCATGTCCTTATTTTAGGAGTAGCTCTGGCGGCTGCCTAGATAGCTTTGGTACTAGATTTTTGTTCTTCTTTACTAGAAATGCTGCATTATATTTTATACTTTCCTCCTGTGACAGAGTTTTGGTAGGTGGGTTAGATTCTTTTAACTAAAGATAAAATGATAGGTTGGTAGAGCAAATTCTTCTTTCCACCATTTCTTCTTTCTAGTTTGTCTATGCATCCTTGCCATAGAAGTGTTCATGTGGGAGATCAAAATTTAGAATTCTATAATGTCAAGAGAAGATATTTAGGTTATCTGTGGACTCCATTGCAGAAGGAAAATTGCATGTCTATCTTTCCTGTTATTATTCCCTCTATTCATCCCTTAAGATTTTTCAGTCAAAATATAGTTTCTTTAGGGATACTGCAGCCAAGTGAGGGTCAAACGACAGTAACTGGAATCAGTCTACTCCATTGGAACGGTGATCATGGTACGATTTCCCAATCCATGATATTTCTGCCTCGATCATTGTAATATGATCAGTAACGTGGAAATTGAAGTTTCAAGTCTCATAATGTCATTTAGTTTCGTAGACCAAAAGCAAGGTCTAAATGGGTCATAATATGTCCGTACTGACTTATAACAAAAGGAAATATGTCCCCACTTTTTATCAAGTCTAAATTAGAATTTCAAATCTCATAATGTCATTTAGTTTCATTATAATATGTCCATCAAGTCAGATCGTGACACTCTCCCAACTGATTTATAACAAAAGGAAACAAAATCATTTAAGTTATTCTTCATGTACTCCTGAAGGAAACTAATCATACAGTTCTTACGAAATTGATGGTAATCAGTCTTCTTTATAGAAGTTGGATCACAACCTTCTTATGACATAGACCTTTAGTTAACAGACTTAAGTTTGATTTATGTTGCTATAGGTGCTTTACAACGATAGTCATCAGTCTTTATGTTGACACATGTTTTGAACTCTATATTTAGTTCCTGACAATTTGAGGTCAGTTGCATGGAGCTTTTCCACCATAAAGCTGTATTAATTCAAGGGCATTCTCTGCCTTTTATGTCATCACTAAAACAAAGCAAAAATCTGTTCTTTTATGTGTCCCAAGAAGGCCCGTGACTTTTCTTTAGATGTCAATCACCAATGCAATTTCAGATGTTCAGATAAAACCATTTCATGGATTGCTACCAATCATATTGTTGAAGAATTGCTACTGAGCAAATTGGAAAGGATGGCTTGATTTGTTTGGGATGTTGTTCTTAACTCTTCTTATGGTGGATGACACGGAGAATTTATTTAATCCACTGAATACTGGTGATCTGTGGATTCATAGGGGGGAAAAAAAGGTTCTCTTTCAAAATTGAATACTAGTGATCTTAGAAGGGATTGGCAATATCTTTTCAACAAGAAGATCTTTTTCAACATTACCTGTTCAAAATAATCCATACACGGCCAAAGGATTGATATTAAACTCACATTTGTGGACGAAGGGTCATATACCCTAACAGCAAGCTTAATACATATTGGTTGCAATTGCAAATTCTTCTAGTTCTTATTGACGTGTCATGTGAGGGTTAGCAGCTGCAAATGAAGCTTTTCACTCCAAGACTCTTTGCACTGTGTTTAGGCTCATCTGCAAGTCCAAGCCATCCCGTAATTAACTACCCATGCAAGTGCCTTTTCATTGTGTGTTCTGTTCTTCCTAATTTGAGTTTGTATGCTCTTAATCATTTCTTCACTCTTTCGTTTATGATTTGAAATTGCCTCATGAGCAATTGTGTCGAATGCTATATCTGAACAATGTAGAGGCCCCTCCAATCACCCCTTCGGAAAATGAACATGATCAGAAATTTGCATATATCCTGTAGCATAACAACTTTGTGGTGCCTAGAAAATCTTAAATAATGTTTTATTTTTCTTTTTTAGCTTATAAAATTGCATAATATGCAAGTATGCTGCTTTCAGGTATATTGAAGGAAACATTTTAAACTAAAGATGCTTTGTAAAACCCAGAGAAGGCAAGGATGTACTATTCTATGAGGTGTTAATCCTTTTACCTCATGCATTCAGGCTGCAAACTATCTGAACATTGAAGGACTGCTGGATCTAACTACCCAAGCTATTGCCGACAATATCAAGGGGAAGAAGCCACAAGAGATCCGTGAGATCTTCAACATTGAAAATGAGTTCACGCCCGAGGATGAGGAACGGGTTCGGGAGGAGAACTCCTGGGCGTTCGAGTGATGCCATTCTTCACTCCAAGAACCGGGTTCTGGGGCTCAATTCCTCATGGTGAATCCTGTAGTCTACAATTGTAAGTAGAACACTGACAACATCTTGTTCTTGAGAAGGACGTCATTTGGTATTTTGTTAGAATCATTTCGTTGGATCTCTCAAGCAATTGGCCTGTGCTGATTGATAGCGTGTTCTCACACAATGGTCCGTCTCTGCTAAAATACTGTTCCTGGAGTTGTGTTAGAATCACTCTTCATAAGTTTGATGAGTTCATCACATTTGTCCACCTAATTTGTGAGCTTTAGGCATAAGAGTGATTCCATTATCATCTCTTGGATTGCATATGTTAGGATAGAGCTACTCTCGAGTCAAATTGAAGTCTTAACCGAGTACAAAATAATATTCTATTTAATTAGGTTTCTGTCAGTTTTTTCCTGCAGTGGTAGGGAGTGAGAGTTATTGGGGAAGTCTGTCAGACACCTTCAGGATCACCCAACCGTCTGGTGGCATAGATCCCTTAGATCTCAATCGTTAATCATATTCTGATTATGGGGTCTTGCATCATCCATTAAACCTTTATTTAATTTAGTGTGTTAGATATGTTTAAAACGATGAAAGATTACTAATTAAAGATTAATTAACTATGTTAATAATATTATTAGTATATTTAATTATGATGATATCAAAATTTACCTCATATTTGATTAATTAAATATCTTTAATGGCTATCAAAATGTTTGATATATTTAGAGTGATGAAATAGGAATAATTAAGGATAATTATTTATGTTAATAGTGTAATTAATATATTTAATGATGATATCATTATAATTTAACTTATATTAGATCAAATTTACGTATTTAATGCTTTAAAATAAAATTAATTAAGATTTAATTATTATTATTATTATTATTAGCATATTTATTGATAAATTTAATGATATTAAGTCAATTCTATTTATTGCCGAATAGGTTGATTGTCATGTTTATAATGACAAAATAGGGTTTACTATGTATAACTGTATCTTGATTATTTTAAATTAGGACTAATCGTAGTTTATTTATTTGATTTAATCTTGGTAGGAATATGATATCTAAGCGCCCATCCTAAAAAAATAGACGAAAATCATCGTCATTATAAAATGCAAGGAAGTTCCAACAGAAGTCCATAAATCATTTCAAGATAAGTTACAAGAGCCAAGAAAAGTCCATAAATCATTTCAAGATAAGTTACAAGAGCCAAGAAAAAATACAATGAAAAAGAAGACAAGACCTAAGGAAGAATACTATAAGGCTACGTAGTAATCAATTTATGACAAATATGAGAGCTACAATGATGAGATCAATCTAAATCTCAGAACTGGTATTTGTCCATCGGAGCATCAATAAATGTATAAAAAAATAATGAGACATCGACGACTTGACTCACAATGGGTTTGCACTAGAAGGAATACAAAGATCAGTCAATATGAGGTAGCCAACTGTTGCTCCTCAGTTAAGATGAATTTATAGCATAAGACAAGGTGGAATATGTGATTTTACGAGAGGACTTGGTAGGAGATCAACACCAAATATTATTGATATTGATTCGTAACCTATCCTCTAAACAATGTAATAGATATAGATTGATATGCATATACAAAAGAAAAAAAATTAGATATTAGGAAGATAATTGTAAAATGGATTAGCTTCCACAGGATTTCAACAAATATAACCCAAGGTCTATATTATCCTAACATGGTCTCTTCTATTCAAAAGTCTAGCATATAGATCCACGTAAATTTAAATTATGAGATGAGAGAACTAAATGATTGGATCTAATCCTTCAAGAGGCAATGGATGAATATGGGAAACATTGATGTGAGACAGTTGAACATGACCAATAAGAATGAATATCATCAATTTTCTTGTATAATGGAACGAACATGTAATTTTTCATAAGCCAATTAATACTTCCAATAATATTTAAGTTGCAAACTATATTGAAAACCTAATGAACACCATAATAGAGTAGATCGGACCATAGTACATAATCCAAATAGTCATCGACAATGAAGCCAATTTCAAAAGGGTCAACTTACAATTGATGGAGAAAATGAAAAAATTGTTTTAGATTTCATGTGCAATTCATTGCATGAATCTAATAGTAAAGGATATTGACGAGTTACCATCAATTAGCAAGTGTGTAGTTCATGCATAATCAATCATAAAATATATATATATATATATAATCATCATTAAGTCCACACTTTCATACAAAGGTATATAAATTATGAGATACTCAGACTTAAGTCACTCGGCTTATTACAAATTTTATTATCTTAAAGTTAATCTTAAGGCTATGGTCACTTCACATGAATGATCGTCTAATTCTAGATATTCAAGATCAAGCGATGGAAAAAAGATGAAAAATACTTTACTTTCTTTTAGATTTTGGGATACCGTAAATGAAATCATAATAGGAGTGGAACCACTTTATGTTGTCCTCTGTAAGATCGATATGGACAAGCATCTCTAAATGTGTTATTTTAGATATATATTAATTACAACAAGAAAGGAGGTAAACAAAATATTCAAAAATGATTCTAAGACCAAGCAATACTTACAAATCATCGATCATAGGACTGAAGTTCATATGGACGAAAACATCTATAATGCAAGTAAATTCATATTCAATATAATTTAATTTATATTTATTTAATATTAAAAAAATATTAATGAAATTATTTGTCTTGTAATGTCTTATTTAAATATGATCATTCAATTTTGATATAGTCTTAGAATATGATCAAATTTATTATCGATATTAAAAATATTATATATCGACTTTTGTCAAACACTATCAATACAATTGATGTTATTATGGAGGGACGATTATTTCAGAAATAATTAGTGTATTCTTCGATGTTGTAATTATATCGTGTCATTACAATATGGATCATGACTGAGAAAAGTTTCACACATGTTGATTATAAATTATATTTGATATTAATTATTTATTTTGCTAATAAGGTCTCATTTATATCTTTTTACAATCAAGTGATGGTTATAATTTAGAGGGGACATACCAAATTTAAGGAAGGTTATCATCCATGTATTTTTGTAGATGACAACATCTAATTGTTACAAACTTAATTGGTCAACATTCATATTAATTCATACGAAGGTTCACATTAATTCATACGAAGGTTCACATCAGACTATTGTATAAACGGTTGTAGAATCTATATATGTCTACTATAACATACGACTAAGGCTGCGGTGTGTCGAACTAGACAAAGAGCTAGGGAAATAGAGATTTATCCTATCGACCTTCAATTCTACAATAAAGATTCAAAGACGATGTTAGAGTAAGTTGAAGCAATAGAAAACTAAGAGGATCATAACCTTAACCTCGAATACATGTAGTTCACAATGATCAAACTACAACCTTAGTCGCATGATTGGGTTTGACAAATGGTGTATTAGTATACTATATCATGAGATCAATTTCATGATTAGGTCTGTCAAACATATCAAATTGATATATAAATACATAAGATAAAAGATATCGATCAGTCGCCCATAGAGTCTTATCGTTGTTTTTGGTGGTAGAACCAAATATATCCATCGATTGATTACTTTATTTATTTGAATATCAAAATTTAAGTTGTTTAAAAATAATCTAATAATTCAAAATATTTTTTTAAGATAATTCAATATTAATAAAAAGGATGATATGCAGCTTACAACAAAATTACTCCTCAAAGCCTTAAAAAGATATGTGTTACTAATCTTTCCTATATTAAATTTTTTTGCCTAAATTTATATTTATTTCTATCTTAAAAATCTTAATCTATTTTTTATTTTTAGATATTTTTGATAATTTTACTGTACTATCAATACACCTCGACGTATTAACATATGATACATCAGTACGTCTAGATACGTAGCATACCAATGGCTGATCGATACATTGGTACATATTGATAAGGCAAACATTGATTTATCCACAACCTTAGTATGTTGATAAAGCCAAATGTTAATATTTTAAAATGTCTCTAACCTAAAATAATATTTCAGAAAAAAAAAAACAATGGGAACCTGGTTAATACTGGTCAACTTGAGCTTACCAACCAGACCCTAACGACTGTGATATATATGGAGTTTAACATTTGATATTAAATTATGGAGAGGCAAAAAGATATTTCCAAACTTTGAAAGGACATATCGTTAAGGCCTAAAAAGAAAGAAAAAAATCGTTCTCCATATATTGGATTGTGAATTGGAAAGTGTGTTGCTTAGTCATATGGCGTGGAAAATACTAGACCAGGAAGAGACAGGATCCAATGTAGGGCATGGAAATCCAGCAGTCGGTCAACTCTTACCATGTTTGAGCTCTTGTGCTACGTCATTAGTGGCCCTATCTTTAAAGAGAAACTACACTATAAGTCCTTTGAGGAAGAAGAGAATCTGGAATTCTTCTTGGAATACATAATTCGAAAGGAGTGCAAAGAGAAAATGGCATGTGATGTGGGGAAAGCCATGGCAGTAGATAAAGAGCCAAAAGGCCCCACTTGCTTGATGTTTGGCCACATCACTCTCTCTCTCTCTCTCTGGTGCCAACATGTGTCCGATCTACTTGGACTAAAATTTAGATACGGATGCTTATAATGGATTTTGGTAAGAATAGCTTCTTAAATATTTTATCATAATTTTTTTACCAAAAATATTCATCTAATGATAGTGTATCAAACTCAATTACCATGGATTGAGTATTAAAAGTTGAAGGCTTTAAACCTCATCCAATATTTTTTGTATATTTAAAATATCAATCTGATAGTAATAAATCAAACTCACTTATCAAAGTAAGATTGAGTGTACGAAACTAACTTCATGCAGCATATTTTTGAATGTACTAGTTAGCTTCATTAATAAAGACATGGTCAGATCATCCTAAGATCCTAAAAATCCACCTTCAACACTTATCTTTTACCAAAAAAGATAATAGTCCAAACTTAATTTTTTTAATCAATAATATATATATATATATAGTTATTTTCATAAAATCATAATGAAGAATTGTGAACACGTTGACAGTGGTTTTCTTCTTCTTCTTTTTTCAAATTGAATTACACTCAAGGGGTCTTTGTTAAATGTTAAAGCTCATGGGGCTTTAACTACCAGACTTTCCTGTTTCTTATACTGTTGATGTTCATAGATCCATCTATCAAACATGTAGACGCACTAAATCCGATGCGAAATCCGTAACGTTGACATCTTGCTAAAGTCAGAGCACACTCACATATAGGAAACGCGTGGTGCACACTAGCTAGTAGAACAAAGAAATAGAAGTAGATTTAGTCAACCAATGTATTTGTGTATATGTAACCTAATCAGCATGCAACGTTTTGACTCTGATCCGAGTGAGGCACGTTGACATAACGCATCAACATGTGCAAGTGAGGGGAGGGGAAAAAGATCTGACCCGCAACGGTGCCAGCCATTGTTTGTTGCTTACCGAACTCCCAACTCCACGATTATACGCATCCTTCATGTGCCCGTTCCCTTTTCCACTCTCGCTACAAGTGGATGGTATCATGACGTCAGAAATCTCCCTCTTTCTCTCTCACCAACTCGTTGGTTATATAGGGAGAACACCAAGAGAGAGAATAGAGAGGGCCAGAGAGAGAGAGAGAGAGAGACAGAGGAACATGGGGAGGTCTCCATGCTGTGAGAAAGCTCACACCAACAAGGGCGCCTGGACCAAGGAAGAGGACGAGCGCCTCATCGCCCACATCCGAGCCCACGGCGAGGGCGGATGGCGTACCCTCCCGAGGGCCGCCGGCCTCCTGCGGTGCGGCAAGAGCTGCCGTCTCCGCTGGATCAACTATCTCCGCCCCGACCTCAAGCGCGGCAACTTCACCCAGGAAGAGGATGAGACCATCGTCAACCTCCACCGTCTACTGGGCAACAGGTAAGCTTTAGCACCTCTGTGTATGCCTCACGCGGAAGGCTCCTAACCTACGTATAGATCCTAACTCTTAACACAGATGGTCACTGATAGCCGCGAGACTGCCGGGGAGAACAGATAACGAGATAAAGAACTACTGGAACACACACATCAGGAGGAAGTTATTGAGCAGAGGTGTGGACCCTATAACTCACCGGCCGATCGACGAGCGTGCGCCATCAACCATCGCAATCTCATCGCAGAGGAAAGAAGAGAAGCAACAACTACAGCAGCAGCAGAGTAGCAGTGACGAGTCATCGGCACAGCGGCAACAAGCCCCCAAGTGTCCCGACCTTAATTTGGAGCTCTGCATCAGCCCTCCTCTTCTTCGTCGAGAGCCTTCATTTCAGCTGCAGCTTGGGATCACAGATTCGGCAACGGAGTGAGAAGTCTGCAAAAGCCTAGGATGAAATGAAAAAGGCTATATTAGTTATCCAATAGTCAGTCTTACTCCACTTCATTTTTCTTCTTCCATTTTGTAAAATTACAAGCAGATAAAGTAGTAATCTAAAGAATGTTTGCCATTTCTTATTTCCAAGTATTTATTGAGTGCATAAAAGAAAACAAACAGGATCATAAATGGTTGTTTACTTGACCTATTAAGGGTCTGGTTTCTGCAATGTTAATTGAAGCTGTGTGTGAAGCACTCGAGGGTTTGCCCAGTCATATGCAGTGCATGTGGGTGTGGATGAGAGGCAACAAGCCGTGATGTGCGGAAGGTAGGTAACCAAACTTGATAAAGAGTGGAGAGATGCAACTAAGAAACTTCAACCTTATCCATGGTAACCCCCTTTGTGAGCATAGCAGTAGCCAAGCTTTCCCCACACCACAGACATCAAAAAGCAATCACCTAACACCCATCCTCCCTTATCTGAATTGAGGTTATCAGGCAAGGATCCTGCTGTCCATGTCTTTATCCTCTTGTTGTCTCATGATGGGCTCCATGAAGAGGACGCATGTAGTGATCAGCTATGGGGTTCTAAATCTACATACAAAAAGTTACTGAACATTTAGTTACACACTAAAACAGAATTGCAAACACCAGTTGGCACTTAGTCATGTAGCTACTAAGCCGGAAAATACAAAATAGTTGTGCCTCGATGTAAAAAACATATTGTGATGACATATCATACATCGATAATGTTTTATCATGTTCTGGGAGCAACAGTCAGAAATACCACAAACATCTTTCTGGCTCAATTGACAAGTTAATATATACACTTGAACGATGCAACAAACATGAGAAAAAAGTTTCTTCCATAGATTTACATGTAATTAAAAGGCAGAGAATTATCTTTAGTTTCAGAAATCATCTAAAATATATGCAAAATAATTTGGGCAGATCAGTGACTTCAAAAACTCCAAATCTATTGTTCTATTCTAAAATACACAATTCACATACCAACTGAATAACTTCAAGAAACATTTTTCATTCTCTGATGCTGGATTTTTTGCTAGTAACATTCCTTGCACACCAAGTTTTTGCTTTAGCATTTTGAGGTGTTTGATTGCCCCTGATTCTTATTATGATAGCAACTTATTTTGGCCTTCACAATGCATCTAGTTTAACATTTAATAATGAGTCCCATGAGTCCTTTCTCAACAACTTTGGCCCTCAAATCCCTGCAAGCAACTCATCCTAAATGTTAAGCTAAATTGGAAGGTCATATCTTCAACTGGATGATACACTGCAGTTTTTTAATGAGTTGCACATGGAAGATCTTTGGATAGGCCATAAGACAGAACACCACCTAAAAGTTTCCAACAAAAAAGGTTAATGAAGAAATGTGCTTTTCCATCACCTGAGTTCCACTTTTTCAACAGGTTAGGTAGGCTGAAATCTGAGGTAGCTTCCCATGTTCTATTTTCTAAACAGAACAATATCCTTTGGGTCTGTTATTACCTAATACTCAAACCACTGCAGTGGCAACAAACAATCAATAGCTTCTCTTTTAAAATGTTCATGTTGACTTGCAGTATTTACTTAAAGATGCAAACACTAGAAATATAAATGGTTATCATGTGCATACTCATAATGTTCTACTATTGATGACAGACATAAAGGAGAAGACCAGGAAAGAAGGATTTAGATGTTCGAGTTACTTCTTGCTATGGTATCACCACCTAGACAATAGACATAAGATCAAGCAGTGTGATCTCAGTGATCCTAACAATCAAAACAACACATTTGGAAGTGGTCTGATTGTACCGTCATCTTGGCGATTAAATATCTTTTCTTACATGACATGCAAATGCTTTTGAATCATGAAATTTAGGCAAACGGTACCCATCACAATAAACATAAATTATTTTTTAGTTGTTTCTATATCATTGTGGGCCAGTCTTAGATATGGGTTATGATATGTCCTTTCCTGATTTCGTTGGTAGTTGGCAACCATCTTATCAAGTTCATCGAGTCAGTACATGTGCATTGCATGGTTCCCCCATTGCACCCCCACCCAAAACCAAACAGATAATTCCAGCAGGAAAGCTTCTTGCCAACTCAATGTATAAATTTACATTGTATAGCACCTAATAGGACGGGAATTTATGTGAAGGGCTGAGGAGTTTGTTCTAAATATATTATGGCATTTAGTGCTTGCAGATGTTGTGGGACTTCCAAGAGTTAGCCATCCAATTGTTATTCCATTCATGTTAAAACTTCGAATTGCAAACTGTGAGATCAAGACAGAGATAATCTTTTCCTCTCTCTATCTACCTACATCTCTCTATCTTTTGAGATGTGAAATCCCCAAGTCAAAAGCTTAAAGTAACAATTATGTGTAATTTACTTCTAAATTTTAGAGGAATGGTAAATACATGTCCTATGAAATAACTTCCCTCCAAGAAAAAGTTCTTCAACTTTTAACACTAAGATGCATATACCATAAAAGGTTAAATATGTTCAACAAATTGATACAATCATCCATCTCTACAGAAATGATCAAATAGGATCAGCAATTTGATCAGTTCTAGAGATGTATGAAAGCTGGATTGTGTACATCATATTATCACAATGAATTGGCAAGCTACTGTAATCAACTGCCAGCACAACAGAAGATGAGATCGTATTTTTCTTTATATTAAGGTGATATCATACTTGACTGAATAGTCAATCTACCCTGCTTATGACACAATAGTATTTGAAACTTAAATTGTATTTCTAAACAAAAGTATAGTTAATCCTTAAGCAGTTGAAAGGCAAATGTCCACATCGACAAAATAATGTATTACCATGTTACATAGCAACCGGGAGTATATACCTCAATAAATCTTCCAGTGATAACTAATGATAAGTTTGTCAGTAAGCAAAGATTTCACAGATTCTTTTCAAAGTAAATTCTGCACTAAAATTTTAGAGGTAATACTCCTCAAGGATACGTCCAATAAACAATGAGCATTTTGTTGCCATAAACCTGGCATGTTTGGCTATAAAAAGGTAGGCTTTGCCACCATTATTCCGTGATTTGGGTGATGCAGCTGTTCCAACCCATGTTCTAAAAAACATGGTTTCAGATTTTATATGAAGACTTGTGGATGCCCTTCTCCAGTAGTGAATGATATCAGGAGGATGACTGAGCTTTAATCTGATGAGTAGTCCCTTAATCCATGGTTCTCCTCTGATCCATATTTCTATTGTTAGGATGTCTTGCATTTACACATCAGACCACTAAAGATGAGATCTCTCAGTCAGCCTCGACTACTCAAGGATCGAGGAATTCATTATTTTACACTATGTTCATATATCACCTATATGGATAAGCATTATCTTCCATATCATCCTATCGTGTTGGGTTTTTAAAAGAGAGCCATCCTGTCCAATAAGGGTATCTCAGTGTAGCAATAACATTCTTGTACCTATCTCCACCTTAACCAAACTCCTCATCGCTGTTGCCCATGTAACTAAATTATTGACCCAACCACATATATCTCATCTTTGCTTTGTGAGTAATTGTCTCTATTTGTCCCTTCTCTTACTCCATTCTCATGTGATGCTTCCTAGTTGAGTCATTTACTACAACATTTTACCAAGTAGAGAAAAAAAGTCGGACAACACGCCTCGAAGTACAATGCAGAAAATTGTTTGTTTGTGTCTCCGACACTCGACCATGAGCCCTTCTTTATAAAATTCAGAATCTGCTATCGGTATAAAAATCATAAGGGAAGGTGAGACTGGCTTTTTGGTCAACAAGCTATGCAATATATAGAGATTTGATTAGTCTGAGCTCAACAGATCTAGACCTCATTTTTCACATGAGACAGATGAATAAACATGGATCATGGATGAATAAAGGCTAAACACACGTCTCAAAGAGTCTTGGGACTCCAGAAGCTCTTATCTATATGATTTGAGGTTATTTGAATCATCTGCTGTGAACATGGTATGGATGCTGAACAGCAGCAAATAATTAATTGATAAACAGTTGCAAATGCCTTTGTTCCTATGCCACATATAATAAAAACAGTTCACGCTGCTTATTTTCTACATCAGCAAGTTGTCAACGAGACAATTATCAGCTCTAGTGAGAGTATTTTTTAGGGAAGATGTCATGACCCTAATATCAATGGGTTGCAACGCTAATGGAACACAAACCATACTAACATCATTCTCAGCTACTGTCATGGTAGCCAAAATGACAAATGTAATATATAGCTAACTGTTTATATCAGCAATTTTAACAACTACATCAAGTATCTAAATATTTATAGAACCATCTAGATTGTTACATAAAGTTCATATGACAGTTATGAAAAATGTGGAACACCTAAAAATCTAGTACATTATTTATGATGTCAGCGTAGAAAAAAATTAGGGCTGCGTTCAATTCATAATTAGAATTGGATTCCAATTACAATCAAAATCCACTGAATCAGAGTCACAATGATCAAATCCCTATAAAATGTTTGGTCTACTAATCCTTCTAAAATAAGCATAAGAATGATAAATCCTCTTACATGTTTGGTACATGAACTCCAAGATTAGAGTCAAGATGAAATTTTGATCAAAAACTAACATACAAATATTAACATAAGATATTTATGCTTAAGCGAGATATTTTTATTTCTGCGATAACTTATAATTAATAATTCTATATTTTTATTCCTTTTTGTTATTTCATATTCGGAATTTGACATACACTAATATTTATATTATTTAATGCCAAAATTATGTAATGTTATTTAATTTTATCAGTATTTTGTTTTTTGTTAAGTATTTACCAATATTATTTTATATTGAAAGTTTTATTATTACATTGTATAATATATATGTATTCAAATTTGAAATATTTAATTCATATGCTTTTATAGTTCAATAATTTTATATAATATTATTTTAATAATATCTAACAATTATTGTATATAATAATTTTATATATAATATTAATTAATTATTGTATCCTAATAAACAAGAAAAATGATAGCAATAATTCTCTAATAATACATTAGTTTTATTTTGTGACATTAAGATATTTATCCTGAGAGTTGGAACATATTAGTTTTGGAAAATTTATATTTCCTTACCCTTACCCTAGACCAATGTGTGAAACCATAGACCAACTAAATCCATTCTTCAAGCCACAACAACTGACTGAAAAGCATTCATAGAGACGTACATAGGATCTTTCCAGCTAATATCAACTAAGGATCCAAAAACCAGTTGGACCAGAAGATTCTAACTGGTATTTGCTGGTCCAACCAAGTACAGGTATTGAAACATATACTTCAATGCATCATACCCATCCAGTAGGTTAACAAAACTAGTACCAGACCAGTATTTAGATCCTTGATTTCAATAATTAAACATGACTAAAAAAGTTTCCCCTCAATACACAACCGCTGAACCAACCATGAGTAATAAAGTTACTAATTTATCTTCCAGCACGCATTAACAACTACCTGATTTTCTAACCCAAGAAACTACAATAAACAACTTAAATAAAGGGAAAAACACCAGTTTTAGTACTGCAAAAACATGTGAAAATGCCATCATTATAAGTTGGAACTTAACAAAGGTTTGGCCATCAGCACAATTGCCATTTCATATTACCATGACCTTAAAATCATGTCGATTTTGTTTCCACAGTATTAATTAAGTAAATATGCAACATCAGCATCACTAAAATATTGACCAACAACAAAAGAAGCATTAGTAAAAGATAAAAAGTGAGTTTTGGATAGAAGGAAAACTTGTTCAAAAATGAATGAAGTTCTACCAGTTCACATAAACCAAAATGCCCACAAATAAGAAGTCTTAGAATTAAAAAAACAACTTTAAATAGGAAAAGTTACTGGAGCTGATCAGAATATCCAAATTTAGGTATCTTTTGAAGGGGCCTTCTTTGCAGCCTCAGCTGCAGCTTTCTCTGCCTCTATCTCAGCAACAATTGCATCAATTTCAGCTTCATCAAGTTGACGAAGACCATGCTCTTTGGTCAATACAGCAATTTCTATATTCTTTCCACCACTCTCAACAACCTAAATAAAGAATTATAATTATTCTCATCAAATCCAAATGACAAAATGCATCTCCTACACTTTTTTATTTTGGATTTGCAGTATGATGTCCCATTTTGACAAAAAGAGGATAAGATAACAGCTTCATTGAAGAAGATTGAAATTGTCCAAGTTGGTAAACAAACATTAGATATGGGATGCACTTAATGTTCACATACATTAAAAGTATGAATACTGATGAAATAAAAGAAAGTACTAACAAAGACAATGGAAAAAATAGATGCAAGAGGACTCTGGATGAAAATTTAGCCCAGCAGATAGAGATGCGAAGAAAATTTTAGGATACTGCACCGAAAAAAAAAATAAAGGAGGAATGAAAACAAAACGAGTAAACTCCATTAAAGCTCAAATATATAATTATTAAAAAATAAAATAAAGGTAGTATTTTCAGGGAAAAAAATCAAGGATTGGATTTTGAACAGTATAATTTTGGCAAATTAATCTACGGCAAGGCCCATTTTTAGCATGTTAGCCAAGCATCAAATTGAAACCCCCTAGGCTGCCAATACAGAAGCTTGGCAGAAATATTAAGCCGTTGATCTGATATCACTGTACAAGTGAACCAAAAACATACAATACAATCCCTCATACAATATGTTATGCTACAGTGAAGTAACTAAGGACTCACCTGATCAACTAACTAGTTTGTTTTCCTGTGTATACAGAGGAAACGTAAGTTGCTAGTAGATATTGTATGAGGGATTCACCTGACAAAATGCTGGATCATAATTGCAATAGTGTATTATAGAGTGATGATAAATTGTTGGACAGTAAGGAAGATCTTGAATGGAACTTGATAGCAAAATGATGACAAGAAGCAACCATAAATAATGGGCCAATGGTTAGTTGTTAAATGCATAAATAGATATCCTTCAAGTGGATAAAAGTGTGAAAAATTGTGTTGCTAGCATATGGCATAAATGGAAGGTGTGTATTCATTTGAAAGAAAATATCAAGTATTTAGAGTAAGCTTCTGAAAGTGGTGGTTGTATTCAACTGTTTAATAGCAACCATGGACGAATCAAATAATGAATACTGATGTCCGAGGAGGATTTGCAAGAATATAACATTTTGGGATGACAAAAAAAAATAAACGATGATAACAAATTTAAATGAAAGTAAACTGAAGTCATGATGACTAAGGTACAGTTGATCAACACTATATGGACTAATCCCAGTTTTCAAATGCATTTAGGAGAAATGAAGATAGACGTTCTTTTTTAGAGTATATGTACCATTATATGTTGCATCTACATTCAGAACTGGGAATGTCTCATGCAGCAACGATTAAGGCATATGAAAATGTGCAACTATTCTGAACTTCAAGGGGATAAAGAACCGATTTGCCAGAAAAATAAAAGGCCAAATGAGATGATACTCATTGGATACTCAAACTGGAGCCAAATACTGTGGCACTTGCATGTGATTAAATAACAGATGAATGAATTTCTAATTATTGTTAACACCTTCACGTATCATTTCTGGTATCAACTACACCAGGGTACAGAAGCCAATCTGACCTACTACGTTGAGGTTTAAATCCAATTGTACATCAGCCATGGGAACTGATAAGGGTAAAAATGGCAACGCGCCACGTCAGCACGCCAGGTAGACACACTGCCCGAGGAGGCAAGCATTGATGCGGACTCGACATTTGCCGACGTCACCAGCCCTCAGCCGATCACCTCAGCTTTGACCCCGTGCGCTCGGCCCGAGGCACAGGAGCACACCGACCGAGGCTCACCCATACCCTGCGGCAACCCGGTTCTCCACGCGACCCCAGTGGCCATGTCAGACGCCACGTGAGGTATTGTCCTGCCCCTGCAAGCGGACACGTCAGGTAACATCAAAACTCATCTATAAATACCCCCGAGTTCTAAACGAATAAGGGGGAGGACTCCGAACACATTAGAGGAACTCATTCAGACACAAAACACTCAGAGGCTCTTCTTCTGCCTCATCCACAATCCCCTCCACATCTTTCTCTAACTTGATCGTCGGAGGGGTCGGGCCGAGCTCCCGGCCCGACCTGTGTGCAGGTGCGAGACGGTGTTGCCTCTTCCTGAAGCTGCGGCGGAACTGTCTCCCGACCCGAACCGTCGACCCGACCTCCCGACCCGAGCCACCGACCCGAACCGCCGACCCGAGCCACCGACCCGAGCCACCGACCCGAACCACGGTGCTAGGCCGTCGGGAGACCCCGAGGAGCTGCGCCCGAGATCCCCGACATCCGGACCCCAGAACCGAGCCGCGTCGGCCCCGAGGCCACGGCTAAAAAAGTTACTTACCGTAACAGATTGGCGCTAGAAGGAGGGCTCCGAATGTCGAGGGATCCTCATGCTGACCCTGACAACCTCCCCACGACCCCTGAACGCGGCTGGCAATCAGTGGACAATCCAGATCTGTCTCCGCCCGAGGGCGCTCCGTGCGTCCCCTCGCCGGTGTCGTCCGAGGCCTTTCACGACCTCGCTCGACAAGTCCGAGCTCTGACGGATATGGTGCAAACCATCATCCCGCTCGTCTCTCAACCGTCACCCCCGCTTATGACTCAACCGCTGCGGCAACGAGAGCCGCCCGCTTGGGCCCACATGACGCTTCCGGAGTCTTCCGCTTCCCCTCGGGCTAGACCGACCCCACTCGAGGATCCAGCGAGGACAAACCCGAACGTCGGACTGGAGCCCGAGGTGTTGTCTCCGGAATCAACAGACTCCCTGCGAGCCCAGTTATGTCTTCTTAGTCAGCGGCTCGACGGGCTGGAGAAGGAGCTTCGCAACTCAGAGGGAGAGCCCGCGTGGACACACACCGAGGATCTCCATTCGCACCAGAGACACAAGATCACGTCGTTCCCCCGAACTTCCAGCTCCCTTCTCTGGACTCATACGACGGCGCCACTGACCCAGCCG
Source organism: Musa acuminata AAA Group (assembly GCF_036884655.1). Classification (NCBI taxonomy): domain Eukaryota; kingdom Viridiplantae; phylum Streptophyta; class Magnoliopsida; order Zingiberales; family Musaceae; genus Musa; species Musa acuminata. The sequence continues at coordinate 5,768,900 of NC_088348.1, read as the reverse complement.
ATCATGTCGTCGCTTTCCGTGCCCAATTGGCGCTGCATGGAACTACTGACGCTTTAATGTGCAGGGCGTTTCCCACAACCCTGAGGGGTCCAGCCCGCACGTGGTACGCCGGCCTGAAGACCGGAACAATCAGTTCCTTCGGCCAACTCGCCAAGGACTTCGAGCTCCACTTCGCAGCCCATGCCCGGCCGAGGCACTCCGCGGCACTACTCCTCGGACTCAAACAAAGAGAGGACGAGCCCCTCTCATGCTTCGTGGATCGCTTTACTACGCAAATCCGGAGCTTACCGGACACTCACCCCTCTTTGTTGGTGCAGGCGTTCATGGTGGGCTTGCGACCTTCCAGACTCTGTTGGTCCCTCGTAGAGCGGCTCCCCACCACAGTACCAGATATGCTCCAGCGAGCCAATCGGTACATCGAGGCGGAAGCTTGGGCGACCGCAAGAAAGAGGAACGACTCTGGGCGATGGGCCCCGTAGCAACGGTCAAGCACCCACGTTTGCTATCTGGTGTAATCCTCGCGCCAGGAATCTAGCCTCTTCCTCAGTTTCTCCCAAGCGAAGGCTCCATGTTTCCCTGATCGCCTCTCGGCTCACGGTTAGCTTCGGCCTAACCCCACTCTTTTTTGCATTCGCACCTCTCGGCCACACACTGCCGAGTTCCCTTCAGACCGGCCCGCCCACCTGAGCGGTGTCACTCGGCCGCCACCTGCTTGCGCCGAGTCTACCTCAGCGCGGCTTGCGCGCCTGAGCGGTGTCCCTCGGTCGCAGCTTGCCTGCACCGAGCTCCTCGGCCATATTCACTGCCGAGTCCATCTCAGGACGGCTTACCCATTAGGGTCTCGCCCCTCGGTCGCGGCCTGCCTGCACCGAGCACCTCTGCCGCTCGTTGCCAAGAACCACCTCGGCGCGGCCAAACCGCCTGTCGTGTTCCTCGGCCGCGTGGTGCCCGAGGCCGCGTCCTCGCGTCCTGACCGCCTGATCGTGCTACTCGGTCGCATGGCCCTCGCGACCACGCCTGCGCGGTCACCCCGCCTGCGTCGTGCTCCTTGGCTCCATGTTCCCGAGACAGACCAGCGCCGCCAGGCCACCTGCGTCGTGTCCCTCGGCTCCATACCCCCCGAGACACGCTTATTTGGCCAGCCTGCCTGCACCGAGCACCTCGGCGACTCTCTGCCGAAATCCCACCTCATCGCGGCCTGCCCGCCTGAACGGCGTCCCTCGGTCGCAGCATGCCTGCACCAAGCACCTCGGCCAACCGTTGCCGAGATCCACCTCGGCGAGGCCCGACCGCCTGTCGTGTACCTCGGCCGCATGGTGCCCGAATCCACGTCCTCGCGTCCTGCCTGCCTGCGTCGTGCTACTCGGTCGCATGGCCCTCGCGACCACGCCTGCGCGGTCACCCCGCCTGCGTCGTGCTCCTTGGCTCCATGTTCCCGAGACAGACTAGCGCCGCCAGCTCGCCTGCGTCGTGTCCCTCGGCTCCATACCCCCCGAGACACGCCTGCGCGGTCAGCCTGCCCGCGTCGAATCCCTCGTCCCTATCCACCTGGGTTACCTCCCTCGGCCGCAGCCTGCCTGCGCCAAATGCCTCGACTCCATTCTTGTCGAGCCCACAACCTCGGTCGCATAATACCCGAGGCCCCCTCGGCCACTTAATGCACAAAGACACCCCCTTTACTCCATCATATCCCGAGATCACACATGCGCGGTCACCCCGCTTGCATTGTGCTCCTCGGCCCTCGGCTCTACGCCATCCCTAGATCACACATGCGCGGTCACCCCGCTTGCATTGTGCTCCTCGGCCCTCGGCTCTACGCCATCCCGAGACACACCTGCGCGGTCACCCCGCCTACGTTGTGCTCCTCGGCCCTCGGCTTTTCGCCTCCCGAGACACACATGCGCGGTCACCCCGCTTGCATTGTGCTCCTCGGCCCTCGGCTCTACGCCATCCCGAGATCACACATGCGCGGTCACCCCGCTTGCATTGTGCTCCTCGGCCCTCGGCTCTACGCCATCCCGAGACACCTGCGCGATCACCCCGCCTACGTTGTGCTCCTCGGCCCTCGGCTTTTCGCCTCCCGAGACACACATGCGCGGTCACCCCGCTTGCATTGTGCTCCTCGGCCCTCGGCTCTACGCCATCCCGAGATCACACATGCGCGGTCACCCCGTTTGCATTGTGCTCCTCGGCCCTCGGCTCTACGCCATCCCGAGATCACACATGCGCGGTCACCCCGCTTGCATTGTGCTCCTCGGCCCTCGGCTTTACGCCCCCGAGATCACACCTGTGCGGTCACCCCGCCTGCGTTGTGCTCCTCGGCCCTCGGCCCCGATCTCCCCGAAACTACGTCCGCACGGCCAACCTACCTGGAGACAGAAGCCATGCATCGGACTCCCACGGCGTGACAACCGACGCATAGCTCCTTTCGGGGGGGGGGAATATGATAAGGGTAAAAATGGCAACGCGCCACGTCAGCACGCCAGGTAGACACACTGCCCGAGGAGGCAAGCATTGACGCGGACTCGACATTTGCCGACGTCACCAGCCCTCAGCCGATCACCTCAGCTTTGACCCCGTGCGCTCGGCCCGAGGCACAGGAGCACACCGACCGAGGCTCGCCCATACTCTGCGGCAACCCGGTTCTCCACGCGACCCCAGTGGCCATGTCAGACGCCACGTGAGGTATTGTCCTGCCCCTGCAAGCGGGCACGTCAGGTAACATCAAAGCTCATCTATAAATACCCCCGAGTTCTAAACGAATAAGGGGGAGGACTCCGAACACATTAGAGGAACTCATTCAGACACAAAACACTCAGAGGCTCTTCTTCTGCCTCATCCACAATCCCCTCCACATCTTTCTCTAACTTGATCGTCGGAGGGGTCGAGCCGAGCTCCCGGCCCGACCTGTGTGCAGGTGCGAGACGGTGTTGCCTCTTCCTGAAGCTGCGGCGGAACTGTCTCCCGACCAGAACCGCCGACCCGACCTCCCGACCCGAGCCACCGACCCGAACCACGGTGCTAGGCCGCCGGGAGACCCCGAGGAGCTGCGCCCGAGATCCCCGACATCCGGACCCCAGAACCGAGCCACGTCGGCCCCGAGGCCACGGCTAAAAAAGTTACTTACCGTAACAGGAACCTTATACACTAGTTCATCGGTGAGTTGAATAACCGAAGCAACTAGATATATGCAATCTACGTACAATCCTGTTTGTGTTATGTATTTAGAATATAACACAAATAAATGCTTACTTCTTAGTGATCTGAGGAGATGAGGCCAACTATAGTCCAACAAAATAACAGGTAGATTGGGGAACCATCTACCTTGATAACACCAGGCACAATAGTAGTATCCACCTTAAGATTTCAGGTTAAGACCATGCAGTTTAACTTCAAAAGCAGGTTCTGGCAAAATTAAGGAAGATGGTTTGAACTCATCAAGAAAACGAACAGTTCAAGTAACAACAAAATCGCCACCCAAAAACAAAGGAATGAAGAAAGAAACTCACTTCAAGCAGCGTTCTGATGGCCAGCTTGACTGTCTCCTGCCCGGAGGTCTCCTTGTAGTTCTTCTCCAGGAACTCCCGCATGGAGTTGGAGTTTCTCCCAGTAGCGTTGGCCTTCCAGGCCGAGAAGGTCCCCGAGGGGTCGGTCTGGTAGAGCGCTGGGACGCCGGTGTAGGGATCGAAGCCAACGATGAGGGTGGAGAGGCCGAAGGGCCGGACGCCGCCGCTCTGGGTGTACTTCTGCTGCAAGCCGGCGATGTAGCGGGTGATGTACTCGACCGTGACGGGGTCCTCGACGGTGAGCCGGTGACTCTGGCACTCGATGCGGGCGCGGTTGATAAGCACGCGGGCGTCGGCCTTGAGGCCCGCGCACGCCAGCGCGATGTGCGTGTCCAGGCTCACGATCTTGCGCACTGATCTGCAAGGATAGAAACAAAGAACGGTAACGCGATCACGAAGAAACCCTAACAAATCGGGGCACAAAAACCTAATGAGGATCACGAGAAGGAGGAGGTGGAGGAGCAATACCGGGAGTCTTGGAGCTTGGGGGTGGATTTCTTCTCGACGCCGAGGACGACCGTGTCGGTGCCGCGGACGCCGACGGCGGCGTTGCCTTTGCGGACGGCCTCGAGGGCGTACTCGACCTGGAAGAGGTGGCCATCGGGGGAGAAGACGGTGATGGCGCGGTCGTAGCGGGCCATTGGATGCGCTTTCGATGCCGGCTCTGTTGCTGCTACTGCAAAGGGCTTTATTCTCTCTTCTACACTAAAAAGGTTAAGAGTAGTGCGTAACGGAGGCAAAAGCGGAGGGAGATGGATTGCTTGGGGAGGAAGCAGGCAGGCGGAACGGCTCGACCCAGCTCGAACCGCAGGATTCAACACGGACTGGGTTCGCTTGAGCTTCGGGTTCGATGAAATTAGCAGAGAGTGGAGGAATCGAACCGCTTAAATTAGGTTCATGTCCCATCATTCTTGAAATATTCCTTCATTTTGAATTAATCTTCATATGATCTGGATGTTAATTAGGTCCTGTCATCAAGTCATGTATTAATGAATTTTCAATCTCTCATCTTTGTTTATTTACTATCTCTATTGAGATATCGAGTGTATTATTTTGCACGAGTGATATGTCTCGAATTTGAATTTATGAATGTTATATAATGCAATAAAAATTTCATTTATTTTTTATATGAAAAATCTCATTGGCTGTCAATTAGAAGGTTAGGTACCTTTGCGAAGGTAATTGAATGGCCAACTTCCTTGATGTCCGGAGGACACTGATGTCACAATTCTTAGGAAAAATAGTTGATAGATTTAGAGTTGTTGACTTTGAGATTCGAGATTTGATAACGTAGTATTAAGGTCCAATGGTTTTAGTAGGTGTTTAGCTTATGATAGCCACGCTAATATCATCGATGAACCCTAAGAAATTTTTATCTCTGTAGTGTTATTAAAAGCAATGATTTTGTTATCGTTGGAAAATTTCAAGGATAGAGAGAATACATGAGACACAATAACGAAAAGACAGGTATCTTTAATCAAATTAAAATAGGGATATAAGGATAATTAATCTAATTCTAATTTTAGTTTACAATCAGATGGAATGCTGTGATAACTATTTGTTGTGATCCCTAATTATTTTTGTTTTTGGAAAATGATGTATGTGGTTGAGATTGAAGTATCTAAAGTAACTCTAAGGAGTTCCGAGAGGGAAGTGTAAAGCTCCCAATATGTCACTTACAAAAGATCGATGTTCGAAGAAATTTCTTAACCTCGTCTCTTTGATGACTCAAATTAATGACCGAGACCTTTTAATATATATAGATTTAAAAAGAAAAAGAGCCCCCGACATAGCGTCAGGGATATGTTTTTATTCTTGGCCTTCGAGGAGACAACATTTAGTCGCTCCAATGTCTTTTTCTTGACGTTTTTTCTACATGGGTTGCAAGGTGAGATAGTCCTAAACGGTTTGCCTTGGACTTTTGTCTACATGGTTAGGCGAGTGGAGGGTGACCAAGACATTTTCCTTCCATGATAGTTTCTATGTGACGTTTATGTGTCGAATGATGATTGGTCATTAATATATTCTTTATCATTAATATATTCTTTATCATTTGTCCCCATCTCCCCCTTCTGCCAAGCATGCTTCGAGGCTCTTGTTAGAAGGGCCTAAAGTGCAACATTTAATTCATCCGATGAGTCCATTGTCAACATGTCCCTTTGTGGAGACTAAAGGACACTCTTTAGTCAGGTGAGGGTCGGGTTTTACCGTAATGGATTTCTCTTGGCATAGATTATATTTTCCTAACTCCCGAGTACATTTCATCCTACTATTATGTTATAACAAAATTCTCTTAACACGGGTTGGGTTTTACCGACTTATACACCTCAAATATATTTTTTCTGACTCACACGCCCTAAGTATATTTCACCCTACGACTATTATGATCGTAATAGCACTAAGAGGGAAGGTGAATTAGTGATATAATATTTTTTTTTATCTAATTTTAAAGTTCGATCAAAAAATCTGTATCAAAAATGCGAATAACCAAAAATACAAAGGTTGTGAGTAAAGTAAATAAGTAAGCAATAACAAATCATAAGCAAAAGAAGGAATGAATGTCGATTTATAGTAGTTCAGTCTTCCCGACCTATGTCAACTCTCGATTCCTCTTCGAGACCACCGATTTTTACTATTGATCTTCTTTCCAATAGGTGAAGATTCACTACCCTTATTATATCTTTTCTTCTTTAAACGGGCTTAGAAAAGAGATTCTACATTCACTCTTTTATAAGATCTCTCACCTCCTATAACTTAGAATCACATTTAAATTCATGAAGGAAGAGACTCAAACAATGCTCAAAGAGAGAGCTATAACCCTTTAGAAACTTAGAAATTGATGCTCTATCATCCAAGCCTCAGTGGGGTATTTATAGGTCTCAAAAGGCTTCAAAATGGAGTTAAAAATTTTAAATCCCCAAAAATTTGGGGATATGGGTGGTATTATCGCTAACACCTGGTAGTATTACCATCGTAACTTTTGACATGCAATTTTAAACTTTCGGATGGTACCATCGCCTATATATGCGGTACCACCATCGACAGCATTGACTATCACTTTTTATGCTTGTCAGCTAACTCAGGTAATATCACTGCTTAGGTTTAGTGGTACTATCATCTAGGCTTGCTCAAGGCTACTATTTTGGCCTTCTAATGGGCTCAATTTGACCCAAGTCCAAGTCCATTAGGTCTCTTGATAATTTGGTATGGTTTTGTCCCAACACCAACTCAATTTGACCTAAAAAGACCTCGAATAAGACTTTAACAATCCAACCATATATCTGACACACTTACAAAGCTTTCAACACATTTTATGTCATTCCGGCATATCGTCCGATCTTCCGATATTTGTCCGAATCTCCGATACATCGTCTTTTCCTTTGGTATATCGCTTGATCTATCTATAGGTCAACTTTCCCATGAGATCTGATCTTTTGGCGCAATACTCAATCTTTTTAACATGATGCCCGAACTTATAACATGAAGTCCATTCTTTGATACATCGACCAATCCTCCGACTCGATATCAAATTTTCGATATGATACTTTTCTCGACACAACTTCTGATTCTCCTACTTCGATAATTTGCCATTGATGGTTTGAGTTCTTGGTCGATATATTTCCTGCGTCACTTATCTCAAAAGCATATTAGTCCATAAACTCATCAATTGATTTTATCAGTAAAATTCAAGATTCAATAACCTCCCCTTTGTTTATGATGATAATCAATTGATGATAGAGTTTTAACCATGCTTCCTTTATCTATATGTCATTTTGAAATATAATGAACTCTGGGTAGTTATTGGGAATTCTGGGGGCGACATTATATGCACAACGAAAGAACAAAAAATAAAATATCCAAATTTCTCAAAGATGCATTCGTCGTCATGCGAAGATTAGTGCTATCAGCCTCCCTCAACATATTGAGGAGCTCAGGAAAAGTCACCTCAAGCTTGTTTATATTAAAATTCATTATAAACTGAGAAAACGAATCTGGTCGGGACTGAAGAACAAAATTTATACACAGGTTATCTTCTAGAACCATTCCTAGACCTGTGAGTTTATTTATCCACTCAATCATTCTTAGGACATGGTTTTGAACCGGTATTCCCTTAGTCATCCTAGCACAGAAGAGACTCTTTGATATATCATATTGCAGAGTATTTCCCTGTTCCTCAAACAGTTTACAGACATGTTCGAGAATAGATCTGACAACCATCTTTTTATATTGTCTCTATAACCCGAGAGTCGAGGAACCACGTAGGTATCATTGTATCAAGGACGTATGCGATTTTCACTACTGTGAGAATGATTCTCAGGTTGCGGAGCCAATCCGTGTAATTTAGACCAGTGAGATAGTTGACATCAAGCATGTCACATAATAGATTTGAAAATAATATTTTCTAAAAATAAACATGTAGCAGAAATAAATAACTTGCAAACTTTGCAAAAAGTAAACAACCAAGATATGGTCTTCTATCTTATTCTACTCATACTATTTTCTCACGAAGCACACAACTCCCTCTGGTATATGAATCGAATATCTCCGATGGATATCTAGTGGGGATCATGACCCAGTTTGCATCTCAAGATAACCTCGAGGGACTCGACCAATTACGCTAAGCCTAAAAGGTATGCAACTCTTGTCGATCACAACACCTTATGATTCCCATCCTGTTAAGCCTCCGAACCATTATAGTCTTAGGGACTTAACCAACCATGACGTCCAGTTAAGTTATCACTATTGTTCCAAGATGAGTTTGACTCGATGATATGCCATCGAGGGACTTGACCAAGCATACCATGTCCTCAAGTCACTAGTGACATCTCTATTATAAGGAAATCTAAGGATGATATCAAATATGTAGCAGAAGAACAGAAAACAAAAATCCTTAAATTTTTCATAAATTATGTTCGTCATCGTGCGAAGATTGGTGCGCAAAATTCGTAAAACAAAAAACTATGTATATGAAAGATTGTGTTTTACCTAGGGAGATCATATATCTTTGAATCTCTACAGATCTATAGAAGAGGATGAAGGAAGTCAAACATCATCCTCTCTAGCGATGATCCACACAGTAGGACTGTAACGATACTCCTTAAATCTCCATGCCTGCTATCTGAGGAGGAGAAGTAGAGAGGAGAATAGAAGATGACAACCAAGAGAAGCTCTAGCCTATGAACCTTTGGTTTCCTCCTATTTCTAGAGGCCCTTTGTCAACTTAACCCTAATGGATCCTGCCCTATTGGATAGTGGATCTTCATCCAACTACCAAAGCCTCTTAGATTAGTGAATTTTTATCCAATAATCTCTTCCCCCATAGGATTCAGTAATTCATGGGCTTATTGGATATCCAATAAGATAGAGGCATTGACGAATATTTTATATCTGAATCTCTACTTGTCGTAATGTCTACCATATGTGTGTGACCCTCTAGGCCCAATATCAAACTAACTAAGAGTCATACATGTCAGAACTCCTTCTAGCTTAGTGAATTATTATCTCCATAATAATTCACTCGACTCATCGACTACGGACATATTAAGCCACTACGCTACAATCCCCAGAAGATATAGGGGAATACAATCCAGTGGACCTGTCTGTCCGCAATTACCATGTATCTATAGTCCCTCATCTATCTAATATCCCAGAGACCATATACCGGCCATGGTGTTGTTAGACTCATACAGTTTTTACTCAAGTCTCGCGCTAGTCAGATTCTCCCGAAGAACTCTTTCTCTTTAAATTCGAATAACTCTGACTAGAGATTTGTCTAAGTAATAATATATGTAATATTTCTCTCATGAAATCGAGAGTGGATGATCCTCTATCAATACTTAATAGTCCTCGTAAGGTTGCTTGTCACTCCCGATGACCGATTGTGTTAGATCTAAAACTTTCAAACCTATAGTCCGATATCAAAGAGTGGAGTACTTATACAAAACATCTTTGGTGTCTAAAGTCTAAGGACCAGATACACCACTAGGATAACAAAATTGCTGTTTGACAATGAGGTATCATTAACCATCCAACATTCCATGAGCGGATCAATCAGTGAACTCATTCTCCAATGAGTACCTTCACTGTAGCCCTAATGTTCCCACATGAGCAATTATCATGATTTTATCACGATCCGATTCTTATTGCACAGATTCATGAACATCATAATATATATTCATACAAGTAAAATAAGTAATATAAAGTGATAAAATATTAAATAATATAATAAACAAAAGGAATGCATATTATGTCATACGTGTCATCACTCATGTGATTGGCTTGTAGAACACCTATGACCGGTAGCTTCGAGGTAGAAATGATGGGCTCCTAAGATGCCACTTGTACTAAGACCGATGTTAGGAGAAAATTTTCAACCCAATCCTTTGGACACTCAAGTTAATGACCGAAGTCTTTTAATGAATATGAGTTTTTCTTGAGAAAAAAGCCCTCGATATCTTAAAGGGGATAACTTGTAACTGCATAAATATTTCTCTCTTAGACATTTTATCTATATGGGAGATAAGGGATAAATAGCCTAGAATAATCTGTCTTTTTAACTTTTATCCATATGCACAATAAACGATGACTTGAACCTTTTTTCTTCCCATCACTTATATGTCTGATGATAGATCAATAATATATTTTTTATCAATTAAAAAAAATTATTTTAAAGTAGATGCACGCTCAACCAATCAATTCCTGTCATATATATATATATGCATATATATATATATATGTATATATATATGTATATATATATACATATGTATATATATATATATGTATATATATATATGTATATATATACATATATATATGTATATATATATATACATATATATATATACATGTATATATATATATATACATATATATATATATACATATATATATATATACATATATATATTTATATACATATATATATGTATATACATATATATATGTATATACATATATATATATATATACATATATATATATATATATATATATATATATATATATATAATGATTGTCACTTATATTGTGTTTTCATATAAGCCAGGCTGTTGGTAATGAAGCCGTGTAGTCGGAAACCAAACGGAGAATCCGAGTCGGACCCCTTTTGAGTTAAGAGACCTATATTTTATATCATCATATTATATAATGCTATGCTCGTTACGATTATTATATATTTTAATTATATTTTATTCAGTGTATTAAACGGCGTATAAAACGAACATGAGACGTATTTCTTTCATTTTAATCGGGCGGAAACGCAGAGTTCGGGAAACTGCGGCGATAGTAGCCATTTCCGGCGTTCACCGCCGCGCTGCCCTTCTCGCTATTTCTTGTTCCATAGTTGGAATTGGGGGAGGGCCAAATCGAAGCGGTCGCCTTCGATGAAGATAGTGACGTACAACGTTAACGGGCTGAGGCAGCGCGTCTCCCAGCACGGCTCCCTCCTCCGCCTCCTCACCTCCCTCGACGCCGACATCATCTGCTTCCAGGCACTGATACTCCCCGACGCCCTCCTCGCTTTCTCTCTTTTGATCTCTTCCTTTTGTATAACGATCCCTTAAATAGCTGCTGCTGCTCCGAATTCTGGGTCAAATGTTTTGGTTGTGGTTTCGTTTGGGGTTTCATGGTTGGTTGGGTTGCTCTAATGACCCGAATTCTAAGTGGGAGATTTTGATTTACATGATTCGATTTCTTGCACAAATTGTTAAGAGAGAGAGGCAGAGGGGGCTGATACCTCCTGCATTAAAGATGGAGGACTTCTTCCCGTGACTTTGGATAAGAGACCGAGCGAAATTATGAAGATGAGATGATAATTTTTAGGGTTTGAGGTTAAGCCGGTCCATGATGGCGTTGATGATGACAGGGAGTTGCTTAAACATGATATTATTGTCATGTATGCAGGAAACGGTGCACTGTGGAAAATGAGCTTCTAGGGTGTGTAGATAATCACTATTATTTCAGTGTCTGACCCTAATAAGCTGCCTCTGCATCCCGATCTGATAATGAGAAAGCTTTGTAGAAGGTACTTGCAGAGTCATATAGTTGGCTGATGATTGTTGTCAACTCAAGAAGACATATCCAGTTTTTGGCTACGAGGATGTGATTGACTGCTTGTGGCCATGGAATCATAGTGAAATTATTGTGTAGGGTCGCAGAATTCATCTTCTGTGCATAATAAGTTGAAAGAAATGATGGGCATCAAAATCTTAATGCCTTGATGGTCTCAAAATTAAATATGCTTCTGCCTTGAACAGTCGAGCTGCTGTGTGCCTGTTCACATGTCACTTTCATTTGATCTAATTTTTCAAATGAACGTGGTAGATATGCCCAAAAATTACTCATGCAGAACTTGGTAACCAAGATTGTAGAACAATAGAAAATAAAAAACAGAAACTGTCATCTTTGGTAACTCATCTGAACTTGGTAGGGCAATGGATATCTTCCGTTGAATTGTGTATGCTGTTTCTTTCATGGACAAAATTTGTGTTCCATGCTTTACCAAATTTGTTTTGTGTTATATGGTTAAGCAGTTTCTTTGGGTATCACTTCAATATGGTTAATACAATAAAATTCAGAGCTTGCTTATAGTATGGAGGAAGTCTATATAGTGCTAGATATTATAATAAAACATTGAAAATTTCTTATTATGGTGTTGATGCATATGTTTGTTGAATTATGATGGCCCATATTTCGCATGGAACTACAATTATAGGGATCTTCTTGTGAGTTCAACTGAAAATGAATGATATAGTTATCTTCAGATAATTTAAGAGGTGGGCCAAACTGTCGCACAGTACAAACAATAAAAAATCTTCCAATTAATATTTTCTGCTTCTGAAACTTCTAATGGCATGGTCTACTTCTTGTTGTGTTTCCACTGTCTTACAACATGTTTCAAAATTATGTTAAATTCTTTTCTATACCATTAGAAATTCCATGCATCGGTTCATAGTAAAATGAAGATTTCTTAATAGTTTGTATTCTGTAATACTTTGAAAGTTCTTAATTGTGTTAACCAGATTATTTATGGCAGGAAACAAAGCTATCAAGACAAGACTTATCTGTAGATTTAACTATGGCGGAGGGTTATGAAGCTTTTGTATCTTGCACTCGTACTACTAACAAAGGGCGCTCAAGCTATTCTGGTAAGGCCTTATAGATTTTATGAAAATTTGAACCCCAGGATTTGTGAGCATTCTATTATCCAACATATGGTGTTTATGTTCCTAGGTAACTTGCTAATCCAATTAAACAAGAATGATTTTCTAGTACTCACAGCTTTTAATTGTACTTGTTCCAAAGTCAATCATGTTGAACTGGTCGAACGATCATGTGAAAAAAGTAATGTGCATAGAAGACCTGGTTCGCCATTGAGTCCAAATTTCACTATTACAATATTATAATTCTAAAAATAAGCACATTTTTCAAAGGATTAGCATACATTTTTTGTCTTAATAAAATCTATTTTTGTTATAAAACCAAAAAGAACTTTAAGATATGTAGGACATTTGAAAAAAAAAGTTTAATCAAATAAGGTAGTGCATCTTTGACCTTTTTTGAATGTTTCATAAATTTAACTATAGCACTGTTGTTTAGTACTGCTAAAATTCAAGTGTTAAATATGCTAGCCTATCCTATGAATTCATCACCATGTCAACGTTATCCCTGCCACCAATATTCATGTTCCCTAAAGTACTTTCATTTTTTTAAAAACTAATACAGATTGTCATGACCACATGATACAATTTAACACCAAGATTAAAAGATGATGAGTAGAAATGGGATTGGCTAGGGGTGATATGATCAAGATTTACATGATTGGATCAATAGGATTGGGACAACAAAATAATTTGAGAAAAAATATATAAATCATAAGATATAACAAAGAGAAGATGCTGGATAACTAATTCCCTTAAAAAGTAACAGTGACATATTTATTTTGATTTTGAGTGTTAATTATATTATAGAAAGCTATTATTATAATTAATAACTATTACTTGTGTTACATAAAGAGATCCAAAACTTATTTGCTTCTAGTTTTGAACATAGCAAATAAGGTCCATTATGAACATGATACTTCGCCAACACCATATGAACAAAATATTGGCTAATGTTAAGAAGAGTAAATAAAATTATTTTAGAGTGTTTTTGAATCCCATGATATTTACCTTCTCAACAGGTTATAGAAACTCTACCTTTCCTATTTGTCTCACGTGGTGATGAAGAATGTCTGTGGTACACATGACAATTGTGATGGCACTGTGATGTCTGTAACAAATGGAAAATGCAGTTTGATTGTGAATTATTTAAGTAGGATCAGGTCATGGATCTGACATGAATCATAAAAGTTGTTTAGATTTCTTTAATATATAAACTACATCTTTTGTTACATATGAATATGAGAAATGATATCCATATGAAAACTATGTGGCAATTTTACATTTTTGGCAATCTTTTTGAGTTCTGTAGCTCAATTAGATAGAGCAATGGTGCAATATCTTTAGTTTCAAACACATGTTCTTACTATTTTCATTAAAAATATCTTTGGTTTTGTTATGGCAGATCCGTCTGCAAATTCTTGTATTATACTTAATTAGCTTTTTGCCCTTTGGTTTTTCCTATTACTTTCTGCAATTATTTTTAGTGGCAGTAACATTGCATGGTATTCATTTGCCATACCTGTGAGGTGTAATTTGTCTATCTTTAATGGAGTCAACTTTCTAGCCTCTGCCTCTTGTAATGTGCTCCAGTACTTAGGTGTTGCAACATTTTGCCGAGTGAAGTCAGCATTTTTCAGCAATGAGGTAGCACTACCTCTAGAAGCAGAAGAAGGCTTTACTGGTCTTCTTGAATGTCCTAGAAAGAAGGGGATAATAAGAGATTTCATGCTTGAAGCACCATTTGAAGAGGAAGATCTTGAGATCACAGATGATGATTTGTTAAAAGTGGATAGTGAAGGGCGTTGTATTATCACTGATCATGGTCATTTTGGTGAGTCAAATCGTCAATGGTTAAAGTTATAACCATGACGGAGAGATTATAATTGTATCAGATAGATTATTCTATCCATGCATGACACATGCACAGACTTCACTCTTTCATAATGGCTATCAAGTCTATGTTTGGAACATCATCCTCAATTTCATTGCCATGACTACAACTTTATTGAACCTTTCCCTTGGAACTTGTTGCCAATACAGTACTTTTTAATATATACGGACCACGAGCTGAAGATGATGATGAGGAGAGATGCCGCTTTAAGTTCATTTTCTTCAAGATCTTACAGGTAATGTTGCTCCCTCCCCAGTATGATATGCCTCAATATGCTCTTTATGTACTTATTTCATGATGGATCAGCAAGTCCTGGGATTTTGTTGATCACAGTTTGTATCTTAGATACTATTCTTGACCTCCTCCACCTGTTTTATCCTGTTGCAAAATTGGGAGCTTTGCAGTTTGTACTCACATGAATTAAAAGCAGGAGAGGCTGATATATCTTACAGAGTCAATATTCTGTACAGTTGGAAAATTGAATCTTGTGAAACATTCCTTTTAAGCAAGGTTAATGAGAAAGGCAGTTGTCTCATGGTATGTACCAAACTTGGTACTACTTTCTGTTCTTTGCATTAGGGTAATTCTGATGTAACTCACTTTTGATACAAAAATAATGATTTCTAAAAATTCAAATAAATAGTTTATTCTTCATGTAAGTATATGTTTGCAGGACAGCATAGTTTTTGACTCAGTATGTACATAGGTGGATTATGATATGGTATCTCACTTGGACAACATAACTTTAAGATATGTTTACTGCTAGACCAGAATGTTGGCTAGCAAACAAGTGATGTTATCATCCTGAGAATGCTGTATGATAGAAGAATCATTAGCTTAGTGAATGGTCCTTTGTTGTCCAAATTGAGACTGTCCATGTAGCCAACCCAAGTGGTTGGAATATTGCAGCCTCGTGTTGTTGTTCTGTCATTGTGTAGCCATTTTAAATAACAAACAGTTTTGTCCTCTAGACCACAAATGGATGATAGAAAGGGTGAGTTGCTTAATAACTATCTCAGGAGTGGGCAAGGTGACACTTAAACCATAGTTGGGTCAAGTGCAAGATGACCATCTTCTTTGATAGATATAATGTGATTTCTGAAATTAAAAGTCCTCTTAAGCAAGGATTTAAAACTCAGATGTGCAGTTAGTATCATAGTATATCATCCATATAATGAACTTAAACTGGTCTTTTATATTTTCTTTACTTAGTTATTAATTTTGCAATAGCCAGTACATATGAGTCCAACCCATTTCTGGTACTAGTAAGTTGTATCCGTTTGGTAACATGATCAAGCAGTAAGGTGTGAAACTGCAAATCCTTATTGAAATTTGGGTGTTGTCTGACCTACAAAAGACTAGAGATTTCTTATTTTGCTGCTGATTTTACTTATAATGAAAAATAGTAAATAAAGGATCATGGGGCTATTTAAATACGAGGAACATGCCTTCTACATCTTTACTTCTTTTCCTACATAAATATGGGTTTCACTTTTATCATAGTTTGGTGGGAGAGAAGTAGCATACAAAATAGTTGGATATAAAGAAGAGGTCAATACAGTTATGGCCTTACAGATTACAAGCCTGTCTATGGATGTAAAGAAGAGACTATCAGTTTAACCAGGAGATTGCTCTACACAGCTCAATGATAGAAAAAGGTCCATGCAGCCAACCCTAAATTGTTGGGATTACAGCTTCTTGTTGTTGTGGTCCATATTGCCTGCTAGGACCAGTGTTAGTTTCCCCGATGAAAATTTCTTATGACATGGGCGATTTGTTATTATGTAATTAATTTAAATTTCTATTGCGCATACAATCACTGATAAGTTCAACATGTATTGTAGAGAAGATGGGAATTTCTCCTGTCCCAAGGGAAGAGAGTTTTTGTTGTGGGAGATCTTAATATTGCTCCTGCTGCCATAGATAGGTGTGATGCAAGTCCAGATTTTGAAAAGAACATGTAAGTTCCTGAAAATCCACTTTCATTTATTAATGGAACAAGTTTGTCATTGTTATTTCTAAAAGAGAAGCAAATTTTTTTTTATTTTTTTACAGTCACATGACAATCAGCTGATTTCATCTCAGGTCCAACTTCTTTTGCTCCAAGATTCTAGTCTGCGATTGTAAAATTTATGTGAACAGATTTAGAGTTAGTGAACATTACCTTTCTTAATCATAATTGTAATTTAGTTGCTACAATAGTCAGGTAAGTTAGGCTTGTAACACATCTATTGGTCTATGGCAATATGAAATTAATGTAAATATTATATAATGGTGGTCTCAGCTAGTTTATTCTCAACTCATCCTTCTTATGCAGCATTCTTTTTCTTTTACAACTATGTGCATGTATGCATATTCCAACACGACTTGCAGTTTGTCATTTGGGATATAAATTGTCATGCACAACTCTTTGAATAATGAAGCAATTATCTCTTCAATAAGATTTTTCTGAAATCTAAATATGAAGTATGATATCTTCTCTAGATCCTGGGGAGTATATAATGTTTTAGATGCAATTTCTTTTGTCTATTATCTCAGGTTCCGAAAATGGCTGCGATCTTTGCTTAGAGAATGTGGAGGTCCCTTTTTTGATGTTTTTCGGTCAAAAAACCCCGGAAGGTACAGTCCTGTCTCATTGTGACCTCTGTTTTCATATAGATAAGAAACAGGCAATAAGTAACTTGTTAAGTTTATGAGATAATAAATTTGCCAGCATACTTGATCAGGGTTTTACTGATCAAATATGCCTTTGCACATATACAATTGTTTCATTTGTCTAGTGCTTATGTCAGCATGTAATGTTATGCCAGCAAGATGTTGCACAGCCATACCATTGGGCCAAGGCCCACCTCATTGCACCGTAATGTCAATTATGGTTTTATTATGCTGCTTTTTATCTACTTATCTTATGCTTTTTTTTCAATGTATCTTATGCTTTTGATGGTCATATTTCATAATATCACAGGTGAACTATTTAGTAAATTAGTTTCTGATATCCTTGCTCACGTCCCTGCTTCTGTGTATTTAATACAGAAAAGAAGCATATACTTGCTTCTCACCACGTGTTGGAGCTGAGGAATTCAACTATGGTTCTCGGATTGACCATATTTTTATTGCTGGACCATGCTTGCATCAGCAGCATGATACTGAAGATCATTACTTCTTATATTGCCATGTTGAAGCATGTGACATCATGAGTCAGTTTAGAAGGGGAAATTCTGGGAATGCACCCAAGTAATTATCAATGCACATTTTGCCAAGTTACTACTTGCTTCATTTAATTTTTTCTTTTTTCAAATTATGCTGTCTGCAGGTGGAGAGGAGGGAGAAAAATCAAATTGGAAGGTTCGGATCATGTTCCTGTTTACGTCATATTAAGAGATGTACCCGATCTTCCCACACACAGCACTCCATCCATAGCTGTTAGATATATTCCTGAAGTTCGTGGTTGGCAACAGAGTATCGGTGAGAAACATTTCAATTGTTTGGCTGCTGATGAACACACACACACACACACACACACACATATATAATTTCAGCTGTCATCAAGATTCAAGACTATGTTTTCCTAATAGTTTAAGTAGGGTTATACATTAAAAATACCAGAACTGTTTCCTTGTTTTATCTTAAATTCTTGCAAACGATCTTTTATTTGTTTATTTCAATGTTTAATTGCTCTATGAAATTTGCACAAATGATGTTAAAATTGATTTTTTTTTAATCAAAATGTGGATATATTTAAATCTCAGTCCACTACCAATACTAGCTGGTGGTCAGACTGACATGGTACTGACATTGATTGGTAATTTGGTACCACCTAAACCAGAGAGAAAGATAGAGTGAGAACGCAGGAGGGGACAATGTGGAGGAGGAAGAGGTGACAAAGGAGGAGGATGCATGCTGGTAGGAGAAGGCAGCAGCAGTGCAACATATGTCACTGGGAGAAGAGAGAGAGGAAAAACAAAAAAAGACTTGTGGGCCTGTGGCAGTTGTTAGAAACTTAATATAAAGGAAGTGATATAGTTCATTATTCTCTTGTTGCCCAGTAAAACTGTTAGGATGAGCATGTCAAATGGTATATAGCCCATACTGGACTAAACCAAGCAAAATCATTTAGTTTACATCCCTGTTGAGCATTGAACTGTTAATTACTAACATGTACTGAAAGCAGTGATTTCAATAGGCACTCGGGCGCTCGCCTAGGCGCTCGGTCGAGGCAAGGCGAGGCCCGAGCGCCTCGCTTCATGTCCAAGCGCCTCGCTTCAACGAGGCACCGCCTAGGTGCTCGCCCGAGCCCAGGCGTCGGGCGCTTCGGGCGAGCGCCCGGGTTAAACCAGACGACCGAACCAGTGTTTTACGTCTGGTTCGGTCTCCGGTGCTTTAGTTGGATCAATCGAACCAACTAAATCACCGATAGGCACCCTCTCACGATTTCCCCGACTTCCCCAACCCTAACACTCGCGATTTTGCTGTCGAGATTTCTTCTCCGTTGTCGTTGCTCTCTACTGCCGTTGCCGCTGCCATTGTCGCTACTCGCCGCTGCCACAATCGTCGCTCATCGCTGTTGTCGTCGCTCGTCGCTCGCCGCTCGCCGCTCGCAGCTCCCACTCCCACTCCCGCTACCGTTCGCAGCTCCCGCTCCTACTCCCACTCCCACTCCCGCTACCACTGTCGTTGCCTTAGCAGCCTCGGTCTTCTCACACTCTTCTCACTATACTGTTAACAGTATATTAACAGTATACTACTAACTGTATACCAATAATAGTATTTTTTATTTATTAGATTAATAATATATTATTTTTATTTTAATACTATTAATTTTTATTTATTTAAAATTATTGTTAGGTTTTAGAATAAATGGCAAGTGTATAGAGCAACTCAATAGATTTGATGTAAAATTTTATTGTTTTGATTTTTGAGACTTTTTATTAATATGACATTGTGATTTTGTACTCGATTTTTTTAATTTAATAACATATTTTTTATTTAAATAATTATATTAATTATATTAATTATATTATATATTTTTATATTTTAGCGTCTCGCTTCGCTCGGGCGAGGGCCTAAGCGAGCGCCTAGCGCCTCGAGCGTTTTTGGACTCTGGTGCCTTTTGCCGCCTAACGCTTTTTAAATCACTGACTGAAAGTATGGAAAATATCACTAGACAAGTTAATGAGAGTCAAAAAATACAGTAATATGATTATGGGAAAGCATTGTTCATCATGGTGATTACAAAACACCAGCTGTTGCAGTCTTGCTACATTGTTACTTTTCTCATTTTCATATTTCTTTTTGTCCATGATTTTTCACATATTGATTTTTTTTTTGTGATTTCTGTCATCATGGTTATGACTCCTATGTTTCTGCAGTCTCCTTCCTGGTTAAAGGGCAAGATTCACATCATCGCTTGCAAAATAACTTGTCGAGTGACAGCAATGCAAGAGAAACTTATGATGAATGTGAAATTTCAAGCCAAGATTGTAGCAAAATAGAGCAGGATATCATTTCCAATGCATCTCAACATTCTTCAGACCAGTGCTTTTCTAATTTAAATTCAGGACAGAAACCTAATCCAAGTCTAAATGAGGATTCCAGTCTCACTTTTTCTCAGAAGAAAACTGAGAGCCTAAAATATCTGTCTTCTGATTGCACCAGAGGAGTAAAGAAAATGACAAGAAACAATACATGTTCTCAACTTACCTTGAAGTATTTTTTTAAACAACCCAAGATTGTTATGACTACTGATGAGGAGACTCTGAAGCATGATTTGACATTTCCTAAAGCTGATCCTGGGGAAATCAGAGAGGAGACATCTCAATCAACAGAACAGTCGGATTTAAAGAACGAATATGCAAATCACTCTTGTGAAATTAGTGGGACCAGCATAGACATACATGATGATAAGAGGGTTTCAGAACCATGCTTTCCTGTTAAAAGGGAGAATGATAATTTTGCAGTTCAAGAGTGGCAAAGGATTCAGCAGAAGATGAAGATGACTATACCAATTTGCAAGGGTCATGGTGAACCTTGTGTTTCAAGGTCTGTGAAAAGAGAAGGCCCAAATAGAGGTCGTCTCTTCTATGTCTGTGCTCGTGCTCAGGTACTCAAACATCTGTCCTGTGACCATTTTGTGTAACAACATATATTTTTTTTTCTAGTTATTCAATTGCAAAAAACACAATAGATTTCAGTAGTTATGTGAAGCTGCCCAAAGACATGGGGCTAGAATGTATTTAGCTCAATCTAAAACATCTGTTCAGAATATTTCATTTTAGCTTCATTAGTTAAGTTACGGCTGCTAAGGTAATGAAGCTGAAATATTAAAACCTCTAAAGCTGTTGAAAGATTTTATTTAAGTATTGTGAACCAATAAAAATTAGAAATTTAATAAGCACAAGGTCTTTTGTCATACAAAGTTGCCACTTCGGTGGTCTAAATCAAGGTTCGCAATACCGTACCATACCGATATTTCGACCTGGGCTCGGTATCGGTATGGTACGGTGTACCGAGCACTGTAGCACTGCTACAGTCGGATCAGTACCGGGCGGTCCGCGTACCGTTGGCCTGTCGGATCGGTACGTACCGCCCGGTACCGGGCGGTACAATTCGATATGGCAGACACTGGTCTAAATTAAAATTAGACCAAAATTTTCTTTGAATTGTCCTGTGTGTTAAGTCTTATTTGTAAGTCGGTCTTAATGTGCTACTCTTATTTGTAACTTGGTCATAGTGTTTTCCTGATGTTGACTCCAGACATACTTCCAACTTTGTTGTCCTAGGGACCTGCATCTAATCCCGAAGCGAACTGTGGTCACTTCCAGTGGGGTTCTGCGAAATCCAAAGATAAACACAAGTGAATTTGCTTCAATCACTTTCATGGAAATCTGAAACTACTGCAGGACATGGTGACTTCGCTGCTTGTGCTCGTGTTATATATTACTGTAAGTTTTAATTCTTGCTGTCAAATCTGAAGCATCTTTCAAGAACTCACCCATGCCTTCCAAGTTTTTCATGCCTAATTCCTTTTTATCATGTCATCAATGGTTGATTTTCGTTGCAGGAATTTCAAATTCTATTATTACTTTCTACTAGGATACCTTGTTCTCCCTTTTCTTGCACTGTCAGATAAGTGTTGACATGCTCATCCTCAATTCAGAAAAGCCTGATTTGTTGACAGAGTTGACTGAAGTAACCAAGTTGCTGCAACAGTTTCACAGCCATGTATTTGTAGAACAAGGATTCTTGGCTTGATAGTTGCTGGTGGCTATCCCGCAGCCATCACAGGACTAACTCATTCAGTATTTTTCTCATACAGAGCAAATAGGTAAAGTTTGATTTATTATTTTTGTTGTGTGTATTTATTTTCATTGTTGCTTGGTGATGCTAGTCTCTCTCTCTCTCTCACTCTCTCTCTCTCTCTCTCTTCTCTATCCTTCTGACAGAAACATACTTTTGACTTGATAGCATTAAATCACTAAGGCAGTGGAATGGAAATGCTGCTAATTCTCAAGTAGAGCATGGAGGAAGATAAATGTATCATGATCTTGAGCTTCTTCTTGTATCTGCACTTGGACAAACTTTCCATTTCATTGGCAAAGAATGTAATATAGCGCTCTTATTTTGGGATTTGTAGATTTCATCCTTGCAATAGTAGTTATTTACAAATAAAATTCCCTTCAATCATTTGTTTGTAGTAAATAGTTTTATTTTGGGATTTGTAGTCTTATTTTGCAGGGTACTAATTTGCATATAGATTTCCCTTCACTTTCCCTTCTGGTTAACTAGTTTGAATTTAAAATATAAATAAATACCTAGAAAACTCTTAATACTCCATCATAATGTTTTTAAAAATATTTAATTAATAGCCAAATTGATAAGTACTGTACATTTTTTTTCCTTTTGGAGGGCTTTTTTAAATAAATAATAAGTATAGACTTGATTCTACGTAAAAATGGTTCAGATTAAATCTAAGTATACGTATTTTCTCTGAAGGCCCAATCGCTTACGTCCATCGCCACTAGCAATTGGGCAATTTACTTTTGAGATCTCTAAATCTCTGCAAGTTACTGTTCCAAGCACATTACATTTCATATGGATTACTTGTCTGTACCGTATCCAGTTTTCTTGTCTTTGAGATGCAGCCGAAGACCACAGGGCCTTGCATGACAAATCAATACAATGCAGCAGAAAACTACATGCAATTCCCAACTCCGTAAAGCAAAAAAACCCTGTACAATGCAGGCAGGTAATCTACTAACCGGCACATGTTTCAGTCCATTTCTTACCATAGACCAGCAGCATTTCTATTCCTATATCAGAAAACCAAAGAAATTTGCTTCGTAGATACATGATAAATTCAATTCACAATCAGCTTTAAACACGAAAGAAAAATGGTGCTAAGCCATGTTGAAGACATAGCAGAAAGGGCACAAGCTTGACGTGATAAGTTTACAAGGATGAAGCTACCCAGGAAGTCTTCTGCAAGCATATAGTATCCTGTAATAGCTCACATGATGCTCTACTCAGCACCGACAGACAGGTAACAAGCAAACTCTACCCACTATTTAAGGTCTAATAAATCACAAGTGAGAATCCATAGTGGTCACTAGTTTTGCGAGAAGAGGAATTACACACTATGCACAAAGAATTCATATGCACCAGGCGTCCTGTGGAAGATCACACTACACCGGACGGAAGCCGTAGCACCAGTTGTCCACCAAAAACACTGCAGGAGAAGAAGTAAAAGGCCAAGCAAAAAATGAGATAACTGAATTATAGTTTCCATTGAGACCCACACAAGACCATATGCTGGGGAAGAAAATTGGTTACCTCTTCACATAATAATAACAGAAATCAGCAAGGATGAAAGTTTGAACAACTTCGGCAAGAAGAACCATTGACGGCCACAAACCATAACCCAAAGCTGTCAACAAGCGTCCCCGAGTGTCCAGGACCTGTAGATAGAGCACCTTGTCTGTTTTAAAATTATTTGCTATCAAGAACACAATTAGCACAGTACAGCTAGCATTAAAGAAAATCAGTGAAGATGACATTTTTTCGTTAGAAGAATCTAACTCTTCCAGGATCATTTCATTTGAACCTTTTCTCGCAGGATTTATTTGGTCCAACTACTGTCCCTTTCTAATTCAATTTTTTTTAATGGCTCACTAAGTAAGATCCGTATTAGCATTAACCAAGTCTTCTTGAGCTATGAAGCTCAAGTCCAATTACAGAGTTTCATGGAAATTTCTCCTCAATATTTGTAATGACCATTGTATTTGACTTAACACTCAATTAGTTGTTCAAGATTTTGACCAAATTAACAAAGCAGCTAAGATGCCTAATTGCAAAGTTGACCAATAGAGAAAACTTGATCAATTTAGCAATCATATGAGGCTATGAACACATCAATGAACTGATTTGTTATTTAATTAAACATGATTGATTACAAAAATTTGAAAATACTGATAAAAATGGAAAAACAACTGCAGACAAAGCATGAAAATGATGACTATAAATATGCTTTAATACTTTTAACATACTATTGTTTAAACTTATATGTTGATGCACATTATAATACTTCCTTAAATATATGAACACTAGCACAATTGTGTTACATATTATGAATGAAAAACATTACAGCTTAACATCTTACCCCAACAAGCCCAAAGAAGCACCTCTCAATGAGGAAAATAAATCGCACATACTAAAGCCATGTTTTGGATCTTTATTTATTCTAAATTCATGTTCTGCAATTTCTTTCCAATAACTAAAGCCAACTGTAGCTCTGCTGCTTCCAACTACAAAAATTACATGACTCACAACCGAACCTCTTCGTGTCTGCAACTTTAGGATTACAGAATAATTCATGCAAAAAACCATAATCAGACCATCTTAACAGTTCTCCTCATGTAGCCATACCCTTAAACTACTAGATGATTGACAATGCAGCAGTCTTAGGGATCATGACAAATGCTCTTTCGCCTTGCCTACAATCAGGATGCACTAGTTTGTCAACCGTTTCCCTAGAGAAGGATCTGTTAGAGAGTTAATTTGCATGGAACTTGATGGAAGGGGAATGAGAATGTCCTACATTTACACAAGCAGGGTGCAGGTTCTGACTGGGAATAAGCAATATGACTAATATGAGAATAGGAAGAAAATGTGGCAAAAAGGGAAAAGGGATGAACAGTGAGATAAAACAAGTGACAAAGATAATGCAGTAGCAAATAGAGTAGTCAACAGATATGTCTGTGAGAAGGGAAGGGAGGAATACTAATAGGTCAGCATGGGTGTGATGTATCTCAGCTTGACAGATCCCAATTTCAAACCAAGCTGATCTTGGGACTATATCGAGCATCTTCATAAGTAAAAAAGATGCTTTGCTTATGCCTTACATGACCCTCACTTAAAGCTTGATCAAAATATATTCCGATAAATCTCAATGAGATAATCATTATATATATTGACACTTCTTGGTTGCTTCCTACCTTAATACTTAATATCTAGCTGCTTCCCCGAATCTAAAAACCTGGATCTGTACCCACTCGAATACCTGCTTTCATTTCAACTTTTGGCAACAATGTGATCCATTTTATATAGTTCTTCCGTCTTCTTCCTTTCTCTTTCCTTTTTGGCTGTGGGCATGGCTTTGACAGAACCATATTGTATTGTGCCTTTAGAAACTGCTATTCTGATCACAAGCTAGCAAGTTACCAGCACACAAAAAAAAAAAATTGCTTCACTCACATATTTTCAATTACAACAAGCTTCCATGTCTCCAAAACTTCCCCTATTTCTAATTTTCAAAATTTGATATTGTTAACCACAATTTTCTACTTCCTAATACCTTCCTATATAATCATGCAGACTAGAGAACCTAAAAGAAAATGTTTCCAGTCCCATGTGATGCAGAGATACTTGAACATAATTTCTGTTTTTTGTTTTCTTTATTCATTTTGCAAAATTCTTCTACTTCTATCATTCTCACTTGAATGCAACCATAAGCCAGATAATTAGGAAAATGGTTTGCAGAAATTATCAAAAGGAGAACCAGTGTACCAATCATGGTTCGTCTTACCGATATGTACCGGTGTACCAACCAGCTATCGGTATAGTATGTATCGAGTCATATCGAGCAAGGTTCGCAATACCGTACCGTACCGATATTTCGATCTGGGCTCGGTACCGGTATGGTACAGTATACCGAGCGGTACACCCCGGGTGTGTCGAGTACTGTAGCATTGCTACAGTGATACAGTATCTGCTACAGTACTCGGACCGGTAACAGTCGATCCGCGTACCGAAAATCTGTCGGACCGGTACGTACCGCCCATACCGGGCAGTACGACTCAGTACGACAAACCCTGATATCGAGTATACTAACATATAGTATATGGGGGGAGGGGGATAACGATGTACCACCCATACTGATCCCCTGTTGAACCAATATGTACTGCCCATACTAAGTGGTCTGTTATGGTACGACGAACCTTGATTCTAATCAAATTCTTGTGTATTCCTTTAGTTTATATTTAGCTTACAGAAAAATAAAAGGGATAAAACACTAGCTCATATTTAGTTCATATTTAAATAACAAATACATGAATATCTATTGATCAACCATGGCAATAAATAAAAGATTAGAACAATGAATGCTACAAAGCAATAATCTTATCATGCTTATATGCTTAAGAAAATTACTTTGTCGAACACACATGGGTGATGAATCCACAAAATATAATAAGAATACAAATATAAATAATTCCCTTATAAAACAACCAAAATTCACACTAAAACAAACCTGAAGGACCCAATGAGCACAACTGAGAAATCTTGCAACCCCCAAGGCAAAAACATAGTGAGCCGTGAATGGTTCTACAATCTGGAAAGCATATTTAATGATACAATTACTGAATTTTGCTTCAAAAAAGTTTGCAAGGCTCTCAGATTACAAGCTGTACCTTGGTGTTCTGCATTAAACGTAACTGGGGCAACACTGACACAGCTTCCAAATAAACACAAAAGGCCCAACAAATTCTATTGAAGATATTATGTGAGGTTGAAGGATGAACTGCAAGGGCTAACAAAGCACAAGGCACTACCTACAATCATGTAAAGAGAAGCAAACTTAATTTGGATATAATGTTATAAATACAAAGCAAGCCATTCTCATGATACATAAAACTTTCTAGGAATGTGAAAAGAAGATGAACCTTTGGAGAAACTTGAAGGAAGGAAAAAAATTTAAAGAAAAAAGATTTCTGTTTCCTTCAAAAAATCTAACCTCTCTACTCTTTTATGATTTGATGTACCATTAACAAGAAGTTTAGTTACTAGTAAAGTTATCAGTACTGCATGATGTGCAGGCATTTGATGTACCATTAACAAGAAGTTTAGTTACTAGTAAAGTTATCAGTACTGCATGATGTGCAGGCATTTGCCAGGCACAAGTATCTTTATAACCAGAACTTAATAAAAAAACATCACTAATACAAAAAGATAATGATAAAGAAAACAATAGTGCCCTGAGTCCAACTTCTTCAGCATTTAGCACAAACAATGTAGAGTTACAAGATCTCATTTCCTCTAAGGTTATTCAGACAATATTAGAGCGCTTTATAAGCAAGTTTTTTTTTAGTCCAAGTAAAAGAAAGAACAAACTCACAGTCCAAGCAGTAGAAAACAGTTATTACTTTCACCCCATAAATTTTCAATAGGGGTTCACATCAAATTGATAGCTGTTACTACTTACCACGTAATATATAGCAAAGTTGTCCTTGTCCTCCATGTAACTCGACTTCAGTTTAAACCGTATCATGTAAATAACCCAAAGAGTAGTAGCAAGTGTGGCAGTATCTAACACTGTGTGCATATCATATTCCATAACAAAGCTGCAATACAGTCTGACAGCTAAAAACAAAGCTGTTAAGTCCTGAGACTTCAATGAAAGTCCTGTAAATTTTTTAAAAAAATAATAAAAAGAAGATAATCAATTCTAAGTAATAAGTGCAGTATCTGCAAATTTAGAGGTATGTGAAATGAATTACAAAGCGACAAAAATTTTGATCAACTTTTGAATCAACTTAATTTCTTAGTAAAAGGAAATAACTGACAACTTTGCAAATAGGTAATACAAACAATAAAAATCAAAAAGACTACTTGAGGATGCTAGTGAACCAAATTATAGGGTTCTAAGGTCCCATTTTTGGACTACTCTTATTCTCAAGAAACCTATTCTACTTAAAGAGTAATTCTTATATAAAAAAAAACTAATAGTTATATTATTAGCTTGGGCTTAAGTATTTTAGATAAGTGGTTTAGACTCAACGAAATCAATAAATCAACTATTCCATCGGGTCATTACAATTGGACTTGAAAGTTAATATTGTCATGGCACGTCTCGACGGAACAGGTAATTTATTAATTTCGTTAAGTTTAAATCACTAACTCAAAATAACTAAGCCCATGTTAATAATAATATAACATCTGATTCTTATAAGTCAATCAAAATTTTTAGAAACTCCCTATGTGTGGGACTAGATTAGGGCATTACAGTCCTATTCCTCCAAACTTCCACATTAAACTCGAGCATGAACAACAACGGCCCTCACTCCAATCATACCCCTAATAAAATCAAATCTTCCACCAGTACATAAATTATATTAAGAAGGAAAAAGAAACTTCATCACTCATCGTTTATTTGGTCTCATCGACTCAATCTTAAGATTTTCGCAGTCTACCTTCAAGCTGCTCATCCAAAAACAAATCTACTCGATTTCACTTGCACGGCCAATTTCTTGCATCAGTAATATATCAAAATAAACCACAAAATGGGAGGAGAGTGGGAGAGATGGCGGGCACCGGCGCAGGTCCGCTCCTTGGAGAGCTTGTAGATGAGTACGGAGATGCCGATGGCGTGGACGGCCTCGGCGGCGACGAAGAGGTTGTCGTGGTCGTGGACGATGAAGCGGAGGAAGACGAGCGCCGCCATGCCCGCCACCACGCCGAGGAAAGCCTTCACCTTCGGCGGCTGCCGCCTCACCCATGCCGCCAGAGCGTGGATCGGCCGCTTCGCCCCCCTCATCGCGACGCCCCTCTTACGGCGATCCCCTCCGACTACAGTAACACAAGATCGGCAACAAAAAAGTTATATATATATATATATATATATATATATCAAATGGGTTCCACCTGAACCCAACGCTTATATATATATATATATATATATATATATATATCAAATGGGTTCCACCTGAACCCAACGCATGAACGCAATCGAGCTGGTTCAGTCAATTCAAAACAGAGCACAATTACACGTGTAGGGACGACAAAACAAAATGACCCCATCAATCCAACGGCTAGTGATCTCGGCCACGTCGTGCACGCACGTCCCAACGTCCTCCGTCATCCGTTTGATCTGTTTCGCCCCGTGCGCTGGGTTTATCCTGTCCGCCCATTATTCACGCCCGGAGTTATCCACTCACCACGCGTGGCCACTACAATTTGGGGGGTTCAACGGGCTTCTTGATTGCGATTGCCAATTCCGGTACCGAGCACGTTAGAGCGATCGATAGAAGACAGATGAGAGCCCAAAGGAGCCGACTCATCTCTCTCTTCTCTTTTCTTCTCTTCCCTTCCCTTCCCTCCGAATCGTCGTCATGGCTCGCGATCTCTTCCTCGGCGAAGGGCCAAAAGGTTCGATCTTTTATCCTTTCCCGTCTCTTTGTTCCATTGACTTCGTGCGTGCATTCGCTTGTTTTTTATCTTGTTCGATGAATCATGTCGCGGATGATTCGTTTTAGTTGTCGTTGGGCATGATTTCCTGTCATTGTTTTGGCGCTTCGACTTCATGTTCACGTTTCTAGATGATTATGTTTCTGAGATGAAGAAACATTTCTTCCAAATATCGATTTTTTTTAATTCTTACGAATTTTCTATGTTCTCTATTTATTGTGTGTCGTATCTCTTCCTGTGATGATCTTTTTGGAAGGAAAATGGTGCAAAAGCTCATATTTCATTCCCCCTATCATGATCTCCATTTCTTTGCATCATCTTGCATTGAATTATTGGTTGAAGATTTTTTTTCCCTTTTTTTGGTGAGCCCTCGTTTTGTTTAATAATGTTGCTGCATCTTGAAGCTACGAGATTTTCCTGTTGGCTTACTTCTGCTTTTAGCAATGTTAGGTCTTCTCCAAAGGGATCCTTGAGTAGTTACTGTTCGTGCGTGATTTGAGATCAACATGATAGGCTCATTTCTTAGTAGAGCTTTGATGTAAGCGTTCCTCACCTTAATCCCTTGGATTATTCTTTTTTCTGTTGGTGAATGTCGGGAAGAGGAGAATATTAAAAATCTAAATTTTATTTTCTCAACTCGCAGATTGGTTTTCGGGTATGCTTACCCGGCTTATGCGTGCTACAAGACCGTAGAACTGAACAAACCAGAGATTGAGCAGTTGCGTTTCTGGTGTCAGTACTGGTTAGTCCAACTATTTTGGATTGGATCAAGAAATTAATTTTGCTCCCACTAGTATCTTTGGTTAAAAATGGTTGCACTTTTCCAGGATTTTAATTGCATTGTTGGCAGTCTTGGAGAGATTTGGGGATTTTTTCTTTTCGTGGTAATCAAGTAAATCTATTTTATTTGAATGATTGATTCTTGTAATTTTGTCTTCTAATATTCTTATACCTTTTCTTGAAGGATGCCAATGTACTGTGAAGCAAAATTGGCACTCTACATATATTTATGGAATCCTAAGTTAAGAGTAAGACATTTTCTCCTTCATCTTATTTCCTCTACCCAGTCAAATCTTATTTTCCTATGTTTATATATTTTATCTAAATGGTTTCAGGGAACAACATATGTCTATGATACCTTCTTCAGGCCATGTATTGCAAAGCATGAAACTGAGATTGATCGTAATTTGCTTGAGTTGAGAGCAAGGGTTTCAGATATTATGTTCATGTTCTGGCAGAAGGCTGCTAGTTATGGCCAAACCAGTTTTTTTGAGATTTTGAATTACGTTAGCTTTCTGTTGCAAGCACAAAGAACACAGCCTTCTCAGGTATGGTCGATCTGGAGAAAGGGGTTTTAACTGTTATTAATTGTTCTCCCTTGTTTTTCTAGGCTAAGAATTCACTTCTGTTGTTGGCAATAATTTTCTGTTTTTGCATAGATATTATATGCAAATATTGTTGGGTGAGAGTTATTCCTTGAACAATGAGATCTGTTCCTTTTGCCCCCAGACTTGATTAACTTTAGCAAAGGCTTTACAGGATAGTTTGATAGCTTAGGACTTGTTTATATCAGGAAATAAATCCATTTAGTGTAACCATGCCATTGATTATCTTAGAAATAGTTGCTGGATTTTAGATCTCATGCAGACTTAGCTTATTTCAATATACTCCATTCAGTGACATCTAAAATGCAACTCACTTGTTTTTAGGTACTCAATTCAGTCATTGTGCTGTTTCTATCTGTCTAAACAAGTATGGTTAGCGAAACTTAGATCACTTTTTTGTGGAATAAATGGGAGATCAGGGAAAAGCAGATGATTAAGTTTGATAGAGGAGTGTGGAAAGTCGCATGTAGTTTTTTTTATATATATTGTGTAAAGTGACAGGCAGTTGTCCAACAAGATTTCTGATTTGTGTGTGTGATAAAACATGAAATTTGCTCACATAAACAGGAGTTAAAGCTGTTCATGATTCTTTGTATATGTTTCAATGGCTCTAAACATGTGCACAGGCAAGAATTATGCATATTTTATTTATATTATTAAAGACATATGGCATAATTAAATAGATATGTTTAATTCTTTCTTCTAGGGGCACATGATCATCTGGCCTTAAATCTGTGTCTAATGATCTTCAAGTACTTTAGAATATTTAACGAGGCAGGGATGGCTCGATATGTTAATGCCTTTTTCTTTTCTAAGTTAACTTTTATCTAACCTTGAACTATCATTCGATATCTCCACTTTGTAATAGTTTAGTCTCACTTGGTAATTGGAGCAAATAATTTGATGACATTGTCCAGGTTAAGTTTTGATGGCCTGGTGATTAGGATTTAGTTTCAATGGCTCTACTTTTGCAAACATCAAAAACTTAAATATAACAAATAGAAAAATGAGAATATTAGAAAAAAAAGAATAAATTGTCCCAGTTATAATAATTTGGAATAAGATGGATGCAATTCTATGACATTAGTTACAATTTATAAAAATTAGAAAATAATGAAAGAATGGTAAAGGAATGGAACAAATTAAATTTAGAAAATTTCATCTCCAAAAAGTTAAAATTAGTCCATCTAGCTACTCTACTAGAGCACCAAAGAATGGGGTGTTCAATTGATCTTAGCCTATGGAGGCAGTAAAGGCTAAGGCCAGCTGAGAGGCTTCTATCATAGTTAAGTTGCTGAGGCCATTTGAGTTGTGTGATGTATGTATCTAAATCACCTTAAAGTGAAGTAAAGTTTTTAAAAAATTAAATGTTTCATGAAGAAATTCTTTTTTGTTATTATTTTTCTGATTTAGGAAAGAATTCTAAAAGATAAAAATAAGATTGTGTTATATGGGAGTATTAACATGCCAGTTTACTCTTGAATGGTCTTTGTGATCATTTCACTTTGTTTGACTGTATGTGAAACAATTAATCCAGGCCCAAAATCAGTATACCTTCATCTAATCTAACCTTTTTGCCTAATTTGTTAACTCCATACCATTGTAAAATTTTTGGAATCTTTCCCAGAATTTGAATGAAAGTCATTGGTTGTTAGTGGCGTCATATAAATTTTTCTTCTGTGGCTTTTTGTGGTAGCCTTGAGATAAAATTGGATGGGGTATCTCTAATTTCTGGTGAATCCATTATTATACCACAATATAGTTGTTTATATCTTTTGATTATTCATTTGAGTAGGCAACATCTTTCTTCAATCAATGTGAATAAGTAATCGGGTGAATCAACTTTTCTACATGCATCTTGGTCTTTTACTTCTACACTATTATTTATGATGTATGATAGTCCAAGTTAATTGCATCAGGGACCTCATGCTAGGTTATCTCCACTTTAGAGGACCATGGCTTTACCTTTTAAACCCTGATCTCGCTAATATTTGTAACCTCTTTTGATAATTGTACAGTAGCCACAACATTTTTCCTTTTTCCTATTCATTCTGTTAGATGATTTGCACTCGTCTAATGCACTGTGTAAATCTCATGCTTAAACTTTCCCCCTTTTATGAGTGCCTTTTACTCCATATATGCTATTTGATGACAGGCTTAAAAAATGGATTCATTCTTTTTGTTTGACAGCTGGATATAAAATCTGCTCTACCTTCATAAAACATATAGATGGATTGTTGTATAGAAAAGATTAGAAATCTTTCATCTTTTTCATACTAATTGTCTGTTTATAAACCTATCTTTTAGCATGGAGCTGGCAACAATGATTTCACATAACTAGATGCTTTGAAGTATCTAATAAATGTTGTGTTAAAATTAAATTGAAGTCCATTCATATCTAATAGATGATGATTTGCCACTAGGAACATTTAACTTCCGAATCCAAATTGGTGCGTTGCTTGTGCTTGTTGTTTCTGGTTCCTAGTCTACAGTTATTACACGTGATTATACAGTCACTCTTACACGACTCCTGATAGAATTTACTGCTTTGATGTATATCACCTGTTTCTTGCTTGTTTCTTGAAATTTCACAAATTTATAGTCAAATTTCATGGAACTGCCACAATCTAAGCAGCCACAGGAACTGCAGCGAGCGCATCAGTTACCTTCTCCAGAGCCACCTGTTCATCAACCTGCGACATCTCAGCAGCCTCAACATGAAACAAGAATGCTGCCTAGCCTAATCAAGAACCAGCCGCAGGAACAGTCGAGAAAGTTTGGTGTACATCTCCGGGCAGCATCTCCAGTCCAGCCACATCAGTTTCCTTCTCCGGTGCCATCTGCTGATCAACCTACAAGATCTCAGACACCTCACCAAGAAACAAAAGTGCTGCCTAGCCCCATCAAGAACAAACTACAGACAGCATCTGCAGTCGAGCAACAAGACTCAGGTCCTGGCACAGACAGTTCACAAACTGCAAACCAGCCTTCTCCAAGTGAGGAACCAATGCAGGTCGACCCCATAAATTCTCAGGACATAGAGCACTCATCAAATCCACCGTCAGAGGAGACGGCCACCGAGGAGGCGATACGCATGACACGTAACAGGTTGAGGAAGCGAGCTGCTATTGGTGTTACTGGCCCTGTCTAGTTGTTTGGAGCATCCAATTCTTCTTTCTATTCTTTTGTTTGAATGATCAATAGATTGATTTGTTGGTGAAGTTTTGAATGATCACGAGATGATTGTTTTGTTCATTAAGACAAGTTTTGATTTCTCATTGTAAATACGATTTTGTAAGAAGAACATGGGCAAGTATGAGTTCCGGTCCCCCATTGTCATTAGAAATGACTTTGTACATGGTAAGACAAAGTTTATGAAACTCTTTACATGGATGATTATGATGATGATACAATGTGGTTCAAACGGAGAAAAACCAAAATGCTGATAACCTGGGAATGGTGTTGAATTATTTGGAGCTTTCTCTTGCCATATGATTGATAATGAGTTTATACCGCATATTTATATATTTATTATTAGATAAAATTAAAATAATTTTTAGTATATATAAGAGATCTAGAATGGGATCAATTATCAGATTTTAAACTTTAATCTCATGTTGGAAGCAGGTAAGGATATGAATTGACATGTAAATATCTGTCAGATGGATGTATTACATTTACCTTAGAATAACAATTATGGATGAGTGATTTAGGTTCACCAAAGTCAATGAATTAGATATCTCATTGAAGTGGATCATGACAAATGGTATCAAATACGATCTAGAATCGAGCAAGTGGAGACTCTAGCAAGAGAAAAATTATCCATTGATGGTGATACATAGCATGTCATAATCTGAAATCCACTGGGCTGAGACTTGCATTATGCTAAATTTTAATCCTTATTGAGAGATTATAATATTCTAATTTTGCATCAGAAATTAAGAAGAGATTTGAATGAAAATATTGATGAGTCTCCTGTGAGTAAATTTGCATAAGCATTCTACGTTAATTAATAAATTTAATATTTTTAAAAACTTAAAATAATAGAGTGCAAAAGATTGATGGAAAGAGAGTAGAATGACTAAGGGGTGAGAGAGTATCATATACAATAGGAATTTTTTTATTTTATATTTATAATAAAAATATTTAAATATTCAAAAAAATGTTTTTGAAAGAATATTGGTTTCTATAAGCTATGAATAAAAGCATTATTTGTTAATATAATAGATAAGAAAATAAGTTTTGTTAGTGTTAGTTGTTCGAGTTGAAAGTTGACTAAGATCCAATCTAATTCCCTTTCCAAGCCTATCTCAATGCGAACTTCTCCATACCTTTCAAGAATTATATCAGGGTACTCCCAATAAATTGGACTTTTAATGTTTAATACCACTAAATATACTTGGGAATCCCTTTTATAATGGGCGCTTGAGATTATTATTCCCGATCAATACACAATTCGTGCAATAATGGGAGCGTGGAGTTTGATTGTAATTGTTAATCGACCATATTAAACCCGGGATTATACTACTCTTCTCTACGTAGCATTTATTGGGTAGCTTTGATGCGTCAATAAGGTGGCTTCGACGTGTTGTCCACGTGAAGCCCATTGATCGACTACGTGTAGCTTATGTGTCTTTTACATGACATTAGCGTATCGATCATGTGGAGTTAGATCATCGACCAGTTGAGCTAAACTACTAAGATGAAGTTAGCGTATTTGGTTGATATACTAACATGTCAACTACTTCTTTATTTTCATAAAAAGTTAAAAAAATATTTTCTTTTATACATATTCGTATTTGGTTGATATACATTTCTGAGCTTACAATTTATACTACAAATTGCAAATGATTAAAAGACAGGCGTCGATCGATAATTAACTCAAAGAAGAGGGGTTCATTTGTAAAAGTATACCTCGATATCATTAAGAGAATTAAAAGCTTGTAATGTTCAAAAGCCCAGCTGTTGGAGCACGTCGCAACCGTTCCCACTTCGTGTTCCCAGCGACGGTGACTCGGGCGGCCACGAGCAGGAACCCTAGATCTGCCGCCCGCCCGCCCACCCGCCCACCCCTTCTTCCCCGCCGACGGCCTGGGTCCTGATCGGGTCCCGCATTGCCGATCGACGGTGGCTTCTTCTTTGCCCGTATCGCGATCTCGGGAGCG
This sequence comes from Musa acuminata AAA Group, assembly GCF_036884655.1. NCBI lineage: Eukaryota > Viridiplantae > Streptophyta > Magnoliopsida > Zingiberales > Musaceae > Musa > Musa acuminata. The sequence goes on along the minus strand of NC_088348.1, from coordinate 5,732,993 downwards.
ATCGGAAGCCCCGGCGCTTGGATCTGGACGCCGTGGGTGCGTTTGAGCTTCAGCCGTGGCGCGGCGGGCGGGGGATCGTAATGCGTCCGGGGATCTGAAAGTTGGGTTGATCGCCGGTTTTGGAGTGTTTCGGTAGTCGTAGCAGCGATTGCTGGCATCTTTTCCTGGATTAAGGAGGCTCGTTGTTTGATTCTTGCGTCTGAAGGGTCGATCTGGGTTGGTGTTGGTGAATCCCATTGACACGGAGTTCCGGTTTGCGATATGGATTTGACTGATATTAGTGAGGAGCTGGCTCATATCGAGGGGCAGATCAGCGATATCTTTCGGGCTTTATCGTAAGCATAAATGCTTTCTTTACTGGAACTTGACAGTTCTGTTTGCTGATGGGTAGAATCTCTGGTTTCCAGTTGTTTGAGGTTTATGTGAATTTGTGGGGGCAAAAGTTAGTGCGTGCTAAAATTTGTCCTCGATCTGGAATACCTACATGGCCACGATGATCTCATGACTTTCTTTTCTACTGCATTAAATAAAGAAAAAATGAAGTAGAAGAAATTTGAGATTATTTCGACATAAGTGTTGTGTTTGGAATTACTTTCTAATATATGGAAAATATCGATTGTAGATGTGGGTGATCTTATTAGTTGGAAAAGCAACAACAGATATTTGTTGCCTAAAAAAATTATGATTAAAGTTTCTATTTGAGAAAAAAATTGCAGAAGCCAATGGACATAAAATTTGATAACCTTGATTTTAAATATTGATTGTTAAAAATCTACAGATATTGCCACAGTATAAATATATTTCCTTCTCTCTCTCCCTAAAGGAAAAGAAAAACCTTTACAATTCTTACTATCTTTTGTAGTTCAGATGGTCCTCCTTGCCCGAATTGAAGAAAAAGGATAATTTCTGTAGATGATTCAGTCATATTTGGGGAAACCATGTTGTGATGTCTAATTGCTTTCAAAAATGTTCAACAGAAATGGATTTCAGAAACTGGAGAAGATCAAGGACTCGAATAGACGGAGTAGGCAGTTAGAAGAACTGACCGGCAAGCTGAGGGAATGCAAGAGGTATATTCTTGGGATTCTAATTTCTTGGAGTGTTCATCTGCGATATTTTTCTTACTCTTTGTTCAGTATCCTAATTAATGTCTTTCTTTTAGCACCTTTTTGTGTTAACTTCTGGTCACAACCCCTCTGTGATAACTTTTATTAGAGCAGAGTTTGGGACTGACCAATGCATGGAAAATCAACATATGCTAGCTGGTAATCTATGCATCAAGAATATGATAGGTGGTGTTTGCTCTGGAAGTCTATAATGCAGTCAGGTGTTCTCTATGCAGCTAGAGTCCTTGGTGCATACCTAGAACCTGCATTCAATAATTGGCCAGACTTTTGCTGTGAACCTTTTCTTATTGTCCTTTATGAATATAATGTTAGATCTTATGTTCATAAATTTCATTTATTTGCACTTCTATTTTTTTGTTCAATAATCAGTGTGGCATTTTTAAGATGTTCAATTAGCAAGGTGTTACATTATAAGTTTTTGTCATTTTCTTGCCTGATAATCAATTGGAGTTTTGTGTCACGGTGTCTTACTAGGCTTATCAAAGAGTTTGAAAGAGTCATGAAGGAAGAGGAGATTAGAAATACTCATGATACAAACAAGAGGCTGAATGAGAAAAAACAATCAATGGTATCTTTTTTCGTCCTTAAATTCACAGTTTAAATTGGTGTATCAGATAATATTCTGTTACTAATGGACAGCTTACTAATTGGATAGCTTCGATTTTGCAGATTAAAGAACTGAATTCTTATGTTGCTCTGAAGAAGCAGTGAGTTGTTCTCTCTGTACTATTTACTTTATGACTTGTTTTTATTGTAGCGAAATGAAGCTTGTGTTCATGGTGCATGTTTAAAATCTTGCCTATATATCATATATCATACTGAAACAAAGTAATAGTAAGGATGCACAATGAGATAAAATTGTTTCCATCGGATTATATTATGTTGTGAGAACTTTGAGGAAAATATAACCATCCTTCTGTTGAGGGGCTTTTATCATACTAAGGCGAACATGAATGGGCATTATAATTTATCAATAAAGCAAAGCATGTAACATTTTGTAGTCTTAGTTTTGAGTATTTGTGTTGCTTAAGAAGAAGAGTCACATAATATCCTTGACAGTAATGGTGGATAAAGAAGAAGAGTCACATAATATCCTATTATAAACATCTAATAGGTTCAAGATAGTTGTTGAGAAGTCTTTATTTCAAAGAGTTCATATTAGGAGGTTATCCAAAGGGAAGTTTGAACTCGGTTTAAAACCTTTAGTTCTTACTATATTTTGAAATATTCAAATTAGATAGCAGATCTGGTTTGACAAATTTACATTGTTATTTGGCTGAACCTTTCAAATTTGCACATGAAATGTTTCTAAAATGTGTATGATATCTGGTTTGTCTCTCTCTTCTTCCTGTGCTCTTCTTTTATTATTCTTCTACATTTTATCTCATTTAGTCAATTTCTTGACTTTTTATTAAAAATATAAAAAGGTAAAAAATTAGCTAGCACTCTGATCTCGCCATGTAGATTCTAAGGAAAATTTAGTCCTCCTGAATGATAACTCCTGGCAGTAGTGGAAGAGTCAGCAGTTAATCAACTATTAAAGAGCCAACTATTTCGTGTCCATTAATTGTCAAACAAATGTCTGTAGTTGAACATGGGTAATTATTCAGTTTCCATCCTGGCCTTAAACCTAACCCTAAAAGCCAAAACTCTATATATATCTTATATCCTAAAAGTCCTAAGCTGACTAAGCCTCATAATCTAGAAACCTTAGACCCAAAATCTAATGCCTAAATGCTTAACCTTAAATTCTAGAAAATGCCTTACTCTAAATGTTACCGTTGAAACTAAAACCCTAAAATTCCTTAACTGTAAATACATAGAGATCTTAATCTGTAAATTTCACATCCTATTAGTTTGTGGTTAGTATTACTTATAGATATTTGTTGGACATTAGCAAACAAACAGGATAATATTATTAATAAAAAAAATTGGTGAAATATATTCTTCAAACATTCCAACAACATAGTTTCTCGCAAGTTCTAAATGTGGAAATCAGTTACTCCAACAAAATATAAAATGAAAGATGCCTTCTCATCTTGTGTCTATTATTACATTATATTGGCAGTGTAGACTCCTTTGGAGTAATGGACTCCTGTTGCAGTGTGGACTCTTGAATATTAGTAAATGAAAATCTCCATCTGACCATCATTAAGTGATTTCTGTTCTACTCCACCATGTCTGGTATGATGTTGTCACCTTTATAGATGTTAGGGATAGTATGCTGAATTTTGATAAGAAACAGAATCTTTGTTTTTCTGCTGTTTTCTTAGTTAATGATGTTACTGTAGCACATTCCCCATTAAGTTAGAAATTTAGAATAATTTAAGGTTAGTTATATGCACTGTGCAGGAGATTGCACTATGCAGCTAGTCATCTTGACTAATAGCTATTAGGTTAGTTATATTTCTAGCCTTTTCTTAATAGCAAACTTTCATCACTGTCATAATTTTTGGTTTAACTTCATAAACTCTTCCTGTTATTGTTCTTTTTTACAACCAGCTACACATTTTTAGTTTTGCTACAATTACTGAAATTTCTTGAGCAATTTTTTGGCAGTATTTTATTTTTAAATTTTTTGTTTGTAATTTGCAGGCATGCAAGTGAAAATAAACGACTAGATCTCTTTGATGGTCCTGATGGTGGAGATGTGTTTGCTGAAGAAAATGTTCTATTGGCATCATGTGAGTACTCTTTGGATTACCTCATTGCATATATATCCATTAACTTGAAGTGCAACTTAGACATGCAGGAGAATATTCTTAGGTTGTGTTACCAAGCATTTCTTTACTTTGCATTTGTTGAAAATGCCTGAATGATTCTTACATTTTCTTGCACTTGATTCTAAGTGTTCTTTTAGTAACACTAGAAGTTTTGCCAAATCAAGAATTGTCATGTTGGTTGCCATGAGCTGAGCTCTGCCAAGAATTATGATACATGACTAGGGCCAATTGTTAGTATGTGTTGCCAGGTAGGTGATCAGCTATTGCAGTGTTGCTGCCATGCCATGTTTCAGCCAGCAACTAGCATCATACATGTCGTTGACATGGTTGGGCTAGTTGCAGTCCTGAAAACACCCAAATACAAATTAAAAACAATTCTGCTACAAATGACTTTTATAGAAACCACTTACCTCTCATCTATGACTTCTGACCTCTGTATAGCATCCCACGATTGAATCATGGTCCTGCTGTGTTGAGGAAGACACAGTGGCAGCGGAGACTCTCAACCCTAAGTCATTTCAAAATACTTGATCCTCAATTCATCTTTTAAAATGTGTAGATGAATCAGACCAGTAATGCTCGGTTCAATTCCCTAATGGCCAGCTCAATGTCCTAATTGCTGGATTGGCTGAATAAAACAAAGAACAAATTGCTTTGTGTATTCTGCTGTGACTCCCCTCTTCCTCGTTTCAGGTTTCAAGGACATGGACAGAATTCCTTGATTGTAATATCCAATAATTTTACATTTGAAATTATGATTAAACTTCTGGACAACATCAATTAAGCCTACTCTATGGCAGTTATTAAAATAGAAGGCTTCCTAGGTAGTTATAATCGGTACCGGAGGCACCCCGTAGGTCTATGTGCTAGAAATCCTGTTTTGCATAATCACTCTTAAGTAAAATATTTTAACATAAGATTGCTGATTTTTTTCTTATGAAATGTCTTGCAGCTATGACCAATCAGCAGTTAATGGACAACGGAAACCGAATGATGGACGAAACAGACCAGGCTATTGAACGGTCAAAGAAGGTTAGTTTCCCTTCGTTCATCTGCACTAGATCACTCTAAAGATTGTCTTTGTTGTCCATTTCATTGGCTTGATGATTATGTGTTTGACCTTTTGTTTGTTTTTACTTGGTGGAGTCGTATAGATCTGCCCAGAGTCTTCCAAAATCCAAGTTATATATTTTTGTTCCGTCTGCATAAAAGTATTTTTCACCTGTAATCAATTATGTTGGTGCAAAGCTTCCACATTAAATGCCTTGTTGCCATTACTGTGGTGATCAATTTCTACATAGAGAACCACTCCTTCATGTGTTGATTTTTCTATTCAAAGAAGGCATTAACCACACTCTTGTTGGATTGGTTGGGTTGCATATGGTCTTCTTTGTTCTCATTCAGCTAATAATTTTGCAGGTGCCTACAGACAGCTCTTTGGTTTTTGGGGACTTTATATACTTTTTGTCATTTTGCAAGTGTAGACCATGCTGTACATTGACAAGTTTTTTATTGCATGTTTTGGTTTTTAGTTTTAAGTTATTTAGCATGATTTTTACTAATTGTTTCATAGACCTCCTTTGTGCTTGGAAGATTCTTTATGGGGTGAAGCTTTTTAAAAGATTTTTCTTGCTCTACATATGTCATTTGGGAAAAGTGGTGGTTGATGTTCAAAAGCTCCATCGTAGACTCCATGATTTTCTTGCTAATGAAAAGCTGTGGCCAGCAATGTGAAACCCGAAAACAAACTATTGCTTATTAATAATTTTTCTTGTCATAGATGTGCTACCTTAACATTCTTTTTAATCATCATACTTTGAATATATAGGTTGTTGAAGAAACTGTCAATGTTGGAGCAGAGACAGCAGCTTCTCTGAAGGCACAGGTCTGTCATAATGAGTTCAGAATCCTCATTTTTTTACCGCATTAGAACATCTTTTGGAGTCCATTTGAAAGCACATTGTTTCTGGTGTTATAATATTTCACAAACTTGGCAGACCGAGCAAATGAGTAGAATTGTGAATGAACTGGATTCGATCCATTTTTCAATTAAGAAAGCATCTCAACTGGTGAAGGAAATTGGCAGACAGGTCATTTTCTCAAGAAGCTATTGCATGGTTCTCTAGTTGTCAAGAAGTCTCCTTTTTGACTTGTACTCATTTTTCCTATTATGAATTTTAGGTTGCAACTGATCGATGTATAATGGGAATGCTTTTCCTGATCGTGATTGGAGTTATAACCATCATAATAGTGAAGGTGGGTTGTTTATTGGCTCTCTAGCAAATCTGTAGATGTCTTTCTTCTATTACACGACCACTTTGCCTTGACTGAAGATTCTACCAGAATTAGTTAGCAGAACATGGCTTTCAACATTCATGTTGGATGCATATCTAAACTAAATCATTATTTTCTTGGCTGATCCATAAATTTGAAGATGCAACAACAATTTCAAGAGATCGTTCTTAGCAATGAACATATCATGAATAATTTAATTCATCCACCTCGTGTTTTTTAACAGACCAAGGCAATCAGTAATTTTCTTCAACTACATTTCAAAGTGAAACATTTATCATTTCTTGAATTAAAATCAATTTCTTGCACCTAGATATTTTGTTTGCTTGCGTCGTTGAGTCTCCAGATTTCAGATATAATTTTTACGTGTTTTCAAGGGATGAAAATCAGTTGTATGTTGCTAGAAATGGAGTTTATTCTGTGTAGTTGCAAGTACTATTTTTCGAAGGGAATAAACATCTTAATTTGCTCTTCCATTGTCATATTGCATACTAGCATAGGATTTTAGCTTTACACAGTCATTGATACTCAACTCTGTGAAGGTGCAAGAGTTGTGGATTTGTGGCAATGTTCAGTTGATTTTCTCAAAGATCTCATAATGAACAGTTGATGTAAAATCTTATTCATTGTTCGTTTGATTCTTCTCTTATCGATTTTTAAGAAGTTTATCACTGAATTTTCAGCTTGTGCATCCAAATAATAAAGACATTCGGGATATTCCTGGACTTGCTCCTCCAGCCAACCGGAAGCTTCTTTGATGTCTGTGGCAGTTGTGAGTTAGTACTTCGACACTCAATTTCTCCTGTTCCATTATCTACTTGGTGCAATCGTTTGGTGCATTCCTCTATCTTATTTGTTGGATTTGCTACAACCATTTCCAATTCTCTCTATTGTTTCATAATGGTGTAATTTAGTAATACAACATTTAGTTGACAGAACAGCATGTATAATTGTCTAAAAGGTGTATACTTATCCTTTCAAAATCTCAAATAGTTTTTTCTGTAATTGTCAAAGGTGACAAATTGCGATTCATGGTTTATCATCACAGTCTCAACAAGAATTGTTTGGCTAATTACCATTTCTGCTGTCTTATATTTATGCTAATCATTCATCAGGCTACCTATTTTATCCCGAGTTAAAGCTTACTAACGTTCATCATGCCTTCTGTTAGTTTATTTGGTGATTCTGACACCCTATTATTAAAACTATTAGCATGCAATTTTTTCTTCTGGTGTTACAGCTTAACCAACAGATGCATAAATTTATTACAACATAATCGAGGTTATGATCTTGGTTGTTGATGCTAGATCTGATATAATTGCTGAATTGCATCATGCAATAGGTTTACAGTTTTCAAGAATAGCTTGCATGTCTATGCTCCGGTGAATAATTTCTCCTGGTATTACAGCTCAATGAACAGATGTGTAATTCTTTGGCACTGTATGATGAGGGTTATATGATCATGGGTTTTTATGCCATATACGATTAAAATTGCTGAATTGGAACGTGCAATAGGTTTACAATTATCAAGAACAGCTTTCATGCCTTTCTCCCAGTGTTAAAGCTTAAGTGTGTCACAACACGATCAGGTTTATGATCCCGGCTGCTGATGCCTCAAGTGTGTCGCCCACTAAACAGTAATAAAAGAGTAGCTTTCATGTGCATGCTTTGGTAACTAATTACTGTGGATGATTGCCAACAAGTTGAAGAATTAAGTTTTAGTCTCAGGATATGCCTACTTCATTACAACCCTTCTCAGAACTCTTATTGGCCATCAGTCTTTTCCTTTGTTTTGTCTTTCTACCAGATGGGTTGAAATCCGATTAACCACTAAAATCCACATGAAGATGGCAATGAAGCCGAAGAGTTACTGTCATAGCTGCAGGCAGGTATTATTTTTTTTATGGTTTAAAAAATAAAATTCACAAGAACTTGTTAATTTTATTTTATTTGACTAAAGTCAAGAAACTTAAGTGGCTTATAATAAACAACCAAAATTAAATATAATTTGTGTCTAAAAGGGGGTTTGTTTATCCCAGAGTTAACAGAGATGCAACTACCTGCCACTGGATTGTTGATATTAGCACTTATTTTGATCCAAATTATTCTAAAAAGTTGATTATCTTTTTCTATTTAGTTTTATCTTGATGAACAGAAAACAGGAAAAAAAGAAACTGGATAGCTTTATCTTAGAAATGCTTTGGACGCTGGTCTCCTTGCGACAGCAATGATTATTTGGATAGCATTTCCATAATCGAAATCCAAAGGAGAAATATGGTACGAAAGTCATGTAATGGATAGTCATGCAAAGAAGAATCAGATTCTTTTTTATTAAAAGGGATTTAATACATAAAAATATAAAAAAATAGTATTTATTTTTTACAAAATAAAATTATTTTTTCATTGCATTAAACGGTGTACATGACACTCTTACATGACTCAAACATAAATTTTATTATTTTATATAATCATACACTAACTAACCTGAATATCCTAATAAAAATAATATTTATTATTACATCTTAACATCTATTTAGAGAACAAGACCAACTCACTGGTGGCCGTGGTTGGCGGATTTTTTTTTTGAATTAAAAAAGTATAAAATATAGATTATCTAAAATATCCTATCATATGATTTTATGTTTTTAGTATCATGATGAACTTCTGAAATTTCATCAGTAAAAAATGGAATATATTTAGGTTTTGCAATAATATCCAGGGATAAATATGAAAATTACCAACTTGAGAGGAATATATATATATATATATATATATATATATATATATATATATATATATATATATATATACGTGCAGAGGTGGAACACATTACAGCAAACAGTATATGACCATTGTCTCAGCTTCTTCAGCAAAAGATGAGCGGAAGTCTCGATACACCAAATGCCTTCTCTCGACTCCTCTCCTCCTCCGCTTCCCTTCCAAATCCCAACTCCCGCTGACTACAGCGGCCTCTCGTCGTCGTCGTCGTCGTCATCCTCTTCGTTCAACGCCAGCCTCATCATTATCGCTGCCATCCTCGCCGCTGTCTGCCTCGCTTCTGCAACCTTCCACCTCCTCCTCCGCTTTCTCTCCCGCGCTTCCTCCTCCTCACCGCAGCTCATCCACCACAACCCGTCCACGCCATCGACGAGGTCATCGTCGTCCGACGGGCACCGGTTGGCCCGGGTGGAGGCCCTCCCCATCCTCCACTTCGACGCCGTCCGCACCTCCTCCCCGCCGGACTGCGCCGTCTGCCTCTCCCGCTTCCGCCCCGGCGATCAGCTCCGCCTCCTCCCCGCCTGCCGCCACGCCTTCCACTCCCCCTGCATTGACGCCTGGCTCCTCTCCCCCGCCGCCTCCTGCCCCCTCTGCCGCTCCCCCGTCCACCTCCCCCCACCGCCGCCGCCGCCCCCGCCCCCGCTTCCTCCGGCGCTCCCAGTGACGGCCACCGCCGAGGAGCCGTCCCCGGCCGGCGGAGGCGAGCGGGGGTGGTTGAAGGAGTACGTCGACCGGCTAGCTTCCTCCGCCTCCTCGTCCTTCTCCTCGCTCCGCTTCTCCGACAGGTGGAACCGCCCAGCCAGCTGGGACTTGGAAAACCCCGACGACGGCAACACCGCCACGTCGGCCCAACGTACAACACCATGTGGCAGCGCCGTAAATTAACCCCATCTCGTTGGGCAAATCGCGAAATCCGACGCTGCTTCGTCGCCGAAGGTTGTTGCGGATAAATTGATGTGAAAGAAAGGTCACGAGATCGGACACAATTACCAGATCTGCCACTCAGCTGTTGTGGTCAGAGCAGCGGCGGAGTCGATGCGGGTTGGTCGAACTATCTCTTCTGCTGCTGCGCGTCTTCAGATTGCCAAGTGAAGTGTCGTCTGCTTTGTCCATTTGCGTTCTGCTACTCCCACCCACCGAGAGGTTATACTATTAGATTCAGATCAAATTAGCATCGGGGTTACGTAGCACATTAGAATATCCAACAACGTTATCCAGATCCGCAACTGAATTCGGACCCGTCAATTACTTACCCTTCCATCGGAATCCATCTGACTTGGCACACGTCAGTGTTCTTCTCCCCGAGACATGGCCGACGCATCAGCTTTCTTCTTCTTTGAGTTGGATACGAAGCAAATCCAATCCAAATAGGTGACCTAACGACGGCAACACCATCGGCAGCTACCTAACCTTTTCGAGGAAGCAGAGTGGAATAGTCCATCCATTGTAGGACGCTTGTCATTGGCGTCCTCTATTTAGAGCCCATCACTTCACATTTCTTATAGTCGGTCAGCATTAAAATCTACGCTCGTCAAGATACGTGGGAAACAATATGATATGATTCTTCTTGAAGATTGGTGCGTAGCTCAGAATTCTGGGTTCCAATCCATTACCATTTGCATCAGCCCCAACCAACCCTATAAAGCATTTAGAATGATCCTTTCACAATGCCAACCCATGTACAACATTATATATATAATTAATATGTGAGAATATTATGCATTATATCATCCGATATATCAAGATATGAGTGACATTGGAATTATTTCCGATTTATCATAATTTATAATGATGTGGATTTTATTATCCTTTTTTTCTTCCTGCTTAGGTTGGGAATCTGCCTTCCACAGTACCCTTGTGAGAAGCGTTTTCAGAAGAAACGTTTCTCCTACGACTTGAATCGTTTCGCGGAAACGGCGGGAACCAAGACGAGCCCTCTCTACTCCATATAACAAGAAGCAACGCCTTCACGTAATGGCCGCTCCAAGACGACCGTTGGAAGCAACTCCTTCCCTTCCCGGCCCTCCCCCCACCCCTAAACCCTAAGCTGGTTCCTTCCGAGACCTCTCCTTCCTCTATCCCGGGAAGATGTCGTCGCCCTTGATGAGGCTTCGAGATCGGGAGTGGCATTCCCCGGCCTCCCAGAGATTCGTCGATCAGGTGATGCCGGATCTTCTTCTTGCTCTCCGTTCCTTCTTTGAACCCTTGGTTCTGAAAGGTCGGTTCTTGGTCCGAAGGGGGATCGGTTCATACCCACCAGGAGCCTGATGAACCTGGACTTCGCTCGGTCCTCGCTGATGCGGCACCCACGGCGAGACGGCGCCACGGTCGATCGCCCCGAAATCTTGACTCCCAAGGTCGCCGTTCTCTGTTTTCTTTGATCTTGTTGTTCTTTCTTCTTGACGCCCGGTTCTGATGGAGTCAGGAAGAGTATAGGAGGCGCGTCGAGGAGAATTGGACGCTGGATTCCCAAGGGAAGCCGCTCAAGATGTTGGTTTTCAGAGGGAGCCCAAGAAAATCCCATCCCAGTGTTCTGATGGTGGATGAGATATTGAAAGAGCAGCGGGAACCGCCGAGATCCATTAGGCGCATTCGGCATCTTCCCCAGGTAATTCCTTAACACCAAAAGAATCTTTCACATCTATACTTCTGCCCATTCAGCCTAATTAGCATATTCACAGTTTGATCGTGTTCTCGAATCATTGAAGTTGTTCGAAAGAGCAACATTTTGATCAAAATGGGAATTTTTAGTGATTATGAGGCACTTCACCGTATTGTGGTTTGGATGATTCGAAGATGCATTATGAATCATGAAAGATACCCTAATGCTCTGTTTTCTGTAGTTAGGTTATGTTCTTCATGTAGCTTAGTTTGTTCTCAGAAACAGTGTTTATTTCTGCAATTGGATCAAATTCATGTAGCCTAATCTGTTTCTCGACGAGATTGATTGTGTTTTTAGAATCACTAAAGTTTCATCATGCTAATGAGACGAAACTACATGGACTCACGGACCACTTCAGAAAGCTTCTTGTTTCTTGATGTCTACTGCGAAGATAACAGTTCTCCTTTCATGTAATTGTCATTTATGGAGAAAAGATGCTGAGTTACTTGTTCTTGATGGATGAATTAGTCAGCCGACCGGATTCTAGATGGGCCAGAGCTCATTGATGATTACTATCTCAACCTCATGGACTGGGGGAAGAGCAACATCTTGGCAGTCGCCTTGGGGCGTTCACTGTGCCTCTGGAATGCTGCCAACTCCATGGTGCAGTCGCTGCTAACCACGGATGTGGATGATCACCCCACCAGTGTTGCATGGTCTGTGGACGGGAAGATGGTGGCCGTAGGATTTGCGAGCTCCAAAGTTGAGATCTGGGATGCTATAGCTCTGCAACAGGTTTGTCCAATGCTTCCTCTGTAGCTTCGACAATGTGCAATTCTTCCTCTTCTTTCATGGATAAGTAGCAGAGAGTTGAGATCAGGATCAGAGAAATTTCATGAGACAGCGCCTGACTTGCGTGATCATTTGCTTCAGGTCAGGATCCTGGAAGGGCACTTGGCTAGAGTTGGTAGCCTTTCTTGGACGTGGAACATGTTGTCGTCGGGCAGTCGTGATGCATCCATCATCAACCATGATGGTATTGTGCTTCTTTTGCTTCTTCAATCTTCTGTCCAAAAGATGAAGGGGACTAATGCAATAATCTACGCAGTGAGATCTTTCCGCCATGTCTCTTCCAAGCTCAAAGCACACACCGGAGATGTTTGTGGCCTGAAGTGGTCATGCGGTGGGGATCTGCTGGCGAGCGGTGGCAATGACAACCTCGTCCATGTGTGGGAATCCTCGAAGATGGGATCGTCAAGGTACCTCCACCGGTTCACCGACCACCGCGCAGCCGTTAGAGCCCTCGCGTGGTGCCCGTTCCAGCCGAAAACGCTGGCTTCTGGTGGTGGAACCGCCGACCAATGCGTCAAGATTTGGAACGCCCAAACCGGGAAGTGTACCAAGAGCATCAACACTTCTGCGCAGGCAAGACGCTCAAGAACTCAACCGCTTGGCATTCCGTGGTAGCGGTCTAAATCTCCACGGCATGTCATTTCGTCGAGCAGGTGTGCGCGCTGGAGTGGAACAGGCATCAGAAGGAGATCTTGAGTGCCCATGGCTACAACCAGAATCGTCTGAGCTTATGGGCGTACCCTTCCTTGGCAAAGATCACAGACTTCACAGGGCATACCGACAGAATCTTGCAACTTTCCCAGGTAAGAAAGCTCCACAGAAACACAGTGGCATTTCTCTTGACGTAGGCGAGTGACGTCTCTGCGAGTTCTTAATCCCTGTGTTCCTTGGTTGTGAAGAGTCCAGATGGATCGACAGTGGTGTCAGCTGCAGCAGACGAAACGATTCGTTTCTGGAAAGTGTTCGAGCCAACCCCATGTTCTTCTCCTTCGATGGATGATGAGGACCGCCTGTTCTCGCTGAAAAGAATGCACATAAGATGAAGGAAATCTCTTCCTAAGGGTACATAAGTATGTTATTCGAGGGGTTGCAATACACAAATCGATGCACAAGAAACGGAGGAAACATATAACCAATGTAAGTAGTTCTTTCTGTTCCCTTTTTCGTTGCAAATCATACTTCTTTTTCCAATATGTTTCGATACTTCAAAGCGTATAGTTGGAGATCCAAAAAAAAAAAGAAAAAACTATACACGACTTCCAGTAAGATGCCAAAAAATATACTGCTTCCAGTTGAAGTTTTTTTATTATAAAATTATTTGGACGAATTTAAAAAAAATTACTTTACAAAAATCTCTTACTTTCAAAAATTATAAAACAATATTTTTTTAATGATAATTTTAATCTCATTTGATTATCATCCTATGTTTGATCGTACCTCCACCACACCTTTAACCCTCGTCGTCGCTATTTGAAGACTTATCGTCTCCTCTCGTTATCGGTCCGTCATTTGTAGACTTATCGTCTCCTCTCATTATCGGTCACAAGAGAAGGGGGTGCACTATCTATCGTGAGTGTGGTCGGATAGCGGGTGTTTGTGATTCTTTATCGTTGGCCGCAAGAAATGAAATTTTTTTAAAAGTAAGGCTTTTTTTTTTCTAAAATTCATCAAATTATTTTAAATATAAAATATAAAAAAATATATAAAAAAATGTTATGTAGTTATTACTAACCTTTTTGTATATTTTGTAAATATTTCTTGTTATTTCATGTATGCAAACATTGAAACGAGACAAATGTGGGGAAACAATCGTCCCATCATGTAATCGTGGTTGTGGAATCATTTTATCACAAGTTTTGGGCCTTCTCACGCGACGTGAGCCGTTGGATCGAACGATGAGACTATGAAGCGAAGGGATGTGGTCGGGCGCTTCTAACTCCTCCCGCGGTTGCATCCGGTTGTACGGCTCAGCCGATGGCGCCCGGCAGAGCGGGCGACGGCGCTTCGGGCGCCGCCTTCGACGAGCCCTTCCTGTTAGAATATGTGGTTTATGCTTACACTTCCTTCTCCAGATCCTTCGACTCCCACCTCGGGCCGTGCCCCCAGCCTCGGCCGATCGCCTTTCCGGCTTCCGCTTCCTCCCTCACTCACTCATCCTTCCTCCCTCATCCCCGCCGCCGCCGGCTAAGGGTGCCGTCGTCCGCGTTAGGGTGCCGATACCCCGAGGTTTGCCTCCGGGCCCATGGGAGCCTCTGGAGACTGCCCCTCCCCAAATAACCACCGATCTCCAGAGCTCCCACGGCCCTGGGAATCGACCGGGTGAAACCGGCGATCGAAATGTCTCGTGGGGAAGTAATTTCCACAAGAATCGTCGGCTGCAGCACCAGAATATAATCTCCGACCTTCGACGACACGACGACGGATGGAATACAGGGTCATGGGTACGTGCAGCGAGGAGCACAGAGAATGGTCGAGCTGGTCCTGTTCATGCAATCAGGTACCAATATGACAAAAAGCTTCCGAGTTTGTTGGATTACAGGCATTCCTTGACGTGGAAGCCAAAGACAACGGATCAGATGCGGCCACAGCACTCGGCGCGGAAGCAAAAGTTCAAGGTAGAGTAGGTTGCTGTGGCCACGAAGAAAGACGAGAAGCAGCGCGAAGAGGAGCCCATCAAGAAGAAGACAACAAACAACAGGCAGGCCATGGCGTGAACTGCTGCTTTACGTAGACTAGAGTAGTAGGACTGCTCTTTCTCCACACACCCACTGTAGCTGAGGCACGTTTTAGTCGGGTCGAATCGCACGTCAATCATGCAACAGCAGACAATCCTTGCAGCAGAAGGAAGCACTCGCGCACTCCTGAACAGTGGTGGGGCGGCTTAAGGGGTACGTCCTCCTGTTCCACGCCTTTCCCTCCTCGATCCTCCCCTGCCGCCACCACTCAATCATGCATATGAAATGGATGCTCAAGAACCATTTCATTCATACCATACATACGCATAAACATCAAGGCTACACGGCAAACTACATGATTTCACAGAACCATAGATGTCTACTTCCGATCCATCTATCTGCCGTTCCATCCTTAAATGCTAGTATAGATGGATAGATAGACATTCAGAAACCCTGGCTTTTGTTATCCAGGAAACACACACAAAACCCTAGTCATTGTCCTCTTGCCTTCTCTGTTAGTACTTATCATCAGGGTTTGGAAACAGGAAGTCGCTTGCCAATGTGCTGCTGCTCCGTCCGACAGTACCCACTGCGAGCTGGTATGAAGCGCACAGGGAGGAAGTCATCGCTGTGGCACACGAAGGTTGAGTTCTTGAAGTGTTTCTGCAGTGCCGGCAAACCCTGTGCCCAAAAGAAGGAATGTTGCGTTTGCTACGGAGGGAGGTCTAAGAAATCGATAGATGGAAGATTGAACTCACCTGGATTCTGGCGTACGTGACCACACAGATCTTGCGAGATCCGTGCGGCTTCCAGTCGTAGTTTTGGAGGGAGCTGTACAGCCTCCACGCAGCGACCGCACTGGTGAAGTTGACGAACGCATAGCCCATGTTGTTGCCCGTACTAATTCCATTTCCACAAAGAAATCAAGCAATCAACCAAGACAATCAAAGCCAAAGGAAAGCTGCAAACTCACTTGAAATCTATAGGCAGGTACAAGAAATCGAACTCGGACAAAGTGGTTGATGAGATATCTCCCTTTCCCAGCTCCAGTGACTTCTCATTTCCTTCTTCCATTATCTTCTGGTTCTCTTCAGAGCAGTGCTGGTCTAGTATACCTAACAGCTTCTCCTTGCTACGCAAAGAAAGAGAGGTAAGAAGCTACTGGAAGGAAAACAAGGTCCTGGGATCGCAGAGTTGACGTACGTGAATTTGTTGGGCAAGTTCTTGATCATGACTGTGGTCTTTCCACCATCAACCTCAACTGCAACATTCTCATCTCCCTTGAGCTCAGATTCCTTCCTCCGGCTCCTGGCCCTCGGCACGGAAGCCTTCCTTCTCCAACCAAAGGAACCACCCCATCCAAACCTTTTGAAACTACCCTTCCGGGCTTCGGCAGCAGCCTCACACTGCACCTCTTCGTTCACCTTGGTGTCAGGCTCGAGGCTCTCCTCTTCCTCCTCCTTGCTTAGATGAGTCGAAGGAATCCTATCATCAGCTACAGGCAGCTGGAGAGGGATCGAATGGATCTCACTCCAGGAAAACCCTTTCCAGCAAGCACAATAAGTGCTGTAAACAAGTCCATGCGGAGGAGGAGGAGGAGGAGGTGGTGGTGGTGGGTAGGGACAAAGCTCGAAATATGGAGTGACCTGCATAGATTGGTTGAACACAAAATAGCAAGTTCGCGAAGAGGAGTAATAGTAGCTTCCAAATGGAGTGATATCGTGTGAAGCTGGAACGTAAACCGGGGCTTGGGGATCGAGGCCAGCCATTGGGGACGACGGAGAGAAAGAGTAGCGTGCAGAGGTGACTGCTTTAATACCGATCCAGCAGAACTGCTACCGCATTAATGGGCGGCAAAGACACAGACAGAAGGAAATGGAAACGGCGGCACACGACTCATGATTGTCTTCGAGTGGAGACAAAACGGCGGAGGAGTACAGGAGAACAAAGAGATCCAGTGAATCTGATGTGGTCATCTCCATCGGCTTTCTTCAGCTCGCGTTTTCCTCCCTCTTGTTCTTGCGCTGCCTGGCGTCGCTTTCTCCGATGCGACCATGGATTAGCTTCGGATCTGAAGTCCACCTGCAGCTTGGGATGTCGGGGAGGCTGTCGTAGTCGAAGTTATGGTTCTGTAAATGTGGTGGTGCGGAGGGAAGTCGAGCATGCCGAACACTGTGAACCGACCGTCATCCTTTACAGGCGATGGGGACAGAAATATTTTCCTTGTTTAGCTGCCTGCCTCCAATGACGAGCCCACTGGATTTTATAATATGGATGACGGAATAATAGCAGTTGATTATAATTTTCACAATAATGTGTAAAACAACTTTTAGAATTCAAAAAAATAAAATGAAAATATAATATATTATTTTTTAATTGATCGATTCATAAGAAAATAATAAAAAAGGTGGTTAGGAGCATTTTTTATATTCTGAAAATAGGAGTCATTTTTAGGACTGTGATATGGCGTCGATCGAGTTGGGTTCGGATTGGAAGCCACAGATTCGAGCCCATCGCATGAAGACTATGGCCCAAATGCGACGCCAGTAGAAGAACTCGATCGCCCCCATCCGACTCGTTCCGACACCGTTCAAAACCCTCTCCCCGTCTCTTTCTCTCTCTTCGCGCGCGCGCGTCGGCGACTCGTCCCGCTCGCGAATGGATGCCATAAGGAAGCAAGCCACAAAGCTGAGGGAGCAGGTCGCCAGGCAGCAGCAGGTCTTCCTAACTCTCCGCCTCCCCATTCCGCTCCCCCTCCACCGATTCTTGGTCCTTGTCAACCGCCGTATGTCAAGATCTTTCTGTTCTCTAACATTCCGGCGGCTGATTAGTCGTCCAGTGGTTCTCTTCCGGGTTCCCCTTTTTGTGGTTGCTACTTTGTAGATTCTGGACTCGCTAGGGCTTGATCGTAGTGTCTGCCTGCTGGAGCAGTGGTATTAACCGGCGGCGTAGGCGGATGAGCAACATCATTTCTAGGGTTTTGTCTGCTTCTTGTGCAAGAAGCCACCTGAGCATCGGAATGGGTAGCATTGATTGATTTTGTTTTGCATGGCCACTTCTGCTATTATCTGAAAAGAATTTTCGATGTGATTGGTAGGTTTTGCAAGACCACATTTTGATTTAGGTTTAGAGATCATGTAACATTTCCACGGTCGCCCTATTTGTCATAGATACTGCTGAGAAAATCAGTGCTAGGAGTTTGCTAGGTGGAATGCTGATCTTGAATCTGGTCTTGATCTTATTTGGGTATGATTTTACCTTTTCTTTTTAGCAATCTAGTGATCTAGTGAACATGGACACCTTGTTTCCATATGGGACATTTTGGTTCAGCTAATCATAGATAATGTTGTGTATGGTATTATCCTAATAATTAGTTTCATTCTTCAATATCCCTAACATACAAAGATATTGGATATTAACGCATTCACAAATTTGGGCCATGTGAAATGACAATGGGAATTTCTAGAAGAGGTACGGAGGTGGATGCAAAGGGATTGACATAGGGGATATACTATAATGACACTAGAGAAAGATAGTTGATGTTCCATAATTCTGAAATTGGTGATTTTTTTTTGCTGGCAGGCAACCAATATCGTTTTCGAATATAAATCCCTTTGCATACTAGGAAGCTTCGAATTTTTACATCAGGAAAAGTATTGGTTGAAAATGATAAACCTAATTGCTATGGGCTTTGGTTTTTATGAAGAAATAGTCTTTTATTGTTGAAGATGGAAGATTATGTTAAAGAAGATGCATGTAAAACTATGCTAAAGATTTCCAACTTCTTTACATTTGTCTAGTTTGAAATATTTTTTCCTACTTGAGTCTATGTTGATGTGTATTTCATTTGTAAAATATGTAAAACAAATGATTTTCTTTCATAACAATTATGATTATTCCCATCGAAATGCAGGTGGTTCTGAAGCAATTTGGAGGTGGTGGTTATGGAATCTCTGATAATGTGATTACTGATGAGGCAGAACTTCAGCAATATCGGAGAATAGAGCAGCTATACATATCAACACGATCAAGCAAGGTCTGTCGACATCTAACATTTTGTTTTCCAGTCTCTGTTATTTATCTTACGAATACTGAATGTTTCTTTCAGCATTTCCAAAGGGATATTGTTCGTGGTGTGGAAGGCTTCATTGTGACTGGGTCAAAACAAGTTGAGATTGGTATATCTTTGGAGTTGTTGGTGATTTTTCCTTCTTGCTGATTTTGTCCTTTACATATAGTAATATCCTGCAGGTACTAAATTATCCGATGACAGCAGAAAATATGGTGTTGAGAACAGCTGCACCAGTGACCATACATTATCAAAAGCTGCATTAATTTTTAGTCAGGCTCGTTCCCATATGGAAAAAGAACGTGAAAATTTATTGAAATCGCTTAGTAGCCTGGTATAATTAATTATCTCATTCATCACTTTAGCCTTTTTTTTTTTGAGATATAAATTGGACTGTATCAGAACCAAGAGTTCCAATCTATAAGCATGATGATAAATTTTTTTTATTCCTTAGGAGGTAAGTCACTATGCTGTCTTGGTAGTTCTGGTGCAAAAACACTCGATCTTGCTATTTCCTATGGATCTACTGGGGAACTTGCCACTCATATCTAGACACTTCTAATGATCTCTTATTACTTGAATGAATATCTAGTGTCCAGTAATCGTGGCCACTTCTAATTTCCTGTTGTGCATATTATATAGTTTACCTTTTAGACTGGGTCACTTTGCTGTAAGTTCCTCAATTTTCAGGTTGTGGAGCCATTACGAGCAATGGTAGTGGGAGCCCAATTAGAAGATGCTCGACATCTTGCTCAGCGCTATGAGAAAATGAGACAAGAAGCTGAAGTTCAGGTAGATTTGAAACAAATGAAGCTTTTCTAGTTGCCAATCCCGCATGTGTTATGCTTTTCTATATTCATGAATTCATGCTTTTATGCAACTAAAACGTTTGTGTTTTCGTATGATACTTCTTATAGCCTTCTACTAATGATATTTTACTTTCTTTCAATAATATATGATGCTTATATTTATAGACTATTGAAGTTTCAAAGTGCCAAATTAAACTAAGGGAAGCTCCTGGTTATGTCGACAATAGTTTGAAGTTAGAAGCTGCTGAAACAAAGTTGCAAGAACTGAAATCAAACATGACAGTGTTAGGTAAAGAAGCTATAGCAGCAATGGCTGCTGTTGAAGCTCAACAACAAAGATTGACTTTGCAGCGACTAATTGCAATGGTACATCTTTGGCAACGTGATTCTCGTGTTTTGATATCTTGTTGTAGCCTAAAATGTAACGTAATTTGAATTTTCCATTTGAGTTGAAGATTGAATCTGAGCGCAGTTACCATCTGAAAAACCTTCAAATCCTTGACCAGCTTGCAGGAGAGGCAAGTGTCACACAATTTTGCTTAATAGACAATTTTTTGGTGTATTGATGAAACTTGTGAACTTGTAATTATGATCTTTTACTGTTAATTTCCATGATGGTTCTACTATGCCCTTTTGTCCTGATTGCAGATGGTTTCTAAACGGCAAAGAATTGAAGCATCTCCAAGCTCAGTCTTGGATGAACCTGTACCTCCACCTCAATCATATGAAGAAGCCGATGGAGTATATCCTTCCCACACTTTTGATGGATTAACTGATTCTATGGGATACTTTCTGGGGGAGGTAATCTATCTCTTTGTTAGTTTCTACTATCATGCTGTGGTTATTGGTATTGTTCTATATATGACTTGTTAACCATATTCACTAAAACTGTGTGATTTGTGAAGGTTGTGCATTCATATCAGGCTGAGTCAGATGCTGAACTGGACTTGTCAGTTGGAGACTTTGTTGTTGTGCGAAAGGTACTCGTCGAATCTTGTGCATTCATATCTGCCTTTTCTTGTCGGGAATGCTATCCAATGAAAGTGGAAAACAAATTAATGTTGATCCAGGATGTAGAAAAAAGGTTTATAGAAGAGTTTCTATTTATTGATAGATTGTAGTGTTGGATGAACTTGTGTTTCATAATGGTGAATGAAAAATGATATGATTTCCAGATTAGCATTAAGCAGTATGTTTTCCCAGCCTTTTTTTCTAGTAGTCAGCACTCTGCTCGCATTGCTAAATCAAAGCTTTGCAAGTGTCTGGACTTTCAGAGACATTTTGGCCAACGGAAGTTCATATCAGATTAATGTCTGTTCGGGACTTGTAGATAAATTATATGTGATCAAAGCAGTAGTAAACAACCAGTATCTTTGAATATACTCAAATGAGCAGGTTTTGGTTCCTCATTTCTTTTCATCCATATATGTGTATCCACATGCTTACTTTTAAATGTAAGATACTGTCAAAACATGTCAGTTCAATTTACATGATGCTTATTGCACTTGATGCTGGAGATGGGAGTTCTCCAGGTCATAACTATGTGTATGGATTATTAGGCACCTTACTTTTTTTCTAATGAAATTTGTTTGCTCTGAGACAACATGTAAATGCAAAATTTATGGTTCAAATTATGATATGGTATTAGTGTTTTAGGAGATCAAATGCAGATGCCAATTATATGTGGAAGGCAATTATCTTAACTTCTTTGTTAATTGTACCATGTTAGGTGTTTTTCTGTGTAAAATAAAGAAAACGAGAAAAAGCATTCGAGTGAATATTAAGTGTGCTTGTCTTATTTTGACTGATCAGAAGTGTTTATCTTCACCTGCAGGTATCCAATAATGGATGGGCAGAGGGCGAATGCAAGGGCAAGGCTGGATGGTTCCCCTATGGATACGTGGAGAGGCGTGATCGTGTTCTTGCTAGCAAAATTGCTGAAGTATTCTGATATACGATTTGGCTGTAGCCATGTCAAGCCTTTCAAACTGAAAGGGTGTCTTCACTGCTTCAGATCTGACTCCACGATCAAGATTGTTTGCTCTTGTCAACTCTCCTCATCTAATCCAAAGTCATGTTCCATTTGGATCACTGAGGTAATTATGCATCTGAATCTTGATGAATTCTCTCTACATCATTATATTATTAGTGAATGAGAAATGATACCAGCCAAGATTCTCCATCGGTTTTCCCGAAAAATGCTTGTCACCTCTATAATTTCAGAAATATAGATTTCTTTTGATAATGGGGGTCTCATTTTAGAAAATATTTCCATCAGTGATGCAGTTTTTCAGGCTTGACAACTTTCTTACTCATACAATCATTTAAAAAATAATAAAATTTAATTTTATTAAATACTGTCTCTTAATTATTAATTATATTTTTATCTCATAATCTTTCAATTATCATCATTTATTATAATTCATTTAATTCGTTGGTCAATTATCCTTGTGAGCTGATATGGGAACCTTAGAGAGAAAATGAATTGTATGAAAGAAATTGAAAAGGCTTGTTGGATAATTGTGAGCCAAAAGATTGTATGAAAGAACTTGAAGAGTTTATTGAAATCAAGTGATCCGTCTGGAGAATGCTTATGTCCATTTATAGAGGGTGTCTTAGGAACATAAAAGTTTTTAAGATAAGAGTTGTGCATAGTAAAAAGATGATTACCAATAAAAATTGCATAATGTCATATTGTTTATGATGGTTTGTACAATTAAGCTGGTGGTTAATTGAGTTTAAGGGTTTCTTGAAGACAAGGAAGCTGATGAATGACTGCAACAATGTGTCAAAATGGTACCTAAGTAAAACTATTCTGCTTAGTAAAATGGAACCAGCATCTACTGAACTGTCAGGATATGGCTCAACATATCTAGATTAGTGTTTGAACATTTCTTGTGTTCTTGGAGAAACTTTCTTGCTGATTTCATGGTTGAGGTGAGAAAGTTCTTCCAGGAATGGAGTGACTGCAATGTGGAATTTGTACTGATCATATACACAGGTTTGTACCTCTTTTTCATGTTGCAGCTTGCTTGCTCATCTGCTCTACTCAATCACGGAAACCAGCTGCTATATATATATATATATATATATATATATATATATATATATATATATATATATGTTATTGATTTGATTAATAAGAAACACTTTTCTTTTGATATATCAATATTGAGGATATATTTACGCGTGCCCGCATACACCGTATCTAAGCTTTAGGTTTGGAAAGAATACATGCAAAAATATTGACATTAGGGGAATTTATGTATATATTATCTTTCATAATTACACATAAATATCATACACAAGTAAAACTAAAAGATAGAAGCCACTGCAATCATCGTTAACCATAGTATATACATTGAGGGCGGCGCACCACCTCCCATCAAGCCAACCCCCGTCGCGGTCGCAGCCTTACCGTCAGCGGCACCGCCATCTCGCAGGAGAGTCGCAGCACTTCCGAGAGGTCGAGCTCCCTCGTCGCCGCGCCGTCGCCCGGAGGCAGCCACTCGAACTCGTGCGCCAGCGCCGCCACCCAGAGCTCCACCGTGGCCATGGCTAGCCCCTTCCCGGGGCAGCTCCGCCGCCCGGCCCCGAACGGCGCCAGTCGCAAGTCCGTCCCCATTACCGGGAACTCGGCCGCCTGGTCCGTAAACCGGCCGGGATCGAACCGGAGCGGGTCCGGCCAAACCGCCGGGTCGCGCGCGATGGCCCACATGTTCACCATCGCCGTCGTCCCCGCAGGCACGAGGGCCCCGCCGACGAGCGCGTCCGACGTGGCCATGCGGGCCCACGCCAGCAGCGGGCCTGGAGGATGCATTCTCAGTGTCTCCTTTATCACCCCCTGCAGGTACGGTAGATGCGCCACCGTCAGCCCCGCCTCGTCGGTTCTCGTCACATCCCGGTCCTCGCCCACCACCGCGTCCAGCTCCGCCTGCGCTCTCGCCTGCACCTCCCCGTGCATCACCAGCCGCGCGAGTACCCACTCTATCAGCACCGCCACGGTGTCGGCACCCCGGAATATCATCTCCTATATAATTTTTTCCACGTCGTTAATTCTATTATTATAATTTCTCGATTAATAATTATAATCATATACCATAAATTCCTTTGGGAGAGGTAAGCATACCCAGAGAACGGCGACCATGTCGGTGTCAGATAACTTATCGGGGCCCTGCAGGGACAGCAGAACGTCCACGAAGTCTCGGGGAGCGGGAGCGGCCTCCGAGTCGCGCGCGCGCGCGACTCGGTGCTCCTCGATGATGCGGGTGACGAACCGGTCGACCCGGCGGACGAGCCCGGAGCAGCGAGACCGAACGCGCTGCAGGTCCAGGCCGGTGAGCATCGGTAGGTGGTCCGACCAATTGAGCTGGCCCAGGAGCTCGTAGCCCTCTTCCACTAAGCTTCTCAGCTCCCTCATCTCCTCGGTGTCCTGCTCGAGCTCGTACTGCCTCCCGAAGACGAACCACATGACGTGGTTGAGAGAGGCTTGCTTCAGAATCCTTCGGACTTGGACGGGCCGAGAGACGAGGCCGTTCAGGGCCCTAACCATCTGGCCGGCGATGTCGGCGCGGTGGCGCGCGAAGGCGGATGTCTGCTTGGGTGAGAAGAGGTGGGTGGCCGCGATTCTCCGCAGAGCGCGCCAGTAGGCGCCGTAGGGGGCGAAACCTATGGAGCAGTGAAACATGAGCCCGTAGGCCGACTCGTTGGCCGGCCGGTCGGCGAAATCGGGGCTGTTGAGAATGTCCCTGGCCACCTCTGGGTCGCAGGTGACGACCACCCGTGTGTCACCAAGGCTGAGCGCCATGAGCCGCCGAGAGCCGGGGATGACGTCAGCCATTGCTGCGAGCTTCCGGTGGGCAAGGCCGGACATGAGGCGCATGCTCCCGAGGACGGGGAGGCCCCGGGGCCCCGGGATGGCGTGGCCGAGGCCCCAGGGCCGCCGCCTGCTCCACCAGTACCTCCCCCAGGCGGAGCCACCCGGGGAGGCCCAGTGGAGCAGGAGAGTGGCGAGGCAGCAGATCGCTACGGCAACAGCGAGAGAGAGGAGGCGGGCGGGGTCGGCGGAGAGCCCACCACATTTAGCGGCCACCTGAAGCGACACGAGCCACCCGCCGTCAACCGTGGATGCCATGAACAGATGCGTATATATAGAGCCGGTTTGAGAGACGAGAGTTCTGTTGGGGTGAAGGTCTGAGGGTGTATATATAGAGCGAGGAAAGCCAGCAGAGGAAACCAACACACCATAAACAAATGCGTAATTACTGTTGGGGGCAAACCAATGTAAATTAAGCGGAGCGACCGCCGCCACGAAGGGTAAGAAGGAAGCGGGTGCAGGTCAGGAGGGAAGGGGGACGAGGTGGCGGCCGTCGAATCATGGCTGGCGTCAACTGCGTGGTTCGGTTTTACGTGGAATTATTGCCATGTCTATGTACTCAGCTCATTCCACTAGCATTCACTGCAATGCTGAAAGACCAATCTGACTAAGGAAGTATCTTCGAGGCATATCCCTAGGATTCAGCAGCACTGGCTGCATTGGCTGTGCTACTGCTCCGTGTTGTTTACTCTGATAACCATATCAACATTATCGTTGTCATGAAGCATCAGACTGTGACATTTGCTCCTTTCCCTTGTCTGCAACAACTCCTCAAACCAAGGATCATGGCAAGCAGAAGAGTTCTTTTCTCCGATGGAGTGACAGCGATTCGAGGAACGATCATCTTCGCAGCTGCAATGGCTTGAAAGGGACCTCCTACCTGTCACCACAGATCATGAACCGAGTCATGCCCCCATAAGCCTTATCCCTCATCTAGGTGATAAGACATATTTTGGCACCTGATTAATCACCATTGACGTCACACGCCACCAGCCACGAATCCAACTCTATACGCCATCAAAAGCCTGGGGTGCACGTCACGTCGGGTCCCGTACCGATACACTGTGCGACATAACTATCCCGAGAGCTCGGGGCAGTGCCGTCTGATGCCGCTCAGGCACCCCCAAAGACGCTAATTCGTCAGAGAAGTCGCTCCACCCCAACGAAAGTCAACGGTCGCACCGAATCAAGGCGGAATCGATCCTTGCATGATGGTATAAAAAACTCTGATCTGGCACTCGGCCGGGGGCGGGGGGGGGGAGAGAAAAAAAAGGAAAATATAAAAACTCCACTAACTTGCTCGTCGGAGGGGCCAAAGTCGGGAAACACCCGACGAAGACCATTTTTGCAAGGAAGTGGCCATCCTCGAGCAGTGAGCGTCTCCACCCGGGAATCGCCATCCGGTGCGTAGAAGGAGAGCAGCTCGTCGGCCCGGATTCCGACCTATGCCAATTAGCACCCCTTCTCAAGGACACGATTGTGTCATGAAGACAAGCTGTCAACCATCCCAGGAACGGAAGGACGCGACCCACATCCACTCACAAGGGCCCAACCGACCTCGTCGGTCCGACACTCGCCCAAGACGTTCAAGAGGTGCAGCCACCTTATCATCCTACTCAATCCACCCAATCCACCGGAGGTTCCTGACATCGACTCGCACACTTAACCGTGCTGATTCCCCATCCAGTACTTTTGTTCACTAAGTGACAAAAGCTCCTGATCACAAATATACATGTCTTGGATGATTGACTGCACAATAGTTGTTCTTTTCAGTGGCTTTTCTGTCACAATTTATCATCCGCCAGACACTCCACTGCCGAATCCTTGTCGATTAAAAGTACTCTCAAGCAAGCCACTTGCGCAATGGTGATGTAGCAAGCGACATGCATCCGCCACCAGATAACTCGATCCGATGGGGACCGATTAAGAGTAGTCGTCAGCATTTGCTCCTGTGCACGGTGGAATCTTAACTACTACTCTCTGTGTGCCTGTACTCCGAGGTGATCCGTTTGTTCTTCTGCCATACTCGTCGAGTGGGTCAATCATTCCATCAAGCAGGTTCTCGACAGCCGGAATGCATGGCCACATGAGCGTAGTCGGTGCTCACATTGCCTGCAGCAGGTGCATTAAAATGTCAAGGTCGGACCAACGCAAGCAGATAAAGCCTCTACATGCCATGCCACAAACATTAATTTGCTGATGTGCACCTTCCGACTCAGCAAGAGCCTTCTGTCAACAGAGAAGAAAAGTCACCAAGGAAGAACCAAAAACTTGAGGACCACAGCACACAAGGATAAGGAGACTTGTCGTCCGATGGTGTCTGACTCAGCTGATCAAGTCCCTCTCAAGCAGCATCACACCTGGTTGGGTGGGCCAGTATGTGTCGGGGAATAAAAGGAGGGCACATGACATCACATCATCCATCCAAAGCCCCACACAAATAAAATGATTTATAGGATGCTCATGATGAGCAAATCCACTGTACCTCAGATGCAACTTAGGAAAGGGGGTATCATAAGGGATTGGCATTGGCTGACTGAGGAGGCCCTGCCACTTGATAACATTTTTCTGTTTCTGTTTCTTCAGAAATATATTTGGATTTGTGAGTGAGGAAACTCTTAAGATTTTTTAATACTATTTAATCATTTTAATAATTGATATAGTACTTACGTATATTTGTGTTTTTCTGTTTGTTCATACTTTGCACAACATATAGAGGAACGGTCGAAATCTTAACAATCCCATTTTAATTAAATTTAATGATTTTCTTAGACTTATAAATAAACACACAAGAGTGTAAGTCCGTGACACTAGTGTATTAGGTTCATCTTTTTTATCATTTTTATTATTGATCTTTAATTTTATATCCTAAAGATTTTATATCTTTTTTTATCGGTTTTGAAGAGTAACCTCTCATTTACATTTCATGGTTTCTTTTTAATTAATGTTATGATTATATGACATATAATAAATCTAAATGTTATATAAAAAGGTTCGATACTCTTTGTTTTATAAAATCAACCTTCTACTCTTTTGATTTTGACAAACTTTTAACATTTTTTTATTTTACTACTCAAACTATAAACTATGTCAAAACTCTTTACATTCCAGTAATATCCGATCATATTATTCGATGAGATGAGACAGATATATATATATATATATATATATATATATATAATTTCTCAGGTCTATTACTTACAAGAATCGACAAAAGCGGTAAGCATCTAATTTATCTCGTCTCCATGGCGATGAGATGATGCTTGCCGTGCACTGTTGAAGATTCCTTGGCACCCAAAAAACAAGGAGAGCATGTCGACATACGGTGTGCAGATTGATGGTGGAAGCCAAGTCAATCTGATGCTGCTGTCGCATCACAGATTCACTTGTTGCAATCAAGAACAGGTTGCTTGGGACATCCTCGATAAGAACAAGTAGTGCACAGGTTTCATCGCCACAAGCTCATTAAAGTAGAGGGGAGATGACTCAGAACTGATCGTTTCTTTATTCGCACCGTGAATTATGAGCAGTGAGGTAAGCCAAAATAAGAATAGCATGGGGTCGACCTCCGTCGCCAGTGGGTTGCTCCACGGTTCGCCTCTCCGTGTCCTTTCTCTGAAGCTTGATGCTTTGCTGCATCGGAATCTGCTGTTGCTCGTCGAAGCTGTTCTCGGTACTGTCGATAATGGTCTTAAGATCACGTGAAACCATATGCTCTCGGTGTTTGATTCGTTATATGTGATTGTTAGTGTTGGTGAACAGAGATGCCCTGATGAGTCAGCATGGCTAGGTCTACGGGTCGATGTCGGGAGTTCTCTGTTGGCTGAGCTGGATGCCTAGGTAGGTCGGGCCTTCGCGACAGGGTGTTGGTCAGCGTTTGTTGATATGAGCTCCGTCAGCGTCATGTTGCGTCTCTCCGTTCCCGAGATAACTGATAGCTCGACCTCCCTCATTGGGTGGCGATTTCTTGGTTGAGGCGCTTGTGGCTCGGGGTGACCGCCTACATGCAAAAAAGACCTTCGTCGGGTGATTACCAACTGTGGCCCCTCCAACGAGTAAATCAGTTGTTTGTAGAATTATTTTTTCTCCTCCCTAAGTTGGATGCCGACCAGAGGTCTTTATACTATTGTTCGAGGGTCAGTCGTATGTGGTTGGCGTGGTGGATGTGCCAAATAGTGCCTTGGTACGGATTCTAACTTGTCGTGTCTTGGGGGCGGTGCTATCTCGGGATTCCCGAGACATGCCAAGCAACGACTTGGTACAAATTCTGACCTGGCATGTGACACTGGGTATGACATGTCTTGGACCCAAAATAAGTCATATCACTTAGTACAAATTCTTATGGGATTATTGTATGCTTCATGCACATCCATTTCTTTCGGTATTTTATGTGACAAAGGCGATGCCTTGTTCGATGGTAATTTATTTAATAATTGAATTTTTTTATTATCGTAGATTAGTAGAAATAAAAATAAATAAATTTTATCAAAATATATATAAAAAATATAAAAACTCATAAGATCGAATGTCTCGCGCATTACGTCGCACGACGATAGAATTGAAATCATAAGCATGGTTTTATATCACTCACTCATTGAGTTATTGATTCATTTATGATTGATGCATCACAATATTTTAATTTATTTTTATAACCTCGAATATAAGAATAAAAAAATACAATCACATCAAGTTAAATATATGATATCATCTTTCATTCGAACAAGATTATATATATATATATAATATTTTTGATAAACTTACATATGAATATTTAAGATATTTAATCAAGATATATAATCTTCAATGATCTGATTTTTTAAAGTAGAGGTTGATGTGACAACAGGAATCTTTAAACTAATTAAAATTATTTTATTGATAGGTCAACTAAAGTACTCCTCCATCAATTATTCTATACTAATTAAATTTATTTTATTGATAAGCCAACTAAATTTCTCCTCAATCGATTATTCATATTTTTGTCTTCCACAAAATAAATCTAAGTCAGACTAACGAGATTGAACTTCAACTCAGCCGAAAAACTTACATATATTAAGTTGTCGATCAACCCAATCTTTAATACACCAATCGAAAGGCGCAATCAAATGATATTTCTAATCATTAATATAATTGAATGCCAAGGAGAGAATAAAGGAAACAGAAGTATTTAACTGTGTCAAAACTCTTAAGAGCAGAGAATGAACTAAAAAAGATAGTACAGTTGACAACGCTGCAGGTCTTGTTTCCATCAAGATCACATAAAAGAGCACTAATCTGTCTCTGGCACAGATATATGATTTCATTACAAAGTTTCCAAAGAGTGTCCAGATATGGACTGCTTCTTTGAACAACCTTTGAGATATGATATATGGAGGTCTTCAGCTCTCCAAGCCGTCGAAGTTGCACAAAACTGAATCATCTGAGAAGTGACAGTGAAGCACAGCCAAGACTGCACAGCCAAACTCTGCACAATCCTTAAGCAACCGTACAAGGTTTCGTCATAAGCTTGATTGAGCCTGCTTAATCAAGAGAAAATGGCATTCACAAAGGCTTCGGCATTGAATGGTTGGAGGTCATCTACTCCTTCACCAACACCAACAAATTTAACAGGAATACTGAGCTCATCTACCACGCTGACCTGCAATAGAATCAATATCAAGCAGCTATATCACTAAACGAAGACCTTGTTAACAAATTCTGAGTACAGCTATTGCCTTTGTGAAGAAGTTAATACAAGCCGATAATTGAAGAAACTGGAATCATACCACACATCCACCGCGAGCAGAGCCATCCAGCTTTGTCAGAATTAATCCAGTGATTCCAACAACCTGTAATTTTTTTTAGAAGAATGTTTTATGGCAAATAGTTTCTAGAGATTACTCATATATATAATATTAAAAATGGCCAAAACTATGGGGGCTCGTACTGCCTTATGTATGCATTGCAGGAAAGAGCTTTCACTAAAAAATTCCATGGAGATATATGTCAAACAAATAAAATGATCTGCAAATTTTAATATACAGGCTTACAAGGAAATGCCAAATAGAATTTCATGGTGTGAAATAAGAATTCACCGGAGAGCAAGAAAAAGCAGCAAGATTTCAGGATATACTTAGTAGGGGCAAACTAAAGCAGTTCAAGCAGTCACCCGAATTACAAGGGAAAGGAAAAACCTCCCAAACAAGGAAAACTTGGTTAAGGTGATACTGACGAGTTTTTCGCTGGAACTTGTCAGGGATCTTCCACAAAACCAAGTTATAACTGAGCTTAAATTAGATAGCACAGGTATTCTCAAAAGTTGGATCTCCATGGCTTAATTCACCGTTTCTCTTTACGATCATATGATATAAATGCATATGACATGTGGCTTCATGTAATCTATGATGTTTCTCATTTGGCTTTAGTAAAATTGAAATATTTATCGTGGATTGAGTGTTCTTTTATTCTTTTCCAATACCAACTGGAATTATTCCAATCAAGATTCAAAATCCTGGTCCAATATTAGTTTCAACACCATGTTGAACTGGTATAGTACAGAAATATTAGGTGGCATACCATTTGTACAACCAGGTATCACTGCAAAAAAAAAAAAAAAATGAATATTGACTGCTACTGGTCCTTGATCGAACTGATATCAGTAAGTATGTGTTGGCCTGACCATATATTTGAAACCCTAAATGCCAATTATGGTCAGCATTCTTTTAATGATATACTGATCCCAGGTCATCCTAATAGCCAAAGTAGTAGTTTAAAATGCCAAAACATATATCCTGATGCCTGGAATTCAGTGCTAAAGAGTATACATTTACAAAATGAAACGTCAGTTGCATAATATAATATCTGTAATCTCACCGGTCTAATATGGAAGAAAAATTAGTGACAGATGGAAAAGGAGATATAAGAAATACAGACCCTACAGGAAAATTTTCTGGCTATTAACAGATGAAAAGAGAGATACAAGAAATACAATCCACATATGCTAACATGGCTACATATGTAACAGAATTATCATCCATGTGCAATCACAATGTCATGAAAATATCTCGAATGATGCAGAAATTAGATAAGATATTTATACAACAATAGAAGTGAAAAAATATTTGTACAACAAAGTGACATGTATCAGGATCAGAAAATTACTTCATTAAATTCTCTCGCCTGTGGTAGCATATTCAAGCCTGTTGTTCCATCAAGAACAAGCAAAATCTCCTGTTAAAGTTTGAAAAAGAAAATCTTGAATAATTAATCAATTAAAAGACCTCTAAAATTTCATGTGTTCATTGGTTTAGTAACTAAGTCGTTTATTATCTCAAATGGGGTAACGGTAGGTTGAATGTTATGAACAAGATAAACCAAGAAAGCGACAGGAAAATTTAGTAAAGCTGGAGAAACCACTCCTATTGTACGGAGTATGATATGAAGTGTTTTCTCAAGGGTCGAGAAGTATAGATCCATCCTGATGTTCACATGCTCTTACATCCAAACTCACAGAAAGGTCTGAGTTAAACCTAGTCCTAGAGAGGAGGTAACTGATATATCCACCATATATTGCAAAAGTATATGATTCTAGATTGATCTCGATTATATAAAGCTGGATGATATTTTGCTGCATTTACTTGGCACATCCTAAAACATTTTATTAAGGCAACTGGTTATCATCCTGAGTGTCCAGGAAGGTCCCTACTTATATATGTATATTTGTGTATTCATGAATGTTTGTGTGATCGATCTGTCCAGCTTTTATCTCCGTGTTTCTCAACCTATCTAATGAACTTATTCATTTTAGCATTCTCTTTGTCCAACCTATCCTTGAACTGTCATAAGCTACATACTTATTCTCAGATCACTAGGCTTTTACATCTCTTAGCCTTTCAAAATTTTAAATACTCTATGTAGCTTATTTAGTCATCAATCAATTTATCAAGAGAACATGAACAACACACATTCTTAAAGAAGAGTGGGCTAAAACAGTGGGAACAAATTAAGGTCTGCAATAAATTCTTTGAAAGAACAAGAAAATTGCACTCCTAAAGGCATCAAATAAGAAGCTGTGTCAGAAAATGTTATGCCTTTGCAGAGAAACATAACTTGTCTATGCATTAAGATCGACCACAAGAAAAAGTTGCAATATCAAGATGAAAAGCAGAAAAGTCATGAACTGTGGTTATACATTAGGTGCACTTGGAATGACTTTGGCAACAGCTTTCTTGCAGGCAACCAACTCTTCCATCAGGCTGTAGTTTGTGTGCAGACCTGATACACTTTCATAGTGTCAGACAGAAAAAACTGGAATTAATACGATATGTTAAGAAAAAAATAATATACTTACGCCCAGATGTATCACAAAGGACAACATCATAGCCTTGCTCTTTTCCTTTTCTCACAGCCTGTGAAAGGACTGTCCAAAAAGCAAATTTAAAGTAGCAAACAATCACCTATATTTGTTATTGTCAGCAAAAGATCAGAAAATAAACATGTAAAATAAGATACCAAGTTTGGAAGTTACTACTCATACCTGATGCAGCCTTGACTTTGTCACCCTCCGCCACAACTATTTCAGAACCTGTTCTCTCAGCCCATACTTCCAGCTGTTCACTAGCTGCTGCTCTAAATGTATCACCTGCTGCCAATAAAACCTGAAACAAATGGATATAACCAATAATTAAACAAAAAATGATCTAGTTAATGTTTCTGCTCTATTAATAAAAAAAGAAAGTAATCCCTTTTTTGATGCAAATATTGTGATATGTGAACAATAAGAAAAGTGATATTCACAGAAGGTACTAGTATGCAAAACTAGCTTTCAAAAGGGCAAGCTGAAATATTTTGGCAGACTAAGATAATACGCATACTGATTCTCTGATGCTCAGACGATGAACAGATAATAATATTAGAGTAAGGGAACATAGTTATAATACCTACCAATGTACACATGTTTAGAGATGTCCAGATCCTTCATATTACCTGTAATGAGATGGCACAATTGTTTTCTTCCCTTGTCCCTCTTAATACATATTGCAGGCAAAACAAAATCAAATGCAAATTCATCTATTATGAGTCATGCCATAGTAGGTTTAGAAGAAAGTAGATGAATAGAAGAAGAAGATGAAAGGGTTCATATCAAGAAGTATAAAACCAGATTAGATGGTGGAGCCACATATTTCTAATGAAAATTGGGCAAGGCAGAGGATACATGAAAAATTAGAGTGGAATGGGCATAGGAACTAGCACTAACCAATTGAGATGTAATGTTTTGAAGATGAAGGATCTAAATCTCCAAAAAAAACATATAATATTATTCCAAATGACTAGGGATCTAGAAGCATAAAAGAAGTATTTAGGTTCTAATTATTGTAATAACGGATTTAAATAACATCAGAAATCCCTGTGATTTGCAAGGTGTTAGCAAGGCTGGTATGCAGCCAAAAATAAAACCACAAAAAGTAATATATCTGAGAAAGGAAGTGGACCAAAAAGAGATGAATTCTAAGAAAATTTTAAAGTGAAAAATTAAAATGGGAGCAAGACAATGGGGAAAAGTGACTCTTTACTGAAATAGGTTGCATCACAGGACCATTAAATATGAATTATTTACACATTTTGGTGAACTTACATGATATATTAAGCAGATTTGAGTATCTAGTTATGTACTAAAAATCATCATTTATTGACGAAGCGGAAAGAAATGCATGTTGGACAAGTAAAAAAATAATGTAACCAAGATATCAGTGTTGTGATTGGCCAGTGGTGCCACAGCAATAATGAAACAATGAGATGACTGTTAAGAAAAAGCAGCACCTAATGGTGAAAAGATATGTAGAAGCTGTTAAGATGGTTGAGACACACTGAAAAAAGCATTAAATGTACTAATAAAGAGAGTTAATCGACTCCACAGATGCTATGATCGATTAGGAACAACAAGAAACGGACAGTGAGAATTGATTCATAGGACAATGTAGGTATTGATAAATATATTTCTTTGTTGTTGCCATAATAATGAGTGCATTTCCACGAGGGAAAAGTATGGTGACATGAAGCAACTTAACTTTCATTCAGAAAGAACTTGAAAACTAATTATCATTGTCCAAAGAATCAAATAAATCATATTACTAGAATATAGCCTCACCTTTACCCCTTCATTTTTCAATCTGCAAGCAAGTTTTCCTGTGAAATCATAGTGAAATTAACTGAAAATGGAATATAAACTTCAAAAGTTTATATGACCAAATGAAATGAAAAGGAGCAAAGAAAGTTCATCACAAATTTAACAGGCAACATATTAAAGCTTAGCATGCTAGTGTTAAAATAGCACTGAAATTTGACAAGTTTGCTATAATTTGCAGTGGTTGCCAGAATTAACAAGGTCCAATATAGAGAACTCCTATGAGTCAGAAACAAGGATACCTATAAAAAGATAGACACACATATAATATTGGTCTTGAATTCATAATTTGGCTGATACATTTGTGGATGCAGAAGTGGAAGCTGGATCTATATTATATAAAGATCATGTTTGTCAGAATTACAAACTGAAAAGAGAACTATTTGTTATAAGATTCACCAAGTAAGCACGATTATATTGTTAGCAATATCTGCATGCATGTATCAAGAAAATGAACCTAACACCAATTTCTGCAAATCACACTCAAAGATTTGTGATTACCAATATTTGCATTTTTTTGGAATTAAATAGAAAGCACTGTCTTGTAGATACCTCTAACCACATAACATGTCTTTTAGATTAATATAGTTGAATTTTACTGGTAACGAGAAGGATGTGGAACCTTTTTTCCCATCTTGATAGCAAAACAATAGAACTATTGAAAGCAAAAATGCCAAATTTCCATCAAAAGTTATTAAAATAAAAATGCAAAATCCAAAAACACAAAATTACACAAAAAAGCAAACATAAGCTTCCAGCAGGAATCACTAGATTGTTGTAAAGGTCTGCATTTGTGCATTATCTGACTGAGATAGAAACAGAGAGAAATATATACTTTAAGGGTACTTAAGAAAAGATCAAGAAAACTCTCTGAGAATCTTCATTAAATTAAGGGAGAATAATTTAATTTGGCATGAGTTTCAGGGAATGTGGCTAGAACAATTATGATTCCACATAGTTCTTGGATGATGGTAATTGAATTTAGTGACTAATATTTGAAGAAATAAACAAACAGTTTCCAGCCCTCATAGGAACTGATCTGAAAGAGAATCAAAGAAACACGAGATAGTAGGAAGAAGATAAAGAATGAGGGAGCAACATAAGGGTAGAGAAGATGAAAATTCTGGTGCGACCAGAGAAGCCCAACATACCCGTTTCTTTTCTATCCATGGTTCAAAGGTATCATCGGCAGAGTACCTATATCGGATAGATCTGCGTGTAATGACTTGGTAATCAGCTATTACTACAACTAACTAGCTAATCCATTCTCAGATTAACCAATTTAATTATAAGAATGCATGTATGAGTAAAATATGCTAATTCATCATTGGATATCCATCAGCAACAAGCTTTTGCTGATAAATACCATGAAGATCTTACTATGCATGGAGCTCAAGAGCTCCATGACAAAGTTGAACACATTCTTAGATAGTACCGGATGCATAATCTAATTCATGTCTACTTAAACAATTTTCTGAAGCCACTAAAGTTAATGCTTTAAATGAATAGAAAAATTTGCAACAAGCATTTGTGTTATTAGTGGACCAGAAGGTGGTAAGTGTCTTAAAAGTCCAGGAAGGGAGAGACTTACAAAATATTCTTTCTGTGGTTTCAAATGAATGATCAAACAATATATTTCAGTAGGATAGGAGCTACATGCAGTGAGCATTAGGTAATTCATTTGAGAACTTTTGGTCTAAGATTTGATTTAGAGTGCAAAATACATCAAGTTTCAAGCACATAGAGTGGTAACCATGACAAGGAGATCCTGATAGTCAAGAGCTTCGTGTCCAGAGAAAATTAGCATCTACATTAAAAGCATCCTACAGTCACTAATTATGATGACGAAATCCTACTTAAAGAATAAAAAATGCAATATTTATTATTTAGTGAACTTATCACAAACCACAAAAAAAGGCTATCCAGAATTGTTTCCAGTTTATGTAGTCATTCTAGCACAAGAATTGATAAAAATGGAAGAAGCATCTCTGTGATGATTACCTAGAGAGGTTGTCTTTCCACCTCCATTAACACCAACAACCATAATCACTGCAGGTTTCCTGGTAGCAAAGAAAGATAAATTCGTCGGCAACTTGAATTCAACCCAATAAGAACAATGGACAATTAGGCACGAATTCATGAACAATAATATGTAGATGCAGAACCTAAATCCTAGTTGGAGATCCGACTTATTGCCCTTGCTTGTCAACAGCTGAAGCACACTCCTTTTCAAAGCCTCCTATGTAGCGCCCTTAAGCATTAATACATGGAAACGATGAAGGAACAAAACCCAAGCCCAGAGAGAGAGAGAGAGAGAGAGAGAGAGAGAGATTATAACAAGAAATCAACCACCTTTATCTCACTCCCAGACTTCAGCTTTCCCGCCAATATATCTTCTCGAAGGCAGTCCACGATCTTGAAAGAAATCCTGGGCCCAAAATCGGATACCAGCAACGCCTACAAGAAAATTCGAAGGAAATTAAGCTCTAATCCACAGATATCCACTGTTCGGTTAGAGCGAGCATCAAGAATTCCACCTCTTCTAGCTCATCGAGGACTCGATCGGTGTCGGCAAGGTTCCAGTAGAGGAGGAGCTCATCCACGACGGCGAGATTCTCCCGGGTTTTGGAAAATCCAGAGAAGACCTTCTCCACGTCGCTCTTGGCCTTTTCCTTGATAAGGCGACCTAACCGGGTGAAGAATCCGGTCTGCCCGGCGGCGCATCGGAATCGGGTGGCGGCGGGACCAGTTCGCCGGAGGCGAAGGGCAGCGGAGGTCCTGGAGCGGGAGAGAAGGATGGAGGTGGAAGCGTATGCCGCGGACGCGGACGAGGAAGAGGGAGGAGGCGAGAGGAAGGGGGCAGTAACGTGCGGAGCAGCGACGGCCATCGCCTCTTCTCCGCTATCGCCTCTCTCCCTTTTATCTCCGGACAAATAAGTAGATTTTGAGTTCGACTACTTCACCTCTCATTTCCTAAACGGCAATTCTACTACTTCCCTTTCGTTACTCAACTGTTTACCTGCCTCATGAGTGGGTAGATTATGATCCCCTTTGGGCTCCACCCATATTGTCCAATCATCGAAGCTGAAACAAAACAAAACACCTTACAGAGTATAAGGTCCTCAAAGCCATGAAGTAACGGTACGGTTTAAGGAGGCGGCAATGCCTTAGTACGTCATCTAGACCACTCGCCTACCTGTCTTGTCATTGGAGGAAGTAGAGGCTCCATGTGGACCCAATGAATACAGGCAAGGTATTAATCAGGACGGAAGGAAAAAATTGGTACATTAATATATAATGGCGAATTATTCATAAAAACCCCATTTTATTTTTTCGAAAAACACCCCGTCCCAAATTTCCCACATTGTTCCCTACATTTCCAATAATACCAAAATGGTCCTCAAATTGCATGTCATGAACTATAATATTTTCTTTCTTTTATTTAAGATAGATTTTTCTGAAAAGAAAAATTGACTTCTATATATCACAAAGAATCTTTTTTTTTTTTTGTGATTGGTCAATTATATAATAAAGAAAAGTTAAGGGCTCTCTTATT
Organism: Musa acuminata AAA Group; assembly: GCF_036884655.1. Taxonomy (NCBI): domain Eukaryota; kingdom Viridiplantae; phylum Streptophyta; class Magnoliopsida; order Zingiberales; family Musaceae; genus Musa; species Musa acuminata. The sequence continues at coordinate 5,694,475 of NC_088348.1, read as the reverse complement.
TGATAAGAATCGACTCCATCTGTCATATAAGTAGCAATTTATTAGCTTGACCATTATATTTTCCGAAGATCACTTTTTTTTAGGAAATTTCATGTCAAAGTCGAAGACATTAGATTAAAGTCATATAAGTAGAAAACCATTCTTTATAGAATAATCAAATACTTATTTTTAGATTTATTTTCTCTACGTAGAAGTCTTTCCACGCTTGGATTTTTTGTACTATAAAAATAGTAATTTCTAAAATTCAAAAATGCATATCCATCCTAACATAATCCGACACATGTAATGCATCTTTAACTTGACACATATATCAAACTTTCCGATAACCATAAGAATGTTTAGACTTTAGTGGAAGAGTGAACGAATGGTAAAGTTCATAATTTATTAGCGAGAAGTGAATTATAAGATAAAATGATTTTTTGATTTGGAAATTTTATTATTTAGGAGTGATTTATCCGAAAATTTTAATTTTTATTTTCTGTATGGATATTTCTCTCTTGAACAGTCCCGTGGCGGATTGCTGGATGCACGCGGCACGCGTTTATCCGGTGGCGGTGCTGTTTCGTACATCACTGACTTGCCTTGCTCCCGTTTACGTGCCCACCACACCAAGCACCGCTGGCCATCACGTGTTGCACGAATATTGATGGCCATCGGACGGGTCCATCCGTTGGCCCTCACGGCGCTTTTATCTGGGCGGCCCACACCCTTTCCACGGTATCCGCCGACCACCGCTCTGGCGCGAATATTGACGCCCATCACACGGGCCCCGTCGCTGGTCCTCAAGGCCTTCCCACGGCATCCACCGACCACCCCCGTTGCACGACTATTGATGCCCATCGGACGGGGTTCAAGGCCCTTACATCGTGGTCGCACCAGTTACGCTGTTTTGCACGACCCGCGACGACCGCCACCTGTTGCACGAATATCGATGCCCATCGGACGGGTCCACGGCCCTTTTCTCGTGGCCCCACCAACAACGCTCTTTCCCACGACGTCCGGTGACGACCCCTTGTTACACGAATCTTGATGCCCATCGGACGGATCCGGTCTCCGGTTCTCACGCCCCCTTTTCTCGGGGCCACATCGGAAACACACTTTAGCACGGCATCTCTCCATCTCCCTCTAATCAAGAAACCTTCGTATCGCCCTCGCTCTCTACCAGCGTTTCATCTCTGGCCAGTCCTTGGAGAGGCCCTCCCACGTCTCTCTACTTTCCGCTCACCGCTTCAATCACTTCCCCTCCTCGGTTTCAGATCGCTTTCACCTGGTCCTTCCTCTCTCGATTGCATCGTAGCGGGAGAGAAAGCCCCAGGCGAAGAGTGAGAAATGGCGAGGCCTTCGCGGGACGCGATCGAGACCTTCGTGAGCATCACCGGCGCCCCCGAGGCCGTCGCTCTGCAGAAGCTCGAGGTACGATCCCCTATCTGGATGAGATTCAGAATTAGTTTCTTTTTTACCTCTTTCTTTTGCTTTTAGGTGAATTGTGATCCGAGATTGTGGTTCAGTTGCTGTTATTCGAGTGATCTGATGGTTTAGGTTATGTTGTTGTTTTCTTTAAATTCAATCACGGACCATCATTTGTGGTGACGAGATGTGTTTCTAGAGTAAGTGCCCGTAATGGGAATGTGTTATGGATATATGATGAGATGGCTTCTTTAATGAGTTCATTTCTTTAGTAGGTCTCAAATATGTTTCTAATCCTGTATCTCCAGTCTTATCAATATGGGGACATATGAAGTTGCATAGCACTCTTGATGATATGCAATTAGAACCATTGTTTTCAATACTTTAGTCTAATGATTATCAAAGTTAATTCTGCTTATTTATTTGGCACTTCATGCAGAAGTTCAGTTAGTCATTTATAAAAATTACCATATCAGGTCATAGTTACTTCTCATCGGAGGATATGCAGTCATACGCATGTTAGCCTTTTGCTGCATCAGAAGTACTTATTATTTTTCCATTGGATTTAATGGATCATTTATTATAACAAAATTCTTATATAGCACATTATTTTGTTCCCGATGAGTGTGATGGGACCTTGCGCAAGGTCATCATCTTGCCCTATTGCAATATATAAAGGTCTGAAAACCATGATATGTTCACTTCTAAAACATGTTAGGTCTTAGAGTGTCATTTTAAACCTGTAAGTTGATCTTTGGCATCTTTTGTTGATAGCACAAGGTATGTGACATATGGTCCTGATAAGTGATAAAGTAAGTGCATGACATTCTTAATGGATGTCCAAGTTTATTGCCTCTTCAATACTATCGTTGTTTTTGTTATGATCATAATTGCCCCACTATATGTGTTTGCCTGTGGTGCTTTGTTTTTCTTTGAACAAACTATTTTGATAAATTTACAATTTTGCAATTTTCTACTGGAAATTTCCTCGCATAATCATTTTCTTTTCATTAATGATATTTCAGGAACATGGTGGGGATCTGAATGAAGCTATTAACGCTCACTTTAGTGAAGTAGATAGGGTTAAGTATGTGATCTACATTTTCCAAGATGTCAAACTTGCTTAAGTTTTTCATTCTGTTATTCCTTCTAATCACTGACTTAATATCCAGTGCAAATCAGAGATCTGCCCCTCATGAAGATTTTATGAACATAGATGACACTCTTGACAACGAACCTCTAAGGCCCGTGATTCCATTATCATCTGCTGCTCAAGATGTGAACCCGTTTTCTTTACTTGATTCTAAATTTGGCCCTTTCGGGGATCTTTCTGATGGTGGAGCTGCTTCTGGTTTTCCTTCACATGGACCACGTGTTTCACACCCAAGGGAGGTAAGGGAAGTGCCCATTGAAGTCAAGGATGACGATGGAGAACCTGGAGCTTCTGGCATAGGACCTAGAATTGAGAATGTCTCTGGAAATGAAACTGCACATTGTCCAGAGATTCATGACACTGTCATAATTGATGACGAAGATGATGAGGACATCCAATCTGCTCATGCTGATCATGGTGCGAAGGCATCCAGTGATAACTCTTTTGGTCCACATCCTGGACCAACCGTTTCTCCATTGGTCGATATGTCTGATTATAACAATGATATAGAGGAGGAAATGGTCAGAGCTGCTATTGAAGCTTCTAAGCGAGAAACTGTGCAATCTGTAAATAAACAGTTTGATGATCCTTTCAGCTTTAAGTTTAAAACCAATCCTTCTTAATAACTATATTCACCCTTATGTCATTGTAGGACATGCATGGTCACCAGAAGTCGCATGCACCAGGTGCTACCGATCTTGCACTAGCAGTTTCATTGTCCTTGAAGGTATCTGTTATGTATGCCTACTATAATTTTAAGTGGTTATTTTTGCACTGTTTTGATGTTCTTCCAATGTAGACCGCAGAACAAGAAAGAGCACTACATAAACAGGGTGTATATATTGGAGAGAGTCCATCTTTTGTGGAAGTGGAAAGTGCAGGACAAGTTTCTTCACTCAATGGAAGGTGTGGATCTTTTATTCTACTTTGATATCAGGAGTTAGTTTCACTGTTTTTTTTAGATCCTTTGCTCAATCCTATTATTTTCAGGAAGAAAGTTTGTATTGAATGAACACCACTGCTTCATTTCGTTGAAGTTTCTTGTTTGTGTGATCTTATATTTTGCCATACCCATGCTGAGTTGTTGTTACATTACAAGATCAGAAGATGTGGACTGGACATTTCAAAAAGATCAACATTCTTCTGATCTGGTAAAAAAGAAATCCAAGAACTGAGAAGGACAGTGGACTTTAGAGAGAGAGAGAGAGAGAGAGAGAGAGAGAGAGAGAGAGAGAGAGAGAGAGAGAGCGAGTTAACCCTTGCATCTACTGTGATGTCTTGGAGCATCCTCTCCATTTTCCCTTTATCAAAGCTCTTTGCTGATCTCTTCTTTTGTCTCTTCCATCATAATTGACATCTTGTCACGCAAACATCTTGGATGCCTCACAGATGGAGAAAACTAAATAGATCAAGGGGCAATTAATTGAGTAACACAACTTGCATCAGTTTTCAAAGTTTTATAATGAGCTAGTTAAGTGTATTGTAGAACTGTTAAACAGGAAAATGAGTTCTCATTAGACCAATAAAAGAATAAATAGAATTAGTTATCGTTCAACAATTTTTATACTTTTTTTGGAAAAACCTCCTTGATAAAAGGTAAAAGGGTTCATATAATTTTTATGACTTTTAACTTTATCTTTATGGGTTTTAGTGGTTTATATATTTTTCCCCTCAATCTAGTTCTTTGATCCATATTTGTCAAACCAATTGATCCGATTTGGTTCCCAACTTTTTACAAACTGCTATGTGTGAACAAAATCATGTTTTCTAATACCTTGAGTGCAACACCTGCTTGTTGGGCATTTCTGTTAGATGGTCTAATTCAGGAGGTTTTGCCATTGCGGTGTCTACGGAGGGTCAGTCTGCAAATCCTGATCACTCAGGTTGCAAATAAGCAAATATCAACTTTATACTTTTATCCTACTAGTTTTGGGAAATCAATAGATGTAATGATGCATGAATGATCATTTTTCTGGACCTTCTTCTGATGCTTAATATTCACACATTTAGTGCTGTTGATGGGTCAACAAGTATATAAGATTTGGGCTTATTATTAGGAATGTTAGGCTGAAGCTTTTCAAGCCATATGGTTAGGGCCCATTATATCTTGGTCTATTCAGTTAGCTTCTGCACATTTGCTATATAATTAGTAAACAGTTATATTGTAGTTGAGATTGTGTATTATGCTTTTGAGTACCAAACAATAACAGCTAATGGTAAGGTGATGTCTGATCTTTTATATTGACATCTTACAGAGGTCTATAAAGCAAGAAACAGGATCTGGAACTACTTTACCATGTTGTAACTGTTGGATTTGCTATGATATTGTATTATTTGCCCTTATTCACTACCTATGAAAAACATTCTGTTTCTTTAAATACCTGATTGAGGATTAGATGTCTGGATGTAAATAAATTGACGATGCTGTTTTGTCTAGTTTACATCTGGCAACTTACCCTTTGTATGAATATCTGCTCTTTTCAAAGAAGCAAGTTGTGCTGATATATTGGCAACTAGCAATCTTGTGGTTTAAAGGATATAATATATGCTTGACGCTTTAATGTGATTAAGTAATATTTGAGACAAAAGAATTGTTGTTAACAGAAAATGCTTTCTGAGAACTTCAGTACCTAATGATCATGATATGATACAAATGTTAGTTTTTGTTCAGAAAGAGGCAGCTTTTCTTCTATGCATTAAAACTATCATTTTTCTAACCAAGTGTTGATCACCATTAACATCACTTCTTTCTTAGATATCCGCTTATCTATATGACAGTAGTTTCTTGTCTTTGCCAAACAATGTGCTTCATATTATTGATTCTTATTCCTGAAAATTGAATAAAAAACAAATTCAAAGGTTGGGCCAGATCCATTTACTTCATATTCCTTGCTAACGATTCAATTATATATATATATATATATATATATATATATTCAGTACCTAATGATCATGATATGATACAAATGTTAGTTTTTGTTCAGAAAGAGGCAGCTTTTCTTCTATGCATTAAAACTATCATTTTTCTAACCAAGTGTTGATCACCATTAACATCACTTCTTTCTTAGATATCCGCTTATCTATATGACAGTAGTTTCTTGTCTTTGCCAAACAATGTGCTTCATATTATTGATTCTTATTCCTGAAAATTGAATAAAAAACAAATTCAAAGGTTGGGCCAGATCCATTTACTTCATATTCCTTGCTAACGATTCAATTATATATATATATATATATATATATATATATATATATATATATATATATATATTACATGGTACATTAATTTTTTTGTTTGTTGATGGGATTGATTTTATGCATCATACTTCCAAGTTTATGATTGACATGCATCATGTGGCAGAAATATTCACTAAGTGTTACATTGTTCTTTAAATAATTTTGTTGTTGGATTAATGTGAATTTTCATACTATGCCATAGGAAATCAATTACAAAAATTTTACTATATATAATGTCTCTTATCAAATGGTGTTCATGGTATATTTTAAATTGTCCTTATGCCAACAAGGTATATTCTCTAATAGTTGTGGATTACTATGTTGTGCCAAATAAAGCATGATGGCGCCATGAGGACGGGTGAGAAAGACTGATAGAGCTTGAGGGATGGTTGCCCGTGTTTAGGCTTCAGCTTCTCTCTCTATGTGATGCCCACATTTTCAGCATCTTTACGTTTAGGGTTGAGTTCTCATGCGGTCATGGCATGGGATTGCATATCCACTTATTGATCAGTCTGTAAATGAAAAGAAAATGTGTCAACTTGGTCTCTTAGATTGAGTTCAAAGATTGGTTGCTAATGAAATTCAGTGATTGATGGACAAAGGCCTTACGATTGATAAAAGATGTCATAAATAGTTTTTTCTACTTATTCTGATGGTATTGTCAGCGTGGTAGAACTAATGTCCCATTTAAGTGGTATATATGAAATGGGATCATCGATTTGTGTAGGTGTAGCCTTGGTATTCCTTTAGTGTAGTTGCACATTAGGAAATGAAGGGCTGGCCTTTTATATGATAGCTTGAGTGGAAGCATTTGGGCTCTTTTTGGTGAGGCTTGCTAGACATAGATGACATTGCTAGTAAGTTATTTGGATCATGATAAATTGTGTGCGTCAGAATAGCTTAAATTGGGAATCATAGAGATGCATCTAGATTGTATCTTGTCCCTTGACTAATTTATCATTCTTTTAGGCCAGGGAGATTGTGATACTCCAATGGTTTCTTGTAAGGACCTGAGAAATTGGTGGATTTTAACATGTGGCTTGGTATATACTAACTTATTCATAGAGACAAACGTGATTAAATATTTAAATATGGGGTTAAGGTCCATTTTAGCTTTTATGGTTTTGGCCATGGACCACTTAAGACCTTATGGTTTACTTGTGTCTAAAATAACCCATACATTTTTAAAAACGTAATATATAAGCCTCTCCCGTCAAGTTTGAGTTAACAAACGTTAGAGTTTGCTTACGTGGCAAGTTGGCTAATAATAAACCACTAATATAATGACACATGTAATTTAAGTTAAAAAAAAACTGAGACCTCCATCAATGGCCGGAGAAGGCATCGTTGTGGAAGCGATAACTAGTAGTAGAACCGAGTTGCTACTGTCTAGCAAGGCGTCATATGCACGTAGCCTCTCTCGCACTGACGACAAGCTCAGGAGCTTCCGGTCCTGCCTCAGTTGGATGTGTGTCGACCAGTCCGACGCTAGGCACGTAGTGGTCTCTTGGTCCCTCTTCCTCCTCTTGGGCGTCTTTGTCTCCACCGTCTGCCACTTCACCCTCTCCTATGCTCTCACCCGCCATACCTAACGATGTGGTGGTCTAGCTCTCTCTCACCTCTGCCTCCGGTCTCTCTTACCTCTGCCTCTTCGCAGCGGAGGTGGCTTAGAAGGTATGGGTAGATCCAGCTCGCTAACTCCAGGGCGCTTGCCACCACATCACTGCTTGCCATCGCGAATGATACCTGCTCCGATCCCGACGAGTACCACCATACCTTGTAAGCCACCTCCCCTGCGAAGCACAACATCAAGAAGACGAAGAGCAGGAGGAAGGTGCAATTTAGCTGGTCTATGTAGCCCTCTCGCATCCGTTCGCTCTCCTCGACCAGCTTGTCGAGGAAGAGGAAGCGGCGGACGAAGTTGGACAGGCAGGGGTAGGAGAAGCCGAAGGCGGAGGTGAGGGAGAGCTAGACCACCATGTCGTAGGCACGACGGGTAGCGGCGTAGGAGAGGACGAAGAGGGAGACAATGGAGATGAAAATGCCTAGAAGGAAGAAGAGGGACCAGGAGACTACTGCATGCTCAGCATCGGACTGGTCGATGCACATCCACCTGAGACAGGGCCGGAAGCTCTTGAGCTCGTCGTCAGCGCGAGAGAGGCTGTGTGCGTACGATGTTTTGCTAGGTAGCAGCGACTCAGTGTTGCTGCTAGTGGCCGCTTCCACGACGATGCCTCCTGTCATTATTGATGAAGGTCTTAGTTTTATTTTTTTTAGAACTTAAATTACACGTGTTGTTATATTAATGATTTATTATGAGTTAGCATGTCACATAAGTAGACTCTAACGTCTGTTAACTCAGACTTGACGGAAGGGGCTTATATACTACGTTTTTGAAAATATAGGGGTTATTTTAGATACTAGTAAATCATAAGAGCTTAAGAGGTCCATGGCTAAAACCACAGGGGCTAAAATGGACCTTAACCCTTAAATATGTGACTAAGTTAGCTTCATAAGTTCTTGGGCTAGTGGACCACTTGGATTGGTGGGCTACTTGTTTTATTATTTAGACTTTCTATAAATATTTGTTTTAAACTAATAAGGTTTTACGTTGAAGTCCACTAACTTGCACAATCTATGATCTAAGAAAACCGTCGCCCCACCCTTTCTTTTTTTAGTGGCTAAGAATTACCTTTGATAGATATGCTAACTGATTGTTATCTAGGAAAAGAAAAACTTGATATTCCATCAAATATTCCTGAAATTTATGATGCTGCATTTTTCTGAGCAAATGCAACTATTAATAGTATTTTTTTCAAATACTCAGCATTTAATTGTTGTCTTTATATGGTTCAGTGGACATTTTATCAATAGCTGGTACATGAGTTTGTTCACAGGTTTTTATTAAAAAATTATGGAGAGCTTTTGGAATTAGTTTCGTATTCACTGTTTCCCCCCTTTTTTTATTTAGTTGTATATCAAGGATTCATTTTGAACCAACTTGTGACCGGATTGAGTGACAAACATATTATTGATACCTTGTGCATGCTCAAATTTGGCTGTCCTCACCTTGATGCTAGATTTGGTACTGGGTATGAGTGTGCGCATGTATTTTTTTGTCACATGACTTGTATGGTTGCTGCAAGGCACAGTCTACAGGTATGTTTGATGGTCCGAGCTATGGCTTCCTATTCAATGTAGTATCATTTCATATCTGACCTTGATGATTCCACCAAACCCATGCAGTATTGCTGTTTTTTTATTTTTATTTTGGTGACATTAAGTTTGTCTTCCTCATTCCATTTGTTTCTGTAAAGATTGTAAGTTGTATCAATAATTGCATGTAGCATTCCACATCGATGTGCAACAGTACTTGTCAAAATGGTCCATTAGGACACTATTCGATACCTATATGTATAGAAATCCACATTTCCTGGATGTTTCATGGTGTTGCACATATGCAATCTGTTCTGGAATATTTTGGTCACTACAAGGCTATTCTGGTTCTATTTCATTACATATCTTCATTCTTAAAATAATTACTTGTGAAATGCTTATATGATTGCTCTTGTTACTAAAATGTGCCTTTTTCTTACTGGAGGCCTGGATTTGCTTTAGCTGAAACTGGAACTTCAAGTCAAGTGAATTCAGATGAAAAAAATCCATTTGTCTCAGAAGAAACTGAAGATGTAGAGGAGCACCCTCTAGTGAGACACCATTCCAACCATGTAGCTCCTGTAGACACAGAATCAGCAGATGCTGGACTAGTGAGCTATAGTGCTTCTAGTCCCTCACAGCATGATATTATTGATAGACATCCTCAGCATAATGGAGATGCGTTTGAGAGAGATGAGGTATACAAGTTATGGAAGATACTTATTATTCTATTCATGAATGAATTGAATTGAGGAAGTAGTAATTTGAAACATTTTTTTGTGGATTAGTGGGGTGGTATGTCTTCTGAAGAGCATGACGAAGCTCTCATGCTTGAGGCTGCAATGTTTGGCAATGTTCCTGATCAAACAGCTTATCGTTTTGGATACCCACACCGTCAAATACCTCGTCCGCCATCCCCTACACTTACCGCACAGCGCTTGTTGAGAGAGCAACAGGTTTTATATGTCTTGTTATTATTAGCTGATTGCCATCCAGTCAAATTATGTTAAATGTTCATGAATTGCAGGACGATGAGTATCTTGCGGCACTGCAAGCCGATAGAGAAAAAGAATTGAAGGCCCAGCAGGAGGCTGAACATCGTCGTTTAGAAGAGGCTGCTGCTAGGGAAGCTGCTCTTCAAAAGCAGAAACACGAAGAGGAGGAAAACCATAGGAAACAGCTTGAGGAAGAGGTAATTCATTGCTGATAATGGTAACGGGAAAGGATCTAGAATTTTTATTCAGGGAACTTCCATTGAGGGAGATGACTCTCCTGTCTGAATTATTTAGTGCCTCATTGTTATGATAGATCTGTAGGCTCAAAAAATTTGAATATCATATGGCCTCTAAATCTGGATATAGTTATAGCAAGGACAAACTGAATTGTTTGTTCTATATTTTGTATTTGTTCTGTAGGTACTGTATGCACCCTCATAGTCCTAGGTTTTTTTAATTTACCCATATATGTATAAAGGGTCTTGCATTTTTATTGGATTAATAATAAATGTCAATATTCCATGTGCTTCACAATGTGATTTCCATTTATTTATATATTGATTAAATTATTTATATATGCTTAATTTGCTCCCCTTTTGTTGTATTATTTTAGGCTATTCAATTAAACTATAGAGTGGTAGTTACATGATCCTATTTATAACATCTTTGTATCAATGTTCTTAATCTCATACTGTACCGGTGTATCGAGATTTGCTCGGTACGGTATGGTACGACATATTGAGTGGTACGCCTAAAATAGGCATAAAACCTTCCGAAAATACTTGAAAAATAGAAAAAAAAGTTAGAATAGGATTTTTAAGTTAGACATAAATATACATTTAGTATAGTTTTAACAAAACTAATGTAAATTAGGTAATAATAGTATCACATATCTTTTTCGGGCTTTGAGGAATAGCCTTATGCAAGGTTCGCAATTTCGATCTGTTTCGAATCGTCCTTATGTTAATGTTGAATTATCTACAAAAAACTTATTTGAATTATTAGATTATTTTGTATACAACTTAAACTTTAAGATTTAAATGAATTAAGTAATAACATGTGTAGATATGCCTGATTCTATCACCAAAATGAACGACGAGCATTCACAAGTGATGGATCGAGGTCTTCGATCCTATGTATCTGTATATTAATATGATATGTTTGTCGGACCCAATCATGAAATTAATCACATGATATAGTGTATTGATATACCGTATGTCACTGGTGCATCAATGTGGTGACAGTTATAGGTTGATCGTCATAAATCATATGTGTCTGAGGTGGCTCCTGAGGTATATATTGGTGAATGTCAGAATTTTGACTTTCGCAACTGATCTGCTGCTCCTATCATACTATTGCTCGGAGAAGTATGACCGATTATCATAATAGGCTTAATTATATCATGAATCAATAAAAATCTAGAAAGAGAATACATACCTCTTGTTAAAAAGTTTTTCTTTTTAATCCTCCTAAATTAATCTCCTAAATTTGAGTTTAGGAGAGAAAATGTGAGAATAAGAGAGAGAATATGAGAAAAATGAGTTTGAGAGAGTTTGAAAGTGAAATAGATTGAAATAGGGAGAAGAAAAGGATTTAAAAACCCTTGAGGAGGCCTCCAACATTCAAATTGATCGTTGGAACACTGTTACCATTTGGTAATGGTTAATTTCGACAGTTACCGCTCAGTACAACCCTGTATCGCCCGATACGGGTCCAAATGCTTGATACCGCCCGGTAGCGGGCAGACCGCGTGCCAGTCTATTGGTGGACCGATATGTACCACCCGTACCAAGCAGTAAGTACAGTACGGTATTGCAATCCTTGCTTTGTACACAACTTTTCCAAGCCATATGTATGAGGGAGGAGTTATATGATCAGGAACACTAGAAAGCCATTATTAATAATAACTTGTAAGATTAGTTGAGAGTGGTGCATATGTTTATGTATCTGGAAACAGATACTGTGATTCATAGCCAATGAGTTGCAAAATTTCAATATTTATCTGGGTGTCTTTTGTTTTCTGGAATCCGGTGTCTATTTTTTTTTTTTTCAGATTGAAAGTTGATTGACAATTTGGCATTTATCCTCTTGCTGTATTAACCTATGAGTAGTCTAGTAGTCTGTCCTTTAGGTGTGCTGAATCCTGAATGTATAGTTATAAGTTATAACTAACATAGAACATACCCTTCTTAGGACAATACTTTTTTGTTTACTGGTTGGCTTGACATGGTTCTTGCAGGAACTTGAGAGGATGCTTGCTGCAAAACAAGCATCCTTGCCACAAGAGCCTTCTTCAGATGATGAAAATGCTGTGACCCTTCTTGTGCGAATGCCTAATGGTAGTCGGCGTGGACGTCGCTTTTTGAAATCTGACAAGCTTCAGGTTGACCATTTGGATTGATCATGCATTTGGCAATTTTCTAGCAACATTTGTTTATTTATATGTTTTTTTTGTTACTTTGTTAGTCACACTGCTGCCATTTGTTGCAGTTTCTTTTTTATTACATTGACATTGGAAAGGTGGTTAAGCCTGCCTCCTACAGATTGGTAATACTTCCTTTTGATCTTTTGATTTGTTGGTCTATTTATAAATGCAGTGCCTTTCAGGTTTTAAGTACTCTATATGTTCTCAATCTTTGATTGGCATGTTTGGTCTTGTTTTGGGTAAATCAATCTATTTGGAACTCGCATAAGTGCAATGTAGAATCTTAGGTGCCATGGTATTATGCAACTCTTATTTACATGTGACTGATGTGCTGTCATATGTATATGGATATAGGATCCTTCTACTTTCTCAAAATGAATTGGACTTAAATGCTAGAAGTTTCTTAACAGATGAAATTCTGCATGTTTAGCACAATGTATGTATTAGTATAAAGTGGGTGGAATATTCAATTAAAATGAAAATTTTATAACTGCTGTCATGGGCATTAATGCTGAAAGGCATGTATAAATGTGAAGTTTTCTAATTAAAGAACATTTTAGGACTATGTGAATCTATATCTGCTTGGCCCATGTAACTGGAAGCAAGTGGTTTATTACACGGAACAAGAAAATAATGTGGATGTATAATCAAATGATTTCATGTGATGAAAACCTATGTCAATAGAGTCGAAACCAATGTGTTGTACGTCTGGATTTAATGAATAATACTGCTTGGTAGTTGACAGCTATCTTTTTTCATTTGTTTCCTTTTTTCAATGGTCTCTCCTCTCTTTCCCCCTCCTTTTTCTTTTGTTACTCCCCTCGCTTTTTTTCTCTGCATACCGCCTGGTACTATTATCATATTTCTATTTTTTTTCAGCTGGCAATTATTTATTTATTTTTATTTTCCCTGTTTTTTCCTTCCTTGCTTCTCTCTCTCTCTTTGTCTCATCACTTACAAGACTTGTCTAGTCAGTTTTTCCTTTAAGCGACAGATGATTCTTTTGTTTTGTATTTGAAAGCCAATAACGGGGCCTTTTAGAGGCTTATGAGTGACTCCAAACCCATTGTCACCTTGTCTTCTTCTAGCAAAATGGTGTCACGATGTATGCAGACATAATATGTCGGTACACCGACATGGACCAACCCATATGGGGACCATGGACAACCATGTTTGTGATTCCCAAAATTGCATTCCTTGGTCAAAACCACAAGCTGAACCAGTACGGCTATGGTATCCAAGATTGTATTCGTTGATCAAAACCAGGGGTCTCAATTTCAATGTCTACCACCCGGTACGGGCGGCACATATCGGTTCGAGAGGATATCGGTACACGGACTACCCTCTATCAGGCGGTACCAGTGTTTTGACCTCGTACTGGGCAATACGGGGTCTATACCGAAATTCGACCATTATCGAGGCATATCGACTAGTACCGAGGTGTATCGATCAGTTTGGTTTCAGATTTCGATCGTTACCAAGGCATACCGGTTGGTATGCCTCGGTATGTTTGTACCGTTACCTCCAGGTATTTTTGGAGGTTTTTCAGAATTTTTGAGCGTACTGTCGGTATGCCTTGGCATATCGTCGGTATGCCTCGGTACGTATTGTACCAAGCAGGGCTCGATACATCGGTACGAACTGAAATTGAGAACCTTGATCAAAACTGCCAAATTTCTTGTCACCAAAATGATCCCTTGCTTTTTATGGTTCGGTCTAGTTATTATAGGAATTCTATTGTTATATCTAGGTCAAGAATGAAATGGGACTGAAGTGTTTTTCTAAGTTGACACTTATGATAGTTTAGTGTTTAATTATCAACACTTAAGTGTGTCATGATATTTTTTGGTTTTTGTTTGAAAGACTGACTAATGAAAAACAGAAGTAGAAACTTAAGGAAGAGGACATAAGAAATGATTTTGGAGAATATTCTTGTATGTCTGTTAAAGTTAGGTCTATGCTGGTACTTCATACGTCTTTGATGATGTAAGTTAATCCTAAGGCAGATACAAAGAGCACACTGAATAATCGACTGGTTTTTTTGCTTCATTCAAATGAAGCCTCTAAGGATCTTGTTCATTAATTCTGTTTCATGTGTGTTGTAACTTGTGCTAGAGCCAGCACTTTCCTTGGACAGGTGAGTTAACCAAGATGCATACCTGGGTTCATACCTCCAGGTTCATAGTTCTGGAGGTGATTTACTTTTTGACAGTCGGCTGTACTCATGTTCTTCTCAGGCCTAATGGAATAATTTTGGGGCATTTTTTTGTATACGTGTTTGTTTTTCATGGTGCATTCTGGATAAGATAGTGTTTGAGTAGTTGATGTTTATCTCCTGACCATTTGGCTGCGAAGAATACAATTAGTTCTCTACCATCTGAATGTTGATTTTTGACTTTGATCTCTATTAAATAGAAGTTGATGCTTTAATGCTGCATGACAAAAGCATCATAGAGAAGGATGGTTGTTGGTTGTTGAACTGTAGTTAGAAGTTAGAACTTTACATTTTATCTAATTTTGCATCTATTTGTCTGCATACAAACTCCAAGGCATATTCATAATAATTGTCCAGATGAGTTGACGGAATAGCATACTGTCCTTTACTCATTGGAACTGTAGATTGTGAAATATTAGAAACATCTTGAACAATAACTAAATTTAGAAAGAAACTTTGAATGTTCTTTGATTGAAAAGGTGGTGGATTTTGAAGTGAGGAATTTGAAAGATGAGATTGGACGGTGAGGATTCTCAAAGTACGAGTGAAGACATTAACATGACACAAGAAGGTTCAAGTTTCCTAAGGGAGCAGACTATTTACTTGTATGAATAGTAAGTACCAAGATATGGAAACTAAAAAGAAGAAGCAGGGTTGGGGGTGGGGTTGGATATGGAAATCAGGTGTGGCAGACTATTTACTTGTATGAATAGTAAATACAAAATTAGACACCAACCCGAGCCTTTATTCTGATTTGTCGGTAAAAGTGGACTTGGAGAAGCGAGATTTGGAAATTAGAAAGCGGCAGACTATTTACTTGTCTGAATAGATGAATAGCACGCCACTATTTCCTCTCCATTGTTTCTGATATGATAACCTGTACCTGCACAATCAAACTTGATTTTTTTGGAAGTGAGGCTGGGGTTATCGAGCCCTAAAATCTTGATATTTTTTTTCCTAGATGGCTGTTTCTCGTCTTACAGTTGCAGTACTACTTTGGCCTTTACAGCTCTGATATATGAGGCTTGATTTTCAATATTCAACTATTGCACTTACAGTAACATATTGATCCGATTTTTAATGACAACAATGTCTGCTCTATGTAGCCTTGAAAATTTTATTCCATTGCAATGAATCCATAATGCTGAAAAATGGATATGTTTTGTTATCTATCAGAAGCTATTTTTATCTGGTTATTATGTATGCATCATGTGATTTCATGTATACATGGATCTTTCTTTATTCGCCTTGAGTTCAGTATCAGCATTATTGCCTCTCACTACACTACTTTAAATCTGACAGGTGAGGCCATATCCTCGCCGTGCCTTTACTGAAGGAGAAAGTGAACTATCTCTGAGTGAACTGGGCCTGACTAGCAAGCAAGAGGTTTTGTTTATAGAGTTGATTTAAATACTGCTAGTTGGATGACATGCTTGCAAGTACTTGAACTATAGGTTAACACATCACATGAAAAATCGGACACGATGGTGGCATTTGCAGACCATTTGGAGATTGTCATTATAAGTATTTGGGTGAATGCATGTTTTTATGTGGAGACTTGGTCATACTCCATTTGGTGGGACTTCAGAATTGGTTTAATGTCTATGTTTGCAGTAGGTGCCCACCCCCCTCTTACCCCCCAACAAAAAAAAAAAACTGTGTACATATAAAGATGGTTTATAACGAACCATTGTCTCTCTACCAGGAAGTAGAGAAAGGTAATAAAAAGAAACTAATATTATCTTCTTTGTAAGCTCAAAGTGCTCGTGATTTCGTTTGTTATTGTTGTTGTTATGGTCTGGTGATTTACAGAATACAGGAACTGTTTCTGCTACGCACAGCAGGAAAGAATACTGCTGCTCTCATATTTCTACAGTTTGTTCGCCTACTTTGATGAAAGAGGACACGGCCTTTCCAGGTAACATGTGCATGTCAATCCGAATTCATTATTTTATTCACGACTCCACATAACACTTTACTTCAGAAGAACCGAATTACTAGTGTAGACAGATTGACAAGGATGACATTTGGGTTTCATGTTCATGATGAACATAATTGTTTTCGTAATAACCAAGCATGGCTTCTCCAATTAGGTGGTATTTGGTGAAAGGGCTAGTTGGTTTGAAATGCTTGTTTCTACGCAATCATTCAATTAATGTTTTATATTTGTTACATCGTAGTGGGAGTTACCTCATCACATAGCTAAGTCATTTGATTGATCATTCTTTTTTGATAAGGTTATAGGGTTTTATCATAGAAGTAGAAAAAGAAAGGGATGTTTACTTCGGAGGAATCGGCCTCATGCGGTTTGTCAAAAGCTAGACTAATATTTCATAGATAGATGAAAAGAAACAAATACATCCATATTTATAGAGTTTCACTCCGGATTCTATCATAACTTGGACTCCTAATAAATAAATAAATAAATCTCAAATAAACTCTTATCCGACTAATTAGACAAACTCAATAAAATATTATTCAAAGTTAGGATCTTAACAATTTCTCCTCCTTCAAATCAGTTTTATCCTTAAGGTTGAGCAACATCAAACTCTGAAAGCTTTTCTTTCAGTACTTCAGTCACAAGATATTTACGACGCATCACAACTCGTTGATCAAGTAAGTACGGTCTCCACTTATTGATAGTGTAAGCAATAAGTCAGTCTTCTGAAAAACCTTATCCATTCGATGGCTAGAGGTAGTCGTGATCTTACTTCCACGTCTTCCTTTTAGGATCAATTGTTTTCCATTAATAAAAAAAATCATAATTAGTTTAAAAAAATTTCAAGAAACATCACCCAGGGTTGATAGCCATTCAATTCTAAGCACCACTTCGAAGTCTTCCAAGAGTAGCAAAAAGAAATCCACAAAAAGAAATCCACAAGCAACTCTTGGTCTTATATAATCAATTTTATCTTCAAACATTTGCTATCACAAGTTAAAATTCGTCCATCAACGACCTTTACTTTGAATTTGGCAGTCTTCAATGTGGTAGACCAATCGATTAGTCTTCAATGTGGTAGACCAATCGGTTAGCAATCTTATTGTCCAAAACTTATTAGTGCTACTAATATTAATTAAAATTGTAACATGTTGATGTTTCAAAGTTCCTCAAACTTTCATAGTTTACGGGTTAGAGTAGCCGACTAATATATGCACTATATGCATGATAGGTTCAACATCTTTATCAGAATCCATATCTTCATGATCGGAGTCCACATTGTCACCTTCTGGTTCCATTCCAATTGGTTCAATCATCAAAAGTTGCCCTTGTTTATATCGGTGCTCCCTACTCCATTTTTCACAATAGTGCCAACACAAACCTTTCGTTGATCTTTCCTCGAGTTCCTCTCGGGTTAGTCTTCGGGTGTTAGTATTTCGATTAGGAATAGATGGGGCGGGTGGCTTGTTGATCATCTGTTTGTCGTCAATTCTATTTCGACGATTCTCCCTGCTGAATTTTTCCTCATACAAATGTGCAAATAAGATTGCAGTTGTCATAGTGCGGGGTTGGCGAGCTTTGGCTTCACATTGGATATTTGGATTAAGTCCTTCCATAAATGTTCCCATAAGTTATCATTCGGACTAGTCTTTGGCTTGATTTGACAATCGTTCAAATCTGTTATGATGTTCTAGCACTGTAGAAATCTGACGAATTTTAGCGAGCTGTCCATCAACATTCTCATATTCAGATGGTCCAACGCGGACGAGAAGCCCTCTCTTAAATTGCTCTCACGAGGGGACCCTATGAAGGTTTCGTACTATTGTATTGCATCTCCATCTAGTTGGATTGAAGTTATTTCCACCTTGGATTCTTCTGGAGTTTTGTGAAAACGAAAAATTATTTCTGCCCTAGAGATCCAACTGGTCGGATCCCCATCTTATGTTCAATTTTCCCATCAATCATACTATTTTGCCCACGAGGGTTCCTTTTTCTTGTGTCTCCAGATCGGTTCAGCGTAAGACTTGAATTTTCATTTTGCTGAAATTTGTTGAAGCTCTCCAATAGGCTCCTTTTGAATTCATTAAGGGTTTCCTGCAACTAGTTTTCAATCCTAGTTTCCAAGGCTTATAGTTGGGCTTTTACTGAGTTGTCAATATCCATTGTGTAGGATTGCAGATCTGTAATCCCCAACTCTTGTTTCTAGTGTCGGGTCAAGGGCATCAGCACTGTCCTATTTGGTGCTACTACTATGATGCCAGTCGGTGGCAGTGATGTGGGAGTGAAGGGTTGTTGCAAGGATGTCGATGAAGCCTTGTGCATCGAGAGGCTAGGAGGCAGCGATGGTGGTGCAACTAGGAGCAACGTCGTCGAGGGCTTGCTGTGGTCGTTGGGAGGTGATCGCGCGATTGCGATGGGACGAGACGCTGGCGACCATGCGATTGGGACGAGCGTTGGCGAGCGGGAAAGAAGAAGGTTGTGGGAGCGCTGAGGATCAGTGCGAAAATCATAGCCTATGTGCAATGATGTTTGTAGCAAGAGCAGAGGAGACGAAGATGAGTTGTAGAGAAAGCGCAACAACGACAACGAAGGGAGGGAAGAAGAAGGGGTTGATTAGGTAGTTGTTGCGATTATGCGGTTGGTTAGCAATGGACGCCAAGTGAGGAAGGGATCGATTGGGAAGTCACGACTGGTTAGCAACAGAGGAGAAAACAATGGCGATTGACGATTGCAACAAAAGGTGTGAGGAGGCAATAAGGGGTTTGCCCTATTTCTGTTGTTGCGTGGGTGAGATGTCGAGGATTAGGAGCAACAACGATAGCCCTTTCGCGCTCAAGTGGGATGAGGCGAATGTTGAGGGCTGAGAGGCACGTTGCCGGAAGGGGATGAGGAACTACAACGAGACATCGAGGATTAGGAGCGGCGACGATAGCCCTTTCTCGCTCCAAGCAGGATGGGGCTGTTGTTAGACTTCTTCTCTCTCTTTTGTTTTTTTTATGATGATGATGATAGCTGCGACAAAAGTATTGTGAGAAATTACAACGAGAACACCAAGGATCGCTACTCTAATACCATATGATAAGACCGTAGGGTTTTATCATACAAGAAGAGAAAAAAAATAGAATAATCATTTTGAGGGGATCGATCACCTTGATCACTTCGAGGTGATCAATCTCCTAGGTTTATCAAAAGCTAGAATAATATTTCATAGATAGATGAAAAGAAATAGATCCTAACATTATTCTCTTGATTCCCTAATTATGTCATCATGCAATTAATTCATCACAAAGTATTGATACATGAACGATCTATCAAACCTGTGAAGCCAATGATCGAAACACATACCAAGTTCAATCACACATGGGATTCCAGAAAAGTGGCGTAGTTCAAATAACTGCTCGTGAGAGTCCTGGATGCAGTAGCTAATAGTTTAGTGTAATGGAAATATACTAAATAACAAAAACACCTCTCACCCTTCTGATAAGATACAATCTGAAACTAAGAAAGACCTCGGCAGGCCGAATATTTTGTTTCGTAGAAACACTCTGAAGGTCTTGGTGCCTGATCGTGGATAAATATCAAAGCCCCAATGTTCCAGAAACCTATATATTCAAAAGACAAAGATGAATTAGCCTAATTTTTTCTCGAAATGCAAGGGATAAATGCTAGAGAGAATTAAGTTAAAAGCCAAAAGAGGAACCTTAAATATCTGTATGCGTGGATATACACTGCTGTCAGCCACCTCCTGGAGCTCTCGAAGATTAAAGCACATGGGACACTGAGGTGAACCCGGGCGCACGGGGAGGGGAGTCTTTTAAGGGCTTTATCCTAAGGTTAGAACGGTCTAGATAAAAGGCTGTCTTCAAAAAAATTAAATGACATAGACTGTATAGAAAATGAATGAACAAATACATCTAATGAAGTATTATACCTTAACGGCATGGATCCTAAGACCACACCGCTACAGTTCAGAGCAGCGGTTGCACTCTCAGCCTGAAATTACAAGCTCAAATGAATTTTGGCATCAGACTTGAAGTTAAATTGACAAAATAATGATTTATCATATACATAAACAAAACTTAAGGAAAATGAATAACACAAATCAGAGCCTTACATTCCATTTGATATCAAACTCATGGTCAGATAACTCTAAACAAGTATCTAAGTGAAAGTAAATTTTAAGAAAACATTATATAATTCAGCTTGAATTTATCAAGCCATAGATGCTAACCATCACAAACTCCACAAAAGCAATCCTCGTCGAATGTTGACAATCGCCAAGCACTCTTACGCGGTAAGCCTGCAACATTCACCGCACACCATTAATTTATTTTAGTTTACATTCTTAAATCAGCATATGATATCATATATCAATCCACAAGAAAGACCCCATTATCTTTTATTTTATATTTTTAAATCAACATATGAAATATATATAACTTAGTTCATGCAAAAGTTATGGAATCACATGACAATGCAAGTGGAACCAACCTCTCCACAAATAGATTCGAAGAAGAGTTTAAGATCTGCCTGAGAAACCTATATCAAACAAAAGATGTGATGACCCAAGTATGAAGAAATAAGCAATTTGTTCTGACATAAAAATGATTAAATTGAACAATCAATACTATCATCAACCTTCTTGTCAATATTTGTACAGTAGACAGTCCTTGAACACATCAACGACCTGCATCAATACTTTATTTAGAAGTGTTATGCTCTTTGATGAGACATGAAGAGTATACAAGTATCTCACCTGCCTGCAGTTGATGAAATGTGCTGCAAACTGTTCTACAGTGACATAAATATAAAGCAGAAACATACATCACAGACTCCGTTCTGAAAGTTTAGAAACGTTAAATGTGTTGTATTGCAACAAATCATTTCAAGTTCTCTTCCCATAGCATTAAAAATAATATCGAATATGAGACATGTTTCAAAGTTTCTTCGGTACACTGCAAACATAAATTTTATGAAAGCATGATTACACAAGGCTGGCAAATGGCAAAAGAAAACATGGAACATCTGCCACCTTTTCAAAACCAGTTATTGCCTCAGATCAATGAACTAGTGATGCCATAATTTTACTAGTTCTCTCAGATGATCAAGGACATACAGGACTGAGTGAGATACAAACCATATATATTAGATGCAGGTCTAAGTTCAACACTGAGAATTTGGCAATTTAAATGAGAATAGGTCCTTCCCAAAACAAGTTCAATATGGAATAGAAATGTTTGAAAAATGTAATTGTCAAAACTTGGCAAAATTTGATCTGGTACTGTCTCACAGACTAGGCTAGAAATTTTGCGAACATAATTCAGGATCGTCTCGTAAACTAGGGTGAGACATGCGGATGTGCAAAACTATGTCCTTGAGTCGAGGAATTATCCATTTCTTTTTATTATCTTTTCATTATTATCTTCCTTTCCCCTCTTTACCTCTATTCCCAAATAAATAATTAAAACCCATCCTATTATCCATTTCTTCTTATTACCTTTGCGTTATAATCTTACTTTCCCCTCTTTTCTTCTATTCACAAATAAATAATTAAAACCCATCCTACAGCATAAAGTTTCAAAACCTTGTCTGCCAATAAGATCAAGATAAAAGTCTAGTTTAACCCAAAAATAGCATAAGAGTGATGTAGATTGAGATGTGTAAGGAATCAATCATTTAAAGAATACCACAAGAGATGGTCAATGAGCATTTATGCTGAGTCTACATGCTGTGTCCGGAGCGAGGATGTCCAAAGGCCAGCAACACATAAGGGAGAAAAAGGAATTAACAAAAGGAAAAAGACATGATATGATCATTGACCAAAGCTCAATCCAAAGCCATCTGTAAATATGCTCCCGAGATATGTTCAAATGATCAAATTAAAGGACATATAGCACTGATAAATTCTGGATTAGCCTAACTACCTGATTGATGATTGATGTCTGAGACGTACACAGTTCTAATCACTTCGTCTCGCTGTGCCAAGCTAGTCCGGCTATTTATCCGATGCTGCTTTCCATCACCATATCCATTCTTCTGAAGAAGAAAAGCACCAAAACATCAAGATCGGAAATATGTTACGAATTAGCACAGAGAAAAGACACGGAAACGTAACAAAAAGATCCCATCCAAACACCTTACACGCATCCCACAATTCCGCACTTGGTTGCTCACCCAAAACCATTGGCATAAAACCCTCCGTCACCGCCGCCGGCCGCGCCGCACCAATTCCCTTGTCCCGAGAGAGACGGGAGTACGAACTCCTCCGCCATCGGGTTCAGCCTCGAGAGCAACTCCTCTAAATCCATCATCTCCCGCTTAAACCTTTCGCTTCCAGAGACGACGCCGTTGGGCCTCTGCGACGCCAATGCCGACACGGCCGTAGCCCTGTCCCTGGCTAGCCCCCGATCCAGCAGAGGCTCCAAGTGGAAATCGACCGAGCCGTCGGGGTACTAGCAGAGTACGGGGAGCCCGGCGGCGTCGTAGGCGGAGGCCAGATCCTTGGGGCTACAGGGCTCCTGTGCTCGGCCATGGCCGCCACCAGTGGAGGGGCTCCCGGTCGCCACCAGATCGACGCCGCTCGTTCTCTCAATGGCGGGCCATGATCGCAATGCCCAACTAACCAGTTTCGTTTCTCCACCTTCTTCCTCTTTGGTGAGGTATTCAATTGTAACATAGAAAAAGACTAAAGAGGGGGGAAACTTAGGAGAGGGTCGTCCGTTGGCGTACGACCAATTGGACGACGGATTCTTGAGGTTTTGGTGGGGACGGAGGTGGAGGCGGTTACCGGACTCTCTCTCTCTCTCACTCCCGTTTCTATTGTCCATTTCTTACCTTAAAGAGGACGGCTGGATTTAGCTTTAAGCTCCGTAAATTTTGTTGATCCCACGGACGGAAATTTTCATATATGCCGCGGTCTAACAACCATCGTGTCCTGACACCTATAAGATAAAATATGTAGTGATTTCCCTACCCATTCCTGTCACCCGCATCAAGGGTGGATCAGATCATCGGAACCGACGGTGGAACCCACTATAAACTCTCAGGTAAAAAAACCAGAGGCCATGACGTCAGAGCCCAGGTGGATGCAACATGGCCGAACGGGTATGACACGGCACGGTGAACACACCTGGAAAAAGTGCCAAGACCAGGCAACAGTCAAACTCGAGTCTCAGGAGCCATACATGATCAACATAAGCCGGTTAACATGAACTCCCAACCAAAGAAGACTCGAAATAAGTTTCAGCCAGAATTGTGCTGCGAAAAAATGGGCAGCCCGGTTACCCTCTGCAATGGTCGCGCAGTTTTTGGCGCTTGTCATATACATTAGTAACCTTGTGAGCAAGAAAGAAGCCATCCCACAGTCACTCTTGCTGCTCATATATTTGCATGTAGGCTTCAGAGAGAGCAACCATTTGAGGAAGAGTTTCGGTGACGTGGAGGTCCTGCATTTCATACCTGAAGGGAAAAACGATGCTCAACAAGGTTTCAGAAATACCAAACAATAGCACCGATGAAATTTACTTTGATCGCACAATACCAGAGCTCTTCTGATTTTCGCTGCACGAAAACTCTATAACATCCCTCTCCGGGCTTGCCATCATGAACTATGTTCCCTATGATATCATATTTTGATCGCAACTTCTTGTTCTCCTTTGGTGGGGGCAATGGAATGTAATCCTTCAATTCAAGATTCTTCACAGGAAAGTTGACTGAAAGAAGAAAATTCTCCACAGTCAATAACAACATTGGTGGTAAGAACTAAAAACACCTCATGTATTGAAAAAGAATTTATAATATACCTAGTGTCGGGTTCTTTTCTATGAAGAAATTATTTTTTGTAAATCGACGCATATGAAGAATTAGATACTTGGGCAGTCTGATGACACGATATCTCATCCTTGCTATACAAGGCCTCACAACCTCTGTGATAGTCTCACCATCGAACTTCTTCAATATGTTGAAGAGGGGAACCTACAAAAAAATATATCAGATTAGTGTTTCCATCAGTGTAGGAACTTCAGCACCAAGTTCATGGTTAACTATAGGCATCATAAAATTGTAGAAACTTTAATGCCAGAAAGATTCATTGGCTGTTTTCCACATGTCCTGTTATCAAATATAGAACAAGTATGAGAAAGCACTATAAAATCCCCATATGATTAAGGCAAATCTTAACCCTATAACAAAAAGTATGCAGTGTAAACTTGCAGATCGTGAAAGGGTAAACCTAAGCTTTAAAACATACACCAGAAATTAAGGGTAATCGCCACTCTAAAATATCTCCAGGCCATGCCATGGTCCCAGGTGACCAGGTTCAAGGATTTTTGTCAGAAAGAGCAAGAATTTCTTGTATCATATTCTTAATTTAATATTAAAAGGAAACAATAATCTCAATATGCTACTCAATTGAAATGCCACAAAATGTAATTTAAAACATGAAATCAAAATCAAGTCAACTATGCAAAAGCATCCTTTAGAGCCCATTGTTCTTTTGCCAATGAACAGAAAATCCAGAAGCACAACTGAAATTCTGCTTAACACTCTTTTGCAATCCTTAATCATTTTTTGGCTCCATATAATCCAGCTATACACAGCTAATGCCTCCATATAATTCAGAAGATTTGAGCTCTACATCTTTTCTTTGCATCTCTCTTTAACTTTCTTTTATAATTTATACATTACAACGTTCTTTAAAATGAATTAGAACCGGCATAAACTATTCTAGTAAGTCGAAGTTAAGGGGACTCGCCAATCATACATAAGCAAAAGTTTTAGAGTATGACTCCAAGAAAATGCACACTTATGCATTATCTATCAATTTAAGTTTATAAAGCATGGGACAGAATCGTGCAACATACGTACTATAGATATGCCGACATGAAATATCTTTTAAAAGTAGGATAAGACATGGCATGAACAAAGGCAATTTATACATGTTATGGTTTTCTTCATTACTACATGTTATTGTAAATATATGCTCTGTAGAATATAGACAATGCAATTCTTGCAAGTAGGATATAACACACCATGAACAATGGCAATTTATACATTCTTTTCTATATTATGGGTTTTACTGAAAATATATATTTTGTACAATATAGACTATCCATAATAATCATGTACATATACAAAGTATAACAAACATTCAAATAAATAGTAAACTTTCACAAATGTAGTTCAAATCAAGGTTTTACACACAGATCTGCACAGTGCACACCAATCGATACTTAACGGTCCGAACAAAAGCCAATATGGGACCACATGACACCGGGCAGTACGGGTAGTTATACCACCCGATACACTGGTACCATACTGGTCCAATAGATCACCAAAATCAATACCGAACTGTGTTTTAAACATTTGTTCAAATGTCAACATCTAACATAAAGGAGCAAGTCAAAAGACTAAATCACATATATATTGCCAACATGTAACATAGATACACATAATAACACTTATTGGTAGATAATAAAAGAGTATCAATACGTTCTGAACTACTCAACACATTTTAAGAAGTCTATGACAAGTATTGAAGTGCACATACTTCATATCCTTTGGTAGAGTTCCTACCAATTTTAGTTCCACCTACAATATCATTTCAGAAAATGCTGGAGACTACTTCGGAATGAACTATTTACTAAACTCAATCTCTGGCAGCACCCAACATGTGGCCAAAGCCTAAGGCCACCAACCATCAGGATGTACAGTTGGAAGAAGAAAGAGAGAACTAAGGTGCTGCTCACCTGATGATTAAATGATATTATTCTCACCTAAGATAAGATACACAAGAGTTTACAATGTATGCACTTTGACACTCACAAGAACGAACGAAACTCTGTAAGGTTTAGAAAAATTTATGTTTCACTAGATAGTTGCAATTATAACATGAACATTTTCATATAAGATTCAATTAAAATTAAGCTGAGACATCTATAATACGCACCTGAGGTATAATGTTTTTCTCCATTGCATCCTTAAAAAGAGGTGGTGGTGGCAAATCAAGACCAAGCATTAGGAATGGTACTCTAGATGCTTCCCTCACAACATTATCAATTGATGATCCACCCTCTGCAACAGTTACATTGTACTGCTCCTCATCATTATCTTTCTTCTCGATAAGAAGTTTCGTCTGTATCTCTTTTACAACCTCCAATTCACCCTGCAATGTAAAGTAATCAACATGATGAAAAAGGGTAAAGAAAGATAAACGATTTGGGGGTGCAGCCGGGAAGGAACCTGAAAGCAGTCATAAATAATGCTTCGATCCTTTTTCTTTGAAATTCTTAGTTGTGCATGCAACGTGTTCAACAACCAGGACATAAATTCAACAGGATCTGATTGAACACCTATTTGGAAACGCTTATTACTGACTTTCATAACTGCTTGTAAAAACTCATGGGGGCTAACCTGAAAAATAAAAACCAATGAGAAGCACTACCTCCAATCAAATAGCAACATAAAGAAAAAGATGTCTTCTTAAGGAGCTAACCTGTCCCTTGAAGTTCCTTGCATGCCAAATTTTTCGTGTAAGTTCTCCAAATCGATGAACAAGTGGAGATTTACTATGTTGATAGTTCTCAGGGATTAAAAAAAAGTTCCTCAGAGGAGTCACTCTCATTAAGGACTGAATCGTGACATTCACAAAATCGGTCTCCTTAATATTGTTGAGACCCACCTAAGAACATGACACAAATTGATGAGTGCCTAATTTTTTATGCTTATAGCTAATTATACTAATCCTGAAAATGCTTCAATAGCTTGATATAATTGTAACAGCACATGAACTGATATCATGACACTCATCTTAATGGAAATAAGCCTTAATTACAGTATGTAAAGCTTTGGTTACATTTGCACCATGTGCAGCAAAAAAAAAGGTCAGTAGTCAGACATTTCCACAGAGCTACTCTAGTTTTCAATGTAAACATGGGTTCAACAATGTCTATTGTTTATACACAGTGATGATCGATCAGTACGCCTGGGATCCTCAAAAATCTGCAGCCCTTGTACAGAATTACAGACAAGAAATATGCCTACCAACAGACTCTCCCATAGATTTTGTTTATCCAATTCAACTGGAAGGTAGCTAGTACAGGAACAAACTTTGGATAAACATTTTATCAACACAGCATGGTATTGTAGATGCTGTAAGTGTATGGAAGTAGAACATACCATTCCAGGCAGATAGTTCGACCCATCCAGAGCTCTTGACCATTGCCTGTTTTCATCAAGGTGCAGAACTTGTTCTTTCGAAAACCTGAATGAAAAAACTGCACAAAGTTGGTCTAAGTAAAATAAATTCCCATGGCTCTTGGAACAGCAAAAAGACTGCCCAGTATTTAGAGGTAACAACATAAATCAAATCAGTTAACAAAATCAACGCCAAAAAAGATCATGATAAGAAGAAAATAAAGCACTAAAAGAAAATCAATGGAATCAATTAATGTTTCTGTTATAACTACAGTACATATAAATGTGAACATCATAATTTTGAGAAGCCAAATAATATTTTTACTAAGAATGTTCCAGTTGTAGGTTAGGAGAATACAAAAAAACAAGGAAGCAAATTACCATGTGAAAGGAGAAACTATCCTTATAATGAACATGTACACTTAAAGAAAAATACATCAAACATAAACAAGGATTGACTTGAGTGGACAACTTGCATAAAAGTAATTAAACAGACGAGTGGAAGAGACATAACAAAATGTGAACAAGAACAGAAGAGAAATAATGATTTAAAGTTCCCAATATATAATATTGTGAAATAAGACGGAAAACATGACATGGTGACAGCAAGTTATAACTGTATATCCTCAATATACCAAAAGCTATATTCTATGGAGATATGTTTTGTATAATTTAGTCAATTTGTTACCATTAAATAAAAAAGAAATATTGGTCACAGGTTCTACCAAATCAGAAACAAGGAAATTTGTTCTCGTGACATATATTCCACTGAAATTCATCAGACTGAAGTTTTTCCCATCATCCAAATAGAAACAATTAACCAGTTTCTTTTATGTACAAAGACCAAAAGGATCTGTTTCTTTACTATATATCTCTTATTGCACTTTTTTATTCTACGATTTGTACCTCAAAATTAGGTTATTTTATTTCTCATATTTAGACTACAATGAATACTCTTCCATTCTTCATCCCCTTCATACACAAATTTTGTTAACTCTTCTGAAACCTCATGCTTCAAAATCTGTTAAAAACTGGGCTTGTGCTAATTCTTTATTAGATTACCTACATTACAGGTAGGATCAACACTGTGGTATAGTATGTGTCTCAACCCCTTTAATGGCAAATCCTGCTTGTATATATATATATATATATATATATATATATATATATATATATATATGAATTAAAATCATGAACCTTAATATGAGACCTTAGGAAAAAATTATCAAAAGTAGGATAAGACTTGAAACAAATATCTCTGAAATTCAATTTAGTTTTATGCCTAGAAGATCAACCATAGAAACTATTTATTTATTAAGACAATTAATGAAAAAGAAAGGTTTACATATGGTTTTTATTGACTTAGAGAAAACCTATGATAGGATTCCTAAAGATTTATTATGATGAGTTTTAGAAAAGAAAGGTGTTTCCATTAATTATATTGATGTTATTAAAGATATGTATGATAATGTAACTACTAGTATTAGAACAATAGGAAGTGTGTCTAGTGAGTTTCCTATTAGCATAGGATTACACCAATGATCCACATTAAATCCCTACCTTTTCATATTGACAATGGATGAACTTACCAATCACTTACATGATAGACCTTCTCGGTGTATGTTATTTATTGATGATATTGTTTTAGTTAATGAGAAACTAAGTGAAATTAATTATAAACATGAGATATGAAGGCAAGCCTTGGAAACTTAAGGTTTTAGATTAAGTAGGACTAAAACTGAATATATAAAATACAATTTTAGTGATTCTAGAAATAGACAAGAGAATATAGTTAAATTGGAGGACAAGAAATCCCATTAAGCAAAAGCCTTAGGTATCTTGGATCAAATATTCAACAAGATGAATAGATCGATGAAGATATTATTCATAGAGTAAACACACGATGGTTAAAATGGCAAGGAGCGTCAAAAGTCCTATGTGATCATCGGATACCTTTAAGATTAAAAGAAAAATTTTATAAGACAATTGTGAGACTAATAATGTTTTATGGATTTGAGTGTTAGAGGTTAAGAAAAAATATATACAAAAAATTTATGTTGTCGAGATAAGAATGTTGAGATAGATGTTTGGAGTCACTAGGAAATATGACAAAAGAAATACTTTTATTTATGTATAACTTTGTATCAATTCGATAAATGATAAGATGAGAGCAAATCATTTAAGATGGTATGAGCATGTGCTAAGGAGACTTTCAGATTCGATAATCTGAAGAGATGAATATTAGTGATACGAGGAGAGATAGAGAAAGACCTAAAAAGACTTTAATAGAAATTATAAACAAAGATTAAGTACAATGAACCTAAATAAATAAATTACTTTTTATCGATCTCAATGGCGACAAAAAATTCATGTATCCAACCCCAAATGGTTGGGACTTATGACTTTGTGTGTGTGTATATGCATACATACATATATATACATACATATATATATCTTCAATACAAATTGTTCTTTAGTGGATCACAATTTTATATATGAACTTAAATCAGTAAAAGATGATATGCAACTACATTTTATACGATATGAAGATGTAGAGAATCATTATGCTAAATGGTATGAAGATATGCAACTCTATTTTACATGCAAAAGCTCCCTCTAATTCCACAACTCTCCATCTGTTAATAAATTTTGTGCAAATTTATTGTCTGTAATCTACAGCCCAATTATAACAAACCCCAAAGAAAAAAAAAATACAAAAAAGGAAAAGAGATCCAAGACCTTGTGGAATATAAAGAAAAAGGAAAAAAAATGTTAATGTTGGTAACTGTGTTTTTAAGAATCAAATCAAATCTAGATCCATCATATTCCTCTATACTTCTACCTTGCAATAGGTGCATCTTACTTTTAGTCAGGTAAACTGCTGAGCAACAAGAATGGTTTGATCATACATAATATTGCAACATCCAGAAGAAAAAAGAAAGAACTGTAGATAATACCACACGCACCTTGGGTTTAGAACATGTCGGATGTCATCCAATGATGGATCATCTATTTCATATCCATCAGGAAGGCAATAAACTTTTTCAGTTTGAAGATTGATGTATACATGGTGACCTGCTTCAAGGCTATGTGTATATGCATGAGAATTCAGACCTCTTCCTTGGTAGTACTTTCCACAAACCAAGCATGCATAAACGTTTAAGTTTGAGAGAGATATAGAACAGAACCTCTCAAAGTCAAAGTCCAAAACCTGCATTAAGTGTAAAATAAATATTATTAAGATTTAAGTGCACTTAATATAAATGATATGATGCAAATATCCTTGATCCTAAGAGAGGGAAAAAGTAATTAATCAAATTGCCATCAAATTCAAAAATTACCCTTTCCCTTGATTCATGGGTTCAATATTCGACCATGGTGTCGGAGTATTACATTCAGTAAAGTGGGTTTCATCCTCCTGGTCCAACAAAGTTGTTGAAGAGATGGAAGTATCGAGGCTAGGACCGCATCACTACTGTAATTTTGATATCACAAAGAGGCCAAAGACATAAACCCACGGATGTTATTCGCTGTGGTCCTTGTTATTTTATCATTCTCTCCCTTGATTTTTTTTTTTCTACAATTTCATGTTCTTGTTTACATTCTTATATGTGTCTACAGTCTACCCCTCTTACCAGTTGCTTCAGATGTCAAGGATAAACTGTGAGTGCGTTACTACATTGTTTTTTGTATGTAGATATTGTCTTGTCTCTTTCTTAAACTTGATCTGTCTCAGCTATGTTGCATTAGCCATTCAGACATAAACAAGATGACCTCCTTTTCTCAAAATCTAACAACATTCCTCATGGAAACAAGGATCTCATTTCTCACCTCTATCCCTCACACTGGCCAAGCCAAGATAAGTTATCTAGCGGGAAGGAAGCAATGGGCGGACAAATAGAATGCCACAAAATACTGTAATTGGAAATTACATTTTTTTCCCCTTTTCTTTTCGTGCATATAACCTTATTGATAGAGCGCCAAAAAAGATATACTGTATAACATGGAATTAATCTAATACCTGTATAATTCTATGCACCGAATAAAAATGGAAAAGGCAAACAGAAACATCACCTGACGATTAACGGTATCAAGATAGGGACAGTCCCTCCGGCGCTCCACTTGCCGCTGCTGCCTCACGGGAGCAGGAGGTCGATCTGCGGCCTCATCCTCTACCTCCTGCACTTCCTCATCTCCTACTCCTACAACTCTATGACCGCCATTCTCTACCGCCTCGCCGCGGCCACTCCCGACCTCACCAATACCATTCGAACCGTCACTCCCCCGCTCTCTCCGGATCATCGCCTCCTCATCTTCGTCATCCTCGTCCTTATAGACAGCGAGGCCTGGGAGAGAGCCGCTTCCGTCGTCTTCTTCGCCTTCTCCGTCTGAGAGCCGCCGCTTCTTGATCGCCTCTGCATCTTCTTCGTCCACCCCATCTCGGGGTCTCCTCTTCTGCGGCGTCTCCATGGGCGTCGGACCGATCTCAAACCCTAAAGCAGGGCAGAGCCGAGTCGATTCGGTTGCAAGGAGTAGTCTAATCGAAGCCTCAACAAAGGCTGTGGGATTATCGGGTCGGATCCATCTTGTATGAATCCGACAATTAATGTTTGTGGGTTCAAGTCCGAAATTTACGGATTCGGGTCAGATGTCGGTCGAACTGGATTTCAAGGTTTGATGATCTATGCTTAGGCTGTACCCGATCGGGAGCCTTCGGTCGATAACTCGAAACCTAAGTCGAATGGAATCAAATCGGATCCTGAACAGCAGCATTCACCACAATTGTTAGGGTAAATAACTTTTTTAGCCGTGGCCGTGGGGCCGACGCGACTCGTTCAGGGGTTCGAATGGCGGGATCTTATGTGGCGTGCCTCAGGTCCCCCGGGTGGCCGACCACGATGGTCTGGATGTCACGTCAGGAGAAGAGCTCTGCCGCAGCGTCGGGGAAGAGGCGAACTCGTCTCGCACCTGCACACAGGTCGGGTCGGAAGCTCGGCCCGACCCCTCCGACGATCAAGTCAGTGACGTGGAGAGGGTGGTGGAAGAGGGGGTGCTTTTGTGTGAGTTGTGTCCGTCCCCTTTTCGTTTAAAACTCTGGGGTATTTATAGTTGGGTTTGATGTTACCTGATGTGCCTGCTCGCAGGGGCAGGGCCGTACCTCTGATGGCATCTGACATTGCCGTTGGACTAGCGTAGAGAACCGAACTTCCATAGGGTATGGGCAAGCCTCGGTCGACGTCTTTCTCTGCTTCAGCCGAGCGCGCTATCACGGACTTAGCTGGTTTTGCCTAAGTCGTGCGGCACCCTTGCGTGTCCGTCCGCAAAGGTCAGCCTCCCCGAAGCCTCCCATTGTCCCTTAGGACCACCAGAAGAGAGCACAGGTTAGAGAGAACGCCTCAATCGGGATCCACAAGCAAACATCTCCGAAAAACACTTCATAGACAATGCAAATTACAAACAGACTTTACAAGCTCTGAACAGTGGCACAACAAAGGGGTAAAATGGTCCATTACGGACCGAAAATCTCTCGCACGTGTCCACATGACACGACCTTTATTTACAAGCCTAAAGAGGCCACCAACCCAACTAAAATGGGACTATTAAGCCTTCGGCCGCCCCTTTACATGCTGTACAAGGCATGAACATGCCAAAAGACACAGACATACATAAGCATTACATCAAACACCTTGTTTAGAAGTTTGTCCATGACATTCTCCCCCACTTATTCCTTCGACGTCCTCATTGAAGCCTTTGTCGGCACTACAACTCCTCGCCTTTGCTGAGTCTTCAATCTTCTGCTCCAGCTAGAATGCGCCTCTTGGCTCCTTGTTGCTCTCCGCTGCTGTTTTTGAGTAGTCGAACCTTTGATCTGCCATGCTGCTTCAACTCACCAATGACTCTGACTCTGGTGTGGGGTTGGCTGAGTTGTGTTGATCCTTGTTGATTCCTGTGGATCCCCCAAATGAAGAAAAAGACCATCCTTACTGCGCCAGTCTCTCAAATTCCTCATGCTGCTTGAATTGGGTGGATGCTTGTTGGAGCTTTAACGAGCATCGTCTCGCAAACTTCTGAAGTTTTGGGTCCTTCCTCCACAAAATTTGCTCATTGACTCTTCTTTCACTTAGTTGTCACATCCAAGTAGGTTCGCATCACTTCTGCTTTCGATTGGCATTTCGTTGGGAAATGAAGTGGACAATCTACTCTCAGTAGCACCGATCACCGTTGGTGAGGATTTGACAACTATTGTCTTCCATTATCTTTGAAGGGTCTTTGAACATCTGCAGAGCTCCTCTGTTGGATAGATAAGAGAATTGGGGTACTCGGTTTCGCCCATTCTCTTAAGAGTTGAGAATGTAAAGGTTACTTGACTTCGCCCGCCTCCTCGAGGTTGTACTTCATGCATCGAGCTGGTTACTGGCCTTCACCTGCTCTTTGCTCACACTTCTGAAGCACTTGAAGTGTTTGCACTCCTTGCGTTGAGTTAGCTACTGTGATTCACCTTCTCAATGCCATCGAACTTCTGGAATGCAGGAAGTTTTCACCCCAACTTGGAGTAATTCTCTCATAGGTTTGGTCGCCTATGGGATTGTACCGTCTTCTCCATCAACCCTGCCGCCTACTCCACTAAGTAGCAAAGGTACAGCACTGCGTACTGCCTGCTTCGTTCCTTGGTTATGCACTCTTGCATGACCCGAAGTCCTTCACTTTCGGCTATCTTGATGAGAAGCACATTGACACCGGTCTTACGAAGTTCTTCGGCCTCTGCCCTTCAGCCTTATCTCGATACTTGGAGATTGCCTCTGCATTCTCCACCTCCTCGGCCCCTTTCACGACCAAGCGCTCTCCCTCCATGAGAGCAAGGGATCAATGACTTTCACGGAAGTCCCGCCTCTGCGGTACCATGGCGCTGCCATGCCCATGGCCCTACTATCCGTCGCCTCGCATCTGCATCCCTTTTCTTCACGATCAGTAGATATGTCTCCGTGGCACTCCTCTGAGTCCACCTCCATTCTAACTGATGCTTGATTTTGGGTAGCTAAGTTCCTCTGGACTCGTCGTCGCTTCCTCGCCCCTTTCGACCCACTGCTTCAACACCTCTGTGTTCTCCAAGCAATTTGTTTGGTCGATGGAAAGACAGACTGCAACTCCCATGCATGGCCTCTGCCATCACGTTGTAGGGTTTGCATTGATTCTGTTCTCCTTAGCTTCCTTGGTAGCAACGTTCGCTTACTCGGCCTTGTCCTCTGACTTGTCGGGCTTCCTTAAGCGAATATGAGCTCTGGAGCAGTCCAACTCTCCAACTGCTTCGATCATACCTCTGCATGATCAAGTCCCTCACGGGACTCACTAGTACTTGCATTCGAACTTTTCCCTTGGTGGAACCCAGCCCCCATATGCTGATGACCAAGGTTTTCATCCGATGCAAAATTCGATGCACGCCCGGAAGACTCGCCTTTGCGGTACCATGGCCTTCACTCCTTGAATCCATAGCCCTTCTTGCCGTCGTGTTGTTCACCAAAGTGGAGCTTCCAATAGCTCCCGATCATACCTCCATATGATCTAGTCTCTCACGGGACTAGGTCGTGTGTATCGCATTGCCACGAACTGTTCCACCACGATCCGCTGCACTATGTCGCCTCCTGGTGACATCTCTATTGCATTCTGATCCTTATGGAATTAAACTCGAATTGTGAACCCTCTATGTGTGGCCTCTGCCAATACATCGTAGGGTCTCCTCCACCTTCGAATTTGTTCGCTCCTTTGGCAATCGACCTTCATCCACCCACTCTTGGGTCACACATAGATGAAGCATCACTCTAGGACAGTCCGTCGCCTAGTAGCTCCCGAAGTCCACCGACTTCACTGTAATTTATACACCATTGTCTGGATCCTGGGTCTCTGCCCCTACCAGCACAATCTCCGCTGCGCACCGCTTCCTTCATGGCAACTTGAATGGCAACACTGTGGCATATTCTTCAAGAGTACCCACATCTGCGTCCTCTTGCCCCGTGCTAAGGCCTTCTGAACCCAACTTCGCCTCCGCAAATTGAGTCGCCTTAGTTCCTCCATCAAATGCTCCTCCGAGATAAGGTGCATGTGCCCAGAAGCTCCCTTAATCTTTGACACAATGCAAGATGAGTCCGCTCCGTTAGAATGAAGGACCCATGGAACAATATAATCATACTCTTGCCTCTGCAAGAGTTCGTGTCCTTGACCTCTGTCTAAGGAAAGCACTGTGCCTCTGCTCCATGTTCCAACTTCTATGCTGGCTCCCTTCATGCGGCTTGGGTACTTCGCCAAGTTACACCCAAGTTGCTCCGCTCCTCGTTTTTGCATTGAGTCGATGGTGGCCCTCGCGCCCACCATTCCACGGGTCAGCCCTCCCTTGAGTCCGATCTCCACATCGACTCCAAGTGTGCCTTCATTTAAGTTGCTTTGGGTCGCTCCCCCACTTGATCTCGCAATGCATCCACCAATGCATTCTCTCAAGCGAGATCATACGACGACTCCTCGCCGCTTGCTCAGTCCATCGAGCTTCGTGGAGTTGTTGTTTGTTGAGGTACTCCTCCTCAACATGTGAGGTCCATCCCACATGATTCTCCCTCTGGAGAGCCGGGACTTATCCCTCCTGGATAACTATCCTGTTGGAGCAACATTTCTCTTCGTTTCGGAGACCACCATCCCCTTGGACTACTCCGATCTGCTGAACAAACTGTGCATTGTTTTGCCTCTTGCAAACGCACTTGCTAGATTGTGACTCCCCGTCAGTACAGTCCCCGCTGCACCCCTCAAGGCCTAGCAACATGCTGAACTCG
Organism: Musa acuminata AAA Group; assembly: GCF_036884655.1. NCBI lineage: Eukaryota > Viridiplantae > Streptophyta > Magnoliopsida > Zingiberales > Musaceae > Musa > Musa acuminata. The sequence continues at coordinate 5,657,939 of NC_088348.1, read as the reverse complement.
TTGCACACTTCAGCCTCCTACGGACGTATCCTTCACATGCCGAAGAGAAAGTTTCAATGCTCCATAGCACCGAGTTTCGGTCGCCTTGGGATGGCCACGAACATTCCATCGTCCGCATACAAGCCCATGCATGAGTACCAAATTCTTCGAGTTAGCAATTCCCCTCACCTCTGTGAGCTTTGTAGAACTCTTTTGGTCATTGAACAACTCATTCCACCTTGGATGGTCTCATCCTTTTCCAAGCGCCTCGCTTGTCTTGAGCATCATCAAGTATAGTTATCAACGTTGAGCCGTAGCTCAAACTCAGCCATCCCAACCTTTGTTCGCTCCGCATTCTTCCAAGCTTGTATGTTCTCGTGGTGCCTCTTGCGCGAAGGGTTGGCTATTTCTCTGAATGCCAATCTCAGATGTCCGCTCCTCTGAGCGACTCATTTTCCCTACATCTCCATGCCCGTTTTCCCCCAAACGGTCGCGCGTGTACTGACTGCCCTCAACGCAGCCTCGCTAGGTCCCTCACGTTTGCTTGCTAAGTGTTTCTATGAGTGCTTGTCTCGCTCTGATACCATCTGTCACGGACTTAGCTGGTTTTGCCTAAGTCGTGCGGCACCCTTGCGTGTCCGTCCGCAAAGGTCAGCCTCTCCGAAGCCTCCCATTGTCCCTCAGGACCACCAGAAGAGAGCACGGGTTAGAGAGAACGCCTCAATCGGGATCCACAAGCAAACATCTCTGAAAAACACTTCATAGACAATGCAAATTACAAACAGACTTTACAAGCTCTGAACAGTGGCACAACAAAGAGGTAAAATGGTCCATTACAGACTGAAAATCTCTCGCACGTGTCCACATGACACAACCTTTATTTACAAGCCTAAAGAGGCCACCAACTCAACTAAAATGAGACTATTAAGCCTTCGGTCGCTCCTTTACATACTGTACAAGATATGAACATGCCAAAAGACACGAACATACATAAGCATTACATCAAACACCTTGTTTAGAAGTTTGTCCGTGACAGCGCGGGGTCAAACGGTGGAGTCGTTGACCGAGAGCGGGTGACATCGGCGCATGTCAAATTGGCGTTTACGCCCACTTCCTTGGGCAGTGCGTTGTCCAAGTATGGCTGACGTCGTGGCGTATTACGTCAAATTTGTTTTTACCCCTATCAACAATCTCCAGCACTAGGCTAAGAGATACTTCAGAATCCTATTGACCAACATTGTGGATAGAACTAACACAAATAAACTTCATGAACGTGTATATTCCAATGAAGTTGTTGAACTATACATGTTGGATGCACAAAACAAGTCCGATGAAGAACTTGCTTCTTTGGCTTGAGGGCACGAGTAATCCCCTACGACGAACTCGTGGACGATACCATCGAGTTCGATCCAGCTGCATCCAGGAACCTTTTTAAGGTCCTTCTCCCTCATCATCGTCCTCACCTTCCTCACATCGCCCCACATCCCTACACCAGCATAGAGATTAGAGAGCAGAACACATGTACTAGAATCCCAAGCCCCCCCTTGGGTTAAACCTTTCAGTAGCTTTTGGCCCATGCCAACATTCCTGTGGTTCCTACAAGCACTAAGCAATGATCTCCAAACCACATCGTTTGGCTCGATCGGCATACTTCGAATCAGATTCAAAGCCTCTTCCAACTGCCCTGCTCGGCCAAGGATGTCGATCATGCATGCGTAGTGCTGCACCTTTGGCTCCAAGGCATAGTCTCTTCTCATGATCTCAAAGCACATCAAGCCCTCCTTCACCAAACCTGCGTGGCTACAAGCGTTCAGAACTCCGATGAATGTAATGTCGTCCGGCTTCAATGAGCATCGTTTCATCTCCCAGAAGAGTTGAAGAGCCAAATTGCCACGCCCATGAATGGCCAAACCACCGATCATGGCATTCCAGTGATCCACACTTGTTCCTGAAGTCTCGAACACCTTCAAGGCATCCTCCAATCGACCACATTTTGAGTACATGTCGACCAGCGCCACGCCCAGTTGACCATCTAAAGCCAATTTGGTCCTCTCAATATAATCATGAATGGCTATCCCATCATCAACACGACCCAATTCCGCAATCGCCGTGAGAGCGGTTGCTAGAGTGGTTATATCGGGAGCACGGTTGCCTTTCGCTTGCAACTCAGTGAAGAGATTCAAGGCTTCGAGGTGACGTCCGTTCTTGACATAGCCATCCATCATGATGTTCCAAGTGATGACATCCTTCTCTGGCATCAGCTCGAAGAATTGTTTGGCCAAGTCGATGCGCCCGATTCCTGTATAACCATCAATCATAGTAGCCCAAGATATGACATCCCTCACAGGCATTCGCTCGAACAAGTCCTCTGCATCGACCAACCTCCCGCACTTGATGTAGCCATCGATCATCAGATTCCAAGAAACCAAGTCTCTTTCGGGCATTGAATCGAATAATTCACGAGCAACATCAATCATGTCGATGGATGCTGCGTAGCCACCAAGCATCGTATTCCAAGTCACCGTATTCTTTTTGCCATTATCCATTTCATCGAAGAGCTTTTGGGCTGCTACCACGTTCCCATCCTTGAGGTACCCATCTATCATCGAATTCCAAGAGATCGCGTCCCTTTCGGTAATCCTGTCAAACACTCGTCGCGCAATCTCAGGCAACCCGCATTTGGAGTAGAGCGCGATCAAGCCGTTCTGGAGGTAGAGATTGGAGGCGAGGTCGCTTTTGAGGAGGACGGCGTGGATCTGCGAGCCCTCTCGGAGGGAAGGTATGCGGGAGCAGGCGTTGAGTGCCAGCGACAAGGCGAACTTGTCTGCGGCGACGCCGTCGAAGAGCATGAGCGCGAAGGCCAGGACGGCGTCCCGGGGTCCACCGCCTCCGTCGCGGGAAGCGCCGATGAAGGCGTTCCAGAGGAAAGGCCGGTCGTCGGCGGCGGGGAGAGAGAAGAAGATGCGGCGAGCGAGGCTGCGGAGGGGAGGGTGGGGGGAGGCGAAGAGGCGGCGAAGGAGGAGGGATGGGTGGCAGAGGAGAAGGCCGGTGGTGACGAGGCGGGCGTGGAGCTGACGGGCATCGCGGTGGGTGCGGCATCGGGGGAGGAGGGCGAGGGTGGAGTCGGCGATGTCGAGGGGCGCGGTGGGGCGCGCGAGGAATGGCCGCATGGCTAATGCAGTCGTTTGCCTTACCCGCCCAGTCACAACGAGGTCCGCTCACTACCAGAACGCGGATAGCGATGATTCTATTATGCATGATTTTTCGGGAAAATATCCGTATTTTATTTTATTTTTCTTAAAAGTAATTTTAAAAATAAGTCATATATATATATATATATATATATATATATATATATATATATATATATATATGTTTGGTGTTAATTTCTCAAGCCACAAAAAAATATATATTTCATGAAAGGCATTATCTTGCTACATTATGGGGAAAGAGTACGTGAAGGGCTTAGCAAAAATACTCTGAAATGTATTAACAAAGGCGTTATGGTCAATCATTCTTCCGTAAAGTCTACCAGAGGATGTGCGGATTACTAATGCTTCGGGGGAGGGGAGAGGGAGGGGGAGGCTCAATCTGCATGCATTCCTGCAGCCACGCCTCGCAGATGCATGAAGTCATGCACTCATCCGTATCCGTGCCGGCCGAGCTACTCCTCGTCTCATTTCTCACCTTCACCTCCGGCGGGCCGACCAGTGACTGCACCCAGGAAACATCGGGCTCCTCGGCCCATGGCGACCGACCCAACAACCCTCCGAGCACCTCCTCTTCGTCCATCTCGCGTGGAGCTACCCACTTGCTGGACCAGGAAAAGATTGGCGAAGGCGATTGGTGGTCTCGAGCGCCGAGGCGGAAGCTCACATCTGGTGGCGTGATCGGGAGTGCCGAGCCCGGTAGGGGAGAAGGGAACTTGGATACGTTGGCGTCGATGCTCGGGTACAAGCTGTGATGTTGCTGCTGCTGCGGCGGCCGCGGACTGAGTTGATCGGAGTCGTACCTTGTGGGCGAAGATATGTCCGCGGCAAAGGGGGGGACAAGGTGGGTTTGGTGCATCAGTTGCGCGGAAGATTCACCAAAAGGGATGTGAATTCCGGTGGCATAGAAATCATGGAGTCCAGGGAGACGCAGCAGCACCGGCGCTGCGCGAAGCTCTTCGGATGTGTGGGCGAAGAAGCAGACGCGGCGAGCGCAGCGGCCGCCGTCCCTGCACATCACCGTGCGGTACTGCGTGGGGTGAAGCCAGCGCTCGAAGACGCCGTGGGCGAACCGGCACAAATCGCCCCTGGTGCACCCGCCTCGGCGGAAGGCGGGGCAGGGGAACCAGGCAGCGTACCGGTACTTGATCGGATCCCGACGCCTCGCCGTCTCGCCGGGATGAACGAAGGGGCACGCCGTCCAGTCGTGGACGTACGCCCGCGTGCACGGCAACACCTTGAAGCAGAACATGCGGAACTCGTCGGTACTGTAGATGCCGTCGTCGATTCGGAGGTCGGGAAGGAAGGGGTCGACGGGGTACTCCCTCTTCTTCTTCTCCGTCACCTTCAAGGTCGACGCAAAGCCAAGCTCGCCGTCGTCTCCGGAGACGATAGCATTGCCCAGAGCTCGTCGGATGATGCCCAAGGGTTCGATCGGGGAAGGGGGAGGAGATGTCTTCTGTCGCGAGCGAGAACGACAGCTACCTCCGCCGCACATGTCTGCGCTCAGGGAAGGCCTTCGACAGTACCTGCGATTGCAGTCACGGTCTTATAGGAGGAGGCGGCCGTGGATTTATAGTAACGAGAAAGAAATAAATGGATATGAACAAATCTATGAGTGAGATGTGATTCTGTCGCGATTCGGAATGGAGATTTCGGGGGTCGGAGAGGAAGAAGACGGTGACGTGGCGACGTTATGAGGAGATCTGATCCACTGTAAAATTTGGAAGTTTAAAGACGTTCACACCGAACGATTCCTCAAAATCCAATCAATGACATACAGACAAGGAAGGATCGAAGCGCGGAATGGAAGCCGCTCGTGGTATGGATGTACGGTTTGACTCTGAGGATGAAGTCAACCGTACTGGCGATGAGGAATGAGCTAGCTGGGGGCAGGGGGCCCACACTCTCCTTGGTTTGACCAAACGTGAGTGATGGGTTTGGGTCATTCGAGTTGACTCGATCGGTGTAAGTACCCAAGTCGAGTTGAGTTGACTTGGATCATCACTACTACACCCACGAGAAAAGCCCAAAAAGAGAAACGGATGATCTGAGATGATTTTGTACTTCAAAATGATGTGATTCAAAGGATAAGCTGACATTTATTGGGAGTGATATATAAAGACTTCCATCGGTTTCTTCAAAACGTATGTGGAACCAATTATTTTCTTTCGGTTACAAGAAATAATAGGAAAAAACGAATTCTAATCCCCAAAAGGAACAATAAATAGTTGATTAGCATCAACAACACTGTTATTTCTTTTAAAGCTTCTCCTTCTCCTCCTATAATATTGGACTGATCAAAATCTTAGCTTATATCCAATAATATGGCACCCAAAATTTGCGTTTCAATACTATATGTATTATTGAAATCATGTACGGATATTTGTTTTCCTGGAGACTAAAAATTGTTCGATAATGGGAAGGCCAAGGAGGATTCCATATATCAACTTAATAATGGCGTTGGCAAACATCTGATGTTGCTACTTGGGGCAGGGCAGATTAAGGATTTGTGATCTTGGCACTTGTGCTCCTCTAATTTGCTACCAAAAATCCACGCTAATGTTCATATCGATCGAGATTGAATCAACCATGAGGTTTAATGCATGCATCAACAATAGTTACCTACCAGGTATTATTTCCTAGTTTTCAATGTAAAATCTCAAGGGATTAATGGCGAATTTTTAGACACAGTTGAAGTTCCAGAAAACTTTACCCAGCTTCATTAAAACTCTGCAGGGATAAATATGGGTGGCAGGAGAACATAATTGTTGATTTGTATCTGGGTTTGATGACTTGATCCGCATGGGAAAACATATAGGTTTAGAGATTGATTGCAGGATGGTCAATATATGCATATAGTCTTCAAATTGTAAAGGAACAATGTACTGACTGAGGCTAGTCTTCTCAAATTTCAAGCACATAAGCTATCCAATAACTGAATAATCTAAATTTCTAGCACATAAACAATCAAATAACTGAATAAGTTAAATTTCTAGCACATAAACCATGCAATAACTGAATAATCTAGTCAGAGTGGTGGGCTATTTGGATGCACTTACCAAAGCCTCCCATCATAGTCAAATCTGATTCTCTAGGCTGTGTTGCTTTGTAATATATAGATCAAGGCCTACTCTTTAGCACCTGCAAAATATCTGTAAAGATATATTTAAACTGGCTAAATCTGTGGTTGTTTTACCTTTTGAGCATTGTCACTCGCAACCTTACCAATCAAGCAAGGTTTTTTTTTTTTTGTTCTTTCCAATCTCATGAGGAGAATTTAGTAATTTTCGGTCCCAGTTATGTAATTGAAAGTTGATATTTTCCTTGAAAAAAAAGAACTGGAGAATCTAGTCATTCAAAGATCAAGCAGATCAATATTGCAAATGAACCACAAAAACACACAGTGAAATATGTGATTGAGACACTAAAATTTATTCTTTCTAATAGAAAGCTCGGGGAACACAAGCACATTTTTTATAGGCTATCATGTCAAGGAATTCCGATAGAACACCTTTTAAGTACTTGTTCAGTGTTTATTTTTTGTTTTCTTCTAGGAACTCTGCAACCTTAGGAAGAATCCTTCCTGAAGAGAACACTGTAATTTATTTTTAATTTTTGGGTTGCGCCAAGTAGATCACTTGCAAGCATTAAGTTCCGGTAAAATTACTGTATCACATGCACATAAACTCAAATTAGATCTAATATGCCAACACTTGAAATAAAAAAAAAACTACATACAAGTATTTCCAGTTGAGAATAACCAAATACCATTTTTTTAATCAAAAACTAAGCTATTAATTATTGGACCTTCAGACACCTGAAGTTGGAACAGAAAAAAAGGGCACTCAAGGCATGGTTGTCCAAACCTATCACATAGAAATGTCCATGCTATAAATTGAGCACATACTTGTCACTAATAAACCTACAGATTTACATTCTACGTAACTGAAAGTATGAACAGGTTGAAACTATAGCATTGATTCTGGGCTTAACTAGATGATGTCCACGGAAAAATATTTGATCGGAATGCAGTCAGTTTGCAGTGTCAGAATCAGTGTCAGAACCTGAATCCTGGGATTGCACACTCATTTGCGTGTTTGGACCCCCAATGGTGCTTTGGCCATGCGGGTGCCCTGGATTGGTGATCTCCTTCACCATCTGATTTGCTGGCATAGAAAGAAAACAGAGTAACGTTTCAAGCATATAAATGATATTTCAAGACAACTACAGCATATGATATGTCCGATCAGCGGAAAATTGCCAACATGAAGTAACATAAGGTATGAATGGTAGAATGCTAACCATGAAGAGCACATAATTCCCACTGCTTCCAAATTTCCTTTGACATGTCAGATAAGAAACAATGCCATTGTTCTCAAATAAATATTTGTAACTCTTTGACACATTAGGAATGATGATGGAAGAATGTTTATCGATAAAAAAAATGACATGGAAGAGGTCTAAAGAGAGTTTCTTTATGTTAGCTTGTTCTTCATCCAACTGTTACATGCTAAATAACCTGGACAGAAAAGACCCTTGGAGGAGCTTCCCTCAACTTCAATGTTCCATATAGGTCAATATCATGTGCAAAAGAATAACAAAGTGCAGAACCTACTAATTTTATGCTGCTTTTGTAAGATGAAAGGTGTTTTTACCTGTCATTGCACACCTCAGAACCACAGCCTTCACTAACTGGATTTCTCCTTGGTGATTGCTAACGAACTTCTCCTGAAATTAGGAAAAGTATAGATTTATTACCATCTTTAAAGTATTCAAGAAGCATATTTTAGGAGCATCATATTAATGGCACTGAATCCGATCTCCTGACTAGTTTAATATATAGCAAACCCATCATTGTCCTTAAAGGGTAGCCTAAAGCATCCAAGATCAACTGCTCTACATAAATATCTGTTCCTAGTACACTTGGAAATATGAATAAGATTTTGAGCATATATCAACAAAGACGACTATTGTGATACTCTGCATGGTTGTTTATCAACAATTCCCATGTAAAAAATAGGTCACATCATTAAAAATAACAGATCCCTTCTCAAACCATGTAGCAAAAGGAATGACTCAGTAAAGAGTTCCAAAAATACTTGCGTTAGAAAAAAGAATAGATGCATGGAAAGAAACATACAATTTCATGGGACAAGAAGTTAAGAAGTTGATCAACTTTAGCTTGATGTTTCAGTAGGAATGGTCGCAGGTGTTTTGCATATAAATATTTTGATCCCTGTAAGAATAAAGGAAACGATGGTTGTCAGACTCCAACTAGATAAATGTAGAAAGATAACTGTAGGCACTAAATAAGTCAAGCGGCATTGATGCATGGAGTAATAATTAATGCTCAAGAATTGATAGTTATTCATCCTTCTGTCCTAAAATTTGAAAATCAAATTGATTATTTTCAATAAAGTGGCAAAACATGCAGATGGCATATGGTTGCTGAATTTGGTAGCCAGCAATAAACCATTAAGGAAATCAGACATTTAAAATTCTCTACATAAATTGGAAGGGGACTTAGGGATCAAGGATCTTAATTACACCAAAATTGCTCTACATCCAAAAGGAATCATCGCCCAAGTCTATATCACAGTTCCCAGACTTTTACTATGTAGAAGTCATGTCCATATCTTATCCTGCATGGTTATTTTTCTAAACGACTAAAAGCAACAACATGTTTCAAAAAATAATTCTATTTCAAAGCCATGAATGTAATGAGGTTATTTCAGTAGACAAGAAAATTTGGATATTGTAGATGTACTAGTGCAGATTGGCTTACATAACCAGACGGAAGTTGTAGCCAAACAAGGAAGGCAAACTTAATGTGGTAGTAGAACGGACACCTGCAGAAAATGAAATGACCAGATTGACATATTGAACATCTTTCAAGCAAGTTCAGTGTAAGATTCCTAAAAGCAGAACTAATGGCAAAAAGTAAAAAAGAAAAAACAGAGCACATAGTCAATAGATAATATAGGTTAGATTGTTTTTGATATTTTATACAAGATAAGAGCAGCAAGAATAAATCATTTCACATAACTTCAGCCAAATTTGATCATGTACAGAATTTACATGATTTCGAATTCAGCCATAATTTTATGCCCCATTAAAAGAACTGTTATATCATCAAAAGAGAACATTTTCAGCTACTTATCAACCTTTAAGTGCAGCTGACTAAAAACATTACCCGGTTCCCAATCTGACAAGAGCTAAGCAGATGAAACATAATAGTTTAAGAACTAAGAACATTATAAAGGCCTCTAATACAGCCATTGAGTTACCTCACAGGCTCACATGAAGAAAACTAAATGGACCACACACACTTCTTTGGTTATTTGGTATAAACAATCCCTGCAATTTACACACTTGTTTCCAGTATTAGGGGGTGTGTTATAAGGTCGATTTTATATACGGTTATTGAGTAGTTTCTCTAACAACTGTCAACATGATGAGTTGGGTTAGGCTTTGGTCACACAACCAACCAGACCAGAAATGACCTATTGAGGGGTCAAGAATCATCGACCAAAACTTACAGCAGCAACTCAACTGGTTAACCCAGCCCAACTTGCCTAATGGATGAGAAAATAGTTATCATAACCAAGGTTTTAAATCTTGGTTCAATACTGCGTTCGGTAGCTTATCAAACCCAATTGGTCCAGTATATTACTGTTTGATCAATTTGTTAAATGCATGGTTTAGTAAAATTATAAAAAATAGCATGGATACACAACATATAGTAAACATAATATTTTCTGATTTTATCTAACCTTGTTGCTATCTTTTTTTGTTTATACTTCTCCTTATCTTTTTTTTTTCCTTTCCTCATCTTTCTTTCTTCCTTTTTATTTCCATCTTCCACCTCTTCTCCTGCACCATCAACCCTCTCCTATTCCTCATCAACCAGTGGGATGTAGTGGGGGCATCAAAGAAATCTGACCTTTCAAGGATGATGGCATGATCAGAAAAAAGGCATGGCAATACTATTGGGAGTAGGGAATGGAGATCAGGACATTTAGTCTTTAATGAACGTCCCCAGTTTTTCTCAATGTAACCATTTCAAACAGTTTGCACAAGAACCAACCAGGTCTGCAGTTTATTCTGAGTTCCCGGTTTTACCAGTCAGATAGGTTGGTATCTAACAATTCTGATAACTATGGATGGAACTGTATTGGAAAAATGAAAAGCTTATGGGCCAATATTTGAAGAAACAAGAGAACAGGTCAATAGCAGTTGAAGCAACAAATAGAGTGCTCAAAGGTAGGGAGGCAGATGATGCTACTAAGAGAGCTAAGGTGAGATAGCACGAGTATGCAGAAAGAAAGCAAATGTAGACCTAAATACACATTTCATCTGATAAGTCTTGATTACTAAGATTTTTGTCAAATATAGACCTGAAATAAAGAATTTAAATGCTGATGATTCACAAGCTAAGTAAGGCATAAAGAGGTTCGATATTGAATCCATTTGTTCTGTAAAATTTGCACCAACTAAAAGAGTAACCCTAGTACACACAGGTTCTAGCCAATACAGAGCCTAGGAAAGGTCAACTTATGTAGCCTTACTCCTACAAGTTAAAACTTTAAACCATTTCTCGGTTTGTGTATTATCCTTTCGCAGGTGGCACACCAATTTTCTTAGTATCATTCAATTTTATCATGTCTTCAAAGAAAAATAATGTGTTCAAATTTGCACCAACTATCAAATAGAAAGGAGTAAAACAAACTTGGAACGGAATAATATGTTGAACATCTTGTAAGCATCAACCACAAACCAAAACCCTAAGTTAGAGAATGGAAAAAAGGAACCTTCACTCAAAAGGATTAATATATTCAAGCAAAAATTTCATAAAAAGAAATATACCAGTAAAGAAATTTGTCAGAGAGCACTTCCACCAGACTAAAAGATCCGTATACTGCATGTTTAAAAACAAATATGCTAGTTATCTTGGAACTACTCTAAATAATAAAGAACTTTACCAAAACTATAAATAAAAATTTAAAGACTCTTAATTTAACTAAGGATTTTAACTTGTATAAAGCTCATCATTGACTAAAGATCCATATAGCCAACCCCAAATACTTGGAAGTTGGAACATTACTTCCTGTTTCTTTGTTGTTGTTGTTACTTATGCTACCACCAATCTACATAACTAGTAAAGAAAATGACAATTTATTTTAAAATAGAATTGATGGTCATAAAAATGGAAGAGTGGGATAAAGGATTTGAATACTGGTCCGACACCCAAATATATATCTATCAAATGAAACAAGTCAGAACTTTGGTATGCTCTGTACATCGACCATAGCTGTCTTACCATCAAATAAGTGTACCTGTAAGCCCAATGTCCTGGGTGGTGACCATTCTTACCCGGTTCCCAAATTCATCTTATCTTCAGAACCCGATTTCAACCCTTCAGCAGCTCTCTTTTCTTATTTTCTCACATGTTTCCTCTAATTTTCTTGTTCTCAGCTAAACCTCAAGGTTTTTGGTCAAATCAAAATTAGATACAATGATTCTTGAAATTGTCTTCAAATTAAAGTAATTCCAAAGCTTTTTTGAACTAGTTATTTTGCTTATTTGGTTCATTTGAAGCTATTTTGCCGCTTGTGGTTCAAATTGAACCTACATGATTGATTATCAATTTCTCATGCTCCAATCCTGCATTCCCTATTCAGTTGAAGCTAGTTTTAAACATTTCTACCATGGATCTACTTGAATCTAGGCTAATTGGATTTATGCATTTCTAGCATGGATAAACTAAAATGTAGGTCAGATATCTGTAGTTTAGGTTGGATTTGTGTGTACTAGAGTTTCTTGGATCTACATGGAACCTCCGTAAATCTGGATGGATCTAAGGCAGATCCACATGAATTCAGCCGAATTCTGTGCCAACCCAACCAAGATCCAGGTAAATCTAGACTAGATCTGTCTAGATCTAATTTGCAACTGCTAGATCCAACTTAAAATAATGTGGATTCGACTAAGATCCACAAAGATCTATATTTTGTTTCCATTAAATATTTTAATTGTGTATATGAATGCTTCTTAATATTTGTATGAGAATGACACTAAAGCAAATAGAGTATCTGACTTGACAGACAGTACATTTATTGCTTAAAGTAATAAAGCAATAAAATATTGATCCAACTTGACAGACATCAGGCTCAAAATTCATAGAGCAATTATAATTGACTTCTAAGTTCTCACAAATATTCAGACAAGGAAATAATTTTGAAAGACTGTTGTAGAAAATCATCTACAGGACCTTTTAGCATATAATTTGCTTATCGATCTGTGGTAAAGTTAAAGTAGGCAACAAAAAAGTGTTGCCAAAAAAATATTTCTTCACAGTTATTTCATTTAAAAGATTAGGCAGGCCATAATCAAAATTCTTGATGGCGTGTTAAGAATAAGTGAAGATTGGATATGTGTCAGCTTCTGACAGTTCTTTGGGTTTGATAAACACACCTCAAAACAAGTCATGATCGAGTACATAATGTAACTATTAACATGACAAGATAGTGTCCATTTGAAGCTGGAACAACAAGTCTTGGATAAAATCCTCAATTTTGTGCCTATGAATCATCTATTTACAATAACAACAAGGAGGTGAAAAAAACAAAAAAACAAAAAAAACACATGTACAACTTATATGATAAAGGGACTAAGAGAAAAGAGGACATGTGTACACATTAAGTGTCAAGAGTAACAAAACATAACTATTTACCAACCTGCCCAATAGAGAAGCCACTTTTCTTGTTCATTCCTATTTTTATTCTCTATGGCCTTGAAAGTAGAGTAGACAGGCAAACCAATCCCTATTGTGCAGCTGCACAACCAAAGAAAAAGGAAATATTATACAGAGCTCATTCACTGAGGCGAAAGGGAAAACATGTAACCAAACTATGTTCAATATTTAAGCACTAAAAGGTAATCTTTCCTATCATAAAACCACTCCTATGCTAATGCAGCATACAGATAGCTAACATCAGCACCAACATCTAGATGTAAAAACAGTAAAATAGATCACAAAAAATCAGAACATATCCTACATAGAAACCAAAAGAAGATGAAAATTATATATGAAGATAAATTGATGCTTGAAAAGCAAAATTCATCAATGTTCAAACCAGTCCAACAATAAATTGCACAGGGCCAAGATATCAAACTTCCTCATAGCCCATGCAGTGGTGGTTGTAAATTTAACACAATGGTTTATAGGTTTGTGATATGCATAGTTGTCGTCACACTGAAAGCATAAGATAGAGTCTCTAACAAGTCAACAGCCACATGTTGGTCTTCCTAGGACAGTTAGATAGGTCCCCCATAAGGAGGAAGTTGAGTCTACAAGGCTAGTGGCCCAAAAACACAAACTTACTTATACAGACTCCAGAGTTGCCTCCAACAAGATCTGCTCTAACATTTGTGTTAGGCAACTAGATGAGAGCATGTAGATGGGCCACTAGGAATAGCTGGTAATAGAGGCAAAGAACTGACAAACTCTAGGTAGGGAGGATCTCCGTCGAAACCACAATACAGATATGGTTGGTTAAACTACGATTAATTTGCATGAGCAAGGTAAATCCATGTCTGCCAGAGCAGAGTTCAACCTAAAACTAGCATTCTAGACTCAAGGTTTAGCTCCGGTTACCAAGAGGGGTCTTAGTCAAGATTCTCGAGATGTGGCCTCAGGCTCTCAGAACATAACAGGGACACCTCATAGGATTCAAGAAGCCAAATGCTATACCTCATTGACTATCTCATTTAGAAGGCTTACCAATTGTCGACAGCAAGGATTAAAATACATATCGGTATGGATTTGTATGTCTTGACATAACAGCCAATCGGGATACATATCAGGCATTTGCCTAGTTCGGTCTGATACAGGTAAAAAATCCAGTAGGCTCCCCGTATCGGGCTTATCAAGTGATAAATATTCCAATACCAAATGGTATGCATGGTAAGCCTATTGCCCAACACCTGTATTTATTAAAAAATAGCAATTAGACAATTGTTATATCCTCTCTCTCTCTTCCTCTTTTTTTCTCCGCCTCCTTCCCATCACGTTGCCACCACCTCCTCCTTGTTGTGCCACTGCTGCCACCTCGTCCTTTGATACTCATCCTCCATCTCCATCATGAGAAAGATAAGAAAGATTTACAAGTCTAATTCAATTGTTCATTTATCATAATAAAAAATATTTCATCAATAAGAGCTTTTGAAGGATTCTCCAAGCAATTTAATAACTTCAATTGCCGATTTCTTATAATTTATAAATAACTTGATTAACAATACATTAATGCTACTAATATAATGGATGCAATTAATTTTTAACTAAAGCAACCAAAAGCCAATAAAACACAAACTGTCCTAAAACAAGCATCTCATATAGAATGAAATTCCTTGCAACTTTAAGATAACTTGCAACTTAATCACAAAGATCTAATAGTGGTCCCATAAGTGCTAGGTTAGGTTGGTATGATGAAGAAATGGACCACAAGATGAAACCAAGGTGACACATCTAGTCTGTCGTGGACATGAGATAGTGAGATGCTCTAAGAAGACCTCTTAAGAACCAGAGTCAACAGTTGACTTTTTAGGGGACGAAGCAGTGGCAGTTAGGATTAGAATCACATGGCACTCTAAGTTTTTTATTTAGGAATTCTGGAGTTTTTAAGAGAAAATGTTCCTACTTTTTTCCATTTAATGAAGTAAGAAGTATTAAAGCTCACCAAGCTGTTCTAGTAACAATGTTAGAAGTAAGCGGACATAACAGCAACCGCAATCCAACCTGCAGAATATATCTGATTTATGAGCTCAAGACAAGACAATAGACAATTAGTGACTCAATAAATATTACTCAAAAGTAGAATAATTAATCTGATATGTCACAAGAGTTTCAGAAAAAAGAATTAGTAACAACATAACTATATATTCAACTACAAAAGCTGGTAAAGAGCTTGAGTAGAGTAATGTTTCAAGCATCTGTAGGCACAAAGACAATATCAATTGCAAAAGTAAATTAAATATTTAAGTTGCATATATTGCAATCCATTGTTTTCTTAAGCATAGACTGAATCATATTAGTTTAGATTAAAGACAAGCTTTTACAACAAACGGTTTCAATGTATACAAACTCATTGGCAATTTAGCTAGTTTTAATAGCATTTATTTGATTCTCATAGTTAGTATTCAAATAACTTGTAAATTCTTTTTTCCAAATCCTATTTTATTAGAATCCATGTGAATGACAATTAATAGTATAAATCAGGCATGGGAATTTACTGGACCGTGTCATGTACCATTGCACCATGAGTTAGTATGCAGTTTGTACCAGACCCATATACAGAAATTGCAAAATTTGATTGTCCTAAACAAACTATAAAGTATAAACACTGAACCATTTACAGTAGTAGAATCATTCATCATGGAGAGGTTGATCTTAGAGTGAGAAATAATAGAAAAAGTTCTAGGCACGGGATTGCATCACCATATTACAGAAATCTAGTGTTATTGGAATTAAATAATAAATAATATTCAAAATGTTGAATAAAATGCAGCAAAATAGCATCCTATCCTTAATCTTAAGCAGGATCATATAAGGTTACATTTAAAAATTATTTCAATGAAAGAGTTCACTAATGTTGGCATTAAACTGTTGGAGGATTCCTACACAAAGAACAAGGGAGCCACTTGTGTGGTGAATGTCTTTGTTATTACCATCAATTAACCAGTTCAAATATAAAGGTAAAATAAGTCATAACCAGACTACCTTATTTCAATAAAACCATATTGACAAGCAAATGAAATAAATAGGTGAACAAATAAGTGAAATGTATTTCAAAGTTGATTTCCATTAGTGCCTTCACTCATATGCAGTAATCACCAAATTCATTTCGAATCCATGAAGTTATAACTAGGTAAGAAACAAGTAATAGCCGTATGCTAATAACCTCTGCACCACATGTGTTATTTTTTTTCGGACCAAAATGTGAACCATGTCCTTTCCATCTCCAATAACCAATGATCATCATCAAACTACCAATGTAGTCAACTAATTGAACATTGGACATCCTTTTCTGGATTATAAGTACAAATTAATGCATCTTCTAGCTAATAGAATCACTTTTACAACTTCTAGATGGATGAAACCCGTGCTTCTTGACTGAATCTTCAGATATCAATACCATGGGCAAAGATTTCAAATACCAATCAACCGTAACAAAAACATGCTATTTTTATTTAGATCGATTAATATACGATAAATCATGATATAAAGAGACCAAGAAACGTTATCATCGGAGTTCAAACAACCTGCAGCAGCATCTTAACATAATCAAATGCCTTCCAACAAACAGAAGAAAAAAAGGCGAGGCTAGGGTTGGGAGTCCACGGACCTCGGTGGGTATGGTGGAGGCAAGGAGGGCCATTCAGGCGAACCGCAGACAGGAGCGATTCAGGCGATCCCGCCTACCGATTCCTATCTATCACCGGCCCGGCGATGCTGAAGGAGAAATGGAATCTTGCCCTGGTTTAGTCGACGGGAGAGAGAGAGAGAGAGGAGCGGCTCGGATGCGTTATTTGAGACCAGCCGACCGTGTTGCGGATCCTCTCCAAGACTACGTTTAAATTCAAATATTCAAATACCGAGTCATACCCGTCCATTTTCGTGGACCCTGCCTGCAATTGCGGGACCCACGCCATCACTAACCCTTTCGGACTTCGGGTCGGGTGGCAGTCTGTCAATGGTGCGGCTCGCGTGACTTACGCCTGCGTGACGTAAGAGGATTTCCAACTTACGTGGCACGTTCTCTGGGTACATTACTTGGATATTAACGTGGCGGACGATATATGAGCTGTCCATATGGGCCCCACATTTGCCATTCGTTTCGCAGCTTAATTAGAAAAGCCTTAATTTTATTTGTTTCCCTCCTATTCACGGTTTCGTAATTATAAATATAAATATTATAAAAACAATCAAATTAGGACAAAAATAATGATACAATAATAACCTTTGTACTCTTTAACTTATTTTTTTTTAAAAATAAAATTTTAGGAGTTGAATTAATTACAAATAAGTCTTTTAATTACTGAAAACAGAAAAATGGTCAATTAGCATTTCATTATATATTTTTAATTTTATACACATTTTAGTTTTTTTTTTTTGGATAATAATATACCTATGTTACACTATTTTTATACAAAACCCAAAATAGTATAACTCACATCGATCTTTTTTGTAGAAATTCTTAAATTTTCTTTGAAAATAACTTATAAATATCTAAATGAATATTTTTTGTATTTCTAAGACACCAAAATAGATATATTTTATTTATTTCAATCATTTAAAAGAGTGAAATTAATTATATATTTTTTTTTATTTAAGGTAAATTTACCATAAATTTGGGATGAAAACCACTCAAATATTGCTATGGAAAGTTTTCTGAGGTTTTTAAGATATAAAAAAAATTTGAAGACTTGAATTAGGTTACATTATTCTTGGGATCCTATACAAAAACAATATAATCTTATCCAAAAAACATGTCATCTCTTTTAAAAATTCTTAATTTTTTTAAAAGACATACAAAAAACAAGCAAGTGTCTAAATAATATTTTTCGATTTATAAGCTATTAAAATAGTTTTTGTAATTTAAAGTGTAAATTATAATGTTTTATTCTATCCGATTTAAG
This sequence comes from Musa acuminata AAA Group, assembly GCF_036884655.1. Lineage (NCBI taxonomy): Eukaryota > Viridiplantae > Streptophyta > Magnoliopsida > Zingiberales > Musaceae > Musa > Musa acuminata. The sequence continues at coordinate 5,640,051 of NC_088348.1, read as the reverse complement.
ATGAATTTACCATAACTTTGGGGCAAAGACACTTGACTATTACTATAGACCATTTTTTGAGATTTTAAGGACACAACAAAGTTTTTTTTAAATCTAAGCTACATTGTTTTTTAATTAGGTTATATTATTTTTGGGTCCTATATAAAAATAGTGTAACCCCATTAAAAAATAATGTAACTTCCATTTCCCTTTTCTTAAAAAAAAATTAAATTTATGCGAGTTCTTGAAAATAACCTAAATGACTATTTTTCTACTTTTAATCCATTAAATATTTTTTAAAATTTTTAAACTTATATATAATAAAAAATATCATTTTTTTTATTTTGCACATTTAAGGTGAATTTATCACAACTTGAATATTATTGTAGAAGATTTTTTTAATGTCTTAAGGAAACAAACAAATAAATAAATAAATCTTGAAGACATAAGCTTAATATTATTTTTCGGATCCTATATAAAAATAATATAATTATTCTAACTCACGTTTTATTTTTTCCTTTGAATTTTTAAAATTTTAGGAACCCTTCTAAATAATTTACAAAATAAATCAAGTTACTATTATTATTATTATTATTATTATTATACGCTAAAGGCTTCCCTTCTCATTTGGCACCCACAAGTGTAACCCGCCAACCTACCTTATTACTATATCTCCTGACACACAGTCCGAGACTTCGGCCACGCTAACATCTATAACAAGCTTTTCACATGTGATCCCTCAATAATTCTCCTCCAGCGATCCCCTAATATTCCGGCTTGACCAAACTAAACCCCTCAATTCTCCTAAATTATGAATTGACCACACTAAGCCAAAGCAAAGCTTCTTTTGCTTCCGATTATGAAAATAATGGAATAACGAGCCAAAATATGGTGGTATCAACAGCGGGCGAAGCCCAGCATCTGAAGCTCGATAACAAAACAGCCCTCGTGATTCTTATTTCTTGTGGTTCTTGCGGTGGCAGCAGACTTACGAATCAAAATGAAACAAATCAGGATCAACACACGAGAACACAGCAGTTTTTTCTGTTTACGTAGAAACATTATTACAGAACGTTAGAATAGCCAGCAAGCATTAGCAACTGTGAAGCACTCGTTAAGTAGACATCGAATGCCATATGTACAGATTCCTGCAGTCAACCTACAGCATAATTTGCAGAACGTATAAGAACAAGAATAATGTTTTCTAGTTATTCTGCAGTTTTCTCTACTAGAAATGGCATCTGTCTCTACATAACGGATTTGTTCTTAAGCTTGTGCATGAGTTCGATATATATAAATAATTTCTCAAAGAAATTTCTACCTCAGGAAACCAGGAAACAGGAAAATAACAATAAGTTTGACTACGCATTGTGGAAGATTAGTGGAAATTTTCTACAAGATGATGATGTTAGTTGTTGTGATTGTTAATTTCTTTGTTTTCTTCTTTGTGGTGGTGTTTCTACACGAGGTAGGAAGTTACCTCGGCAACAGACCTTAGATGTCAAGTGAGTCGCTTCCAAAGTCCTCATAACTGACTCCTTCGGATATGGATTCTAGTTTCCTAATGTCTTCCTCTGAATGGGGGTGAAAAAACAGAAGAAACTCAAGGCAGAAAGATGCACAAAATAAAAGAAACGAGCAAGAGAGATACAGCAAAGTTACCTTTGAATTCCCTTGCCGGAGAGTCTGAGAAGTTATTTGAATCTGGTGGAAGATAAGGAGACCTATCATAATTCTCCAATATATCTTTAAACAAAAGAAAACAAAGGTAAGATATTGAATGGATGAAATAGACCATATAAAGGGGAAAAAACTTTTACTTACAAGTCATTTCAAATACATACCAGCACAGTGAGTGAAGTCATCTGTTAAATCTGAAAAACTGAAATTTCGAGTAATCTGACTAAATCCAAGTGAAGATGTATCGATATCCAGTAGAGCATCATTTAGTGGTTGTCCAGTCAACTCCGAGCTACTGAAGGATCCAGCTGAAGCATCTCCGGTTGGTTGGTGTGCTTCCAAGATACTGCTATCATTACTGAATGGAAACTCAGAGTTGTTTGAATAATCATGTTCTGACTTGATTATTGTCCGACTGATCCCAGGAATTCTTCCCATGTTGGAGCTAGGTGCAGATAACATGCTTGTCGAGGCATTCATGCTCCCAGCAAGAATTGAGGAATCATCGCCAAGGTAGTTTCCTCCTTGTCCTGATGGCCTACCATTTAAAAAAGCACAGGAAAAACCTCCATTGCCAAGCATATTATCTAGCCTTGATGATGTGGATGCATGTTGAGGCATATAGCAGGATGGAGCTTGATGCACTGAGAGAATTATAACCAGCAAGATATTCTTAGAGGAACATGTCATAACACAGCTAGTTCAAATTTGAAGGATTTAAAAATCGATCCAGTATCAATTACAATAATCAGTACCAGTATACCAGACCAAAATGTAATAATAAATACTACCAACAAGATTCAGGTCACATGTACCTCACTGACCAGTATTTAAAATCATGTCAAATTCACATTTAATGGTAATCAATAAATAACCAAAAGATGAGTCCTGATTAAAACAGAAGAATCACTGGACGAATCAATTCTAGGACACATTCAAAAGTATTAACAATTATGCAAACTAAACCCAACAAAGGGTATAGGGTTGGGTTTCAAAAAGTGTGGTATAGTATTTCACATATTGGCCCAATAGTATTGCAGTCAGTTTAATCTTCTTGAATTATGAGTTCCACCTTTGTGATCCCTTCATCAATGCATGCACTCAGTAATATTTATATACAATGATTTAAATCTCGGTCCAATATCAGTTTCAGTGATCTATTGGACCGGTTGGGTACTAGCATATTGGGCAGTATGTCAAAACTTACCACCAGGTATCACCCAAAAATAATACTAAAAGGTAGTACCAACCAGCACTGCATCAAATGGCCCCATATTAATCCTTGGTCAAACTCAAAAATACTGAATGGTGCACCATATCGACTTCCATTAAGATCCATTATAAATGAAATGGACATTGTTTTGTATCTTTGTTAGTGTACTCCCCACCAATGGGATGTCGCCACTGTACATTAACAGTATATAGTGTGGACCACACGAGTCCAAAATAAAAAGATGAGCTTATGTGTCATTAACCTTCTTGAAATTAACAATGTTGTCAGTCACCATTTGGACTATATAGGCAACTCCAAAATTATCCATCACGGTCTTCATCAGCATACATTGTACGAGTAATCTAATACATCAACAAATTTGTGGAAGATATTCTTCTATTATAATCAATATGCAAATTTATGGTGCTCACATTAGTAGGGACCAGTTGTCACACATGACGGTGTCATAGTATAGTCCTACTACTTAAATAACTTGATCCAACTACAGGTTTCCTCATTAAGATATTTTTTTACTAATCTCATATGGAATTCAAAGTCATATCCCAAGAAAATATTTCTAATGGACACCATGAATGGATAATATTCCAAGTTCCATTTGGAGGGAAGCAGTCGAGGATGAACCACTTTTGCAGTTATCTTCCTTTTATCTCCTCTTTGGTGTTGTCAATCGTGGTTTATTTTGCTCACAAAAGTAAATGTCATAGTTCAAAATCAACAACATTATGTGTTGGCCTCCTACCATGATGGCTAAAGAAATTCCTAATGCCCCAGCTTAGGGTTGCTAGTTCATACAGGCACTTCCAACTAGCTCATGAGCAACACTGCTACTATGTTGCCTCATATTGGCACTTCTGCCTAGGCCATGAGCACCACTATCACAAGGATATCATGTAATGGAAGAATGAACTGAGATAACAACATTAACACTGACATTGCCACAAAACACATGGATCCTCGAGGGACCTTCATGCATCTGGTTACATCAAAACATCCACCGCCCAAGTGTGGTTCTAATTGAGTTAGTTCTCCACTGTGATTAATGTGGGATACACAGCTAAAGATGGCAATTGTATAAGCAATAGGGCAGCCATGTCGACTCCATTGATTGCTGCTTCAGCATCGTTATCTCACAACCATTATCAAAACTGATTTAGACACAATTATAAACTATCACTTGAGTAGTGTAAAATACAATTTAGATGTTAATAAATCTGCATGGATCTAAACTGGATCATATGGGTGTATACCAGGTCAGGTCCATGCATTGTAGGCCTGACTGAGGTGGATCTAGGAGAGATCTACATGAATATATTCCTATTTAGGTGGATCTAGGCTGGATCCACATGGATCTAACTTGCATTAAAGTAGATATACATGAAATGCACATAACTTCAATGTTAACTAAGTGACAATAATAGCTTCACAGTTCAAACAAAAAATTTTAGCCTTAGTGTGAGATCACCGTATGAGGACAGTTCTAGAGGGGAATATAACTATGTTGTTAGGTTTCATTTCTTCTCCTAAGCGAGTTTCATTTCATACAAATTTCTTGCTTTTGTCTATCCATTACAGACAGCTACTACCAACTCCAAATTGCTAATTGTTAGATATAATTAAAATTTAAATAATTTCAGATAACAAGAAAAGACTGTGTCAATCAAATAGGTGGAAGCAAAACATCTACAAAGTTCTAGTTCCTGGTTTCTTCTTAACAGTCATCAACTTAGGTTCTATTATCCGAGTCAGTTAGAAACAACTTGTTCACTGCACAAAGATTTAGCAATTATGTGGTCCGCAATAGATGAGGCTTTTGAAAATAAACTCATAATGATGCACACTGGATCAAACCAATGTAATATCAACTAAGGCCTAAAATGACACCATGTAACTAACAGTGGTCTTCTAAGCAAGTTATTCAAAGGCTTCGTAGTATTCCCGACATAAAACCATCAATGGTGTAGTCAACAATGTCTCAAACTGTGTAATGCACTAACAGATAGAACACATTGACGAGTTCCCACTTAGAGACTAAAACAAAAACCATAGAGCCTAATAAATCCAAGACGAATTGAAGAAGATTCATTCCATATGAGATAATTTGTGAAAGAAAAAAGTCTCGATATTTTTCCATCAACATGTTCACGAATTTCCAGAAACTGAAAGAGGGCGCACCTCAGTTAAGATAAAAACTAATGAACTTTTAACTAACATTTGATATTTGTTTTCTTTTGTATCTAGCAACATCAATGATCTAACATTAAGTATTCAGAAATGTAATCTCCAGATGACAGATCAACGATATTCAATAGCAGCATAGAGCTTTCCCATTATATGAAACAAGGACTGTTGTACTATCCAAAATGGTATGGACAGTACATACCGGTCCGAGCATGGGCCGATACATGGACCACCCGTATTTCAGGCGATCCAGTTAAAATAATAAAAAAAAACAGAAAAGTGGTGGAGCCCTATCCAACTCAGCATTAGAAAAAATAGGGCTTGCGCTCTTTACACGTACAATGCCACTTCCCCTGTTGCTGCCTCGCCACTGCTTCCCAGGTGAACTACCGCCGCTACTTCTCGTCCTCTTCTTTCTTCTTCCCCCTCCACCGCTTCCTCTTCTTCCTTCTTCCTCCTCTATTCCTCCACCACTCCTTCCTCTTCTCCCTATTTTTCTTCCTCCCCGAAATACCAATACGCACCAGCATACCATATGTTGGCATACTGGTACCGACCGGTACATACTCTAGTCTGATAGATCGCCGAGATGGATCCGGTACCCAAAACAGCGAACCTTGGTGTAGAAGATAAGAGCTTAAAGATATCATGATGTGATTGTAGAGAAATTTAATGGAAGCACTAAAACACAAAGCAATGTACCATATAGAAAGCCATGTGATATAAAGGCAAGCTTCAGGCAACAGTTTCAAAAGCAACAAATAATAATCAAGAAAAAAAATTTAAATAGACATACAAGAAGAATTAGAGCCATTGGGATGGGGTAAAGCAGCAACTACAGAAGGACATGCTCTCTGCATCAGCTCAACCTGTTTCTCAAGGAGCTTGTTGAAAATCAATATTTGGTTCTTGAGTATCAGTCTAACATGATATGCTTCAAAAAATTCTCGATTCTCCTCCTCAAGTTTTTGCCAAACTGTGAATCAACAAAAGATGACAATCATTAGAACAGTGGCAAACTAGTTACATTTAATTATAGATAAGACTCTTAGAAACAAATCAACAGGCTTCCTGGAGATAGTTTTGAAAATCTTGTCAATAGCATTACAGGTATGAAAATTTCAGGAGTATTTGCAGTGTCATTCATTAGCATAACTTTCAAACATGGTAAGGGTCACTTCATAAACTAGTTCGTTTCAATTATAAGAATATATGTTAAATCATAAATAGATTAGGACATTAGCATCTATGAGTATGAAAAAACATCAAATGTGCTAACATTTAGCAGTGTCAAAAAAAAAAGATCAAACAAAAGTACCAGTTCCAAGGTCATGAGAATTTATTCCATCAGCTCATGGATAGAAAGAATCAGCTTGTATTAAGTAAAAAAGAAATCTATAGGACTAGAACTCAGAGAAACTACCATATCAATCTAACTAAGCATATTTCTTTTCCAGACAACCACATTTAATCCCCACACAGTCATGATTTTCCGTTCAGCATCTGAAATTCAAACTTGTTTGAAAGATTAGTTAGTTTATCCTAACAAAATATCAGCCAGATTGGTTGGCCCAGAGAATGCGAACTGATTCTGAAACACCAGAAGTTAGAGACAAGAAGCATCCTAACAAAATATCAGCCAGATTGGTTGGCCCAGAGAATGCCAACTGATTCTGAAACACCAGAAGTTAGAGACAAGAAGCAGGTAAGAAAGAATTTGATAAGGTTTCAAAAATATCATGATTGAGCCATCTTCTTATTGAAATTGAGACTCCCTTTGAGAACCTGAGCCTCTCCTTGAGAATTTGAGCAAGTTTGGAAGATAAATTGGGTGAGATTTTATAGGTGACAATTGAGAAGGATTGAGAGAGGGAATGTGAGATAGTGAGAAAGGAAGGGAAAGAGGGTCGAATGCCCATTGATAAGTCTCTTTTGAATCATTGAACTGGGTGGTGGCTTACTGCCCAATTCAGGCCTGTAACAGTAAGAAATACGACAGTAAGCCTGGTTTCTAACCAGTACCAAGTTGTAACTAACCTACCAGACTGGATCAAACAGTAAGCCCTAGTTCAAGCCCACACCAGCAAATACTGCTTACCATGTACTGGTTTGGGCAAATTTGAATCCATGGCAAGGTTAATATAAATATTCTCATCCTACAAGTAATTAGAGTTATTATGCCACTCGTCATGCAAGTTGCAAAGGATAACCTTTATCAAGGCACAGAGGCTCACCTTTATTATATATTTACACACATCCACATCATCAAAGGCCAAAATACATAACAACAAAAGAACCTTGTCTTATGATGTTCTGGACCTTCTGATCACCTAGGTGACGAGGCCTAGTTTATGACTAGCAAAAACAAATACTCTAAGAGAATGGAAGAATCTAGAAATAACTCAAAATTGTCAAAATATATAGAATGCAGCTTGCTTAAACAAAATAGTTCTCTCAATTCTTAGTATTCTGAACTCCAAAGATACTTGAATTGAGGAAAGAGTCTTCATAACACAGCCCAATTTTGACCTGAAGTTTAGGTTAATATTAGGGTAATTAAATGGTATATTATATCGATACAATTGAGTTGTAATCTATCTTAGGGTAATTAAATGGAATATTATATCGATACAATTGAGTTGTAATCTATCTTATTCTGGCAGTTTAGTTTCAGTGACAAAACTCGTCTCACAGAAATAGTGGTAGGGCTGATTCTCCACAGAGTCCTCATTGGTGGGAACCTCATAAACCAAGCTATCCCTTTTAATTGTATGTAGCCTCCAAAAGCACCACGCATCCTATTTAACTTTATTTTAAAAAAATCTTGTGCATGAGGCTCCCACCAATGCAGGATTTGAGAAGGGTCAATGTCTCCTATTATCTCAATTTTATGTACCTTAAAAATATCACTGACTTCACATATTCTCTCTTACAAACACAAACACCCTATATATACATTTAGTTCAAAGATCCCTTATTTTACCCTTATCACCAGATGTGCAATTAGGTTAAGTTAAATTGAAATATGTGACAGCCGATATTAAAATACTTACAAAATGACCAAAACACACCAAACAGTGGTAAATGTTCAGCATCTTGTAAATCACTCAAATAATTTTGATGGTATACTTGCATATTCAACATGGGGAGAACTAGTGCTATCATGACTAAGTATATTTCTCTAAAAGCCACATGAAAAACATCTCAATCAGAAAACAATGACTTAGTACAAACTGCAAAGTACATTGCTCCAAAAGCCACATGAAAACATCTCAATGATTTAGTGCAAAATCATGGAGATGATAAATCTCATTTGACTAAGATGATTTACTATGAAATTACCAAGTTGAGTGAAACTAGGCTCTATCTTTGCCTGGAATGACAAAGTGTCGATAACTTCTCTCTGGTTCATATACAACTGCAGACACCGTTCAATAAGATTCTGAACCTGAAATTAAAGAAAATCATTGGACAGATCATTATCGTCCAATATCAGAAAATAATTCTAAGCTAAATAAAATCAGTAAAAAATAAGCAAGAGATATGTTTCTATATCATCTTATAATTAATTTTGGTGCTTCTGATAATAAGTAGTTGTATAAAGTTACCTTACAAACAGAAATGCAGACTTAACCTTAAACTTAAACAACCAATAAGGTAAACAGAATTACAAGACAGTAAACAGTCATACACTTGTCAATAAAGTTTCAAATCTTAGAATCCAGAAAAAATCAATAGAAGTCACACATAGCATTGAAGCATAAAAGTTCATTCAGAATCTCACATTGGTGGCAGCTTGAATGTACTTTTAGTTTCCTACAAGATATTCAAATATACCAATACGAAGAAGTGCATTAATTCAGGTGGCAATAGGAGAGACGGAGCATGCCATTGGACATTCTGTCAAAATGGTAGGAAATGTTGTTTCATGCGGACAATCACAGCGCGTGAAGCATGAAAACAGTTAAGAAAGCCTCATGACACATGTAGCATAACATAGCACATGAAACACTGAGGTTCTTCTTAGGGCCCATGTGGCTCAAGAATACATATAAAGAAAAAGATATTTCATACAGGGCAATTATATTTATCCTATTCTTGATTGGATTCAAAATATATTTTAAAAAAAGAATAGTTACCTTATTATCTCTAACAGGATAAGCAACAATCCAAATGATGGGAAAAGCTAATTCTATTGGTTTGGTAGAGCAGGCTATTTTATTATATACATTTATTATACCAAACAAGAATGTCTATAAAACTAGTCAGAATAAATACTATAAAAAAAAGGTTGTTTGGGAAGTTATTGCAGGATAAATCCTTTCTGCCACTTATTATCCAACCAAATGACTCCTTAACTCTTGTAAATATTCAATTCTTTCATACATCAACATGTACAAAGTTTTAATGCACAAAAAACAAAGCTTTAGGTGAAAACACCTTAATAAGTAGTGTGACAAAAGAATGTGTAGCATAGAACAAGGGAGTGCTCTATCTGTTGCAATACCAACACACCTATGCTAGCGAAGCTACAACATACAAATCAAGACTCATGGTCCACTCATTTGCTTTTTATAATCTTCATAGTTGTATGCCTTTAGAAGACATGACAATGTTGAACCATCAAAACAAAAATACTGCCCGCGATAGTCCTAACGTCTAATATCCAACATTTTACAAATTCTTAAAGGAATCAAATCACTATCTGATAACAACAAAAACGTGTTTCTTAGACAGCCTATGCTACTACTAAAGAAACAACATATCTGATAACAGCAAAAACGTGTTTCTTAGACAGCCTATGCTACTACTAAAGAAACAAGAGCTACGTAGTTTTGCTCCAAATGTCAAGTGGTATTAATTTTAGCTTGCTGCTACGATATGATAAACCTAAGTAATTAAAAGCTCCTTTATTCCACTGAAACCAAAATATATCGGATGCATAAAGAAATTAAAACCAAAATGTTATCTACAAATTTGACGATACCCTAATGGAAGTGAAGCACATAAACTGATTTTGTCCTAGATTTCATAAAAGTTCATAAATCAGAAAAAAAATAAAAATTCAAAGCACGTTATGTAAAGCACTATATCAACTACAATCAGATATCTTTTGGTTAAAGAAACATCATAATTAAACAATTATTGGAGAACAAACCTAAATCTATTCTTCGAGTTAAGTAATTCTTAAAAGAATAATATCAACCCGTCAACAGATATATGCAAACAAATAGATGTATCTAAAATTAAATGACCAAAAGCCACGTATAAACCAAGACCAAAGATGCAAATGGCTAAGATATTGAATAAAAGCTTCCTTACTAGCTGTATGTCCTGTCGGGAGACCTTCCTGACTTCTCCACTAGACATATCTCCCTTCTCTATTCCCACAAATCCAACGAACCTTACTGCTTCGGGCTACTTCGATAAGCGCACGATCGCAGTCTCTGGTGACCGATCATCACAAAAAACACAAGCAAAACTGATGAATACATCAACCCTAGTCGATCATAAGACGAAGAAACAACAACCGACAGAAAAGGAAACGCATCAAATCACAAATTTCAAGAAGAAATAGATCGAGCATAGTCCACGGGGTGTGATCCACGAGGGATCGCGTTACGTTTTGGCGACAGAGTGGAGTTCTGGGTGAGAGATCAGCGAATTCGTCGTTTCTGATCCATGGCGACTGCTTACGGGTACGAATTGCGGATGGGTAGGATGAGGGAGGAACGGAAGGGAGGCAGGAAGGGAAAGAAGGGACGAAGGTGTCGAGTTGTGCGCCCACCCGAGACGAACGAAGAGGAAGACGAGGGTTCGCGTCGAGCTACGTCGCCCAAGATGAGGACTTGTTATGATCCAACGGCATGTGACGGCAGTGCTTTCGTACCAAAATAATCATTTTCCGGTCCTTTGGGAATTAACCCCTTTCGTTTACCTGCCTTCTTATTGGAGATGGTGAGGAAGCCCTCCTCTCACATGTGGTCCCCGCGGTGACAATTAGTAATCTATTTAGTTTATAGCCAAAATATTAGTTTGATGATTGTCTATGAGATTTATTTATAAGAAAACTAAGATTTAAAACTTTATCCGATAATTATTTGAAAAATAATTATTCCTTACAAAAATAAAAAAAATAAAAATTATGAGATTCAAATAAATAGGTCTTAGATTCGAGTTTATCTAATATAACAGAACACGTATAAAGAAATAAATATTAAAAAATTTATGCGAGATAACAATTAAAATAAGTCTATAATTGATAGGTCTAATCTCATAAAATGTGAGTTTATATAATCTCATAAAAGTTTTGATAGGTCTTAGATTCGAGTTTCTCTAATATAACAAAACACATATAAAAAAATAAATATTAGAAAATTTATGTGAGATAACAATTAAAATAAGGGCTAATAATAGTCATATGTTACTGGGAATTAAAAAAAATCAAACTACACATATATTGAGTTTAGATTACAACTAAATGTTGTCTTACTCTATTATTTCATTAAGAAAAATCTTACTTCTTAATGCAATATTTTTGGGCCATCACAAAAGCATAAATATTGCATTTTCGAATAATTATGACAACTAACTACTTGGTATTTCTGTTCTGTATACAATTTATATTGTGAAAAGCACAAATACCATCTTCAGGCATGCCAATAATATTTCAAAGACAAATATACATTTTGGAGTTGTGTGTAGAATGATTTAGGCTTGGAACAAGAATATCCATTTTGAAGCAAGACCTTGTACACAACATCAATGGAGAACCCATTGCATGTGCAGGGTCTTGAGAGGATCACTGCAACATACTTTTGTGACTCACAGTCCTGAATCTCCTGATCAACTAGGTCCAAAGATACAATCATAATATCACACTCAAATACAATTATAATCATAGTAGATATTAGTGAAGGACACCAGCATCTGGAGATCATATTATCAGGCCTTACAAATTTGATATGGCAAGCTTAGATCAAATGGAGCAGAGCTTTGTTTTAAAAAGCCTGAATTGGGCTGCCATGATTTGGGAGGCGATATTTTGCAGGCTGTCACTCTGATTTCTTTTCATCACCACAATGTACTAAGTATGGTAATTTCACCTTCTGTATCTGCTCAATCTCATTTACCTTATTTTTTTCACGGCACCGCACTATAAAATATCTGTAAAAGTAAGACATGATCTGCTCTTTCACCTCTTTTACGTCTGCTCTTTCACATTTTCTAAACTGAGCATAGACTTTGACTGGAAAGCTGATCTATGGTTTCATGCAAGCAGGGTTAGCCAGAGGTTGGAATATACAACAATACCGATCATGTAAAGAGAAGAATGCCAGCTTTATATTCTTCGCAACTGATGCATTGTATTTGAGGTCGCTGTTGGTAAATTAAATCAGCTCTACACTTTAATCTCAGGGATTTGGAGAGACATACATGCTGATAGGTCATTGCACATTTGGGCCACTGACTGCAGGAGTTGATCTCTTAGCAGAGTTTGTGAAGTCACAAGGCCAATAAAGGATGCCTAAATATCAGAAGTTATGAAGACTGACTCCTGCAAAAAACAACAGCTCAGAATACCAGCTAAATTAGAGAAACAGACATTTGAACCAAGTAAATTATAAATTATTCAATTACAACAAGTACTAATTCTAAACAAAGACCAGCTAAATGTGATCCAACTCGGGAACTTTTAGTTTGTGTTATTCAATCATTTACGTTGCTTAAGCAAGATAGTAGATAGCATAAAATCTAGCCAAAAAAAAAAGTTTCTTATCAAGAAAATCTAATTAAGAGAACAAATGTAAGATCACCTTTGACATTCTCTTTTCAAGGAACTCGATATGCATGTATTTAGGAATCTATCAATGTGCTTGTAGAGATTAAAAAAAAAGAATTGTGAGTGCAAGGTTATTTAACCAATATCTGGCATGTCCAGGTTCAATAAACTTAACTCCATGTCTTGCTGAGAAGCTGCCCAACCAGGCTCATAAGCTTCAAGGAAGCCAAGCTTCGCCTTGTTAGGAAGGTCATGTGGATGAACAAATGGAACACCAGGAGGCCATCCAATCTCCATTCTTATATTCCCACATGGGCTATCCATTGATAGCATGTGGCCCTCACACTCCTTAAGATTACAAAACCTGAGTTTTATGCCCTTCTTTTCAGCAATATCTTGAACACGCTCCTTGAGGACCCTCTGAGCCTCCAGACGTAGTTTCTTAGAAGGAGGCAAAGGCTTGCACCTCGTCTTGTCCTTCTTACTCTTTATATGAGGCTTCATGGATGCTACATAAAAATCTAATTTTTAATGACCAGGCAAGTGAATTAGGGCGTAGAAACTAATTTAACCAAGTAATAACAGCATAACATAAAAGACAACCAAATAAAGAAAAGCAGAACAGGCAGCCACATTCAGTTTTAAGCATAGGCATTATTATATAACCTTTAGAAAGAACAAAGTGTGTGAGATAACAAATTGGCAACATAGGATGAATTTAATGATTAAAAAAAGTAAAAAAATAATGTTAGCACAAGAAATACTCACTATGTTTCAGCTAGCTGCTGCATAGATTATATCCTGATCTACTCATTCTAAAAAGAAGGAAGACCAATAAAAGAGAAGTTTTCTTCCATTAAAAAGAAAAATAACAAACATATGGGATTTGGCATATCAGTTTCATGGCCATCTTATCCATTGTATTTTGTTTCTTTCCTTTATTCCTATTATTTTTCATATATGCTGCTTTCCTGCTAATCTTTTCCATCATCTGAGTCACTGTTTCACAATTACCATAACACTAAGCTTTAAATTGATGTGTCAAAACATACTTTTCATTATTTTGTATTAGGGATTGTTCATCACATCATAATTAAAATATTTCTTTAATTATTTTGTGAATATGCATGTTGTGCACCTTGCTTTAATGAGGTAAGGTTTGCACTTCATATCGTGTGCATCGTACTTAGGCTATAAAAGATCTCAGTACCTTAGTTTGCCTTTAGCCTTTAAATTTTATTATGAAGTTCTGCAAGATCTTGAGGTCCATTTGTTGCTCTGATGAATATAAAACAATGATCTTTAAGGCTTCATTTGTTGAAGATTTGGCATTGTTTTAATCCACAAAATAAGCCGGAAATAACCGTAACTACGAGAGGTTCCAAAGATCTATCTTCACACTACCTAAAGCATCATTATAGGACCCTAAATCTCTAGGGGTTCAGAAGAAACATACATATTCTACACTTCATACATGACCTTCAGTTTATATCACTAAACAACTCACCTAAATTATGACAGCCATAAAAGGGCGTCCATCTTACCTTTAATATGAAAGCCTTCATTATACATTGTTTTATTCAAAGTAGGAACTCTGATCAATTTAAACTCCACAAAACTCAAAAATTTTCTAAATAGCAATGACTTAGAAGGAAGTTCTGCGTCATCGAGTCCAAGGAGAGCCTGAACTTTTCTTCTTATTTTTTGTCAGGCTGTTCACCTTCTCAAACGACGCATTTTATTTCCTTCCTTATCACTTTGTGTAATGAACTTCTTTTTTCCTAATCAAGAGAGTCCAAGAACTCAAAAAACCAAGCTTTAACTGTGGACCTCATTAGAATCAGCTCGCTTACACCCTACCTTGGAAAGCAATGGGAGCCATAGAGCAGGATAACTAGAGATCTTTTTGGGTTGGATCAGAAGTTGGGGTTCAGTATTCGGTTTAGTGTTCAACCTCAGCCAACCTGAAGTTGCAGCCTACCCAACCTTACAAGCTATTTACTTGAAATACAGAGCAGCACTTGCATCTACTCCAGAGTTCCATATAGCATAATATGTATGTATGTATGAATGTATATGAATATATGAAAGAAGATTCAGAACCCATCACTTTGTGTGGTCAAGTTTCCTGATCTCATAAAGGTTCCCACATTTTTTATTTCAGTCATAAGCAACAAGAAAGATCATAACAAAAGTTCATGTAGTCCATCCAAAAACGGTAGGGTGGCTCTATTAGAGCCCATTGGTAGATAGGATGTCTAGAAAAGTGAAAAGAACAAATAACAAATTGTCTTCATATGAGGTTTCCCTTCGTAATACATTCCCTGATTCATTTTTTTCATTACAGGTCAACTAGAACCTTTTGAAAGTCAACAAGTTAAGAAAATTCAAATTACAGTGTTTTCTTTGTCAAGAGAGAGGTCGTTGGAAAATTGTATATGGGTCTACAAGTGTTTCACAGGCTATCAGCAAACAGTCACATTGTCGACTGGCTGTTGCTGGCCATCAAATAATGAGAAGTTAACAATTGCCAGTGGTCGGCATACAGTTAAGCGGCGAGAACAGGCAACTGATACATGATTAATAGCTGAATAACAATCGCTGACAGATTGTAACCAATAATTATCTAAAATGGTGGATTGCTATAACCCGTAGACCATAGTTGTGACCCATAGATAACCCGATGCAGGTTTAGCAAACTTTAGATGACATTCACCCTAACATTCAGAGATCATCAAAGGGAAAAAAAATCAACTATATACTTCAGGTGAAAATGTGCTTTTCCATTTTGATGAGTTCCAGAAACAGACAACAAAAGAAAATGGAACTGCCACATCATTCTAGTGGATAGAGCAAGCAAAGGGAAACATACTCATAACAGGCAAAGTGAGATTTAGAAGAACACACAGCCAACCACTATCATAAGATTCAACAAGTTAAAAAGATCTGTAAAAGCCAGAATATAAAGAAAAGACAGTGTGAACAGATGCACGGGCACACGAACGGATATTCAGATGTGCATGCTAAACACAAACATTTTCTAGAGCATCTTCCTATGTGTCTGAAATGTACGGATAATACATGTATATATGAAGCTATGTATAAGCCACAACAATATAAATCATAGTAAAGATATTCTTCAAAAAAATGTTAAAGAGTAGTACTAGAATGATGAGTTACCATCTTGGCCAGGTTGAAACGCATAGCTGGGATAATTAAGTTTAGCGAATTGATCAGTAGAGTGTGACCTCTGCATAAAGTCATCCACCGGTATAGGAATCTGGAATTGTGCTTCAACTCCATGACCAGCTGCTCTCATCTCTGAACAGCTAAGACTTGCCATGGATCTAGGCATGAGCTTGAAAGCCAAAGAGCATCTTCCATACATGTTACTTTGCAAATTGCCCATCTCTACCCTAAGCATGGCAGGGCTCACATAACCAGCAGTTGCCTGGTAAAGTGCAAGTCCAGGATAAATAATTGCATCTTGAGGGCCAAGATCTCCATCAACAAGGATCCAACGTCCATGGAAGTCTTTTATATGCAATCCTGCCATATCTGACTTGACAAGAGTAATTAAGGCCTTATCAACTTGATGCTCATGATCTGGGAACATGACCAGCTGTCCATCTTCCTGTGCTGTCAAATTGTGGTTTTGTGCTCCTTGGAATGATGGTCTTGAATGACAGCATACTGAAAGAACTGAGGAGGATATCTCCCTACTTCTCAAAGGCATGTTATCAAGTATTTCAGCAAATGAAAAGCTGCGCAAATTTAAAGAAAAGCTGATAGCATCCAATACATCTCGGGCAGCCTTGCCAAGAACTGCAAATATGTCAGGCAAGCCAGCTGGAGGAAATTCCATTGAACCATGAGGCTCTGCTGCAGTAAGACCAGGCCTGTAATCATATGTTTCTTGCCACAGTTGAGGGTCTGCATAATATCCAGATGTCTTGCACCACTCACGGGTTTCATTTGTATGAACCATATCAGCAGGAGGGTACGCACGCTGATGAAAAAACAAACGAGCAGATTCTAGACCAGATCTTAAAAGAGCACTGTCTCCAGGAGATAACTCAATGATAGCAGCAGAATACTGAGCAAAGGATTGTGTTAGTGTTGATACAGAGATCTTGTAAGAGTCTGGAGGAAGACCTTCAGAGGCTACAAGATCAGCGAGCCTTACACGACCAAGAGATGGAAGAACACTCCCTACCACGGGACCCATTCAAGATACCTAAAAGTGAAAAATCTGCATAGTCAAATGAGAAGCAAGTCATGATATAAATCATTGAAACTTGTAGACCCTCACATTGGTGAGAACCTCACACTGGGTTTGTCCTTATGAACCTAGTTGCTTCATGTAAATTACCTTGTCTAGCAAAGATAAGTAGCAATACAATGCATAGAGATTTATATCTTAGAATTTTGCACCAAAAGGACTTAAATAAAATCAAATTTCTCAAAACGCAACAATGATGTGCAAGTAGTTGTGCAGGGGAAGTATCAGCAAAATATACCACACAAATCAAAGGTCAGCAGTCCCAACATTTTTATTTTAACAACTGCATAACTTCACCTAGTTTAGTGGCAAAATTTCCTAGTACCAGCAATGCATTACTATAAGAACTGAGTTTACTAGATCTTGCAGTCTAACTACTGTACAAAATAAATACATATATTAAAAAGTTGTACCCAGTGCACGACTCCAGTCAATACAAGATCTGGCGAGAGTCAACATATGCAGCCTTAAAAGATTATTTTCATCACTATAACTCAGGTAAGGATAAATTTAACTAATGGTGGTAAAAGGAAACATCACCGATGCTGATCCAAACCTAGATAAAAAAGGTGAAGGATTACTTTACGCACTGTTAGAAGTGCAAAACTACATAAGATCGCATGAACATAGATCATAACCACTTTCATTATAGGACTAGATCATCACATTGAAGTGATGTGAAACATCTCCACCACCCAAGTGTCTCAAAGTGCAAAAGGTGGATTAGGAGGTTATCTGTAAATGGCTCATCACATGTTTGGATGTGATGAATAATAGGAAAAGGATTTTTACATTGTTCCAGACCAATGAGTTAGTACAAATTCTAAAAATTAGCTTAGCAACTTGGAAAATCACAACACTACTAAGGAAAGTGTTAAAAGTGATAGAGAAAAAGATTAGAAGAAAAATTAACACAATTTGTTATAGAAAATTAAGTCAGAAGGGAAAAAAGTAAAGAAATTGATAATACTATATTTTAAGTTTATTATACTAAAAAAAGTTTTACATAGAATGGTGTGAGGTTGTTGTACATAAGGATCTTAAGGACAATGTTGTAGAGCTGAGAATATAATTAAAATTACAAAATTAAATTAGGAGAAGAGATTTTAAATGCTATTAGTGCTTATGCACCTCAAATTTGACTGGATGATTAAACAAAAGAGAATTTTGAAAAAATTTAAGGAACTTATTCAATAAATATCAACAATTGAAAAACCTATAATTGTAGGGTATCTATATGATATGTAGGAAGAGGACATGAAGAATTTAAACGAGAACAATAGTTGCTTTCGATATGGAAAAGGAATGAAGAGGACAGGATGGTATTGATATACTCATCTATCATATCCACAATGCTCATCTCTATTTCTATTGGCATCGAACTGGTATTTATTGGTCCCGGCATGAATTGGCACATGGACAGCGCAATTTCAGGTGGCCCAAATGTTGTACAGGGCTTTACTACTTGGTAAGTCCGGTTTTTTTTTTCTTTAAGTTTTATTTCTCGAGACTAATAATCCAACTTAAAAGATGCTAGCTAACTTAGTTGGTGAAGACTTTGACAATCATCGTAAGATCCTAAAGCTTGAATTTCGTCTTCACCATTTAGTCTTTGAAAAAAAGAAGAGGACAAAATCCAACGCACGTCCATCTTGCCCATGAATAGAAACTTTTGTTGAAGATGAACCATGAAACATGCTTACAATGAGTTGATATGTCCTTCAATAGGCAAGCAGCTTTACAAGGAGGCGTCTTGTTCTAAAGATAAAAGATACATGGATTATTCTACCATAAATTCTTACCTAAACAAAGCTTTATTTGACTAATCCGATCTGGAAAATGCCTAAAATAAGGAAGATTAAAGATTTTTCATTTACTGTCATAAGATATCTTATTATTACTCCTTAGTAAGCAACTTCTAATTATCTACAATAGCTAGCAAACAATACCTATTACAAATATTATAAACATCACCATTTATTTCACTTGGAGTTGCACAAAGAAATAGTATTACAAACAATACCACCCTTCATCTTTACATGCTAAATGTTTGTGTTCATCAAAGAAACATCAAAATTTAAACGCATTATTCTAGCCACAATCTAACACTCATATATCTGAAACTGTGCGACTCTAAAAAAATTGCCAAAGACCATTGGTTTTTGAACACTACCAAACACAAACCGAACCGATCAACATTAAATTCCAACTATGCGATAAAATAATACCTAAAAAAGTATTTGAGTATGCATACTTAACCATTTAACTGAAACCCATTTAGCAAAACCCACGACAAAGTATAATATCCCATTTAGTTTCCTCGTGTCCCATCCCGATCATCCGCATTCAAGAACAACTAACCAAGAGATCAAGCGTACCACGGCAGGAGAAGCACATGTAAGATAACACGATAAATCACGAAAGGGGAAGCCGTCGGATCAGACCATGGCAAAGATTCAAAATCAAGGGAACAGAGAGGGGGAATAAACGGGGGAGGAGATCGGACCGTCTTCATGGAAGGCAGGCGAGAAATACTGGGACCCGTAGGGCGCGTTCTTAATCGGGCGTAATCGCCGCCACCGTCAGTGGAGGCGCCGAAGCTGCACCGGAAGTCACGGCCAGTGGGGGCGGACCAGCGGCGGGGCGGCCAGGCGAGGCGCGTCACCCGCCACGGCCGGTCCAAGCGCGGCGACGGCGATGGAGGCCGCGGTGGTGAAGGAAACGCTTCTTTTACTTTTAAGCTGCGCAATGGCCGTGGAGATTTTTCATTCGAGTTGGTTTTCTTTTCTTCATCTTGTTTTCGTTTCGTTTCGTTTCGTTTTCGTTAATTTCGTCTTCATAGTTTATTTACTATTATGCCCCCTAAACTTTCTATCTATCTATTATTGAATTGTATTTACTAATCCAAACCTTTACTCATTTGCTTATAATCAAAATAAAATTGATTTTAATTATTTTTTATCTTTCCTCTCTCTCTCTCTCTCTCTCTCTAAGATAATGACATCTGGGAAAGATGGATGCTACATATAAACTCTCACTTCATTTATCTTGCAGCCATTGCCTCATCTACAACTGGGACTCATCTTTATCTCCAGTCTGTATCTACTGCATGCTTACAATCACACCATGAATGCTAATCATTCTCAGTTCTCTTTGCATTCCTGCTCCTGAATTCTTTGCCTCCTCATAACTCTCCAACACTGTGTTCCATGATTTCTGCACCATAAGAAGAACAAGTGGGCAGTACTTACCATGATTTGGATCTCACACAAAGCACTAAAGCAGCAGGTCAGACCTCTCGTCTCTTCTACTGCCTCACTCTGTATCTTTGACCACCTTCTTTTTCTTCCATAACAATACCTTTCCTTAGAGCCCAAAAGAGGATGCAGTGATTGCGAAGCTTTTGCAGACACCATCCATTGCTGCTGATACAATAGCATTCCTGCTGCAGAGAATGCCCTCTTCTTTATTGGTGGCGTAAACATCCAAAAGCCTCGTTCTTAACACCCTTAAATGGTGTTATATTAGAGAGATGATGGCAAAAGTGAGAGTTGTCATCATTGGGTTCCTCGCAGCATGATTCAAAATGTAGAGGCAAAGGTGATTCAAACCGGTTAAAGACATGGCCTCCTGCACAGACCATATGGTGGTGGAAAAGATGAGCAGGCTGTGTCTTCTCCTCCTCTCATTCTCTTGCGTCGTAGCTGCGGCGGCCTTCTCATGGCAGCGCCATCACCCACACCGACCTGACCGTTTGGCGGCCTCCTCGGAGCTGGTGGACGTCGCATACCACATGGGTCCTGTCCTCGCCTCCCCCGCCAACATCTACACCATATGGTATGGCCACTGGGAGGCGGCTCCGCAAGGCATCATCAGGGACTTCCTGCTTTCCCTCTCCTCCCCTTCTCCTTCCCCTTCCATCGCCGAGTGGTGGCGCACCGTCCGCCTCTACGCCGACCAGACCGGCTCCAACGTCACCGGCAGCTTCGTGCTGGCCGGCGAGCTGCACGACTCGGCCTACTCGCACGGGGCCACCCTGTCCCGCCTGGCTATCCAGTCCATTATCCGGTCCGCCGTCGCCGCGCACCCGCAGCGGCTGCCGCTGGACCCGCACGGCGGGCTCTACCTGGTTCTGACCTCGCCCGACGTCCGGGTGGAGGACTTCTGCAGGGAGGTGTGCGGCTTCCACTACTTCACCTTCCCGGAGATCGTCGGCGTGACGGTGCCGTACGCATGGGTCGGGCACAGCGGCTCGCAGTGCCCGGGGATGTGCGCGTACCCCTTCGCGCTGCCGGACTACATGGGAGGGGCCAGCAACGCCAACGGCAGCGGCGGTGGCATCCAGGTGTTGGGAGCGCCCAACGGGGACGTCGGGGCCGATGGCATGGTGAGTGTGATAGCGCACGAGCTGGCGGAGATGTCGAGCAACCCGCTGATCAATGCATGGTATGCGGGCAGTGACCCGGCGGCTCCAACGGAGATCGCCGACCTCTGCATCGGGGTTTATGGATCAGGAGGAGGAGGAGGGTACGTGGGGAGCGTGTTCAAGAACTCGGAAGGGGAGAGCTACAATTTGAATGGCGTGAAGGGGAGGAGGTTTCTCGTGCAGTGGGTGTGGAATCCTGTGAAGAAGAGTTGTTTTGGCCCAAATGCCATTGATTGAAGTGAAGGGGAGGTGTAATTTGGGTTGAGAGAATGGCTTCAATTCCTCTTTGAGGTACTCTGCTAAAAGAGTTCTTTCCTTTGATTTGGTTTTATCTTCAATACTAATATCAACATTAATTTCAAGTTAATATCATAACATAAAAATGTCTTGTGTAAAGGTTACATGATATGAGAAATACACAGATAAACACACAAAAACCTACTGGAAAAAATATGTATTATCCTACAAGTGAATCCAAATTTTTGTTGTTAATCTAAGATTGCACACAATAAGGAGGGTTGCCAAAAAATAAAAGAAAATTAATAGGATACCATGGCAAAGGTATGAAGGAAAAGTTGAGGATGCTTTGGAGATAATGTGAAGGAGATAAGTTGACACTTATGACCACATGTGATACTTTCTGGAGTGATAGGAGGGGATATATAGATTATCAACACATTTAAGGATAAGCTAAAGCAAAATGAAGAGAAAACAAGGATATACCATGCAAACAAGAAAACAGAACTTCCATGGTAAAGTATAGATTATCAACAGGAAACAAGGATTGTATAGATTGAAACATCTTGTGCATTACAAAATGCCATGGTAAAGTAGATCAATATTTGCTTTCTAGGAACTTCCATGCCATCTTGCAGTACAGAAAGTTAAACCGTTTGAGGCCACAATTTAGTCCATTGCATGTGTTATAACATAGATTTTAATCATATCATAAGCTCTCAGACTGAAGTGTTCAATCCAGTGTTGCTTAATGTCATGTGCATTCTGCTGTCTAATATGGATATAAGGCCTCAAAGAGTCTGACTGATGCATTTGCAACTTGAGGACACAAACAACTTGATGAATATTTCTCCCATTGGACTATAAGACACAAACAAGTTTCTTCTACAAAGCCTGCAAAAAAAATATTTGTACTGCAAGCAGAGAAAAATAAGTCCTGAGAAATGATATTTTCATATTCACCAGTATATGATTACTAAAATAAATAATAAGGTTTGCTACAGCAGCAGCACTTCGAGGTATGAGTCCATTTCAAAACTCATTAAAATGCCCACAAGATTATCCTGTACTCTAAAGATCCCAACTTGAGGACCATTACTACACGAGGATAAAAAATGTACTTTTGAGGGTATTACAGAACAGCCTCAAAGAATATTTCTCCCATTGAACTATAAGACACACAATTTTCTTTTCGCACCAACTCTTTAACTATACATAGCACTTAAGCACCCGAAGCAAGCCTGTAAAAAGAATATTTGAACTGCAAGCGAACGACAAAGTTCAGTCCTGAAAACTAATGTATTCTAAAAGAAATTATGAAGTTTGCTACAGCAGCAGCACTTCAAGTTATGAATCCGTTTCAAAACTCACTATAACACCCACATGCATAGTGATTATCCTGTACTTTAAAGATTCCGTCTCTGGTGACCCAAAGAGAACTTCCGAAGGTAATCACCAATTTTACATGATGAAAAATTTGTGAACCAATAGTTTTTTCCTAACATTCATGATGAAGACAAGGAAATGGCAGTATCCACCTACTAAACACTTAGCAAAAATGTAATTTTACCAACATATCATGTTCAATCAAACAGAACTGCAGTACCCAATTGCTCTATCTTAATGCTAGTTCTCCAATGACAACCTACTACTTGCTTCTCTAGAAAAATGATAACATTATCATGATATACCACATTTATGTTTACAAAAGTAATTGTCAAACCGATAAACCTTGACAGACTCACCAAGTTTATTAAACTAACAAAGTATGATATGTTCACTCAAATGTCCAACAACACTCACTTAACTAATTATCAAATGCCATCAAGCCAATGTAACTTTGCATGATTTACCATAACATCCTATTAGGACAACAATGTTGTCTATTGAAAAGTTTCTTCTTTGGAAGTACCTCCTGATGGGAATCAGTTATGCCTGATTATTGGTGAACCATATCTAAAAATCAAACATGGGAACTCTTAAGGATGGGATTGTTTTTTTACTAGGCAAAGTCACTGTTGGCAGATATGTTCATGAATAAACCAATAGTGATAACTAAGTTATCCATTTGATTTGGAAAAAAGAAAGATCCATAGCTAAATAAAAAGTAGGAAAATTGCAGAACTATAATCTCTTGATCTAATTTATTCGATGAGGTTGGGTTTTGGTCCCATCAGGTTCAACGTTCATGTCATAGGAGGTTAGGCTAATACCAAAGAGGTAATATTCAGATAAGGTATAGCACCTACATTTCAATTTCACTGACACAAAAGACAGAAGCTACAGCAAATTCAAATAAGAGTATTAACACCATGAGATGCATCAAGAACGCAAACAAACGAAATCTGTACCAACATAGCCAAACGAAAAATTAAAGCGCAGAGAACCACAAATTTACAATGTCCAACTGCCCAAGAGAATCAGAACATCTTACTGGTATGGCAAAGGGCTGTATCATTGAAAGTTCGAAGCTTTCTTACACTAGCAAAGCCATAAATACTCGAGAAGATTGCTTCTTGGAAGTATCGCTCAGCTAGAAGACGATGCGGAACTGAGGGGCGTCCGTCCCAACAGCGGGGATGATCTCCCACCGGCACGGCTCGAGCTCGTCGGAGACGGGGCAGTAGCCAGCGAGAGTCATCCTGTCGCCGGACGCCGCCACCGAGCCGAACTCGAACACCGTCACGTCTCCCGGTCGCCGCACCTCCACCGCCCCGTTCATTCCCGGTACCTCCTCGGATGCAACCTCTGGCTTCTTGCCAGTGTCGCCCTTCGTCACCGACGACGGAGACGTACCCTTCCCCTTCCACCAGGATAGCACCCCCATGTACCCTGTCGAGAGAAGGGACTCGATAGCGCTAGGGTTTTGCGAGGACCCTCTCGAATCGAACCGGTCCGTTCGAGGCGAGCGATCCTTATCGGAAAGGGAAACGCGCGTCTTGATTAATTGGGGGAACAAACCAGAGGGGAAACGAGAACGTAACTGTGTTTTATGAACAGTGCTTTCCCACTCATTTGGATTTGCCACCGACTTTACCTGTGAGGTCTCACTGCAGAGCTGAAACGGGTCCCACCTGGGACCCAGGTGGGACCCACTTGAGGGACAACGGGCGGCAACCTCCTTGCAGCAACACCGTTATATATAGGCGACACCGACACGAACCCCGTTATATAAGCGATACCGAAGTCGAAACCTGATATATACATATATCTATATATATATATATATATATATATATATATATATATATATATATATGTGTGTGTGTGTGTGTGTGTGTATGTTGCCGTTATTGTCTCGTCCCTTCCCATTTCTTCTTGAGTTCGAAAGCTACGGGAGTCCGTCGGTACTTCTCCACCGTGATCTAGGGTTTGGATTAGGTTTTGGTTTTGCGTATTTTTGTTCGATCAAGGCGGGGACGGAACAGAGATGCCGCAGCGGCACTCGAAGAACAACAATTACCTTGCATTCTTCACCCACGAGGAGAAGCTCAAGCTCGGATACGGCACGCAGCGGGAGCGGCTCGGCAGGGACTCCATCAGGCCGTTTGACCCTTGTTGCCTCTGCATCAAGCACCTCATCCACCCTCTTTTCTGCCAGAAGGGGCACCTCTTGTGCAATGAGTGTATCCTTGAGTGCCTCCTTACCCAGAAGAAGGACATCGAGAGGTGTGTTCGTCTCTTCCGAATCCCCGTTTCGTTATGTGATTGAAGATGCCTATATAAAGATGACTCTTTGAACGTTTTGATGCGGAGTGATTTAGTTGACTTGACCTGGATTTGTCAATTGAATCCCGTCAATGGTAGTTATTTAAGATCCCTTGCTAGTTTGATAACTTGGTAGCTCATCATGAAGAATATACATCCAGAATATGCAAGTTGGTGGCATATTTTGGATTAAGTGTTTGTATATTGTCTGATTTCAGCTTAAATTTTTGTTGTTGGACTCAGCAATGATTCCCTCAAAGAGCTTAATTCGGTAGTCAGGTGTTGGCTCTGATGGTAAAAGATCTCAAAGAATACATATCGATGAAGGAAATTTATTTTTTTATTGCTAGGGATTGGTAACTTGAATTTGGAAATGCATAAATATTAGAATTCAGGTTTTTTTTCGGCCAGAAGACAACATATATTGGCTCTTTGGTTAGAAATTGAGTAGCAATGTTTCTAAATATTTTCTTCTTTTTTTAAAAATATAAGTCACTTTCTCGATACTATTTTAAAGATCCCTTTCATTTCATATTCATCCATTAATGCCCCTTGGGTTTCTGAGCTTGTTATCAAAAAATTAAAATTAATCTTATTTTTCATTTCATATGCATTACACATTCTTTCTGATGTGATAAATTTTAGTGTCTCTTATCAATGAACTCCTAACTCAAACAAAATGCAGAGTTCCTAAATCATATGATGATTTATAAGCTAGGGGATTACACATGATGAAATTTCATGCTAAAGTGCAAAATTGGAGCAGCTGTTATTTGCAATATATCACTTTGTCTCCTTAGAATTATTGGAAAAAAAGAACAGAAATTTTCAAAGATAATGAAGGATTTTTTTCATTGAGAAGTGTGATTTTCTTTTCTACTGAATGAATGCTATATAAGTACCATCACTTTGGTTGGAATTTTCACTAATAGTGAATTTTTTAGTGTTAGTAATCTTTAGATATCTGGTCAAGCTTGATCTCTAGAGAGCAGTTTATTCTTTTTATTTACTCTATCATTCAGTTTGTATGTTTGAACTAATGTTGCAGAAGAAGATTTGCCACTAGTTTTTTTTTCTGTTTCAGTATCTTTTCAAGAATTTTTTTTATTCTGCTTGGAGGTTTGCCATTAGTTCTTAGCTGTCCACAAAGTTTGTTTGGCTTGCAACAAGGAATGCTAGGACAGGAACCTAGTTTGCTTGGAGAAAGGAGGTACTGGATTTGCCTGACATGGGGATCATTTGCAGGCAGATTGCGGAAACCAGCCACCAAAACTTGAAGATGAGAAGGGAATTACATCATGATATTTCTCATGAGATTATTGCCAGTGCAGTTAATTTTCGTGTCTGGAATCTTGATCATATAGATTACAAGTCTCATAAGTCGAGTGGCAGCATCGACCAGCAAATCAAAGCCAATGCATTGGGCTCCCGTCAATATTGGATAAACAACAACACAATTTTATCTGGTATAAAATTTTATGTCGCAATATATACATCTCTCTCTCTCTCTCTCTCTCTCTCTCTCTCTCTAGTCCACATACCTAACCCTCTGATAATTTGACCTCACCATTTTGGGTACAGGAACAATCTCTTCACACTAAGAACATCAAGAAAAGCAAGGCATATATACATGCAACATACACATATGATGATGATGATGTTCTAGAGACGAGACAAACAAATAAGGAAGAGGTTTCCTCGAAGATAAGCAGCATTCAGGTTTCTCCTCAAACCACCATCCTGGCACTTGCTATGCCAAGAAGAGTTGCTTGGTATACTTCATTTGCATCATCTTGCACTGGCTATGCACAACCATTTTCTCCATGAAGCAAAACGAGTTTTCAGTTGGATCATGCTGGCACCCAATTGCTCTGATTTCCCTTCAACCAGTGCCCCAGCATCATCGTGGAAGACTTGCCTGTGCTGACCAAACTCTATCATGAGTTGGATCGCCCCATTACGAGTGCTATCATTGTCTCTCACAGGCATGACAGTAGAAGCATTGACAGGTTTGGCTACTGTGACTGCTGGCGTCTTATCTTCAGCTTCATAGTGGTGATTAATTCGTGCTGCTATCTGCTGTCGAGGCCGGTTCGTCATTTCTTCAAGAATAAAGCTTTTTCTTGCACCAGCAAAGTTCATCTGCATAAAGAGTACAGCAATCATTATTACTGCTCATGATCTTTTTCATTTGATGTGTTAAACAATATAGACAAATGATTTACATGGTTGCTATTGACAATTAAAGATGGTTATTCGCATGAGAAATTCGTAGATCACATCTTCTCACAAGGTTTGAGAGGCTATGATGTATGTAACTGACTTTATACTTCCATTGCTAGGCTTCAACTATGTCTAGAAGAAACACTTATCATGATCTGCAACTATGTCTAACAAGGAAGCTTAAACTAAACATGAAACATATCCAGGAAAGTTTCGAATTAGAACCTTCACAACATCTACTTCCTTCATCACAGTTCATAATATAGTAAGAAAGAAAGTGACCTGCAAAGAGATCAATTGTTTCTGCCAAGTCCTTTCCATAGATTTCATTTTCGACTCGTATTCTGACCACCTCATCTCATACTCTCGAAGCAGCTGTTTCAGAACAGCATTCTCCTCTTCTTTGTCTCTCAGTGCTGCATCTGCCTTACACACCTGACTCTGAAGTTGAGCTAAAACAGAGGGGTCCAACTGAGGATGCTCACTCTCAGTGTCCTGCAAGTCAAACCCATCCAATTAAAACCTTGAAAGTTTTTAACAGGGAGCACAATATGAGTTGCAATTTCTGGATCTTTATCAAAATATACCGCTTAATCGATCTCGATAAAACATGAGGCATTATTACTAGTTACACTTCTAGATACTTACTAAAGAGAAATATTAATAGAAAAGGAAACCAGGGCCGATTCCCATGTCGAAACCAAGTCACCCAGGTTGATATTTATGGGATGAAATTTTTGAAACAACAATGAACATCCAGCCAAGTTGTTATTTGAACACACAGTTTCATTGTTAGAAATCAGTGACAAGCTATAAAAATGGAACAAGATACCTTCACAAGTTCTGGAGAATCCATTGCTGACCCTCCTTTGATTAGTTGAACATGACTGACCATTGACACCTCCCTTTTCTTCAAATAAGTATGACCAGACTTTAACACCTCAATTTTCTTTAAAGCAGTAAAACGTTTCCTCGCCAACCGACCACGGATAACTGCGGATGAGTCAAAAAACATCATCGGAGCAAATGCCAAGGAACAAATAATGCACTTGAAATCTATGAATCAATTACCAGACTGCAAAAATATAATGTCCTTCCGCTGGTTATTAAAAACAGTCCTAGCAAAACACCGCCTCAAATGCTGTTGGATAAGTATAGCTGCCCTCCATCTCTTCTTCAAAACCTCAAAATTATGCCTTGTGCTTTCACCTCGTACGACTGTCGTCGGCACAAGCATCCAATAAAACATTTAAGGTCAGTGGAGCTTTTTTCAAGACACAAAAATGGTGTCTGTTTTCAACACAAAAGAAAGGAACATTGCTCTAAGATCCAATTTAACTATAAAAAAAGCACCAAATACTTTAATTTGAATATCTTAGAGGAGATAAGTGTAGATATAATATTTTCATATTACTAGATTATCTAATGTGACACGAGACTGCTTAAAAATATATAAGACTCCTCGAAAACAAAACCCAGAAGTTCTTCTGTCACTATGCACGTACATGATTGCAACACGGTTGCTCCTTTCTTCAGCTGTTGATAGTAAGAACAAGCTCGGAAACCACGAAAGCTTTTTTGAACCCTGATAATTCCCTGCGAAGTCTGATTTCTATCGTCTTCCATTCCGAAAACCTGTGAAAATAATGTAAAAGGTAAAGCCAAAAGCTAAAGATGCCAGAAGAAAAAAGGATCTCTGATAAAGGAACCCAGAATTAATCAGAAGAACAAGATGTCTTAAAATTCAATGTCAATTTTCAGCGCATGACTAATTGCAGACAAGATTTCCTGAACAAAATTAAAACTGATTTAATAGGAGTACATACCATTTTCAATTATGTGATTTGTGTCAAGTTTTGTTAAGTATGCATACATCCTGTCTGTGCATTACATCCAAGTTCACTCGCTAATAATCTACAATCTATTTGGCTCGATAGAATGCGATAAACAAACGTTCACTGACGATAAATATGAAGAAAGGAAAGTTCCGAAACACATAAAATATTTGGTCATATGTTCCAAATTACATGGAGCTATGTCTAAATAAGTTTTTCTTTCACAGTGAGAACCTCAGGGAACAAAATTTTCTTCAGTACAAACCACATTATATATTTAATTATATAGCAGCCGAAGAGTTTATGTAACAATATACAGTTTTCGATCAATGTGATTGGAATTGCAGGGACAAGTCAAACTGCATCCTAAAAACAAAAAACACAAGTTGAATCTTTTCAAACCATTTTAAGAGCTTGAAAATTTGCCTGCGAGGATGTAAATTGACTATAAGTTGGCTCACCAGGCAAAAGTTGCACAGAATACTGTAATCAAGTATGCAAGTTAAGAACTATTAGTAAAGATTTTTACCTCATTCATGGAATACTTGATGACACCACCAACTGCTGGCGGCAAGGAGAAAGCAAGTGGATCTGAGCCATCATCGATCTGCACTCTCTTTTCATACCTCACCAGGTCTGGGGTTTTGAGGCATGGAGATTCTGCCAGTTGCTCCACATCCCTCTTATTCTTTCGTGTCTGTTCGTCTTCCTCGTTTTCTCCTTCCACGGAGTTGCTCAACAAGCTTCTGGGTGCACCTCTTTCGAGATTAAGGTGCACGGTCAATGGCCTTCTCCAACTGGGCAGGCGTCCCCTGGAGGTTGGCCGGAGAGGCAAAGCGGGTGGCAGATCCTTAGGCCGCTCATCCCTCTGCCTGATCTCATCCAGAAATATCTCCAGCGAGCTCCGATTGACCATTACGTTAGCTGAAAACATGATCGAAACCCCCCCCGCACCCCCTCCCCTGATCTACGGAAAGACAACACCAGAATCTAAACTCCCCCAATCTAAAACCGTAAGAAACAGAGTTCTATCCTACAATTCTGAAGTCAAAAAAAGACCTTTGTCCATAAAGATCAGGATGAAGCAGAAAAAAAACAGCACTTCAGCAGTTCAGGGGCATAGTACCCGATCAGAACCTGATGCTGAATCCTCTTCAAGAACGATGACAAGAGGAAAGAAGTGGCTGCGATCCAAAAATCCAAGATCCAACCTCCCTTTTAACCTCCATGGAGGAGCGTCAGGGGGTCCGAATCGCTCCCTTCCAAGCAAAGAATTAGGGTTTGCTCCGCCAAACATTCAAATTTCCGGACCCAGTCAACGCACGCTCTGACCTCCAACCTTTCAAAAGACCATCGGAAACTAAAAACCCTTGTCCTTCAGAAAAATAACAAATAAACCCCTGCGTGCACCGCTGGCTTCCTATCATAGATGGCACCTTCTGTAAATAAATGACACATTATGGCATGTTTCACAACGCGATGCTTTTGCGAACGTTGGGTGCGGAGAGCGTCAGCAACGCCTCCAAAGGCAAGCCTAACTGAAATGGCTGTCCATCATAGATGGCACCTTCGGTAAATAAATGAAAAGTTATGGCACGTTTCACGATGAGGCCCCTTTGCGAACGCACGCGTGCGGAGTGTTGGCGGCGCCTCCAACGACAAGCCTAAATGAAATGACCAAACTGTCCCTCTTCCGTCGCTTTTGTGCTTTGGGCACTCTCTTCAAATGAAACCATGTCAAATTAGGCTACTAAACTGAAATGTAGCTTTGTTTAGCTTAATCTAATATGTTGATTAAGTGGAAATTAGGAGCTCTTCCTGATTGGGTTTAAGATGGCAAATCGTCCACCATTTTATGTGCCTTCAAGTATTTCCTTTAGATGTTGATCGATTGCATTGAAATTTTGAGTTGGACTAGATATGATAGCTCATCATCAAAAATAAATACTTCATCAAGTTTTAGAGTTTTATGTGAGGTAAATAAAGCATTGATGCACCTAATATCCAGCAATTTGTATCTTGTTTTAATTCATTCTCGTAAACAAGTAGGTCGATAATGTGTTCGATAATAAATCAATATTTATTTTTTTATTATGATAAATAATTTATTTGTATAGGGTTTTGTGTTTACTTTGTGTTTCGACACAATACTTAGATTCTCATTTTTTTCAGTGATAAAAAAATATTAAAAGTCAAATATTTTAAAATAAGACACTTTCATCATGTTAAATATTTCATATATATATATATATATATATATATATATATATATATAATCAAATATGCATATTTCATAAAGAAGACACTCTAACTACATCGAGTAATTTATTATTATTATTATTATGAAAGATGATGTTTTTGTTAAATGTATCATATACAAAGGGATATATCATAAGTAAAGGAAATAATTTATATATAATAGGGATGTATCACGAGTAAATAAAATATTTTATTATATTAGGTCCTTCGAATGTATTTTTATAGTGATGAATATACTTAACTTTATTAGCTTTAAACCTGATATAAAATATTAAAATCTAAGTTAATAATAATATAGTCAACAGACTCTTATAAATAAATCTAACCTACAAATGAGATTTTATTCGGTCAAAATGTCAAACATTTATGTAGATGAGCCTCTCAACGGGCTGTCTTATAGATATGGCCTGATTGTCGACTATGCTAAGGAGCTTCTCATCATATACTAATATTAAATCGGTTTTGAGATTAATTTTTACTATTCGATCGATTAACTTCATTGAATCTGAATTACTAGCTTAAAATATTTAAATCTAAATTAATAATAATAAGCTCATCAAATTATTAAGACGACTGACTTGCTGTTGCACCGTTATAAATTGTTCAAATTAAAAAATTATTCTTTTCAAAAGAGTTATTTGAAAAGGTGATTTCGTTTGTAGTTATTTTGATAATTATTTTTTACCGATGATGTCTTTTATGAAAATATCTATAAATAGGTATATAAATAGGTATTTGAGAGTAAATCATGATAAATATATCTTTCTTTTTTTTTTTCTTCTTTCTTGATAACTCTCCGATTGAATTAGATCTTCTAAAGATTTGTTGAAAAACCCAGAGCAATATTGTTTACATCAAACTATTTACTAAAACCCAGATAAATATATCTACTAAAACTATTTACATCAAACCCAGAGCAATATTGTTGAAAAAAATGGTATAAATATCATTTTTAGAAAAATATTTATACATGTTTCAAGCCTAAATATATTTCCTATAGTGTTATTTGTTTCCATAATATTTTCATCCTCTTTGTTGTATTTTTCAATAATCAAATAATGATATTTTGTGAGTTTATACAAATTCATTACGGAGGCCACAAATACCATCAAATTATTGAATCAAAATTTTATTCGTTTGGATCATTTTGATAGAACAAATTTTACCCATTGGCAAGACAAGATAAAGTTTATATTGACTACTTTAATGATCTTCTATGGGCTTAATCCAAATCATCAATCAATTCCTAATCAAACCGACAATGAAAATGAATGCTGAACAAAAGAAGAAAAATAAAGATAGAGTTATATATAGAGGACATATTCTTTATACAATAAAACTATCTGCAAAAGTAATTTGGAATGTTTTGGAATTTAAGTATCATGTCGATGAGGAAGGTATAAAGAAATTTTTAATTTCTAAATATTTTGATTACATGACAAGCTAATCTTAGCACAAGTGCATAAGTTGCATATCATTATTAATCAATTGAAGGCTGAAAAAATCAAACTTTCATAACATTTTCAAGTAGGCACTATAATAGTCAAGTTGCCTATTAATAATTCAAAGAATATCATTTTGGAGCAAATTCAAAAATATGTTTGAATCGAGGAGGAATCGAGGATAAGAGATAAGAGTGAGAATTCTTTTGGTAATACAAAAGTATACTTCAAAACAATGGCATGAGAAATTTGATGCAATAATTCTTTCTAATTGATTTGTTCACAATGTTGTAGATAAATATATTTATCTCAAAACGTATGATAACTATAGGGTGATGGTTTGCTTTTATATTGATGATATGAAAGGTGTTGTAAAAACATAGAAGTTTCTATCTTCAACATTTAAGATGAAAGATCTTAGGCAAGTTAATATACTAGGTATCAAGGTAAAAAAAAATACTGAGGGATATGTTTTGAGTCAAATTCATTACATACAAAAAGTATCGAAGAAATTCAATCATTTAAAAATTAAATAAGCAAATATCCCGTCTAACCCAAATATCAAATTAGTCATGAATATTAGAAGAACAGTGGCTCAATTAGAATATTTAAGTGTTATAGGAAGTCTTATGTATGCAACGCAGTGCACAAGACCTGATATAACATTTACAGTTAGTAAATTAAGTAAATTTACTAGTAATCCAAATATAGAGCATTGGAAGGCTATTGAAAAAGTTCTTAAGTACCTTAAATGGACCAAAGATTATGGTCTACAATACTCAAAATTTCCTACTATTTTAGAAAGATATATTAATACAAGTTGGATATTGAGTTTCGAAGATAATAAATTTATTAGGTTTTCACCTCGGGAGGTAGTACTGTTTCTCAGAAGACCAAGAAACAAATATGTATAACTCACTCAACTATGTAATCAGAATTTGTTGCTCTAGTAGAAGCAGGAAAGGAGGCTGAATGGTTGAGGGACTTTCTATTAGAAATTTCATTGACTTTTAAGAATATGAATTCAATTTCTATAATTTGTGATAATTAAGCCACTTTAGCTCATGTGTATAGTGAAATATATAATGGAAAGTCAAGACATATAAGTTTTAGACCTGATTATATAAGAAAATTAATCAAGAGTGGGATTATTTCACTCACATTTATGAAAACAAGTAAGAATTTGGCTGATCTATTTACCAAACCTCTTACAAGAGAAGTTGTAAGATCAATATCAAAATGGATGGGGCTAAAACTTCTTGAATAAAAGATCCATAGCAACCCTACTCAATATTATAAAATGAGAAATAAAGAGTTCAAATGGTAAGAACAAGTCATTGACATGTGGAGTAGTTTAGCACTTTAAAATATTTTACTAGTCCCATCTAAAAATGTTAAAGTACTGGTTGTCACCGAATGAGGGTTGAGTTAATTATACTTTTAATGAAGTTCAGTGAAGTTAGGACAAGTATTTAAAAAAATGACAAAGATAGTATAAGAACTTTATATATATGAACTTAGAAGCGGTGGCGATTGAGAGTTGGAGTTTCTCTCATAAAAGTTTATGAACTTGAATGAGCCCAAGGCCATATTAGGGTTGAACGAGAATTTATGAGGAATACAATAATATTATATTTATGTGTGTGGTATCACCGGTGTTATCATTATTAGTAATAAATTCAAAGCTTTTATACACTTTGTGATGCTTACACTTACGTAAGTAATACTCAAATCGAACGATATATTTTATTTTATTTATAAATACTATTTAATCATTTGGAGAAAAAAATTTAAATTTGAATAAGTGGGAGATTGTTATAAATTGTTCAAATTAAAAAATATATGTTTTTTTAAAGAGTTATTTGAAAAGTTGATTTCTTTTGTAGTTATTTTGATAGTTATTTTTCAAATGTTATATCTTTTGTAAAAATATCTATAAATAGATATTTGAGAGTAAATGATGAAAAATATCTCCACATCCTTCTTTTTTCTTGATAACTTTCTAAATGATTGAATTAAACATTCTCTAATTTTTCCTTTAAGATTCTTTATTGTTTGCTAAATATAGATGGATTAACATATCTACTAAAATTATTTGCATCAAATTCATAGCAATCTTGTTAAAAAGAGAGTATAAATATTATTTTTAGAAAGTGTTTATACATATTTCAAATTTAAATATATTTTCTATAGTGTTCTTCATCTCGTATCTTGTTTTCATCCTCTTCTTTCTCTCTTCGTGTATTTTCCAACATGCACACTTGTAGGCCATGGGAGCAGTACGGAGGGCTCGATCCGAGCTATGCCGGCCGCGATGTTCATCATCTGCCCACCATCCTTGTTTGCTTAATCCTTATCCGTCGTAAAGCCGAGCATTAGAAGGAAGACGCACCTGAGGGAGGCTGGCCAATGTTTCTCGCGGTGGCATCCGTGACGACCATGAGGATGGCGAAGGCGAGAAGAAGAAGAAGACGATACGAGAGCTCCCATTTCTTGGATGCAGCTGAAGGGCAAGTACGAGGTTGACCAAGAAGGTGCTGATATATAGGAACGTAGGAAGGTAAGAGATTGATGTGCTGGGCGTGGAGACGTCTGAGAGCGACTAGCTAAAGCGAGCTTCCATGGATCATGGAGGCCAGCCGGAGAGATCACAGGGTTCACGGCGAGCAACTGAGCGTCGGGAGAAACATGGTCGGTTGGCATCAGGGGTTGGTGAAGTGCATGTTGTAGGTCCTACTTCCTTCCTTCCTTCCTTCCTTCTCAATGTAAGTGTACAAACTTCACACCAAAGTTCATGAGCTGTATCTTCTTCATGTGGCTCATACTCGAATTGGGGCCGCATGAAGCTCCACAACGCCGACTTATCCGACGCCTCTTCCCTCCGCCGCTGGGTCGACGCCCTCCTCCCCGATGAGGTCTACAACCTGACCGCCCAGTCCCACGTGGCCGTATCCTTCGAGGTCCCGGACTACACCGCCGACGTGGTCGCCACCGGCGCCCTCCGCCTTCCCCCAAGCCCATCCGCTACTACCTGGCCGGCTCCTCTGAGATGTTCGGCTCCACGCCGCCGCCCCAGTCGGAGGCCTCCCCCTACGCCGCCGCCAAGGTGGCCACCCACTGGTACACCGTCAACTACCGCAAGACCTACGGCCTCTTCGCCTGCAACGGCTTCCTCTTCAACCACGAGAGCCCCCGCCGCGGCCAGAACTTCGTCACCCGCATGAATCACCCGTGCCGTCTGCCGCATCCGCCTCGGCCTCCAGACCAAGGTCTTCCTCGGCAACCTCTCGGCCGCCCGCGACTGGGGCTTCGACGGCGACTACGTCGAGGCCATGTGGATGATGCTACGTGGTGGCCACCGAGGAGTCCCACACCGTGGAGGAGTTCCTCCAGGCCGCCTTCGGCTACGTCGGCCTGAACTGGAAGGACCACGTGGTGATGGACCCCAAGTACTTCCGTCCCGCCGAGGTCGACAGCCTCAGGGGCGACTCCACCAAGGTGGGGTTCCAGGAGCTGGTGAAGATGATGGTGGACCATGATCTGGAGATCGCCGAGAGGGAGAAGGTGTTGGTGGACGCCGGATACATCGACGCCCAGCAGCAGCCATAGATAGAATCAAGACATTTGTTTTCTCTGCTTGGTTGTTGAACTCATAGATTGTTTCGTCTCGTTCAAAAACTCGAAGCTTTCCTGTTCTTCTCTTCCTTTCCGCTTCATGTATTCCCTTGCATTGTATTCTGCACCTTAATTTGGGTCCGATGAATCCACAATCTGTCGCGGTCAAACCACGGAGGTCAAAAGGCGGCTGCAATGGACACGTCAAAGACTGCGTGGAATTTGTCTTTACGTGCACTCGGTGAGGTCGATTTCTTTTTCTTTTTTTGTGTGTATAAATATTAATTGCATGACGGCGATAAATATCAGCGGAAATATTGTTACGAGTATATTCCAATGAAGAAATAAAGGCAACAATTTTCTCATTAAAATATCAACGACTAATTTGTGGCGTAAGTAAGTGGGAATTTATTTATACTCGAAAATAATTAAAAGAGAAAAAGAAAGGAAAAGAAATATCTATCTCCTCTGTGGCGATGGCATCGCCTCGTCCGCCGCTCACCAGTTATAACAGCCAGGGCAGGGATTCCTCCTCCTTTGGCACGCGCGGAATCCCCTAACGACCCCCATGGCCATAGCTTCCCGTTTCTCCCCCGTTTGCCTTCCGTCCCCCTCATCCCTTTTCCGGTCCGATCGTCACGGCTCCACCTCCATGCCGCCACCGTTGGCTTCCACGCCCCACGGTATTCTTCTTCGTCCAGATCGCTTGCGTCGTGTTCGACCAATGTTTCTTATCTGTCTTTCTTTTCCTCCCTTCCGGTGACAAATTTCTGTGGAGTTTTTGTTGCCCATACTTTTCTGTCGGAGTTGCGGCTGTTGTTTCCTCAATTGAGATCCGTAATTTCGTCTCTCCGCGAGCTTGGGAGACCAAATTTTCAGGAAATCGTTTATGTTCTCACTGCTTTATGTACATCCGCAAATTATTTTTTGCTTCTTGAGGTTCATATGCAGACTGTGCAACGCAATTAACCCCTAAGATTTACAATAAAAAGGAAAAAGGTGTATTTTTTTTACTTAGATGGTTATTTGTGTGGATTAGTTTTGGATTTACTTTTATTAATGCATTTACCTGGGCAAGAAGTATCCATTTCTATAAGCAATTAGCTAACTGCTGCTTTTCATCGATGTCCTCAATGGGGATGAAGCTCTTGGTGCTTATTATTTTTACATTAAATCTTACTAAGCAATTATTTCTTTGTGAAGCGGCAGATTTTGCTGGTGCATGTTCTATGATATACCGGCACAAGCAAAGGTTTGTAAGGACAATCCGAGAGGCCAGTGTTGCTGCAGCTCCAACTGTGGAGGAAACTAAAGAGTAAGAATATTTTAGATTGATATGACCCACACATATTAATGATATCTATTCCCAACTGTGGAGAAAATTAGAGCTAGCTTTTTATTTTACCCTGATATCTGCTGAATACTAGTAATAATTATCAGAACACCATATTCATAATGTCTGATATTGGTTTCTTTAACCTTTCTAGTGACATTTATCTTATATATTCAAATCATAAAGGTCATACTAAACATGGAACTTGATGGCCATACTCTCTCTCAAACCAGTTATTTCGGTCTGATCCACTAAAATATTTGGAAAACAATATTTCAAATTGGCTTCCTCAGTTATTTTGAATCAATATCGTATCCTGGCAATAATCTTTGGGAATATATTTACAGATTTCCACACCCGTTGTTGGAAAACAAATGATATATTGGAAAAAGGTTGCAAATTATTGTATATGGAATTAACTCCAGTACTGCACTAAAACTGGCTTCCACAGTAGTCTTTATTTATAAATTTTAGAAATTGTTACCATTTCCAAATTCAAATGGTTTGCAGAATTTGCTTACTGTTTGTGATCCCTTTTAATTAGCTTGTGCTTTTTCTAGACGTTTTATTAACTTGAGAACATTTTCAAGCTTACATTCTAATTTCTTGAATTTTTACAATATGACTTGTTTGTTTTCTCAATATTTCAGGTATACACTTCCTACTTGGGCTGAATTTGAACTGGGGATGGCTCCTGTCTTCTGGAAAACCATGAATGGTCTTCCTCCAACATCTGTATGTGAGGATATCAACTCATCATATAATGCCTTGATTTTCTCGTTTTTCTTCACCGAGTATAACTTTAGTGTTTGACAGGGAGAAAATTTGACACTCTTCTATAATCCTGTTGCGAGCAACCTCGTCCCTAATAACGAATATGGGGTTGCATTTAATGGTATTGAATCATCCATGGTTGATATTTTAGTTGTTGTGGTAATTCAATATTTAACATCGATATGCAAATAATTACAGGTGGTTTTAATCAGCCCATTATGTGTGGTGGTGAGCCAAGAGTAATGACAAAGAGAAATAGGGGGAAGGCTGATCCTCCCATCTTTAGTATAAAAATACGTGTACCGAAGCATGGTTTGTGATATTTTGTTATTGTGGTCTGAAATTTCTAGTTCACATAGGCTTGTTATAACTATAGTCTTGCAATTGTACAGCTGTTAACCTAATTTTTTCATTCACAAATGGAGCTGAATGGGATGGCCCATACAGGCTAAAGTTTCAGACCATGAAGATGTGGCGGAACAAACCACTAAGCTTTTTTAATGAGGTAAATAAGCTATTGCTCCCAAATTTCTTGAAAATCTTACCATTTGGCATTTTCCAATTCTTCAAAGGTAAGTATCGGTCATCTCGAATTATTTTAGCTATTGATTTGATTATTTGCGGTGCTCTGTCTCTTTTCATACTTCTTGAATTGCAATTTGTAACAAAGAATATGCAAATTTTAGCTTTAAGGTGGATCTCTTTTGCACAAACTATGTTGTATCTGAGAACTCCATGCCTTTTTTTGGCCAAATCCTAAATTAACCATAATCAACTCCATCACCTCATCTCCTTTAAACATATAGACAAAATGTAGGAGGGACCTTTTAACCAGTACTCCCACGTCTCTAGAAGAGCAGTGGTATCCTGGTGCCATCCAGTAGATTTAGGGTCCAAACCTTTACTTATGACACCTTGTGTATTTTTCAGTGCCTCATGCACGAATTTGAAAAAACTAAGGAAAAAAAAAAAACATGTATTGCTGTCAAGAAATCTCAGCTAACCTGGCTTCTGCAAGAAATCTCCAGATGTTGCAAATATGTATTGCTGTCATGCCATTTTTCTTAACACACTTTTTTTTCTCTTTTATCTGTAT
The DNA here is from genome assembly GCF_036884655.1 of Musa acuminata AAA Group. NCBI lineage: Eukaryota > Viridiplantae > Streptophyta > Magnoliopsida > Zingiberales > Musaceae > Musa > Musa acuminata. Next base: position 5,599,967 of record NC_088348.1, on the reverse strand, counting down.
TACTTAGTGAACATGTGACTTGAGAAAATTAAGGGGTTAAAGGCTTGATGTAGGGTCTGGCTCAAGAGCTCAGTGTAGAAGGAGCTTGCGAGAGAGCCATCTTTCCTGATGCAAACAATTTTGTGGCAAGCTGTGCAATTGGCAACATTTACACCGAAGGAGTAAGAAACTACTTCAGCTTTCCTTTCAATTATACTAGAAAATCTTCTTCTCTCTTTGGGTGCATCATATTATTTGAAGAGAGTTTGAGGGGCTATGGATGACAACTTAGCCCATGAATTCAATACAGGGAAATAGCTGCAAGCTGAATCTTGTACAAGGATGCATGGATCCAGACTCTCCATTATATAATCCATTAGCAGATGTAGATGATGGGTCTTGTCCTTTGGACTCGGATTCCGAAGAACAGTGTGCTTCCCCATTGTAATAAAGGTTCTCAGGTATGGCTGCCAGATCTTATTCTAGCATGCTTATAAACATATTGACAGTAATATGCTTGGTTGATGTAGACTGTATTATCCATATACTTTCTACATAAGCCTCTTACTGTTTAGTGTACAGCATGTTTGGCAATCACAAGCATTTGCTGCTTTCTGTTTCCTTCTTGATGGGGGCATTGGTTCTGTGTTACAATATAAAGTTGCTATTTTGCTTCCAGTGTTTATCTTAATTTTCAAGATAAAAACAAAAAGCTCAACATATTTTGTGCTACACCCATTAGTCTAAACATGAGGATTTATTTGCCATTAGAATTTATTACAAATTGGATCATCTAATAGAGGCATCCATCCATAGTGTAAGTGTATTTTGATAGATAATGAGGAATAAATAATTCATGAAACAAAATGCATTACAATGGGATCTTACTAAGAGAAAAAGAGAAACAATAACAGCAGCATTTTGTTTATTACATATTACACGGAGCAAAGTGGACAGGAGATAACATAACATGTAGAGTTGTTGTGCTAAAATGGCAGCAGTCACAACACTTGTACTAGGCGACGTCGACGGCGGCGGACTCGTCGACGACGACGCGGGTGGGAGGGTGGAACCTGCAGTAGGGGCAGCTGGTGGAGAGGAGGGAGGTCGTGCGGTACTTGTCCTCTCCCCCCATCATGGGCATCGCCACCCCCTTCTTCACTGGGCTCACGTATTCCGCCCGGTAGGTCTGCCCCAGAACCCCCTCGACCCGCTCCGTCAGCCCGGCGAACCTGAACTGCATCTCCAGGTGCGCGAAGGCGTCGCCCGGCGGCAGCCGGTACCCGTGTGCCCGGTCCTCCTCCTCCGTTATCGGCACCACCTTCACGTCCATCTCCACAACCCCCGCCACCGTCACCCTCACGCTGTTCGTCTCCCCCGTCCTTTCGACCACCACCTCCCTCGTCCCGGTACCACCGCTTCCCTTCTTACCTTCGCCCCCGGTCGGCGCACGCCACTCGGCCTCGCCATCGGTGGGCACCGTGACCTCCTTGCCGTCCCAGCGGACCGCGAGCGCGTCGAAGCGGTCGTCCCACTTATCCACCCTCCGGGCGGCGACGACCAGGGAATGGGACTCGAACATGACGGCCAGCGCCTGCACCCAGGTGAAGTCGCGCGGCCTCCCCTCCGGCCGTATGCCGATGAAGTGGGCGTTGATCTGGAACTGGTCGTCGGACACTATGGCGAAGTCCCCTCCCTTGGCGCCATGGAAGTAGAACATCTGGCCGTCGCCGCCCACGAACCGGGGGTCGTAGCACACCGATCCGTACCCATTGCAGTTGGGCAGCCTATCTGCATCAACACAAGCCAAAGGAAACACAAAACATGAACGAAGGCAATGCACGTCATCTTCGAGTGAGAAGCTAAGAGTGACGGCCGCACGTTTGCAGGTGGTCTCGCAGCGGCTGCTGCAGTCGGCGAAGCATCCCTTGAAGACCTTGTTCCTCCTGGGCTTCCGTTGGGGGCACTCGGCGGGGCACTCAATGGTCTTATAGCGGCAGCGGCCTCTCGCCAGGCAGAAGAAGCGTTCCTGCCTCGACCTTCTCCTCGGTTCCAGCACGATGTAGTGCGTGGACGCAGGATCCAGTGCTCCCTTAGCCTTTAGATCCTTATAAGCAGCCGAGACGGCTCCCATGGACACCACCACCACCAAGGCGGCAAGCCAGACCAAGATGACGGCCCTCTTGCCACTCCAGACCACCATGCCTTTGATCTCCCTGTGCTCTTCCTGACAATAAGCCCTACACTTGCTATCAAGATCTGTCTCTCTCTCTCTCTCTCTCTCTCTCACACACACACACACAGGAGAAACACCTTCGAGGGGCTTCATATATATATAATATATATACCTCGAAGTAAACGGGATCATAGGTTGACTTGAGATCGATTTACAGCTAAGCTCTCCACGATCTAGGCGATATACTAAACATCTATCTCTGCATTCTGCATCCACCATTCCAAAATACAGCATAGAATGAGGAGGGTCTCATGCAAAGACACCAAAACCCAGGCTTATGCCCGTGGCCGTAGCATTACTTGCGGAGTGATCCGTAGTTTGCGTACTCGATCCGGTTGAGCTCGAGCTTTTATACGGTCTGTGTTGCGCAAGCAACGATCCATAGGCAACACGATCGAGGACAGCGCGTTGATGGTGAAGCCTCCTCGCACTGTGCCTGCCAACTCACGGGAAACGCTGGCGTTTGCTTCTGCTGCTGGACTTCGTCGGCTTGTTCGTGAGCCCCGAGAGAGTCGACTCGTACGGTGGATATACAAAAGAGAGCAGATGGAGCGGCGTCGGACATGCAGAAGGCTGCCGACTGTATGTATGTATGTATGTACGCATACCATCCATTTCATTCCCTCTCGTCGTCTTAATTATATTCGCTTAGTTACAGCAAATCATTCTCTGAAGGCGCAAAGCCATCAGAGTCGCAGTGGAGAATCGTGACGGACGCACATGCCGCACCGGAAAGAACGCCGGTCCTCTTCGCTATGTTCACCGGCGGGTGCCATCTCTCACGTGCACCCATGCACGTCAACTTTTATTTTGTTTATATATACAAATACATAATTTTGGATGAATTGTCGAAAGAATTTATTTTATGTTTATTTTTTGCTTCTTTTCATAATTTCTAATGGGTGTTTCTCATTTTACTGTAATCCTTAAAATGTCTCTTGATAAGATAAACAGTACAGTATCTCCTGAGTATACCCTATGGATTGATCTAATAATTCAGTTATAATATTATCATGTTTTGATAGAGATGTCAAAAAATAACTAATAACTTTATTATAAACAAATAAAAAAAATCTATTTGTAACTCTGTTTTTTATAGGAGATTAATTTTTTTTTGGGTTTTGAGTTTAATTTGTCTTTGTTTTAATATTTTTGAATACATTTTTTTAATGATAAATGTGTCAAAAATATTATAAATAATATAAATATTATATATTGGAGGTTAGACCAAATCGAATCGGTCGATATATATATATATATATATATATATATATATATATATATATATATATATATTCTCATTTCAAATAAGTAAAGCCATGTGGAAATAAACTAAGGAACTGTCGACATTAAAGCATGCGTCGATCTCAAGTTACTGTTCTAACGACTGCGTAGGTGAGGGAAAGCTATGTGCGTGGGCTTTTGACTTGGCTCGTCGACCGATGCCGACCATTAACGGAAGAGGCCATCGACGGTGCCCATCGCATGTGCGCCAACTGTCACTTTGACCTTTGAACTCCGTTCAACACAAAGATTTGACTTTTTTTTTTTTTCAACTAATATTAGTATTTTTATTAAAAAAATGATTTACTTATATAATATAAAAATAAAATTTATAATTTAGCAGAAGATGATGATACAATTATAACAATGTATGAATTACAAATAGATTTGATCCTTTTCGGATCAATATACATGAACATATTCATAACATAAGTTGAGAGCAATTCAATCAATATTTCACAGATTACCAGAACTGCAACCCATCAGAGAGCAAATCTCTCTCACTCCATTATTCTCGCCTTTCATACAAACCAAGTGACTTGTGAAATGGAGTACTTAAATATGATTCATTGTGCGTAAAACAAGCAATAGAAGACCAGGAAATCATTTAAAGAACAAAGGTTGAATGACTGAAACAATGAGGTCAATGTCCAGTGAGCAACAAATGTAGAGAATGGAGGCTTCCAAAGTTGTACATTTCATCTGATATCTTGCACAATCACACCCAGGAATTCATACTATACAGATTGACAGTAATGGCAATTTGACTGTTGATAAATGGGGGAGAAAAAGAAATCTTCAAGGGCACACCAAAAATTGGCAATTAGGAGCAGCCATTCTTGCTTTTCACCTACACGCCAGTGACCAGAAGTTCATGAGAAATGATGGGCAGACTGCAAACCAACTGATGAAAGCCATCGCCGTTGCAGTCTCGAAGCTCGTGCAGTGGTTCTGTGAGCATATGTTGAGATCATTGCCGATCAATACTGTAATGCCGGAAGATGCACAAGCAGCTGCAAATGTCAGTGTGGCCGTGATCTGCATGAGAAATCAAATTAATGCACTTTCCACTGCATAGATATTTACATGAAAAAAATTGTGCAAATCTTATGTCGGGAAAGGAGATTTCTAACTAGTCTGACTTCACAGTTATAGAGACATTTGATAGGGGCACGGTTGGTTTGAGCTCACCGACAAAGTTAATTGATGCATACTAAATTGCCAGATGGGAGACTCTTAAAGGATAAATTTACTTTTGTGAAGTCCACAGATTGAATTTATATGACAACATGCATCCTGGTGTTTATCTGCATGTGAAAAACCTCTTGATTTTGTTTAGAACAAAACCACGAAGCTAACATCCATCATGCAGTCGACCAACTTCCTTACCCCATCTCCAAGAGTAAACAAACGCAGTGCTCGGGGATTCCGCAAGCAGCGTTTTACTAGAAGTGCATATATATCCAGAAACGATGTTGCAGACAAGAGAGCATTCACCATATATGCCCACACTAACAATCTTCAAGAAGTATCTTAATTAAGAAATTTAAAGCGAGTTTTAATTAGATTACAAGAGCATCATGATTTCTTTAGATATAACTAATGGCTTATATTTATAGCTCCTTAGCTGCCTATTCACAAGGGCTTCATCACTCAGTTCGTGAATTTTTCAGAACACAAGTAAATTTGCAAACTAGGCAAAAACAAAAAAGACAGAGACAACCAGCACTATCCATCTATACATCCAAACAGATATCAGTGCAGCATGGCAGCAGTACATCTATTTTGAAAAGTCAAGGACATGCCAGAGAAGACAAATGAAATATCATGTTATCAAGTCGAAACAGACTGTTCTGAAGACCCTTCCTCAAGCTTATCTACATGGATGAAGGTAATGTGTATCATGATAAATACTTTACATAGGGCATTTCAAAGAGAATATTCTTAATTTTCATATTATCGATGATAAGAGCAAATTTGATGGCTTTAAAAGAGACAATAAAAGGCAGAGCAATGTACAAGTTATTGAAACTAAGAAAATGTAACTTGAAAACCAACAGCTGCTGTTCACCATAATTCAGCAATACTAAGACTAACTTGGTCACTTGAAAATGCCGATCCTAACACTCCTTATTGTCGACCTCGACCTCTGTCCCAGTCTCCCAGACTCAGTTTCTTCTCCAAACATGGTAATGATATATTAGTCAGGCTATATTTATATAAACATGAATGTTTGAAAAGAAAGAATGACCAGAAAGTATTACTGTGATTCCTTAATTAAAGGTTACTTGGCGTCATAAGAGGACAATATATTTTCCTCGATGCCATATGAGAAGTTTTTGGGCTTAAGAACGAATGGATAAAATTGACAAAAGAATTAAAATCTATATCCATGGCAGAAAGAACCATGGACAAAACCATAATCAGCAGAGCAACGATGACGGTATCTCCACCTTCTACTTAAGAATTTCTTTTCCTAATCTGATAGTAGTAACGAAAGAAATTCTAGAATCTTAAGAACTCAGCGGCAGTGTGATGAGACATACTCAAATTCTAATTCCTCAAAGGTTCTAGTGCAACTTGAGACATTTGAGGTACTGGTAAAGAGATATATTGGACCACAAGAACATTAACTTTTTGCCAAAATTTACTTTAGGATTATAATCATTATTATTCTGAATTACTTTGGCCTTGTGAACAATTTAGCAAGATAAATTTCAGAAGACAAAACCTCCAACCAGGCAAAAACATGACATCATCACTGCACCATATATAAACCCATAGTACTGAAAAAGGGATGATGTAAGTGTGTATATTACATAAGTGCACGTTGTTACGTGCTAACAGACTAAAAGTGTTGCCCAAATTCTGGCCGATAAACCGATTAAGTCTCCTCATCAAAACAGACACTCGAATACATGTACCTATTTGATTCATGCAACAACTATATTCATACATGCATGAAAAGGGCCTCCTTGGTACAATATGGATTCGCACATGGTGGATCATAAACCTTTATGGGAGGAACATAAATTAAGATATTGTATAGTTTCAGATTATGGTCGCTAAGTTTGAGTGAGCATTAAATCCTTCCTCCCAACAAGTTTCAATTGTTTGAGCAAAGGGCAAGACAAACAGAACCAAAAAGAAATTGACTTGTGTAGCTGTTTGTGAGTAGCCATCAATAAAGTGCCTGAAAATAATAATATGGCAATAACGGCTTGAGAGTCTGACTCATGCTGGAATTTAGTCAAAGGTGCATTCTGACTCTCTTAGCCCATCAACAGTTCAGGAAAGTTCAATGCAAGAATTGCATGCATCCAAGAGAGGCAAGACTAGTGAAGCCCCATTTTATGCACTTTGGCACTAACCACCAAGGATTGTGAACCATTAAAATAAGTAGAATGGAACTTGTATCCAGAAACAAATATCCAGTAACCCATACCCTAACCCAAAGAAGATGGAGGGACCCTGAAAAAATAGATACTTGAAGATAACACAGATTATGATGACGAAAGGCAAACTCCGCGTAACAACAGCATTTGCTCTTTTCCTGGCAGTTGCTGCCAATGCCCACACAAGCATAGTCAAAAGCAATCATTAGTCTTCAAAGAAGTAAATCCTGGTACCAATCCTGTAATGGTCACCTCATGGACAAGTATGATACGTTGGTACGGCGCACACCAGAACATCACTGAGAAAGTAATAGAATATTACTTTTGATAATGATAACATAATACAATGTGCTTTTGTACATGGCCAGACTGGTACAACGTATATGATATTTGAATCCATGACTATCCTTGTTGCTATTGCCGCTTCTCTCTGTAGTGACAGGAGCGGACATTCTACATCGTTTTCTTTGTAATTGACTTAAAGTTGGAGTGATAAGCTCTTTATGAGCCTAATGGAACTTACTCTAAAGTAATTATATTAACAAGTCTACAGTGTATCAATCAGGAGCCTCATAAACCATTGACTTGGTATACTGGCTGAAAGAAATCAATTAACAAGGATACATGCATCATCAATCAAAAAGAAACATTAAGGAAGACAAACTGAAACATTCAGAAGAAGAGGCCAAGGTCTCTTATAATTCAAACGCTGAAAGGTCAATGGATAATTCCTGTAATGGTATATTTGTTTTAAGAATCTGAGTTGTGTTAGCAAAATTTTATCCAAAATTTTATTTTTTATCATACAGCAAACTGTACTAAGAGCAAAGGAAACCAAATCACAATGATCAAAACATGGTGTATAACTATTGTAACCCAGTTGGTAAAGTTCTAACAGTAATTGCATCCACATGCAACAGACTTTGGAACTCCAACACCAAAAGAAGATAACCAATGGAGTATCAATAACATTTGGACTCTCTTTAGACATCCTAAGCATGAAACCAAAAGAAAGATTTGTTTATAACATGAATAAAAATTCTTCCACCCTGATTACAATGTCTTGTTGATCATTTTAATCCTAAGCACATCTATTTATGGTTCTCAATGATATTAATGTCTTAATAAAATAGTCTGTCAAGTCAAGAATGTAGAGAGCACAGTAAGTGATCTCTTCAACTAACTAGTAGAGAGGCTGGTTCTCTTAGAAATGCTTCAGGGAAGAAAAAGGAAGAAAGAAGGGAATCGATGAAGGGCTAAGTTACCAGAAGGCAGTGACGGAGGCAAAATCGCTGGCGGAGACCATGACGCCGAGGGCGGCGGCGGCGAACACAAACTGAGAAAGGCGCAGCGCGAGGCCGCCGGACGTCCCCGGCATGCCCTGGATCTCCTTCATCCTCACCCTCGGCGGGTTCTCGGCTGCATCCGTGAGAGGCGGCGCCTCCACGGGGTGCACTGCCGGCCTGCTCACAAACATCTCTCCTAGGCGAACTCCCAGTCCATGACGGCCGACGAGGCTACCAACTAGGCGTCGGATCAGGTGAAATCCCATCATCATCACCACCCTACCACCCCCCTCGTTAATCGAGATCCCTCTCTTCCTACCTCCAATTTGCCGGACTCCGGAATAAGATATGATTCTTGTACGGAGGACGCGATAGCAAAAGGAGAAGGATCAGAGAGCCGAGAGAGCGACGGCGATCGAAAGAGACAGCCGAAGACAACACGACGAAAAGAAAACACACGAACACAAAACGATCACTAAGAGTGACCGAAGATTTCTAAATGGTTTGTGGGAGCCACAAATTTCTCCAATCACAATACAGGTAGAGCTGTATGGTGTTGTGTAGAAGACGTAAGCGTCTTTAATATACAGGTGTGTGTATATATATATATATATATATATATACCTCAGCGCGTGCTCGGCAAACGTGTAAAGTGGCCGTCTCTTACGCCCGGATGCTTTCTTTGTTCTTACGCCGTTACAGCTATTTATTGAGGACTTCCGTTTCCTCTACATTGCCCCAAAAGACATACCCACCTCGGACGCTACCCGAGACGGCATAACCCTCACAGATGGGACCCGGTCCAATCAAGTGTGTATACAAATATACGCCACGTGGTTTCATGAGGTACGTGTGCAGTATGCTTATGGGCTCAAAAGTCAACGATTACAGAATCTTTGACCGACGACCTGTAAGACCTACAAATTCCATGCATGAATCCGTGGCGTAAATTCATTTACTCGTATTGGATCTCAATGCTTACCTACGTGGTTATTTAACGGAGTGGCGGTGACGGCCAAATACGACCTTCCAAGACAGTGTTCGGAACAAAAGGCTTCTTCCTCCTCTATCATCTTCTCCTCGCCATGAACCAACAAGATCTGGACTGCGTTCTGGTGCCGGCCGGCCTCACCATCATGTTGGCTTACCATCTATGGCTTCTCCGCCACATCGCTAAACACCCGACCGAGACTGTCATCGGCATCAACGCCATCAACCGAGGCATGTCTCTCTCTTTCTCTCTCTCAAATGCATACCTGTTCATGCAGATCTTGGCATCATGATACAGAACTCGACTAAGAACGGAGTCCTGGCTATCCAAACCCTAAGGAACAACATAATGGCGTCGACGCTGTTAGCCACCACAGCGATCATGCTCTGCTCGGTGATCGTCTACCTAATGACCAACAGCGGCGGGAATGGAAGCTCAAGCAAGCACAGCGGACAGGACTTGGTGCTGGGCCACCGAAGCAAGCTGGGTCTCTCCGTCGAGCTGTTCTCCATCTTAGTCTGCTTTGTGTTCGCCTTGCTTCTAAACATCGAAGCCGTTCGGTACTACAGCCACGTTCGCATCCTCATCAACGTGCCTCTCCGGGGCCGGCGGTCACCGGCTCACCTCGATACAGTCATGAACAAGGGGAGCTATTTCTGGTCTGGTGGACTCCACGCCTTCTACCTCTCCGCTGCTTGCTACTGGTGTGCTTCCTGTACCGAGGAGGAGAAAGAGAGTAGTGGTGGTGGCGGTGAGAGGATGATGGAAAGTGCGGTGAGAGGATGATGGACCAGAATCGACCGGTTGGGTCCAGATCTAATCGGTCACATGCAATGTAGTATTTTTAACGCTGACAACATCGCATTATGCATGCACTTTGGCATAAGAGACAACCAAATCTGCACTATCTCACGTCAACAAATGCAATGCACAGAATCATGTGTGTGTGTGTGGATCCCATACTACTTCCTCGACACGTCAAGTTCGTGAGAGTTTCTTTTCAAGGAATTTGGGGTATCGACGGTCGATGAGGAGAGTGCTGCTATTATGATGGTGAGTTTGTCCGGTTAGTGGTATCTTTTCGGTGACATCAAACTCATATTCTAACTTTCATGTTAATGCGGGCAATTCTCTCAACGAGTTAGTCTTGGTGAACAAATGTGTTTGTGACTGATGAATCAGCACGGTCTAGTTCATGAGCCAATATCGAGAGTCTTCGATCGATAAGCTGGTTGCTGAAGTTGGTCACGCTCTTGGGTCGGAGTGGGGCGCCGGAAGCCGTGCGCTGGCATCTCTCGATCGGGATGACGATGGTAGCCTGGTGAACTCCGCTTTCCTGCACATAAGACCCTTGTTGGTTGGTTACCGATGTTGGCCCCTCTGATGATCTAGTCAGTGCTTGGTAGGGGGGTATTTGTTTTTACCTCCCCTTTGCCAGATGCTGACTAAGAGTTTTTATACTACTGCACAAGGGTCGACCATACGCAGGCTTGGTGTGTCAACCGATCCTCGAGGGGCGCATTGGTATCTTTATGCAGTCGTTGTCTCGGGATGTGTGGGGGACGATGCCAAGCAACCATTGTACGTAGGTTTGGCGTGCTAGTCGATTCTCGAGGGAGGTATCAAGGAACGTCATTGTATGGATTCCGACTCGGCACATGGGAAGGGTATTCGTCGGTGGTGATGTGATGATGATAAAAAATGTTCAATAGAAGCAATAAGAACTAGTATCCAAGTATCAGCAAACGATCATCATGGCAAAATTTTGATGCCGACAATACTTTAGATAGGGCATTTCAAAGTGCCTTATGTAATTATTTATAAGATAATTATGATAATAGTTAAGAAATAATATATGTATATATATATATATATATATATATATATATATATATATAATCTATGTTATAATAATATTGAGAAGGATATATAAAGTTATCATAAAAGATGAAAAAAATATTTATATTCGTAAAGAATTAGATATCATTTTGAATAAGATAAGTGAGAATTGTTTAAAATGGTATGAAATATGGTCAGAAAATAATTACTATTAATAATGAAGAAAATCTTAAAATTTTTTAATAGAAATTATAAATAAATATATAATTACTTTAAACTTAATTAAATATATAAAATTTTACATATTTCAATTACGATAAAAGATTTATGCAATCAATCTTAAATAGTTAGAATTCATAAATTATTATTATTTTATAAGAAAATATAATTTACTATAAAAGAATGTCTCTTATGGTATGAGATGCATAGTCATCAATTTTATCTATAAACATCACCCTTAAATAAAATTATTTTTAAAAATAAACAAATATGAAAAGTTATGTTAGGAAAGAAAAAACATCTTTATGTTGTCTTCTTAGATTTGATAAAGATAAATTAATTAACGGTGACAGGTGAAGTGATTCATATATCTCTAGATAGCTGGGGATTCCATATCCCAAATGTCATGTCTACTATAGATCACATCGTCCTCTACATAGTAACGGAATGATTCGGTCCACCCATCTCTCTCTCTCTCTCTCTCTCTCTCTATATATATATATATATATATATATATATATATATATATATATATATATATAAAGAGAAAAATCTTATATAAAAATGGTAGAGAAAATGGGGATTTGAACTTTCGGGTGGGGCCCAAAACACTCGGGAGGAAGAGGATAACAAATGTGGGGTCCACGACAGCACGATGGTAGTCTCGTGATTCATTCCAAATCCCAACCTCTTTCCGTAGTTTTCCTCCAGAGGTTTCAATTCCAAATCAAATCGATCCCAATAAACAGATCGGGGAGAGAGAGAGAGAGAGAGGGATCGACTCCCCTCATTTCCTCTGTCGCCGGAGATCTCTGATTCGTCGGCCCAGATCCCACCTCTCCCTCTCCGTAAGGCAAGTAGGTGGTTGCTTCGATCCGTAGATCCTTGGATTGTTTTGTTCGTGGAGTTTCCTATCTTTGATTCTATCTCACAGATGGATCTGAGCTTTACTCGTGTGATTGGTCTCGGCTCGTAGATCTCCTCTCCCAGTTGCAATATTTGTCGGCGATACACTCTTCTCTTTGGGACCGAACGGTGGTTTCCGGCGAATGGAAGAGGTAAAGCATGTTTCGACCTGTGCTCGCTTTTGAGCTTTTCTAGGGTTTCCATGGTTGCTTTCTCCATGTAGGGACATGATTTTGTTTCTCTTTTTTGCTGAGCCTTTTGTATGGTTTGTGGTTTATGCGTTTGTTCCGCTAGATGAGCAGCTTATGGTTCTAAGGGAGAGAGGGAGTAATTGCGGAATTTTAGGATGGAGGATCTCTCCAAGTACGCCCACAGTCCAGCCCACCTCGCCGTAGCACGAAGAGATCATGCAGGCCTCCGGCGGATGGTCGCGGCGCTCCCGCGCCTCCCCAAGGCTGGGGAGGTCACCACTGAGGAGGAGTCCCTCGCCGGCGAGCTCACGGCTGATGCCGTCTCCGCCGTCATCGATCGGCGTGACGTTCCGCACCGGGAAACCCCCCTCCACCTTGCTGTCCGGATGCGCGACCCCATCTCTGCGGAGATCCTCATGTCGGCTGGCGCCGATTGGTCCCTTCAGAATGAGCATGGATGGTCGGCGCTGCAGGAGGCTGTTTGCACCCGTGAGGATGCAATCGCTATGATCATCGCCCGCCACTACCAGCCCCTCGCTTGGGCCAAGTGGTGCCGCCGCCTCCCTCGCATTGTTTCTTCCATTGAGAGGATCCTGGATTTCTACATGGAGATCACCTTCCACTTCGAAAGCTCAGTGATCCCATTCATCAGCAGGATTGCACCATCTGATACTTATCGAATATGGAAGCGGGGTCCAAACCTTAGAGCTGACATGACGCTGGCCGGATTTGATGGCTTCAGAATCCAGCGTTCTGACCAGACATTCCTGTTTCTTGGTCAGGGTGCTCCGGCTGAGGATGTGCATCCACCACTGCCTCCTGGGTCTCTAATTGTGCTTGCTCACAAGGAGAAGGAGATCACAAATGCACTCGAAGGAGCTGGAGCCAAGCCCACAGAAGCAGAGGTGGCTCACGAGGTTGCTTTGATGTCTCAGACTAATATGTACAGGCCAGGTATTGACGTTACGCAAGCTGAACTTGTTCCTCACTTGAATTGGCGACGTCAGGAGAGGGCTGAAATGGTTGGGAATTGGAAAACTAAAGTCTATGATATGCTAAATGTAATGGTGAGTGTGAAATCAAGAAGGGTTCCTGGTGCTATGACTGATGAGGAGTTATTCACCGTTGACAATGATGAAAGGATAGCCAATGGTGGGGATCTTGATGGGGAGCTTGATGATGTATTGACACCCGAGGAGAGGATGCAGTTAGATTCAGCGCTTAGGATGGATAATTCACAGGGCTTAGATGAATCTGAGGGGAATAGTGGGGCATTGGAAGGTGTTGAGAACTCTGAATCCAATGGTGTAACCAAAGAGAGGACAAGCTGGTTTGGCTGGAGCAATAAAAGGACTTCCAAGAACACTGGAGGTGAGGATGCAGATGATGTAAAGAATAAACACGTGAAGTTGTGCCCAGAGAATGGTCATCATAAATCTGAATCAGCAAAGGAGATGGGAGATATTAAGAAGGGGAAAGAAAAAGGCAGTAAGAAGAAGACCGGAAATGAGTCTAATAAACATGAAAGTGAGTTCAAGAAGGGTGTGAGACCAGTTTTGTGGTTGACTCCAGACTTCCCTTTGAAAACAGATGAGCTTCTTCCTTTACTCGATATCTTAGCAAACAAGGTCAAAGCTGTGAGGAGGCTGAGGGAACTCTTGACCACAAAGCTCCCACAAGGCACATTTCCTGTCAAGGTAAACCGACAAATGTATACGCTATTCTAATTTTTTCTTTATAATTTTTCTAATTCTTTTTTTTGTCAGTATGACCACTACTCTTTCTACTTGCTTGAAATCGAAGAGTAAGCCTTCCTTCTCTAGTGGTTTCACTCTTTTGTCTGTTAAAAGTTGTATTTGCTAATTCTACTGGAAAACCTGCTTTGCTAGTTATGCTGCCATAGTTTATGCATTTGTGTTTTTGTTTTTTTTTATTCATAGATCTATTTACAGGTAATGCTGATAATGCTTCTTTTAGCTGCACATTATCTACTGAAGTATGGTTCAGACATATTGTACTTATTTTCCATGTCAGACATCCTGAACTTCTCATTACCTGGCCATTAACGAAAGGTTTTAAGTTATCCTTATTGAGGAATTCAGCTTTAATCTTGGTTGTGCAATTTTAATGGTTCTCAGTGAAAAGATCATCTCAAATTCTGCTGCAGCTTTGTGTTATTCTTGTTAATTGGGGTGGATTCTTCTGACTTCTACAGAATCCCAGTTTCATTAGGAAGCGTAGCAGTCTAAGTTTGGTCAAAGGCCCTACTTGACGAGTCTTATAACTGCTTTGTTATTGTTTCAGTGTTATGAGCATGTCCTGCAACCCTATCAATCACTGTTTTGTCTCAAATGCTTCTCCAATCTCCATGTCTAAATGTATAGTTTCTTTCATTTTATTGGTGAAATTGTGACGTATTATTTGGTAAAAGGAAAATATTTATTCTAAGGAGGAATGGGTTCCCTCAGCAAATTTTTGTTTTCTTCCACTTCTCCAGCTTGAGAATTTCTCTGGTGGTAATAAAGTCTCTTTTCTTTTTGTTTTCTTCAGATATGTTCCTCGTAAATGACAACGTTTTTGAGATTTGGTTCGGTTGGATTAGGTGCAAATTCACAATAGTTCTTTTTAAGTGTAAATCTTTCTTTCCTTAATTTCACTGTTGGAACCAGCTAAGTATCATTTCTGTCTTGACACTTCTATATAATTTCTCCAGGTTGGAAAATTTGAGAAGCAAATGTGCAATTTTGTTGAGAATATACTTTTTTTGTTTGATCATGTGTCATCATAAACTTTTCTGATGGGTTTCTACTAGCCATTTTTACCCTTAAGGTGTATTTGATGAATTTTTTTGCAATGATCTGGACATTATGGATTGAACTTAAATCAAATAAATCTTTTATAATATATCTTCTGCAGCCTTTGAAATTCAGTTTATGTTCACATAAATAGTTAGTTAATCCAAAAGAATTTCAAAGCATTAATCGTGGTAGACCAAATTCCCAGTATGATCTGTCATGAATTTCCACATATATGATTTGCCTTTAATCTAGTCTTGTGATTTCTTGTCTCATTTTTTTGTTGTCTTATCCCTTGTGTGCTCAGCTGATCTCAGTCATGTGCAATCTTTTGGGTCTTTGTCCCTTCGCCAGATGATGTGATATGTTTATAGTAAGAACAGATTATCTCCTCACACCACCACGAATTGTTGTGGTTGTTGCTTTTGTTTCTATAGCAGTTTATTAAGTTTAAAGGTCTTTCCTTTTGGAGCAGTGAGTGCTGTTGAAGGGCTCATGGAGTGGTCAATCATAAGAATTGTCACCAAGGTTTTTCGTTATAGATCTGCAATGGTGAAATACTTTAGTGGATGAATCTCTAATGAAAGTTTAACATGCAATGACATTGTTTATAAAGCTTATCCTAATAATATTTCTCTTATTATGTCCTTTCTGTTTCTGATGCAAGGTGCACCTCTGTGGATCATGGAATATGACATAACATGTATTTTGTCAAATCTTTGTCTTGTGGTCACGGAATGGAAACAGTCAATTGGATATCGAAGTAGCCATTAATTTTCAGTCCATTGCTGCATCTATGATGTATTTAAAGATTAAAATGGCAAATTTTCATGGGCAAAATTTCACAATTCAATACTGCATCTATGATGTTTTGACTTTCTCAATCATCGACTTAATATTTTTTATAACAATTTCAGTTAGCCATTCCCATCGTTCCTACCATTCGGGTTCTCATCACCTTTACAAAGTTTGAAGAGCTCCAGCAATCTGATGAATTTTCGACTCCACTTTCCAGCCCAACTCATTTCCAGGAAAGCAAAGCCAAAGAAACAGAGGGATCAGGTTCATGGTATTCATGGGTGAAACGAAGCCGAGGCGGGCAGTCTAGTGATAGCAGTGAAGGACGAAGCTGCAAAGATGAGATCGATCCTTTTCATATACCCTCGGATTATACTTGGATTGATGCCACTGAAAAGAAGCGCCGGATGAAGGCCAAGAAGGGCAAGAGCAAGCGAGGTACCAACAGAAAGCAATCCACCAGAGGTTCAGAAGATCAGCAACTATTGGATGGTTTCGAATAGCAAACCAAGTGCTGTATATCCGGAATGTTAGGTAAATTAACACAGGTATCGATATGTGTATCTAGAGATTCATATTCATTCCATTTCGGTGAGAAGTGTGTGATATCCTCAGTACCACGCTTAAGTAGTTCTATTTGTTCTTTTTTTTGCTTGATGAAATGGTCAGTAGCAACCAGCTCACCCCTCCCCCCCCCCCCCCCCCCCCCATTTGAGGGTGTTACCTGCATTATGTTATGGATGCATCTATATCATTAAAAAAATCCAAAAAAGAAGAAGAAAAATGTAGTGTTCAATCAAAGAACAAAGTTTCTAGTGTGATCCACTCCTTTCTTGTTTTCCAACTTTGTTGTACTTAAATGATGTCAAGTAATTTATGTTGATCGTCTGATGCATTTCATTAAACTATGTTTTACCTGCCCATTCTGCAGTGTAGTTTCTGTCTTTCATGAATTCGACGCTGTTGTTACCATCAATGCGCAGATTTGAAGTTTATTCTGTCTTTCTTTGTTTGTAGTGGATGTTAATTTGATTGTTATGCTGCAATTTCTTTTAATGAAAATGGTTTGCTTTGCTGGGTCTGACCATTTATGGTCAACTAGGTTAGAACTTACAACACTCTCAGTCACAATATTGCAGTCTCAAAAATATATTATTGCTTATATTACATAGACTGTTATTTTGTTATCGATAGTTTTCAGATCAATTGGCATAATTTTAATTTTTACCTCTGAGAAAATTATATTTAGATATCTATGTTTTCAAAGATGAAATATTTAATTCTGTTCATCATCGTTACTTGTTTACGATCAGTATTTTCACTGTCCTCTCTTTCAATTTCGTTATCCTGCTTTGTTATTTAAAATCATTCACGTTGTCTTTGATGCTCTCCTTCCTCTGTCGAGCCTTGCTAGAGACGAAGTCAGTCCGCCGCCTCCTCGGTGGTTCCTTTGGCGGAGCCCCATGCATCTCCGGCCACACGGGATGCTTTGTCCCCCGATGTCTGCCACCTGACTTATACAACTCTATTATTGATCCAAGAATCATATAAGTCGAGACACCAAACTGAGAAGATGTGTATTGTATTTACGAAGGTACCTGACTGGCTGCATCACTGGCGATGCCTCGGCTCTCCGTCGCCATGTTCGCCTGGCCGAGGTCACCTCATCCTCCTTCGTTGACATCGGTGGCGCGTCCTCTCCCATATTCCCCTTTGCCACACACACACATCAACTCGACATTTCAGCCCGTCCCCGCAGTCATAAACACGAACGAGACAAAAGGGATACTACATTTCTCGCACCTGAGAAGGCCCCGCGGCAGCAGTGACCAGAAACCGCAAGCTCCTCGGACTTCCCCCCGGCGATGGCCGATCCGAGAGGGACGAACCTGGCGATGGCGCCGGTGAGGACGATGCTCGCCATTCTGTTGCTTTCTTGTTTGTGGTGGTGCGGAGGTGATGATTAAGAGGAGGAGGTATTTATAGGGCGGAGGAACGCACTCATCTTCTAACATCAAAGTAATAAAAGACTCATCTTCTTACATTAATAGACTCATCAAAATAATATTAGTTTCTTACAATGGATGAACTAATGTCGTTTATTGCTATAGATTATGGAACAAGAGATACCAATAATAATAATAATAATAATAAGAAGAAGAAGATGGTTATGAAACAACTGTTCTCCGATTCCCATGCGTCCAAAGAGTCTGACAGAACCCTTAAATTGGAAGCAAGACATATCAATGCTTCCAGTCACATACATTTACTACAGCACACCATCACAAACACCTGAAGCTAATTTTATTCCCCTGAAACCAAACCAAACCAACCAACCAAATAAAATGTAACGTGCGTTATTTGTTCCCTTTCTGCTTCTTCTGCAATCGACGGCGTAACGATCTAATGCTTTATTACCTACTTCCACAACTTGACAGACTTGTCGTGGCTCGCAGACGCTACCATTCCTGCGGCTGGTGACTCTGCCAGTGCTGCAATCAAACCGTCGTGCGCTTGGACTGACATGGTTTGGTTCTCTCCCATGTTCCACAGCACCAAAGTCTGCAGTTAGTTCGCATGTCAGTGAATGAAGAAGAGGACACCACAAACAAGATATAAATCGACTCTCAAATCCTATATGAGTTATCAGGTAAATGGTGATCGATCCTAGTCAACGAGGAGAACAGGAGGCTGTAAACCAACAGATACTAAGCAATTTAATAACAATCAGTAGTAGAATTGAGGAGATTTTGACTTGAGTTCTGCAAAGTGCTACAATGATCGATGAGAAAGCTGTGTCAGATACGATTGTATAACAGATCACTTGCTTCTATAATGCATGAACACAAATGAATTGTCAAGAATGGTTGGAGAACTAGACCACTACCTGATACCCGCCGATAACCAAGAGATTCGCATAGCTTGGATGAAAAATGCAAGAATGGAACTTGTTCCCGTTGGAACTTAGCTCATGAATGCACTCGCCTTTTGCTAACGACCACACCTTTACACAATCCTGACTAACAGATGCCAGGAGTTCTCCAGTGTTGTCCCAGCAAACAGATTGCACATCCTTTTTGTGAAGCTGCAAATAAACAGAGATGATGGTTATCAGAAACAACAACAAAGATCAACATTCTTGAGTTTGGCATTTCAATAAAAGTAATAACAATGCTAAAAGCTACTAATCTCTGGTAGAAGAACACCTGCCATGTGTGTTTCTTTCTATCTGTTTCCACATCAAAAATTGACACCACATTTTCCGCAGCTGCTGCCAGAAGTTGTCCAACATTAGGCTGGAACCTAACTTGTACTGTACCACCCTGAAGTGTACACAAGTACCATCCACTATAAAAATAGACATTTATATAAAGCACAACACAGGAAAAGAATTATAAATATTAACCTTCAAAACACGTGAGAGTGTGTACTGACTGACATTCCACAATCGAATTTCACCATTACCATCACAAGAGCACATTAGATCTGTCTTCTTTGGATGAAAATCCAGGGATGTCACTTGCGAATTGTGCCCCGAAAAAGTGTGCAAACAATAATTTGGCTACAAAGAGATGAAGATGGTCGCAAAAATCAGCTACTTCGTATAAGATTGTTGAATGAAAAGAAAAGGTGCTCCAATTTTGTCTTATTTCTGTTTTCCATTGGGCAGGATCACATGAATGGAACTCTAATTCTAATTTCTATCAGTATGCTAACATCAAAACAATGAGATCTCTCACAACAAACAAAGCAGACATATATGAGGATCAAATGAAAAATGTGGTAAGACGGAACATTTAGGTATAATGTTAAGGTAGCTTATAATCAATCTGGCTTGAAGCAGATTTTGTACAAGGAATAAGATATGCATTGGGTAGCTCAAACCAATGAAACTTTCTAAAGAAGATTTGTCACAGAGAATTATGCTTAGAAAAAGCAAGTAAAAAGAGAAAAAAGCAAAGGACCATCAAGTGTGCAGAACAAACTGGTACAGTTTAGACAAACTTAGGAGCTAGTTTGGACAAATCAAAAATACAAGACAACATTAGAAAAAATAAGTTGAGAAAATAAAATCCAGGGATTTCTTCTTTAGTGCTGTCATGACAATTACTACTATCTGGATGACATTACAAATGGTACATGATAACACAACATTAATCACTTCGAAATACACAGTTCCTATGATTTATCACTATTGTAAGTTCTTAAAAGAGCATAAATGCCATTGTATAGATTTTTATTGTTTAGTGGAAACATAAAGATTGATTGTATATATTTCTTTATGCATGTTGAATCAAATATGAATTTGGATATTCAATTGACCCCCACAGACAGTGCCATATGCTTCCACGTACAACATATGCAGCATACATTATCTTGACTGCCAAGATACCAACTATAAGTACATCAGAACTTGGTTAATATAGCATTAACTGTTACCCACTTCTTAATTATCAGAGAAAAGTTTTTAGGCTATAGACCTCAAAGCTGCATCATAATTGAAGCCATTGTCACATATTAGGGTTGGCCATACTGTCGTCCAAAATAATAGTCAAGAAAAATACAGTCAAAATAAAGTTCATTACAAAAGCCCAAGCTGCAACATTAAACTTGAAGAGCCTAAATAAAAGGGAAAAGTGACAAGACATGGCTTAGGTTTTAAGTCCAAAAAGCACCTGAAGCAAAACCCGTTTCAAGGATGATATCACAAAAGAACAGCTAGGTTTCTGTATATGCTACAAAATCATAGATGAAAGTTGTAGCTAAATATAATAAAAACCCAAGATGAAACATAGGACACATGAAACAAAGATACAAGCCAAGGCTTAAAGTCCAGAAAGAATAGATCCTTACTTGTGTTGCATCCCAGAGTTTCACATGCCGATCAAAAGATGAAGTTGCCAGTCGAGTTGAGTTTGGCATAAAACGAACATCGGTAATGATAAGACTATGCTCTTCCGGAGTACTCTCTGTTTTATAAGTATCCATGTTCCATAGAACAGCCTACAAGATGACAAATAAATTGTTAAATAAGACAAATTTCACTAGTTCAATACTGCAATCAACATAAATTACATAAAGAAACCTTAAGGCAAGTTAGTAACCATAAATTCAAATGGCAGAAATACTTGCAAGCATGGTTTGATGTTATGAGTACTGAACCCGTGTTGGTCCCAGGTTGGACCGGAATGGGTCTAATACATGTACATGCTAGTGTACTAACAGATGATACGCCAGCATGTGCCATGAAACTTTTTCTAAGAGGAGACTATGCAGTGTTGGGAGGCACGTGACTAGTCCATGATGCCAACCCAACAGGCCAGACTGGACTGGCATGTACTGGTCCAAGCAAAACATAGAACCATACTTGCAAGCACAAAAACAGAATGACAATCAGCAGGTACAGGAATTTTAACATCTAACTGGTCAAACATGTTCTACAAACTAGAGAATGAAATTATTTACCATTAATAAAAAGCCAGTGGAAGGCTCTAAGGAAAATACTTATGTCTTAGCTCTTAATGACCACTCGTGCTTCAATATAAGAGCAAAAAAGATGTACCTCAAGATACACCCATAATATCTTGGTTCCTTTTTACAACTAATGCACAATAAAAAAGACCAGTGGCAATAACAAACTATGTTTCAGTTGTAGCTTAATGAATCTCTAAAACTTGATACTACGGAATCCCTCTTTTAGCAGTTAATCTTTTGAGAATAATAATATATCATTGCACCAATTTGGCATCCAGAATTCTCAAATAAATGCTGCATGAGTTCAACTAGTTCCAATACCAATGCTTAATACCTTCATCTCATGTCCAGCACTGGCCAAGAATTTCCCATCAGAAGAAAAATGACAGCAGACAACCTTACTGTTACTTGTGCGAATACAATTGACTTCAGTGAATGTAAAACCTGGACAGAAAGTTTAAGCCTATTCAGGATCATTTTTGTAGTATAATACAAACAGCACTGTCATGTATACCTTTTGAAGACCCTTGATTTTGATCAGAAGGGCCTTTTTTTAATGCAGCAAATATGTCCCTTGCATCTCCATCCACATGCGATAAAAATGACTCTACATTATCTTCCAAAGAAGCAACATCCCCAAAGTTCTCCAGATCATCCTATACAAAATTTTAAACCAACATGGGGTTAATTGCAATAGATTCCTCTTGTAACTTTAAGATCAAAAAGAAAGAAAAAGAGAAAGAAAATTGAAATTGATACCATCTGATTTGAAGACGAAGCAAGCCCTGGTCCATCAGCACCATACATCATTGAACTTTTTGGCATACTGCTAACATGGTGCAAGTTTCCAGCCATCCCCACCCTATCACCAATTGTATGGGTAAATGGTGTTGACGAAGGAGAGTTGGGAGAATGACCCAGAGTGTTTCCAGTGCCAGTACTGTTGGCAGCCCCAGATGAAGAAGGTTGTTTCCTTTTCCTATTGTTCTGGATATCACAGTTAAGAATTGTCAGAAAATATATTTTCATCACTCCAAAAAACAGAAAGAACACAAACAGATTGGTTGAGGTCATTTGATGATGAGATAGTTGAAAACATAAAATAAGGGAGTTGCAAAAGTGGTTCTTTATTACTTGCTCTAACTGTTGTTGCTGCTGGAGATGTTCCTGTGGCTTCTGAGATGAGGACTGCTGCATCTGCACAATCTTTATCTAAATTCATAAAGTACCAGACAAGCAACAACGCAGAAAGGGGAAGACATCTATCTGCAGTTATCAACATGAGCTACGAGAAAGAAACCATTAAAAGCAACAGTTTCCAAAGAAATGGTGAAAAATAATATATCTGATGCAATAATAACACGACACATGAACATATCTTTTATGTCAGAATAACCGTAGTAAAACCACTAGGTTTCTCAAACGGAAAAGAAAAGAAGAGAAAAAAAAAAGAACACCCTCCACAGATAACATTGTGATTTTCAGTTAGTCGGATTTTCTTCTAGTGTCAATCATAGGACAATCCAGGAGGTGTCCTTGTAGGATGGAAAGATGCCAACAGGGGCGGGTTATATATGATATATTTTCTTATAATACTATATTTGAAGTTTCAAGACTCCGTTTTGTAGAAACAAGGAAGAATGGAATGCAATGACACAGAAAAACTTTGAAACATGGTTCAGATTGATCAACCACCTTATTCAAGTAAACATGGTCTTATATGAAACACTTTATTAGATTGTACCTCTTGCATAATAGATATACCAGATGTTTTATGAATTATGTTTGAATTTGAGAACAGGACTGCCAAAGAAATGTTTGGTTTGATTAGAACTTATAAATATCACCAGATTTGGTCTTTAAGGCAAATCTATAATGTACATTTCATGTCTGCATTAACAAAAGTTGATACATGTTGACACTCCAATATAGGGCTTAAAAGGACTGCTGAGAGCAAACGGAATCTGGGGCAAAAAACAGAAATATCTAGGAATTCATTATTGATAGGAAAGGATAAAACAGTTTGGTTTAAGATGGATCTTAAATGAGTTTAGGTTGAGAACAACAGGAGTCATTTATCTTCAACAGGATAATTTTCATCTTTATTTTCAGTTGTTAATGCAGACAGCCCTTGGTGTCTTATTTCAGTTTACGATCCATGTTCTTAATTTGAGTCCTATTTCAAGTACCGGTTGCATTCAGTGTTGTTGAAGATGCACCTAAGGAGTGATGCCATCAATGCTTTAATCTTGTGCCTTGCTTCAGTTGTGGCTCAATGACTTCAATAAATAGCACCTAAGGTGAGCACCGCAAGTCCATGAAGCCACTCCTTATGAAACTGGCCTCTGGTTTCCTTTATAAAGATAAGATCATCATTTGATTCCAATCTGCATGAGGTCCAAAAAGATGACATGAGACAGATACTGTCATGTCCATTGACAATGGTGGCAAGGTTACGGTCCTGTTTTCCTAATCGATAGACACAAAAGAGAATGGCCTGGAGAACCAAGGTTCGCCTTACCAGTCCGAACCGATGTACCGGCTGGCCAGCAGTATGGCACATACCGCTCCATACCGACATAGTATACAGATATACTATAATTGGTTGTGGGATCACACATGTGATCAATATATTGGTACACTGTATATAGTATATCGATACACTGTCCCAATCTTGAAATTGAACCCACGACATAATATATCGATACACGTGTGATCAATATATTGCTACACTGTATACAGTATATCGATACATAGTCCCAATCCTGAAATTGATCCCACGACATAGTATATCAATCAAGGTTCGCCATACCGATGTGTACCGCCCGAGAGGCGACCGGTCCGAGAGGCGACCGGTCCGAGAGGCGACCGGTACGCGGACCGCCCTCTACCGGGCGGTACACCAAAAAAAGCCTGTATCGGGCGGTAACGGTCGAAATCGACTGTTACCACACTGTAACAGTGCTACAGTGCTCCAACGGTCAATTTGACCGTTGGAGCCATTTCTCCTCCTATTTAAACTAATCTTCTCTCCCCTATTTCATTATACACTCTTAAACTCTCTCTCAAACATTTCTTTTCTCTCATAAACTCTATAAAATAACGATTTGTAAATTCAATCGAGGTAAATTTGGGAAGATTAAGATGAAGAACTTTCTAATCAAGAGGTATGAGTCAAACTGCTCGAGGAACTACCGATACCCAACGGTCACACTCGTCCGCCCAACGTGCAAAGGCAAAGGGGAAGGCAATAGCATCAGTTGCATCGTTGGAAAGAATCGAGTCGGGCGACGAGACACCTTCACAATCACATTCTCTTTCTCGTTCGGTCCAGAGACATGACAGCAACACGGACAGCAGTGCCTCAACAGATGATGGCGGTGATACCGGGCAGTTGTTGGTCTCGTCTGCACAACTTGAGGGTGGTGAATGGACTGAGGAGCAATATTTTACACATGCCACTCAAGATTCAGATCATGGAACTCGACAAGGTACTGGTTAAGTTTATGCGCGGAAGGGAAAGGAGAAGGGGAAGGGGAAGGCAGTGGATGAATATGAACAAATGCGACAGAGCATACATGATATAGACACAGAAAGAGACTCATCGTATTCACAGCCATCGTATTATGAAGAATCATATGGGCAACAACAGTATGGTGATAGTTGGTCATCCTTCTCTGAGCAACAGCATGATACAGAACAACACCAATATATGCCTCAAGAGCTGCCTCAGACAAATATGATTTATGACGATCAATCTACGATCAGTACCACATTGATGCATCAATGACATACGGTGTATCAATACACTATGTCATGGGATCAATTTCATGATTGGGTCCAACAAACGTATCATATTGATATGTATCGGATCGAGGACCCCGATCCACCACCCGTGGAGGCCCGTCGTTCGTTTTGGTGGTAGAATTAACAATCAGGTATATCTAGATATATGATTATTTAATTCATTTGAATTTTAGAGTTTATATTGTAACAAAATAGTCTAACAATTCAACTGATTTTTCTATAGATATTTCAATCTATAACGAGCTGAAATACGAACCTCGAACAAGACTACCTCAAAGCCCGAAAAAGATATGTGATGTTATTTTTACCAAATTTACATTGATTTTGCTAAACTTATACTATTACTATATTTATTTGTAACTTGAAAACTCTATCCTAACTTTTTTTTTAATTTTCAGGTATTTTCGGAGGGATAAATCGGTGAAATCAGGTGTACCGAGCGGTACACCTCGGTATACCGCTCGATACGCCGTACCGTACCGTACCGAGCCAGCGTCGAAACGCCAGTACGGTACGATTCGGCGAACCTTGATATCAATACACTGTATGCCATCGGTGCATCAATGTGGTTATGGTCATAGTTTGATCGTTGTGAATCACACGTGTTCGAGGCGACTCCAATGGTAAGTACAATTGTTGCATTTATTGGTGCGGAGCATGAAGAATGTCAAAACTTCTATTTTCACCACTTATTTGTTGCTCTGTATGATAAGATCGATCACCGTACTACTACTCGAAGAAGAATGACCAACTATTACTGCTGCTTAAAGATGAATGGCCAACTATCACGTCGAGCTCCATGATCTGAGTTTGGATGGTATGCATAAAATATTGCTTCTCGATCTATGCACCACTTTCAAACTGTGTAGAAGAGACCATTGACTTCCCAGTGTCGACACCATTGTCGATTGAGGCATTACTGTCCACGTCATTGCCATATCTTCGGACCAAGTGGGTTGTTGAATGCGATTGAGAAGTTGTCTACGATTCTATATACCTTTGATTAGAAAGTTCTTTCTCTAACTTAGGTGTTAATCCTCCATAATTAGCCTCCAAAACTTGATTTAATCCATAAATCGCAGCTTTGTGAAATTTTAAGAGAGTGCAAATATGAGAATTTTGAAAAAAAACGAGTGAGAAAGAGATTGGGAGAGTATAAGAGTTTGAGAGAGTGAAAAAGGATGAAAGAGAGGAACGAAAGAGCCGACCATTACCGAACGATACAGGTCAGTAACCGTCGAATTTTGATTGTTACCAAGCGATACAGGCCTGTATCGAGTGATATAGAGCTTTTAAGTATATACCACCCAGTACAGGGTAGTCCACATACTGATCCTCTGTCGAACTAGTATGTACCACCTGTACAAGGCGATATACCGTAGAACGATGAACCTTGTGAAGAGCAATACTTCCCTCATGTAGTCATGCCACCCAAATGATGATAACGACACAAATGAAAAATAGGTCATGGATGAAAAACACCAAGGCAAGGAGAAGCAACTTAAGCCTTTGAGAAGATGAAAAGAGCTTAGTTGTAATCGAGTTAAATAGGAATTTTCATAGTAATAACCATACAACCAGAACATAATTCAGGGCTATGATATGTTATCTATAATTGGTCCTAATTTGTGACTTTGCTTCAAATGGCTCATAGCCCCCATGGTCTCACCACTCAACACTAGTTCTACATCAATTGTTGCATAGCCCTACTTACCTTGCAACACTGATATAAATTAGACATAACGAACAAGATATCATAACTATTGCTAGATTGAATGTTTCAAAGTAATATCATGGGAGTTGTTTATAATTATAATACTTATCACCAACTGATTCACCTTGTGGACCTAGACACCTCTGATCCAACATGCCATTGCTTTTGGTGGCAGTAGTCATTAATAGCGCATGGCTCATATAGCTCTAAAATTCATGTATCTATAAGTTTTTCAATAATATGTTTATGATTTATTAGTCATACATGTATAATGTTCTAACTTCATGCATTTTTAGAATTTTTTTATGTATGTATTTTTAACATACGGACTTTAGTAGATCCTAAATGCATTTTGGTTTAACATTCGGATAAAAAAAAAGAAGACAAGATTTACTAGAGGTTAAAAGGGCCAAATAGGTACAGGTTGACACAAGCTCATACTTGTGGTAAAGTACTGGCCCAACCAATGTTTGTTATTGATCTTGAACAGAGGTTTTAATCCTTGACCCATCTGTCCTTTGACAAAATGTAAAAGAAAAAGAAAAAGAAAAAGAAAAGAACATTTAATTTATTGTACTTCTGAGATTGGAATTCTTGGTTGTATTTTAAATTTTACGCATTACAAACTATAATGTAAGATATGCATATGCTTCAGTGAGCTGCATTACTATGTCCAAAAATCCTGTCTGCTAATACCGAATATCGTGTCATGATAACTAAAACAATGGCAAGAACCAAAGGATGCACATAAAACATACAAAACTCTCCCTCCTGCTCAATTAAAAGAACAAATATATTATCCATGTTCATTGACAGACAAGTAGCCAAATATATGTAACTGAATATTCTTGTTCCAAGTAGTATTAAATAGTATGCAATGAGAAGCTTGAAATAATCTCAGTGTGATTACAAGTTGGAAAAACTAACCTTCATTATGTATTCAGCTTGATCCTGTCTGATCTTTGGTGAGGTTGACTGAATCAAAGAACCTATTGACCCATCAGTTCCAGTGGGTTGGCCCTCTTTACCACTTAAACTACCCCTAGGCAATGTCCTAAATCGTTGAGGATCCATATCTCCAGAGCTAGAAGAACTACCAAGATTGCCCTGTACTTGTGCTTGTGCTAGGAACTGTTGCTGTTGCTGTGGTGACAGAAGCTGAAACTGAGCTGGTGCAGATATAACAGGCTTCTGCACTTGAGGACCTAAATTGGGCCGAAGCTGGTCGATACCCTGTGCATGAATATGTAATAGAAACAAGTCAACATAGATAAGTACAACAAGATGAAATTACAGAAATCTTAACGCTCTGAAAAACTACTCACTGTTAGAGGCCAACCCTTCAATGGAAAACCACTGACACCTTGGTTCAGTCCTGTATAGGCAAAAAGTCATTTAGCACCTAATCTCGTATAAGTCATAAAAAATCAAATTCACCAAAAGGTATGTCTTGACAGCCTTGCACTTCCAAAGGCACCAGACCCTTGAAATACATAATTCTTCATATAAAGTCAAGAATCATGAAAAGAATGTGATCATCAGAAGACAGAAACAGATAGGAAATTATCTCAAAAGATAAAATCAAAAACTTAGAATGATCACTTCCCTTGACTTTCAAATAACAAGGTAAAGCTGTTTCTATGAAACACACACACACACACACACACACACACAAAAAAAAAACCTCAGTGAGAGCTCATTGTTGCAGCACAAAGACTCGTCCAGTCCTATGTGAAGCATAAATACAAGTATAGGATACTAATCCATAATGATCCTGATATGTCATTACTTCCAATATTGTTAAACTAGGACAGAATACAGTATCTAAGTAAACAATTATATAACAAAATTACAAAATCTAACAGTAATTTGTGAAATTTAATGGAGATTTGACCATTCTTTTCCTCTCAAGTAAATATCCAGATGGTTACAGAAATACTAGTTACAAAAAGTCATGGTAAACATTCACTTACCTGCAACATTTAATGCAGACTTTGACTGTATAAGGCCCTGTCCATATATCGAGGATGGATCCATGGGCAAAGTTCTTTGAGGCATATTCAAATTACCCTCCATCTTAATGTCCTATCATAAATATAATACATGAGAATAAAACAGATCGATCAAGTCTATGATAAAGCAAGATATCTAAATATAAAACATTGAAGATACAAAACATAAAAAAAAGTGCACTAAGTTACAGCTGTCTGTTGATTTCGAGCTTGAATTTGCTGCAATGTTGCAGAGATACTCCCTGGATTACCTTGGATTAACTGCCTGCAACAATGGATGAAACAATTGAATGAACTTTAATAGGTGTAGTGGCAGGTCTCAATATCAAAGAGAAATAAACAGATTTTACCCAGCGTGAGTGGTTGCGGACTTAGGAAGGGCCATCCTATTAGGATCGAGAAGCTGCGAGGATGTCTCAGTATCCATTGAGTGTGGGTGCTTCATACGTTCTTCATACATCTTGGCAGCCAAGACACTAGCAGTTGAAGGTCCTAAAATGCCATCAGAATTTACAGCATTTACAGGACTCATAAGCGAAGGATGAGTAGGATTATTTCTCTGCAACTGAGCATGTCGCTGTTGCATCAATTGTAACTGTTGCATCTGTAACTGTTGCTGATGTTCCCTTGCTTTGATTTGTTGAGCCTATCAGACAAAAAAATGTTCAGGAATGACTACTCAGAAAAGTGATAAAGGGAAAAAAATGAGGACAAGGATTGTGACGATTTTACCTCTATATATGCTGCTGCAACTTCAGAATGCTTGTCATTTGTCCTTGCAATGAAGATATCCCAAAAGACTGACCACCATTCAAACAGAAATCCTCCAGGAGCATCAATTGCTGTGAAATGAAGCCAAAAGTCATGATTTTCTTAATAAGTTTTCTTTGACATATAATAATTTCCAGAATTATAGCTAATATTTATGAGTTGAAGCTATTCCATCAAATTAAAAACAAAATGACTCCTCAAAAGATCTAATTAGGCAGAAATTTATACAGCAGAAACTATGTCATCTGGAAATGTGAAAAAAGCAGAAGAAATTGGAATGATGAATCTATTCTGAAAATCAGATCCAAGGATAAATATCATTCATTTGCATTCTAGCTACCCTTTCCGAAAACAGTATTAATGTAAAGAGACGATAATACAGGTATAAGGTAAAAGAAGGGAGATAATATCCACATCAAATGCTAGTAGATTACTTATGTTGTAGAGCTTTAGAAAAAATAGGAAGTGTCAGGGATGCACAATGAAATGCAATCCCGTCTTCTTGCCACTCATCCACTATGACCACATTGAGACATGGTCAATGAAATCCAGTAATGTCTTCTTGCCAACACATCCACAATGACCACATTGAGACATGGTCACAAGGAAATCCAATCCCATTTTCTTGCCAACACATCCACTATAACCACAACTAGACATGGTGGTAACCTTCATTTGGACTCGTGGCATACTAGACCTATCATCACTTAACTAAATAGGCGGCACACTTGACCTATCATCATTTAGGCAGAAAAAATTCATATAAAAGTAGGAATAAGTTGTGCAGTAATTAATTCAGTAAGACCATCATCTTTTGTTGGTCTTCAATAATAATATGACTTGAGCATCAGGGTGGAACTCAGCAGGATAAATTTTGGTTCTCTCACATCTTGGCAATGTCGCTACATGATCAGGGACTTGTAGGTCCACCTGATCCGGAAAAAATGTGACCTAGGCCAATTCTTAGACCGGCTCAACAAATTTGACTGTCAGAACTGATGGGCAACAACTAATAATCACAAGCTATGTCAGGTGACTAAGATTCTTTAGTTCTCCTAGTTAAAAAGAAGCATTTGGTAAAAGAATTTTGGCTGCTCTGTCCCCGGTCAGATAATTTGTTGTACTCTATGAATGATATCCCAAATTGAATATGCCAGAATATTATCAGCAAACATACCAAGAACCTTATATCACATAGAACATCTAGAAAGGAACCAAAAAGGGAATTCCATTACCTACTGGATCAGCTGCAACCTTCCCTTCAGCCATGAAAGCTTTTGCAGTGGTTTGCAGATTTCTCTTCATCAAATAATCATAAATATAGACATCAAGCCTACAGTACGAGAAATAAAAAAAAGAAAAAACAAAAAGCCAAGTAAGAAGAGAATACTACTCCAGTAGAAGTACAAAATATAAGTATCTTAATCGCAATGTACGAACATCTTATCAGCTTCCCAATTACTCTGCGCCATATTCCGCTCGACTCACCACCAGAAAAGCGCTACTCCACTCGTCTTACAGCATGATCCATCAACCAAAACAATCGACAAAACAAAACCCTAACACGCTAAGAGGAAAAGAGTAACAATTATATCACCGCACGCATTATCGATCTCGGCCTCTAATCATCAGTCACAAAACCAATTCCAAAATCTACAAGCCACAATCTACTTAATGCAAAAACGGAAAGCCAAAAATCGCAAATCCGAACACGACCTCTTACCACATAACTCAGCTCAACACCTACTGCGACCCACCGCAGTTCCGGGTGGTTCTTCTCCGAGATCCGAGCTCGAGGCGACCAGAGTCGATCGGTGCGAGATGGGCGCTCGAGATCGGGGGCAGGACACCACAATCGTTAGACGGGAGAGACGCCCTCTCAACCTGCCTCGGCAAGAGTGAGAGATCGAAGGAGGCTCGAGCTCCCGCTTCGTTCTCACAAACCAAGGTTCGAGAAGCTTCGGATCGTGGCTCGGTTATCCGAACCTACCGGCTCTCCTTCATACGCAGTGGCGCTTTCCAATAAACGCATGAAACTTGGCCGTTATTGCAAACGTGTTCGATTGAGATTGACTAGCTTTTAGTTTGCTGTTTATGGTCGGATAGCCGAGACGCGTCATGAAGGCGTAAGCTGACACCGGGGATCAACAGGAGAAGCATCTGGAAATCTGCGGCTGTGATTTCATTTATGCGACACGTGTGCTGTCCAGATTACGCCTAGGTGACGGGAAGAAGCGACGCTGCGCCTGATCAGGACCGTTGGTTGTCTGATGACAGCAGCATATGGCTTTTCGCGTGGTTCGGCGAATTCATTTCGCTGCTCTGTGTCGATCAGGAAGATGTGGGAACGCACAGCAATCCATCGAGGTTAAAATATTAATTTGGTTTGTGGATTGCGTAGGGCAAATGTCAATCGAGAACCACGACGCGTGGGTACGAGTCAAATTGACGTGATCAAGTTTGACCAGCTCTAACCAGGGGTTTGTGAGACGGAAAGTAGATGGGCCCCGTTACTGTAGGCTTTGGCCCGCGGGACCGACCGTCAACGATCGCAACCGCGATGCGCTCACCAACGCTGATTGAGACGGGCGGACGGAATCCGGTAATGCGCGGCTGAGATTTGAGATCGACGACTCGTGTGCGGTTCAGATGAGCCGAGCGGCCCGAAGCATTCCCGACACCCAGCCCACATGTTTCAACGCCGTGTTCTCTTTCCAACCACCGCTTGTGGCTTTTGGCGTCCGGGAAAGCGACCGACGAATTCGTCGCCCCGACTCCGTCTGCTTTTCACACTGTTCGCGCCGAGCCACCGGGAGGCTCCAGGTAACGCCGGGCAGATTGGCCCAATATCCATTTCCGGTTCGGCCCATGACTTGAGGGCATTATAGTGATCGGACATCTTAAAACCCTAGGTTCCCACCACGCTGCGCGCTTTAAATATGACCCACGCGTTAGCCCCTTACGCTGTCGCCGACTCCTTCGGAGATGTCGAAACGAGGTGAGTAGGGTATTCTTTTATCGGGATTTCTTCTTTCACCGAATCAATGCTTCCGTTGCGTGGTTTTCTTTGCTGTAGCTTTGGGAATACATTAATATTTTTCTTGTGTAAGATTTCGTTCTTAGACGTTGTTTTGTTGCAAAAGATTTCTTCTTTCGTTAGAAAGGTGGGGTTTTGTTGAGGTCTGGTTCCAATTTTAGATACTATCTACCCGATCTGTAGAATGCGTGCGATTTTGGTTTGTTAATTGATTTGTTTATGGTGATACAATAGGACGAGGAGGCACCGCTGGAAACAAGTTCCGCATGTCGCTGGGTCTTCCAGTGGCGGCGACGGTCAACTGTGCCGACAACACAGGGGCCAAGAACCTCTATATTATATCCGTCAAGGGGATAAAGGGCCGGCTAAACCGGCTTCCGTCTGCTTGTGTCGGGGATATGGTGATGGCTACCGTCAAGAAGGGTAAGCCGGACTTGAGGAAGAAGGTTATGCCTGCTGTCATTGTCAGGCAGCGGAAGCCGTGGCGCAGAAAGGATGGTGTCTACATGTACTTTGAAGGTAAAAGTTAATTGCTGGCTTGCATTTTCACCTTATGCTATGATTGGATGATTAATTGCGTCATTTATATAGTATTTCATAGTTTGCCTCGGTGTTTGGGACATTATGCACTTATCATATGCCATTATAAAGTTTGTCTATTTAGTTATTATCTGATAAATTTTACTTTCAGATGATATTGCCACATCATGTCTTGCTGCAGATTTTTACTATGTGATGCATCCATTTCCCCATGTACAAGTCAAAGTGGTAGCTATACTATGAATCTTTTTCTTCTCATACTCATACAGTAAAGCTTATCTATGTTGATGGAGGAGATTTTCTGGGTGAGAATTTCCTCAACATGATGGAGCAAACCAATTATGTTTGTAAATTCCTGAGTAAACATCACATACAAAGTCTCTGAGTGTTGACGGTTCTTCCTGAAAAGGTAAACCTTTGTAGGGAGTTTGTCCATTTGGAGGTGGTCTCATATTCCATCGCCTGGAAGAGCAGCATTGCTGCCATTACCTCTTGGGACTGGCCATGAGACATACATCTACCTAATGAGCTAAGATCAAGGTGGTGGCTACACTGGATCTTTATCTATGTTGACGGAGGAGATTTTCTGGGTGAGAATTTCCTCAACTTGATGGAGCAAACCAATTATGATTGTAAATTCCTGAGTAAACGTCACATACAAAGTCTTTGAATGTTGATAGTTCTTCCTGAAAAGGTAAACCTTTGTAGGGAGTTCCTCCATTTGGATGTGGTCTCATATTCCATCGCCTGGAAGAGCAGCATCATTGCCGTTATCTCTTGGGACTGGCCATGAGACATACATCTAGCTTTGAGCTACGATCAAGGTGGTAGCTACACTGAATCTTTATTTATGTTGACGGAGGAGATTTTCAGGGTGAGAATTTCCTCAACATGATGGAGCAAACCAATTATGTTTGTAAATTCCTGAGTAAACGTCACATACAAAGTCTCCGAGTGTTGATGGTTCTTCCTGAAAAGGTAAACCTTTGTAGGGAGTTCCTCCATTTGGAGGTGGTCTCATATTCCATCGCCTGGAAGAGCAGCATCGTTGCCGTTACCTCTTGGGACTGGCCATGAGACATACATCTAGCTTTGAGCTACGATCAAGGTGGTAGCTACACTGAATCTTTATTTATGTTGACAGAGGAGATTTTCTGGGTGAGAATTTCCTCAACTTGATGGAGCAAACCAATTATGTTTGTAAATTCCTGAGTAAACGTCATATACAGAGTCTTTGGATGTTGATGGTTCTTCCTGAAAAGTTAAAATCTTTGTAGGGAGTTCCTCCATTGGAGGTGGTCTCATATTCCATCGCCTGGAGGAGCAGCATCGCTGCCATTACCTCTTGGGACTGGCCATGAGACATACATATAGCTGTTGAGCTAAGATAAAGGTGGTAGCTTACACTGAATCAATTCTTCCCATATTTAAACTTTAATGTGAAGGTTATCTATGTTGATTGAAGAGATGCTTTGGATAGGACTCTCCTTAACTTATATGTTTACAATTCTCATGTTAATGTCACATACAAAGTCTTTGGTTGCTGATGTTTCTTTTTTGTGAGAAGTTGAATATCTTGCAGGGAGTTTTTGCATTTAGGGGTGGTTTCATATTCCATCACCTGGAGCAGCAGCATTGTTGCTGTTGCCTGGGACTGGTCGTGAGTCACACCTGCTTGTGCACTAGGTTTATATTAGCCTTTTTGTTGTGATGTCAGAAGTGTAATAATATGTTATTTTGTAATCTGGATCACAGTCGCCTCTCTTGTAGTTTCAAGTAGTTTGAACTTTGGTCGTCATCTGATCCTTTGGAGTTGCTTCTGTTCTGGAAGAGTGGCTTCCACTGGAGTCATTCTGTAGTGAGAAGCATATATTTAATTTGGCCAGTGTTAAACAGCATGATGTTATAGAATAGCATTATGTTACCTGTCTCCTGGTAAATTACTCATGCATAGTGAATTCACTTGGTTGGGTGGAAGATGATAAAATTAGTGGGCTCTTAATGTTCGTTATAATGATTTTTTAACTCTGGTACTTATGCATAGTTTTATGTTAGTGCCACTTGGTGGAGTCATGTTGGCTGTCCTTATATTGTATTTTTTTGCTGCTTAGTATAATGCTGAATTATGGACTCATTAAAAAAATTGTCTTCTGTAGATAATGCTGGAGTTATTGTGAATCCAAAAGGAGAAATGAAAGGTAAAATTTATCTCTTTTTTCTAACGATATCATAGTTTCTGAAATATTTATAGATTTTCTTTTATTTTTTCCTTCTCTCATTTAATCCTCATGTTAATTCTTGCAGCTATAGAAGTTGAAGGATGCTTGTCATTTAACACTAGATTGATTAATTCTTTTATTCTATCTTTTCCTTTTTCAGGATCTGCTATCACAGGACCCATAGGGAAGGAATGTGCTGATCTGTGGCCTAGAATTGCCAGTGCAGCCAATGCCATCGTATAATGGTGAAGGCTTAAGTTTTTCTTTTTCCCATTTTCCAATCGTTGTGCTCAAATGGAATTTTGGATTTTTTGTTGGTTCTATAAATTTTCTTTTTCTTGTGGTTAACTGGACAAGATTTTGATGTCTTATGTGTCACCCACGAATCTGGGTTTTAGTGTCAAGTGCTTGGATTCCTCCATATGAGATGCACTAATGTGGCATTTAACATAAAATTGACACATTCCATTATGACATTTAATGGGCACATATCAAAATTGCATATGCTGAAGGTTGCATGAATTTTTATGCACCGGTATTTTCTGTTCAACATAACATCAATATTATGTTGGTGATCACTTTCTTGGACTAAACGATCAGAAGACTGATCGACGTCTGAGCAAATGCCATAATATGGAATGCAAGTGGCCTGAAGAACAATCAGAGAACTTCAATTAAAACGACATCATCCAAATGATCATTGTATTTGGTATCATATATTCTCTATGTTTCGATCATCCCTTGATTCTCAAAGTTACCTATTAGATTCTCTATTTCTCGTCAATATTCAGAACAGCACACCAAACAATACATCAAGGTTGAGAAAATATAGATGTAATATGGTCCCAACAATATGATCTTTTACTGTCAATCGTTCGGCTCATCTTTTATGCAATGACTAGCCACAGTACAAGCAATGCTCTATCAAGTTTAATATCACAATTTTATGTCCTCTGATTACAAAGGAAGACGCAAAAATGGTCGCACCAAATGAACTAAGGCAATGTAAGATCATTATCTACTTCCTTATCTTTACACCTCTTTAGATAATGGAGTTGCCACCGCAAGTGCAAAACCTGTCATGCATATATACGAGTTCGTCGAAGTCCATTCATAATATAAAACACAAGAAATGAAGAAATGAATTGACGAGAAAGAATTAAAAGCAAGAGAAGCCAACCTCTTGTTGAAGAGCATCAGGTAGATTCTCGGTTGAAACAAGACCTTGGATTTCGGCCAACAAGCTCTCATCCTGAATGTCCAACCAGGTAGAGGGAGGTAAAGCCAATAACAGAACGGTTAAAACATCATTGTTTGCGGGGTGCATCACAATGCAATTATTCAATGTGGTATCACAACTGCTCCTTGTCGTTGCTTTTGATACCGGTACCAGCATATCAACCTCCTGTTCATTGCCGCCACCTGAAACTACTGTCCCAGAGACAACAGTCGTATGCTCATCACCGTTATCCTTCAAGCATCTAATACATGTTCTGCAACAAATTCCATTTCTAGATGTTAGGCCTCCGGATAACAGAGCTGCTCCTTCGCAACAGACATTAGCTGCAATCTCCGTCAATGAATCTTTTTTTCTTAGCTTGCAATTTGAGGTTGAAGAAGATAACAAGTCTGTCACACACTTATATAGCTCGGTTTCATGAACTTGTTGCAGTACCTCTTCCTGAAACCAGAGAATTACCAGGGACTATTCAGAGACAAGAAACAAAATAGGTTAAAGAGAGGGAATAGGAGGAAAAAGAAGCAAGACCTTCACGGCAAGCCTATCCTTTTCCTCTTTGCTTAAGCTAGATCCTTCTTCCTCTTGTCTCCTAACTTCTGCAACCCATTTGATGAAATTTCCAGCACATGCAGGCAAGGACATTAGTAGGAGAGACAGAACTTCGTGAACATTTTTTAGGTCCTCAGACTTCAGGAGAATAGGTACATCATCAATCAAGTACTTTGCCATGCTCACCCAACTTTCATCTCTGCAGCTCTAAAGAATATTCGAGAATTCACACAATATAATATTAACTATGACATCATAAATCACATAATCTAGATGACAAACTTCCCCTTATGCCTACGCAATAATCTGGGTGACAAACTAGAGAAAAGTTCACCTTGCTTTTTTTAAAGTTATTTTAACACATTAGCATCATAGATTTCATACTTATTTTCAGAAAATTATCATTTCAATTATAACAGGATCCTTGCATATTAGCACTGAAACACTTAAAATTACACTGAAGTTTGCAAAAGCTGTTCTAAAAATTAAGATAACAAACTATAATGCATATCATTATTTTCTGAAGTCAATTGACATATTCATTAAAATGGTATTGAAAATGGTAGATAATTAATTATATGTGATGGTCCAGACAAGCGAAACCTAGATGTCATGATTCTCCTTCACCATCAAAGCACCAAGGTGATTGCCTGTAACATGTTATAATACATGATAGATCCACAATAACTTGTAATATAACATAAGCATATTCATAATTATGTATATTGTGCACCTGACTGAATACTGTCTGTCTTTGCATATGTTAAAAAAGGCAAGTACAGAAAGGTAATTATATTTGATGACGAACTAAAATCCTATAACCAAATCTCTTCGATGGCCCTATATATTCAAAGAAGAAAGCTTAATTAAATTTTTAAGAGGGAAGAAAAGGAATGAAAATCATTTACCAACGTATAAAGCAAGGATGGGGCTCTCTGATGACTCGAAATAAGCATAAACCTGAAAAAAATTAAAATCTCCAAGTCAATAACTAAACGTTTAACACAAACAGGATTTGAATGTGTATCTAAGAATCAAATTCAGTGAGAGGACCAAAAGGATATAAGGGACCCATCAAAGTAAACAAAATACAACTAATTTTACTGTTCTATGTATGTGGTGACAAAAGGACAAGTTCATAAGAAGCTTCAGAAACCGAGAGGTTCCAAACCTAAATGCCTCCATCTTTAAGAAACATTTGAAGTATATGTGGGAAGAATCTTGCAAAAATCTGATTTGTGGACCACATACAATATACCAGGAATATTCATAAAGAAAGAAAATAAACATAAGAAAAGAAATCCACAAAACTGAACCTAGTCCATTCAGTTAGCCATCCCACAAGAAAAGCAAATGAACCAAGCAATGAAAACATATACTTAGTTAGCCATAAGAGTCCATATGCTCTTCGCTAAGGTCCTTGGAAGCATGATATGTTCAATGCACACATATGACAAGAGGGCAAAAACTCTCAGGCATTACTGTTGTTCTCTCTCTCTCTCTTCCCTTTTCTTTCTCTGTCACCCCACCTCTGGACAAAGGCTGTTGTCTCCCTCTTGATTTCTTTACTCCTTATTCTCTCCCTATCTTCCCCTTGACAAAGGCCACAACTACTGTCTTGCTCTCTCCCCCTCCCCTAATAGAAATTGCAACCAAGAAACTGAACCACTGAAATCAATCAATTGTCGCCTTGGTCAAGTGACTTAACCCATTTAGTCAAAATTCTGAATTTCTTCAAACCAAAATTTTCATTTCAGTTGAAGTGTTTGGACAAATATATAGATTGGTTCGCCAACATGTGGACCAGAGATTCCAAACAGAATGGTTAATATCAATCCTAAACCTTTTCTTGTGGGCCTTCCATCAATATTAACAAATAATTAAGACATATAATAGGACAGTACCCTCCTAGAACTGTGATTCCAACCCATGGAAAAGGATTCTCAATTCTAACAATCCAGTCTACTATGTTGCATAAACAAAATAATATCAATCTCAAAACAAGGCCTAGGCCTTACACCAAAGCACATATTTAGAAGCCAACGATACCCAAATCTTATGCCAGCTCTAAGTCTATTCTATAAAAGAAATATCTATCAATTAAAGAGTGATTTATGTCAACTACAAGAACTTCTACAGTGACTTTGTTTTGTAATATTCTGCTCTTCTATGTCTGATTGAATCTTTTTAAAGGTCAGCTACCTTGTAATGGTTTATCTCCTTTAGATATATCCAAATGAGTTTGAAGTCTTAAGACTTCCAATCTGAACTGTTGTGCTCAAAAGCGAAAAGATATCTCTCTAAATCCTGGACGTTCTCCCAATGACACTTTGTCCGGATCATGATCGATCATGTGCATCCAATGCATCAGAACGCTTCAAAGGG
The DNA here is from genome assembly GCF_036884655.1 of Musa acuminata AAA Group. NCBI lineage: Eukaryota > Viridiplantae > Streptophyta > Magnoliopsida > Zingiberales > Musaceae > Musa > Musa acuminata. Next base: position 5,560,299 of record NC_088348.1, on the reverse strand, counting down.
ACCTCTTTACACCTTGCAGCAATTAACAAGATCAGCTGCTGCCCTGTTTCAGTAAGCACGGTTGTCTTATCTAGGGTCTTATAGGGATCTAGTTCGGATCTGATCTGCATTACGACAGATATAACGGATCTTTTTGTAACTACTATTTTTTTCACATCATGTAGAAACTTTAAACCACAGCAAATAATTACAAACCAGTTAAATAAAAGCTCAGATGAAAAATATGATGGGCTCATACTTGTAGGAAGCTAAACAAGATATCAAATGCCAGACACAATATGTTTGATGCCAAAAAATAATAAGACCATAAAACATCATATAGACACTGCCAACCAATGCTCACTTTACCTATTAAGCTTCCAGTACAAACCCTTTATTCTTATAAATGAACATGTGGAGTAGCAATGTTACCAGGTCAGCGCTAAAATATTGTTTCTCAAGCCCACTACATGTATGTCTATCAGGTTTTACATTTATGTAAATCTATTAAAAGTAACTCACATGTAATATATAAGACAGATCAGATGCAAGTAGAGCTTACCTACATCAAGAACATCAGAGATGACACATCTCCATTTCCCCCTGATTTTCAGATGATCATTTACTAGTAACATGTAGGTAACTATGTTTTCCTTAAAAAGTCGCATCATGCAAGTAAGAATTGGCACACAGCATAATGTTTTCCACACAAAAAATGGCAAGTTGAATCAACATGCTCCTTTTCAAGTGATGGACAAATAAAAAGTGAATGATTCAAAGCATACCCCCGTGGACGCCCAGTTGCTTCATCAATTGTATCCATGGCTTCCCAAAGAAGAGCAAGTGGAACCCAATGAGGAGGATATTTAAAACGGGCCACATCCAAAATGAGTGCCATGTCACTTTCTGCATGATATCCACCAATTGGTGAAAAATGGCCAGTTCCTGTCTGCATGTAAATAAGATACAAATATCAGGTATTTCTGCCAACACTGAACAGCGAATAAATAGGTGCCTAGGTCGTAAAAGAATAAAATACTTTCAAAGTCTAAGAACCAGTTAATAGTTTACATCAACTCCTGCAGATCATTCTATAACAATTAGATATGAAGCATATTGCTTACTAATGCATATTCAAGTAATTCAACTGTATGGCAAGTAATTTGAGGTGATATCGAAAGAAGTAGTGGTGAATAGCCACCAGCAAATGTGATGCAATCAATATGTTTAGAAAGTACAATGCTAGTTCCAAATAAAGGCAGCATTTCTATGTTCCAGACAAGCACAGCCACAGAATACCAAACCGGCAAGTGTTATTGCTTTCATTAAACACTTCCATTAATTCGTAGAACCAATTTGTTTAAAGAAAGCAATATTATCCATTAATGTGCCCACACCATGGTGCCTTTGGCTTAATCAGTTGGAGACAAAAGGGAGCTACAATATATAATTTTGCTTTTTTATAAAGCAATAATGAACTAAGACCAACAAGCTTCTCTGAACTTATAAATTTTATATAACTATTTAGTTCTTCAAACATATACCATTGAATAACTCATGATAAATACTAATACAGGAAAAAAAAAGTTTCCATGCATAATATTATTTCAACTATTAAGCTATAAAACCAAAAACTTCTAGCTGTGGATAATATTTGCAAAAAAACTAAAGATTAAAAAAAACACTGTTGCTAATGCATCTTTCTATATAAACAATTACTGATGCAGAGGTATAACTAACAAGTTCATAGGCCCCTGATCTTAAAAAATAAATCAATGGTTTACCATCATGCTTTTCCATATACAAGCCAACATTGCAAATACATCACTGAAGAAGTGAAAACTTGCATTCAACTCATATCCTCTTCCATATAAAGTCACTTGCAGTTCATTGAAAGCAATATTCCTCACAATATATCAATTTGATGCTAATTAGGATTGGACAAACATTCAAAAAGAATATTTGTTTGAGGAAAAGTAGAGGGACCTGTTTAAAAGGTTTCCTGTGATATGATGCTATCAAATGGCAGTGTTCTGAAGAGGTGCATTTGGCAACATGGTTACGAAAATCATCTATGGTGCTTTGATTCGTACGGAAAGATTCGACTTTAGCTCCAGCACATTGAGCCAAGCAAGCAACTTTCCCAAATGTGATACCTTCAGTTTGAACTTTCTCCAAAGGTTCACAACAATCTAACATGGACTCATCATACCATCTCCAAGGACCTAAAAAGTGAAAAAAGAACCATCATAACAAATTTTAAGTGAAGGTAAAAAAATGAAGATAAAGACGACTTCTGTAAATATTTCAGTTTTGTTATCACAGCACCACATCAAAAGCAATTAAGTTCAAGAAACATTGCATATTACCAGGTAGCAATCTGTTGTTACCAATAGCAAAATGTATATATTAGTATCAGAAATAAGTCATATATGATTCAGAACTGGACAATGAATTAGTCAAATGCTTGTTTATACATACAATCGGAACGGGAAATTGTTTAAGGATCCACACGAAAAAAAAAAATCAAATCTGAACCTAAAAAAATTCCTTTGAAAGGATATCACCAACCAAAGATGGGGAGAAGAATGTCGAGAGATACAAGTGTATATTTACTCAACAAGAATTTATTAAGTTGCATAACTGAAAGTGAATCTGCACAAAAAAAGATATCACCTAATTTAGGAAAAAATAACATGAAGACTAGTGATGAAATAATACCTTTCCACTTTCTCTGTGGATCTATTGCAAGAGCATTCAAGACCATAGACAAGCTGGCCAATCCACAGTATGCAGGCTCAGATTGTGTTTGGAAGTGAGAAATTAACTTGAAGAACCCCTCCATTGTTCCATTTTGAAGAGACTCGGAGAATAATCTCTGCAAATTTTGTCAGAGAAGAAAAATAAAATGAAGAAGAAATATAATGTTGGCTCATAAAGAAAGACAAAATCTGTCCTAATGACATCCAATGCTAGTACTTAAACCTGAATATAACCATTGTATAAGGAGCTAAAACAGAGTATCAACAATAAAAACAACAGCATCGTTTACTTTTAAATAGTATGAAATAACGAAAGTAGGTCTACCAGGAAAAAAATTTCATAAAAGACATACAAGACATATCTTATCATGGAAGACAGGAGAAACCTATACAGGGCGTATATCTTGTCATGAAAAATGCAATTATCTGTGGAAACAGGAACTAACTCATACAGACAAAAAAAAAAGCATCAAGAAGTCAAGCAAATTCCATATTACAGGATCAAACAAGAATTGTAGGGGTTAGTGAAACCAAATCCAGGGCATGAATCATGTTCTATTCTCATGAGCATTCAAAAAATTAAGTTCATATGTTTCTCATGGGATCCACCGCCTAGATACTGTGCAGTAACTTTTAGTACTTTCTTACCATCTGTTAGGCTTTGAGTTTCAAGGTCAGGATGTAAATTTGTAAAGAGCGTGAAACACTTCTAGCCAATCGCTGACTGTATGACTATGAGAAACCATTCATGAGATCAATACCATGAAGAACAAACTTGCACGTGACCATGTTACTCACCACTAAGTAGAAAAGATGCAATTTTTTTCTCGCTGCATAAAATCTCTCGGGTTCAATAGTTATCCAAAGAACATTCCAACAAGCTAAGTCCTCGAAAACCCTATGTCTGTAGCACACAAAGACTAAAACTTGTTACGCTTTTCTTCACCACACTATACTCATTAACAGTCAAATCACACATTAGGTATGCAACATCCAACATCAGTATTCGGGACGCACTGATGATTGAACTTATCAAGGAATCAAAACTAGAAAACCCAAATCGAATCTCCGATGTGAACGAGAAATTAGTTCGCAGAAAGCCCCATTTCTTGCTGATTTTCTTTCTCCGTCTTTGGATTAGAGAGCAGAACGACGGGGATCAAAGAGTGTAGCATAAAATTTGAGATAACTAACCTTCCCTTCCGACGAGGCGAACTCTATAGCGGGCGGAGAAGGGAGTATTCGCCGGTAAAGACCCGCGACGGCCATGTCTCCTCGCCACTCTTCGCCTTTGCTTCCTTCCTTCTTTATATATATATATATATATAATTGATTTATCACAATAATCAATTATTTATATGAATGAGTATTCTCATAATTCTTTTCTATGTTATGAGTCCAAAAGTAAGATTCACTTAGTAAAAGATTTAAGATAATAGAGAAGAGAATATTATTATTATTATTATTATTATTATAATAAAAGAAAAGAGTTTCAACCTCCAATATATCACTCTCCAATAAAAATCAATACGTTTTCAAATTACCACTTAATATTTTTGAAAATAATTTTGAGAAAAAAATAAATAAATTAGCAACAATAATTTGCAAGAAAAGTGAAGGAAAATAAATGCTCTTTAAAATGGTTAACGAAGACAACAATCACCAAACCACTCTTAAGCCATTTATTTTTGGTTCTATGGTTGCAGTATTATGTTAATCCCGTAGATTATGGTTTTGTTCATCCTTAATTAGAAAGAAAGATAGCCCCATTAATTCTCCTCTCACTGGATGAACTCACACAGGAAGTCTCGTCTCTGCCATCTCTCTCCGGCGAACGGAAGCACTCCGCTACAACCCACTCAAAACACGATCTCCTCCTCGCTATCTGGTGCTCTGCTCGTCTATTATTCTCGAAAGGTACGATCTTGATGCGCATTTTTTCGGCTTTTTTTGTTGCGACCTCATGTACCATTTCTTGTACGATTGGAAAGGTCCGTGATTTGCTTGCTTTCCTCGGTTTCGCGAATTTGTTGCCTTCCTTTGCTTCTTGATCCTATCGATTTTGATGCAAACTTGTAAGAAAAATCTGCAATTTATCAGCATTTCTTATCATTATGTTGCATATGTCACGACACCGTAGGTTTATGTTAGTCTTTTCTTTCTTGTTCTTGGATATCGGTTCCATACTTGTGTGAAATTGTTGGGAATCTTTTACAGACTGCTCATGAATGCTTCTCTCTCCTTTATATATATATGAGGTGAAAACAATTGCTCAAGTCAATACTAGTTGATTTCTTTTTAATCTATGTTGGTGGGAGTAATGGTAATTGGATGCAGGAAACATCCTGCTTTTCAAGAAGTAGGATTCTTTTGATGACTATATGTATGCTCTATTATTCTGCCAAGAGAGACAGGAAAATCTACGAAAAGAAATGTTTTTGTAATCTTGACATTACTCTTTTCTCTCATTTGCATTTTCAAAAGACATGACCTAATTAATTTGTAATCACATAAGCAACACTATGGCATGTAATTCCAAATTTTTGGTTCCTCGATTTTTGAATATTTTAGTTAATCTTCTTTCTAGGACAACATTTCTCGTGAACATATTAGCCTGACCAAGCTTTAAATGGGATAATTAGTTGTTGCCGCAATGTATGTTTTTGAGTCAAATTCGGAAGATGATTTTGTTCTCATTATGTCTATGATCAATGCTATGATCAACATATGTTTCCAAGCTGAATGGAGTATGTCCATGATCGATGCTAATGTTTGTTCTCGTTATTTCTATCAGCACTAACTTTGGACACAAAGTAATGTAAATATTAGAGGAACATAGAGTTACATATATGCATTTATATAGGTTTACATGTTATAAATATGTAAAATCTGATCTGTCAGGCTTTGATGTTTTGGAAAATTAAAGGGTTTAGCTTTGGAAAGCATAACAATTTCTTCTTTGGTTATGTATGATGTTGCAGAATAATTATACAATAAACTTAGCTACCTCCTTCTAACTGTAATCTTAATCATTTTGATGTAGCTTTTTTTTACATTTGGAGTGTTAAATTATGTCTTTTAAAGCAATAGTGTTCTTTTGGTTGCTGCTAATGCCTATGTGTATTTCATATTATCATCTTCTCAGAATAGCTTATTTATTGCAGTGAAGTCTTGATTTGTGATCTAGTGGCAATTTGATCATTAGCAAGTCATTTTGTAGGTTTTCAATAAAACATTATTATATCTGGTTTTGTCTTTTTTTTTGCCTTCTTCATGAACTGCAGCTGTTAGCATGTGTCTTTATTTATGGAGACTGCATATTTTTCATCATTGTTTCTTGGTGTCCTGTTTTCATATATCTGTAGTTGCTTCATGACTTACTCTTCTGGGTTTTACTTCAATCTCTAATTAACTACTGATACAATCATATTTGTGCTTACAGAAGAAATGGATCTGTATACCCTTAAATTACCTGATTTTTATTATTTATTTGACTAAACTTTTGTTCCTTTAGCTGCTTGATCATATGGTAAAACTTCAGTAGACAAGTCATTTGGAACTAGCTGGCTATTCATCAATTATATTATTTGACTATGATAAGAAATAACTGGAATAAGAACCAATCAAGAGCCACAGGTTACAGATTGCAGCCTCTGCTCTGTTTAGCTGAGGCCTTTGCTTGTTTTATATCATCTGATATGTTAATTTGTTCAAGTCCTAAATAATATGCAATCATTTGTTTCTTCCACAACCATTTTGAAGTAGAAAAGTTTGTACAGTAGCATCCATTATGAGCCCATTAATGCATCTCTTAATTGACCTTTACCCTGTTCAATAACAAAAACAACAAGAAGCCATAAAATAGTTCATTGTGTGTTAAATGACAGTTTTATTGAAATCATAGTTCATTCATTCAAATGAATTTCCAGAATTTTTTGTGTTACTCCTAATCATAAAAAAACTATGATCGATTTTTGATCAAATTTGGTTGTGTAAATTGATGCTGTAATTCATATTGCTACTAATTCTTCTATAGGTGTGCCTTCAAGTTTTATTGCCCAGGTATGCAGCTTATTTTGCACTAACATTTGTGCTTCTCTTGTTACAGAATTAAAGATACACGTAAGATTATATTTCTTACTTAAATGAGTAAAGAGAGAGTTATCATCCCAGTAACCTCTAAGGTATATAATAGAATAACAACTACAAATTCAACAGCAAAGCCAAATACCATGGCTTCACTTTCTTCTTCAAAGAGTGATGATTTCTGTCAATATGGAATTAAGCATGTTTTTGATGTCAAGAAAAAGCATCTCATTTTCCCAAGGTTCTTAGGCTTGCCTGTTGAAGAATACAGTAAATCAAATTTTATGACTCAGCGGCAAAGAAGGCAGAAACTGGGGCGAAAGCAAGATCCAACATATACAAAAGATGCACTCATTGATAAGATTGGATTAATCAAGCAGATGGATCTGCCACCAGAGAAGATAATTAGTATTTCTGATTTAACTGCCAACCTAGCTGAAGGATCAGCTAGTGAATCATCAATCTTAAAACATAATGCTGGATTGCAGGACCAAATAAATGATGCATGCCCTGAGCATTCTGTTGCTGATCAAAATGAAAAGTTGTCTGATGAATCTATGGTCATTGCATCTAAGGAGCAAGTATCAACTTACCAATCCAGTGGTTTATTTCGAGAACCAGAAACCACAAGACTCGATAGAAATAGATTACTGAATGATGTTGCAACTGAAGAGCATGTGCCCATCACTCAGGTTGGAGGATCATTTGACAAACCTGTCAGGAAAAAAATTGTGATTTCATCAGCAATTCAGGAATGTGTTACTTCTGTCGTGCATAAGTATGCAGATCCATCAAAATTATGCAGTGTGTTTGCTGAGTGTCAAACAGCTGATGGAACAGAAAATTCATATAGTAATCTGGTAGATGTCAAGGTGAAGACACTTTCTGGATCATCTTATCAACAAGCAAGGTTGAAGCTGAAGAATTATAAGACCAAATCACATGCTACTTGCAGACCTGTTATTCATGGAGATGTAGCATCCAAGGAAGTTTCAAGCATGAAGCTAAAGACACGATCAATTCAGAAAAATATCTACAAACCAACTGGTCTAACAAGATTCTCAAAAGAACACACACAGATGAAGAGCTTGAGTATAGGTGAGAAAGTAAAGAGAGAGGTGAACAAGCCAAAGAATGGAAACAAAGACAGTGGAGTCTCCAACAGACATAAAGTAAACAAACAGGAACGAGATGAGACATCTAGGGAACCAATTTTTGTCAAAAAGAGTTTTGCACTAAGGAAAACAACAAACTCAGTCAAGTTTCCAGCTGAACAAAAGGGCCAAGAATATGCCAAGAGCACCATTGAATCTCTCAGACCCAGAGTAATCAAGAAGGAAACTTCATCCCCTTCTAAGACAACTGGCTCATCTGCTGAACCTGCAATGTCTTCAAAACTAGACAAGTTGGTGATGAAATCCTCATCCCCATCTATGTCTTCAATATATCTATCTGGTCGAAGGATCCAGGAGAAGCTAATTAAGGAATTGGGCAAGTCAGATGTTGGTAAAAAGAAAGTGTTTTCACCAGTGTCAACCTCTCCATCCACTGAGCTTAAGTTTACTAGGGTATCAAGCATGAAGCTGAGGAAACATCGGGGAGTAATATCCCCCATCACAGTGAAGAATCAAGCCAAATCTGGAATATCTTGTACCAGTGAGAAAAATTGGAATGCCACTAAGCATAATCTGGGGAATGTATTTACCAAAACCTTCAATCAAAAGCTCGGGAATCGCAAATTATATCCAGACAGGAAAGGAGAAAATGTGGAATTTCTGTTTAAACTTAGTAGAGTGACTGAACCTAATTTGTACAGACAGGTAACTCAGAGAACCTACAGAGGTGTTCCAAAAAGTGTAATAAAGAGTAGACCAGGAAGTAGTAGTGTTAACTCAGAAGATAATGTTGTGGCTCCTCACAAGTTAGATTTCATCAGAGACAAGATAGCAAATCTTCATTCTGAAAGCAATAGCCCAAAGAGACTCAAATTTAGGCTGGCTAACATGGCGGGTGACGATCAGAATGGTAATGTTGCAGAGTCCAATACTTCTCTGGAGAAGACTAGAAACGTTGTTTTCAGGCATCAAGATGTTCATGATAAGGAACATGCACAATGTTTGTTTAATCAGCTGATTGAGGAAACTGCAAGAGACCTTCTTGCTGCTAGGAAAAGCAGAGTTAAGGCCTTAGTTGGTGCATTTGAAACTGTGATCTCTTTTAAAGAAAGCAAAGTAGCTCCACTAGTTGCAGTTCCCCGATTGCTTTCTGATGCTTCATTAATATTATGATGCAATTACCATATAATCATTCTTCATACATTGGTTAAGTGCCATTACTGGGAGGATCTTGGTACATGTATGTGCAGTGTAAAGAAGTAGCAGCTTGAGAAAGCTGGGTTTGCTTTGCAAGGCATACAAGCTTTCCATGATTGTTGTTGTTGTTGTCCCTATCCTATAATGCACTGATGATTCAAACAATCCCTGAGATTGTGATATAAATTAAGTGCACAACATTCAGACCAGTTCTGCCTTTCAGCAAGTACTTCTGCTGTAATGAAAAAAACTTTGATTCCTCTTTGTATATGAAGATTTTATGTTGTTACTCTAAATAATATGATCTGTTTCTGTCTATATTCCCTCTGGTTCATTTGGTGCATGCATCTACACTTTTCCTTGTCTCTGTGGCTTTAGTTGTAATGCTGAAAACTTTGCATGGGTCTGCTCTGCTATTACAATATTCTACTGTGATGTAAATTTTAACAGCTTCAATCCATCCTTGAGCACAAGTTTCTACAGAAAGCTGCAACTGAACTTGGACTTCTTTACTGGATTCATTGCATAATTTGATCAGATACTCAACTCCAATTTGTACTGTATCCTTTGACATTTCTTGATGATATAAACTACTTATACAATTTGTTGGATCCAAGAACCCCTTTTTTTCTTGAAGTTACAGATTACACTCAAGAACTTGAATTTTCTTTTCCATTGACTATAGTAATTACTATTTGGTGTCATCCTTTAATCCTAAAATTGACACATGACTTGCTAAATTTTGATCTTATTTATAAATGCATCTCTCTTGCTTTGTTTCAGCCCTTCAATTTCTCTCCAATCTTAATCGAGTATGCATCTATTAGTTTTCTTAAACCTCACAATTAATGTGGGCAATCAACCCCTCTGTTCCTTGTCATGCCCTTTTCTTTCTCTTTCTCTTGCAGTGAGCTCATTTTAGACATTAATCTGCATCTGTTTCTTCATTACATTTAATAGCTTAAGAATATGATCTTATGAGTAGGTTATGCAATCAGCCTTGCAGATTTACAAATGTAGTAAGTTACATTTTAATTCGATGCAAACATTGCACACTCTGAGTTACATCTGATAGCTTCTTCAGAGTTCTTCTCAGAACTGACATCTAGCTTTGTAGCTTTCCAAATACAATGTTTCATCTGATAGCTACATGAAGTGCAACCCCCCAAAGAGCATGTTTTAACCTCCCTTTAATGCCTACTTTATTGCTGTGTGGCATCGCCAAGATAGACAGTGAAATCACAGTGCGGGGAATAAGAGAAGGATTTGTGAGGCTCATGCATTACCCATGACTCAGGACAACACATGAATGCATTGAGCTCTCCACCACCATCCAATTTAATGAAATCATGAGCCTCTTTTGAGTCGAACATATTGTAGAGAGAGAAGATAACACAGATGAACTCCATGCACAGTCATCTCAAGAACTCAAACAACACTGGGAGATTTAACGCAGCAACAACTAAAGCAGTAAACATCCTCCATTGTGATTCCTTTCCACATCTCTTACACTATGGATGGAAACCAAGAAAGCGCCACAGGTTAAAGGGAAAGAAAGGACAAGAGAGGATGAAAACGCCAACCACCGGGACTGATACAAGAACTCAGTTGTGAAGAGGATTGGGCCCGGTCGGCACGAGCCGCTTCTCGACGCCGTATCGGGGATCGACCTCCTCCTCCCCGGGCGGCGGCTGCGGAGGGGGCTGAAGCTGGCCTGGCCGAGGACGGAGGCACCACGAAGGCAACCCACGCAATAAGGAGGAAGAACTCGCAGCTCGGTGGTGGCAGTGGCGGCGGCAAACGTAGGCCGAGAAGGTATCATCATCCTGAGAGAGACGACTCGTGGACGCCGGTGAGAGGAAGACGAGGACCAAGATAAGGGCCCAAAGCGCTGCAGAAGGAAAGGAAGAACTCGTCATGGCTCTCTCGGCCGCAGGAGATCATCAAGAAAGAGCGTCGCTATGATCCAAGAGAAGGAGAAGAAAGGAAGAGGAGAGAGAGAGAGAGGAGGTGATGGGCTTTAAACAGCATGGCGAGAGACCTATGAACAGATGGGGCTCCTCGGCAGTAAATGCATGCAAGGAGGACAGGGAGTGGAACTCAAGCTTGTAGTAACTTTTATCTGGTCGTATGCTCTGATAACACGTGTGGGAAGACAATGCATGCAAGAAGAAGAGAGAAAACACCATGGCACGAGGAAATGTTCATCATATGGACAAATGATAATATTCAATGTATTACGTAGATAAATGGATCTTAGAGTTTGGTAGACGACCGAAATTGATGTAAGAGTAGACGAGCTTTGAGTAGGGTAGCAGAGTTCATCTGGACTCAAGTTACGTACTTGTAGTCGTAAGGATGAGGATTCACCTCACCTTCACTTGCCTTGCAAGCAAAGGATAACATCCGGTAGATTTGAGATCTAATGATGTCCCTTCCAACACAAACCAAAAATTACGCAGGGAGGTGTGGGCATGCAGCCAGATTGATGATTTGATACTGTAGGGTGACATGAACTTGAATGATTCAGCCAGACCTATATTTTTCTCTACCTCTCATTTTGCAAAACTCACTTGCAATATTGGTTCCTATAATCTAGGTATAGTTATGGATAAACAAATACAAAGATAGATTTCACAAGCTCTAAATAATCACACAACAAAAAAAATCTAAAGTTAAATCTATCACATATATACACTATTTAAAATAAGATATATATATATATATTGACTCTCAAATAGAAGTTTCAAGTACTGAATCTTATTTTTATTCCTTATCCATGAGGATGAATAGAAGAAATTATGAGAAAAGGGGCAAAAAATATAAGAGCTAGCTTTCAGCATGCATAATTCATTTCAAACACCACAGTATTGTGATTCTGTAATTCAAACATCATGTTACCAGAGATGACATGCCTTAAAAGTTACATCTTGTCATCATTTCCAGAAGCAAGCAAAACAACCATACATTTTTTTCTCAAATTTGAGACACAATTCAACCCACCATTATTGGGTTATTACATTGTAAAACTCAAAACTAAAATTTGAAAAGCTTTAAACTCATTTTCTCACTTCATTTACAACAACCGGCAAGTAAAGTAGCCCTAAATTGAGTCTTTTGGGATGATAATAACTTACATGTTAATGGTACAGCAAAAGAACCCAGACCGGGGCAAGATAATATTAGTAAGAACCAAAAAAGGCCGACAAGAATGATTTAATAGGCAAGCAAACCATGCTACTGTACCAAATGCCATATGAACGTGATACCTGAAAAGCATATGCAGCTTATGACATAAACTGCAAGCAAAACATCTGAAATAACATTTAAGTATATAAAAGAAGAATTACAATCCGCTAACAAGATGGGAAGCAAAACATCCTAAATAACATTTAAGTATATAAAAGAACTACAATCCACTACTTCAGCTTTAGATAGCCATAAGATCTCCAAAGTTGCGCATTAGAACTATAGATGCAGCAAACAGCCCGGCGGCACGTAGCAGCTTCTGTAACAAAGTTAAGTGGGTAAATGAAAAATCTAGTATGAAGCTGGAAGGCTGTTAACACAAGAATATTATAAATGATTGACTACCATAAGCGAACAGGTAAAAAATGAACAATACAAAATTCACTTTCCGCTCCAATCATGCAAAACTGTTAAATAATAAAAAAGTAAAGGTACCGATATTAGAAAAAGACAACAAAAAAAAAAGGTATGTGCCATTTAAGTTGTGTTGCAATAGTATTTGCTAGTTTCTCAGTTATGCAGATGTTACATTCACATCATATCCATATTAGACCATGCATTTATGACTCTGGAAAGACCCTACCACACATAAAACATCATCTTGATTACTAGAAAGCATTAAAAAGTAGCAACTAAGATAATTTGATATTGTTTATATTTAGTAATATAAAAATATTGATGATGCTAGAAGGTTAGAATGCCCACTACGAGAAAGGTGCTGGCCATTTGCTGAGCAGACAGGTGGACAATTTTTCCCTCAAATGTCATCTTGAAAATTATGAGGTCAACAATTTGTTTAATCTAGCCAAGCAAGCTACGGCCAAAATTAGCAGTGTTACATAAGTCACAGCCAATTCCATTGCATCAAAGGACATGAGACGCTGGCAGAAAAGAAGATCATGGAAACTCCTTTTAGAGCGAAGAAAAAAGTGCCTCAGCAGATATCCATTTCTCAAGTTTTTGTAGTGGCTTAATCAATTAATGAAGTACAAAAGCAAGACTGCAAAAACCGAAGAAATAAAGAATGAGGAGTAGCTTTGCAGAAAAGCAAGACTGGGAATAGAGGATATTTAAAAAAAAAAGACCAAGAGAAAGAAAGAAGCAAATTAAAAGTGGTGGGAAGAAGCAAAGGAAAAGTTTTGATGGAGTGGAGGACTAAGATGATGGAAAAAAGAAAGAAAAGAAGAGGCTGCATGATTTAATTTCGTTTTCTTTCTTCTATCATCCCCTTTGTTTTGGTAGCTTGTTTTTTACTTCAATTGCTGTAAAAATTCTAGGCATGAATTATCTGGGTGATTGAAGGATAATATAATACATGAAAAAATGCATAGGTAATGTAAACAGCTATTTATCTGAATATTCAGCTACTGCACATCACATGTAAGCCGCACAAGCCCTGAATAATTTTTTGAGGGATTTTTAGGGTCCAGACATAAGAAATACAAGAGATCAATTTCTAAATATCTAATACCTAAGGGATAATATGTTAAAATAAACTACAGGATTTACAACAAGTTACATCTCTGGCGTAGCAAGGCACAAGAAATTAAGGGGAGAACTCATATAAAACAAGAAGACAACCAGTTTACTTCTTTCCTGCAAAACTCCTGAAAGATGCACAAGGTTTATGGATTCAGCATAACACCTACAATGTTATAGGGCACTATCATCAACTCCTAGTCAAACCTGGCACCCATATGTCGAACCGGTAAGCTCCAAAAACACAATGCAGTCATGAATTCGCAAAGAAAGTACATAATTGTCAAATAATTTGCTAAAGCAGCCATACGAGTATATTTAGATCTTTTGGTATTTAATATTTACCAATGATATCCAATACAAGAAAGCAAATAATGGTGCAAACTGCAGCAGTTAATATGTCCTCTTCAACAAAAAAAAAAAATCAATTGATTCAAATCATAAAGCAAATTGCAGAACTTAATACCCTAATTCTTCAGATAAGAGCATTAACTTGATCACTCTTTAAAGAACACCAAAATAATTTCTCGCCAATAGTATGCTCACTTTTATAATTGAACACTACCACTAGCACCTTAAGTTCATAAAGTTATAACTGCTCTCCAAATTTTAGTAGGTAACTTTATCAATCGAGAGATAATATAACTAGCAGATTTACCGGCATAAAACCTCCAAGATTTGGGCTTTAAACGACCAAACACTGTATTCTTGCTTTCTAGTATTTCTTGCAACGGAGCATGTACAGAAAAAAGATTTGCTTTAACGGTTCAAATAATCAGCTCAACAACCACTTCGAGGTAAGAGAATAAATCCGATGATCATCAAACAATAAAGGAGGGCAGAAGAGAATAACTTAAGCAAACAATCACAAGGATCATATGAAGCATTAACCTTTGAAGATTTCTGAATCCCATTATACCACGGGAACTCAGAAGAAACATAGCAAAGGGAGATTTACCGAATTCAGAGCCCACTTCTCCTCGTCACTGATCTGAGAACTCAAGAATCCCTTAAGCTTCTCCATGGACGTCGACGATTTCGCCATCGATATTGCTCGCTCTAGGTTTAGGGTTTTTGGTTCGCTTTTCCTGGCTGTCGAGGGTTTTTGCCTCAGCACCACTGAGCCAAAAATCGTGAGCCCGATCAACTCGTGATTGATACGTCTTAAAATCCAACGGCGGAAAGGGACGTCTTACATACGGGGAAGCCATGTGACGCGAAGCAGTACTGATGCGTTACACCGAACACCGAGCACTAGTTATGACGATTCGCATAAAGACACGTAACATACGGTGACGTTGGATGTGGGATGTAAGGCAGAGGGTTGGTCATGGGACGCCTGTGTCGATGTGTTACGTGTTGAAAACGTGTCCGTGACACACGCAATCGAGACCACGCGGAGGCGGGCCCCACTCCACGGCCCTGAGATCCACTGCTCCGCCGGAACAGCATTACCCGCACCCCTACACATTCGACCTACAAACCTTCGCCAATGTATGATCGCCACGTGTATTCATCGTCGCAAGGATAAAACTACCCCGTCGACCCATCTGAAATCCTTCGATCCTTCTCTCGTGCTTCTCGAAATTTAGGGTTTATCGAGGGGTTTCTTTTGCTGAGTCTTCCCTTCCTCATATTCTGTTGTATTTTTCATCCGTTGCCGTCGATTCCTTCCTTTCGCAAACCTAGATTTTGTTCTTCTTGCGTTTAATTAGTTCTTTTTCCCGATCTCAAAAGCTGTCGAGATTCATTGAGGAGCCGCTTTGTAACTCCGGACGCCTTCGCCAGCTTATAGAATTCTGCTGTGCGTTGTACTGCGGCTTCTGGTTCAGAAGCTGCTAAATCCTGGGGGGTTAGAGGATCGCGCTGGCTTTTGGGATGTGATGACCTGATCGCGAGCTTCATAGACGCGGCGGATGAACTAGGAGTGGCGGAGATTGGGCGAACCCTTGTTTTGGCGCTGGTAATATGATCGATCGAATATGAGCGATGGAAGAAAGAATAGTGGAAGGGGTCAACAGATCAGCTCGAAGAAGAGTCGGCTGTCAGGAGGTGACGATTTTGGCCATGCCATCGCCAAGATCGCAGTTGCCCAGCTTTGTGAGTCGACCGGATTTCACTACTCCCGTCGCTCTGCGATTGACGCTCTTGCAGAGGTTGCCGTCCGGTACATTTGCGATCTAGGCAAAAGTGCCAATTTTTATGCCAATTTGGCTGGAAGAGCGGATTGCAATGTGTTTGATGTCATCCAGGGAATACAGGATTTGGACTCGTGGAGAGGGTTTTCTGGTGCATCTGGTGTTCACCGTTGCCTAGTGAATACTGGTGTAGTTCGAGAGATCACCCAGTTTGTAAGCACAGAAGAGGAAATCCCATTTGTTCAGCCCATTCCTAGATTCCCTGTATCTCGAATGCCCAAGCCTGCACCTAGCTTTGTTCAGGCTGGGGAGGAACCGCCGGGAGAACACATACCTAACTGGCTTCCAAGGCTCCCTGATCCTCACACCTATGTCCACACACCAGTTTGGAACAAGAGGGACACTGATGTCAAAGCAGACATGGTTGAACTAGCAAAGCGGCGGAAGAAGGCTGAGAGGTCTTTGTTAAGCTTACAACAGCGGCTTGCCTGCAACAGGACAGCTGGGTTTCGTCCAACCAAAGATGGCCATGTTGGGAATGGCAATCAGGTTAATAACAATCCTTTTCTGGCCTCACCTTTACCATATGGTGAGAAAGAAGTATCTGAAATTGCCAGTCCACTGAAAGCTTATGCTGGCAAGAGGTTGTCTGTTCTTGAGACTTTTGTCCCTGTCATCAAGGCGGCAAAGGTTGGTTCTCTCGACTTCAATACTAATGAGAGAAAGCTTCTTCATGGAATCAGGCCTACAGTGCATTTTAAGGTTGGGACTGTCAAGAAATCTGTAGCAGCATCACTCCCTTCTGACACTTTGATTGCTGATAAGGATTCATGGTCTCTCAAGTACGATGAGAAGGATGACAAGAAGAAGAGAGCAGAGATTATATTTAGAGCAGTTATAGACAAACCACATGAACTTGCTCAGCTATAAAGAACATCTAGACACGCTTGCAGAGTGGATATGTAACTGTATTGTATGGCATGTCAAATTTGGTCGATTGTGCACTTTTCTGTTCCCAACGAGTTGGGCTGTGTGGGAAATTCTAGGTATGTGACACACTCCATTTGGAAGTCCTTTTCACTCTTTTCTCTCGTTTTCTCTTTATAAATAGCAAAGATCACATTTTTTACTAGGGTCGGCGACAAGACTGGTCGGTTGGTGTTTGGTACAAACTCCAAAGTAGCTCCAGTCTATATCTGCTATCCCTAACTCATCACCCATTTATAAATGGGTTGAAGGAAGTTAAACATGTTGGCAACCTTTTTTTTTCTGTAATTGCCTGTAGATAACTTGCTGATCTCTTGAATGGGAAAAAAATTAATTTGTTTTTTTGGTGGGGATTGTGGAATACTCTGATAAATGATTAAAAAATTAATAAATGAAATAAATTTAAAAAATATGGAGTGACACAAATAACCACTCACTCCCTTATATTTGATGTCCCAAATGAATGGGACATATTATTTTTATCCATCTCATCCTCATCATCATTATCAATAGGTGTTCAGACCAAACTTCTTGAAATTCATGAATTCCTTTCCTAATAAAAAAAGTTTGATGGTTACCTTTTTTCTTCTTTTAGAAGTTTCAGAAGGAGAAAGTTTCTACTTCTGAAAATAGGGAAACTTTTGTTAAATACTTTCTAAGAACTTCAATCGAAAGAAAATTTGCCAAACATTTTTTCTAACAAGTACTTATAAGGTCTTAATTTTATAAGTAGAATGACACAAATCGTGAGTAATGCCAAATATCTCTTAATGAAAGCCAATATTTAGGACTTCAAGTATCAGCTCCCAGCACATATTTATAATGAAAATATGCTGAAAAATTAATATGATTGGTTTTTCATCCATCATGTTCCATTTGGAAAAACCATACCGACCTCTCTTGATCTAGTGGGTGTTAGGATGACCCCAACCAATGCATACAAAGAGATTGTAGATTTATAGTGTCCTTTGGAGTATTATTGTTGCCTTTCAACAATGCTTTATGCTGTTACTTGCTTCAACAAATTTCCATCTGATGATTAAGAAATGGATCTTTTGTCCATGGACTAGCTTAAAGAGATAAGGTTCTTTAGTCATGCCCCATAGTTGAGTCTGGATTTCTCTATCAATTATGTCTCTCATTATATTCAATAATAAATCGTTGAAGCAGGTAGTTATTATACCTCACTTGAAGGTCATAAAAGGCAAATTCTTTTCCTAATTGGATTATTGTGGTTATTCACATGATGAATCAGTCAAATTTGCTCACATGGTTGCTGTTGGCAAGAATGACATAATGTCAGGAACTAGCGTGCAGTAATCCAAATATTAGAACCAGGGTTTACATCAGTTTGGTGCAATTGGTTGGATTGGATTGGTAGGCTTAAACATCAAACTAGGTCAACAAAAAAAGTTATAATAAAAAACCATAAAAATTGTGAAATATTATAAGATTTTCCTGCTTATTCCAGAAGATATTTAACTTTTGAAAGCATAATGGATTGAAAATTATTACCCAGTGCACGAGCATTTGCTATTGTGAAATTAGCAATGGTAACAATAAAATCATAACAGATAATATTTTTATTAAGTAGAACATTGATATGTTTTTTAGAAATAATATTAATTATATTATACAAAGATATTATTGTAGTACAAACTATTTACTTTTCAAAAATTATAGTATATATGCAATGGAAGAAGATCTAGAAGTTGTCTACTTGTATCTTTTAATATAGAAATAGGTGTATGGTCTTAAGTCGTCCCTAATAAATTTTGTGGGTGAATTGTTAGACAATGCAAAGACACCTAAAGGACTCCACCTAAAGAGAGCTTTCACATGATTTTATGATGACATTCCTATTCATTAAGAAGTGTTACTCTCTCTCGTTCCTTTTTCTCTTACCCTTTTCTCTCCATATCATGTGGTGGTAGACAATGAACATTGCAATACTGGTGGGGGATGTCTAATGTAAATGCTGCATTGAGTGGTGAATACAATTGCAGATGCATGTTTTTCCTTGTTTCACAATCATAGTGATGTCTTTTTCTTCCCTTTCTTTGACTTTCCTGCACATGCCCTCCTATTATTGTGCTTGTGGTGACCAACTGACCATTGGCCTCCTCCCTTTCCTCTTCATTTTTTCTAAAATCATTTCAAGGTTATCAAATCTACCAAAATTGAAAAGAATGGGCCAATTCTGGCCAAGTTCAGTTTATTCAGGTGATTTTTCACCATTCTGGGATAAGGCTAAGAAATCAGTCAAATATCAGGTTGTCCCTGGATGCTATCGATACGGATTGGGTATATCATATTAGATATGATCGATGTCATGAGCTGTGCTAAGACATCTGAATTCTGTTTTTATTTTTTTGAAAAATTTCTTCAGATACCAAGTTTGAGTTAGTTATATTCATGTGAAACAGCACGTGCATCCATGATGAGCATGCCATGCCTCTTCCTGATTATGTTTAGTATGGGATTGTTGCTGTCAATACTTCATTGCCAGGAAAGAGCCAGTTTCATAGGACAGCATAGGTTATTGCTTGTGGCAATGAGTATTTTGTGCTATATTATGTTCCAGTATGCCTTCTATCCTGGCACTTCTATGCATGTAATAGATTGACATTGTTCATGCACTTTGGTGAATTGCTTGTCTTCCTGGCAGACAGTCCTGGACTTGCAGCACCAATGAACCCCTCCATGGCATCGGTAGGGCCTCTATTGTCACCTGTGAAAAAAAAAGCATCATAAGTCTTTTGTGGAACTTGTCAAACCATGGAAATTCATAATGGGGTGGAATACCGGTGGTGCAACATGACATTGTGTATCTGATGTCTACCATACTGATATCTTTGCTCACTGTGTGCATTTGAAAGTTTTGATAAGCAGAATGATGCAAATCCTGTGGTTATTTTACTTTCAAGTTTTGGCATTTCATCTTAGGTGATTGAATTGCTAGTACCAATGCCAATTTGTGATCGATGTCCCAATGAACATATGAAGCTGCTTAAGTTGATCAATTTACCTGAATTTACATGTATAATGCAGTAAAATGGTCATGACCTTACTGTTGAGTGTCGTATAATCGCCTTTCACATTTCCTAGCAACTCAACACGATTTTACAAGTTTATTGTGTTTGTAATTGTAGGAACTTGGCAAGAAGAAAGATCTGCATCAGCTGAGATCCACTTACGGGAGATCAAAGCTTCTTTTTTTTTTCTGATTTCTGGAGTAATTATAAAGGTATGATGCTTGGAAAGTGTTAAATATCTGGATCCTTGAAGAGTTGAATTTGTATCATGCTTGGAATGCGTGGATTAGTCAACCGGATTGGGGAGGTAGTTTTATACATTCTTCCATGACAAATTGATGTGTTTCTTTGTGTGAATGTGTTGAATTTGTGTCTACTCTTTCCACTGGCTACTCTTATTGACTTTGATTTGTTGTCTTCTCTGTAGCAAGTTGCAGAATAGAAGGGCAGAAAAATATCATCAAGGTGAGTCATTGTTATACGTTCATCCTCCATTATTGCATTCTGTGATCAGATGCTTAGAGTAAATGCTGCTTTTGCTGATAGTTGTGATTTGAAATTGTCACCGGAACTTGGTCACAGTTTCCGTAGTGAGAATACAACCTCAATCACTCAAACTGAGAGTTTGAGAATGAAATAGATTTGTTTGCCCAGAAGTTGTCAATCCGAATTCAGATTTCAAATCTTGATACAGTTCGAGAATCATCTAACAACATGAAAATTGAGAGGGTACAAGTGACTATAGAGGTCTTTGCTATTTTTCTTAAGTAAAGACTGTTACCTAGATGAGTTTGATATCCATCTAATACTCAAGTTAGTTTAGTTAACGGTGACACGGGCCAAAATCCTAAAATAGTGGAGGGGTATTTGGAGTAGATTTGGAGTAGAGGGGAGAGACAAATCTATTGGTGCTTTGGTGGTCTATCTGTTCTCTGTCTCAAGTGTGAGATTGGGGTATTTGGAGTAGAGGGGAGAGAAAAATCTATTGCCCCTGTCAACATTCATATGTATATGGGATGTTGCAAAGTTAGTCTTTATCCCTACTCCAATTTGATTAGCACAACGGACGACAGCAAGTTGGATTCTTTTTTCGATTATTCAGATCCATATGTATATGGGATGTATATGAGAGTTGCTTTGTTGCAAGTCTCTTGCTCTTCTTTTCCTTGTCCGATATGCCTTGCCTCCTCCCTATTCAACTGTCTTCTCAGATGCTGGCTTTTACGTGCTTCCAAAGCAGTGGTTGCAGAGATCACAGATATCAGATGGAGCATCAAATGGGTAGAGGTTGAAACCAGAGGTCGGTTTCCTTTCTTTCTTCTTGTTCCTTTTGATGCTATGGAGAAGGAAAAGAAGAGAAGTTTAGAGAGGCAAAGGATTGGATGGTCTTGTAATAACAAAACAATAATCATAATAATTATTAAATATTAATCAGCGTAATAAAATTTTTTATTAATAAATATAATCATGATAAATCATAAATCATGTTTTTATGTAAAAAATAAATATTATTTTATAATTGTAAATATATGTATGTGAATAATAAAATAAATGTTTAAATATAATAATTAAATTTGTATCTAGTATATATAAAAAATATTATCAATATGTCATATGAAAAAACTATAAAGAAAAATTCTAATTTATATTTTTAATTTTGTACGAAACTCTTATATTAGTTAATCCTTTTTAATTGGATAAGTCTAAATTTGGATTAATTATTCAAATCAGGCTCATAAATTTGGGTTAACCATTTAAAAATGGATCAAAATTTGATTAACTATAGTCATGATCAAAGTCATATCAAAATATTTAATTAAAATAGCTTAAATTAATCAATTTTATAATTGAGAATATAAGTTTAAAAATTTTAATTTTTAAAGGGTAAAACTATAATTTTATTTGGGATATATGTTGGAAATATATAGTTTCTCAAGAATAGAGCTATTAATAGAACATAAATTATAATTAAAATAATATATAAGGGTAAAACTATAATTTTAATAAATGAAACCCTCGCAACCATTGTGTTCCACCACACCCGTTACATGGGTTAATGTTGCAATTTGTTGCTCGCAATGACATGGCTCTTCTCACGTGATTGACCAATGATTGTTGCTTTCCTCACTAATGGAACACATATGTGGTGCATCGTTGATCGAGCATCACTGACGAATTGTCTCACTACGTAATCATGCATATGCGTCAACTAGCGACCCCCACGATTACCACAAGTTTTATTTGGGATATATGTTGGAAATATATAGTTTCTCAAGAACAAAGCTATTAATAGAACATAAATTAGAATTAAAATAATATATAAGGGTAAAACTATAATTTCAATAAATGAAACCCTAAACATGCTCTCGCAACCATCGTTGTGTTCCACCATACCCATTACATGGGTTAACGTTGCAATTTGTTGCTCGCAATGACGTGGCTCTTCTCCCGTGACTGACCAATGATTGTTGTTTTCCTCACTAATGGAACACATATGTGATGCATCGTTGATCGAGCATCACTGACGAATTGTCCCATTATGCAACCGTGCACATGCGTCAACTAGCGACCCCCACGATTACCGCAACTTGCAGTTATGCCCACAAGTCTGCTACGTAGCTGTTGGGAGTCACGATCTATTATGTAATCACATCAAATATTTAAGTTAGGAATTGATTTTCTTTCCTTACTTGTTATTATAATTTAAGGAAATCTTAATCTACTTCCTTGTTTGTTGATATGAATTAAGGAAATAACTAGTAAGTATTCCAAATATGATGATATCATATTTGTTAGTATATTAAATGGAAATAATTTATATTAAATAAATACGAAAATTAAAATTTATTTCCCTTAATAGAGGCTCACCTCCTCCTATTTAAAGGGGAGGGATCTCTCTCCTTCGTTCCTCACCTAGTCGAGCCTGGCAGCGGGAGGAACGAGGAGTTACACCCTATTGACAAGAGAACGAGGAGTTACACCCTGTTGACAAGAGGTAGGTTTCCCTACCTTTCTTAAAAGTTTTAGCTTTTATTTTGATTCTTTAAATGTTGAAAGTTTTATACTTTGAAAAATATGTATCAATTCTTTAAATGTCAAATTTTTTGTATTAAAGTAATCAGTTAAAGTTTTCATAATATTCTTTGACCCATGATTAAGGTTTTTATTGTAGAATTAAATATGTTAAAAAGGTATATGTTTTATATGATATATTTTATGTATTATAGTTTATCTTTAATCTTATCTGGATTAAAATCTTGTTAGACTAGAATATGTTATCTAAAATCCTTTTTTGATATTCTTTGATCTGAAATTTAAAATATATTATTCTGAATGATTTAAAATATGACTAGAATATGTTGAAATTTTATGTGTTGAAAACATGATTTTTATTTGAATTCAGAAAGCTATTTCCTTGTGTTAAAACTTATCTCCTAGTCCCTCTTTTAATGTGTTATGATTTCTAGTCAAATTGAGAATTTTATTTCTTTGTATTAAAACTTTTCTCCTCATCCATATTTTAATGCATTATTATGTTTTCATATATGTTGTTAATGAGTATATGCTATCACTAGTCCATGGGTCAAGGTTGGGCCAGTTTTATGTAATGCATGCTCAATCATGTATAATGCACATGACCAATAGATGGACTGGCTCAATCTAGCCCAATATTATTGTTGAACTTGAGCCCAAATATTGATTGAATTAAACTATACTTGATTAGTCTATATCAATTCAGGGTGATTCCGAATTGATTGGCTTATTCAAGTTAGTTTAACCTAAATTGAACTTAATCTAGTCTAAATTATACTAGTCTAGGGTGGTTCCAGACCAGTTAAATAAGGATTAGAGATCAGTTCAGTTAGGCTCTAGTAAATCGAGTTTAATTGAATCGATTAAACTAGAGTTCAAGTCAATTGAGGGTTAATTTATATTATTTGATATTGATGATTTTTGAAAGAGATGTTTTAAATATGTTATTTCATCCCGAAATGGATATGACCGGTGTGAGATTATATTCCTGCCGAGAGCAGGTAGGGCGATTCCCTTCGGGGATTAGCGGGCCGTCAGACGTGGCGGTTGGACGGTTCCTCCATCCGCTGTTGGGAGGAACGTGTCCCCACGTTGGCGGGTGTGGGACACCACTCCATCCGCTGTTGGGAGTGTGATATGAGTTTGCCTCCATCCGCTGTTGGGAGAACACAAACTCATCCCGTAGGATAAAGCCTCTCCATCCGCTGTTGGGGGAGTGCTCCTTCGGGTACTTGATATACGCCAATGGGATGATTGATTGAATTTTGATCATGTATTTATCTTGATTTGACTTTTGGGGTTCCTACTAAGCATTGCTGAATTTTCTTTGTTTTTGATTTTCAGAGCAGCCTCCCTCTAGTACTAAATCGGATTCCAGTGGAGAGCGAACCTTCCTCTACCGCTAGGTAGAGCCACTTGGATGACTCTTGAAGTAAACTTTTCTATTTGTAATTTGATGAATAAATGAATTGTAATAAATGGTTATAGATGATGAATAAAGTGATGTTTATTTATTTGGCCTGTGTGAAAATATATGAAAAAAAAAAAATCCAGGATGTGACATATTACGTCCAAATGATGCCTGCCACAACCAACAAATGGTGCAGTAATGTTATTGCAAGTAGCAACACTGTCGTAGCCATCGCAAGCAATGACCATAGCCACCTATAATCAAGTCAAGCCAATCATCGTAAGCAGTCGTGCATGTAGTCGCTGTCGGTTGTCACACCCTACGATGCTTCCTCCGCATACTTGTCACACCCTACGATGCTTCCTCCGCATACATAGCTGAAGCTTGTGATTGGGTTGGCAACCATCGAAGGTCGTCACCCTCAATAATATTGTCATTGATAATAAGCTGTCAACGGTGGTCCATCGAACTACTGTAATATGCTATTGCTATACAGAAAACTTTAGTGTCAAAAATTAAAATAAAATAATATATATTAAATATACGATGTATATCCTTCGATGTCATCCAAAAAGTTTTTATCTGATGTACAAGCATATCATCGTCGGATCTGAAAGCTACAACAATATCGATTTGTAAGGAGAACTAGACTCATATTTTCCTCTTTTCCTATCCTTTCCGCTATAAGTGATGGATTAGGAACAAGAGGGAGATAAGAAAAAATATATAGTGTCATATATCCACATTGAATTCCTATGAGGTCATGTCTATTTATAGACAAGACATCTACTAAAAAATTAGGAAAGTATCTCTTATTAATGTTCTCTCTTATTAATTTTTTTTATTAATCAATAATCATAATCAAAATTCAATTATATCTATAATATATATTATCTAATTAAATAGGATCATATACTGTTTGCCCGGAATCTGTTCACGAATGAATCCTGACATTAGGTAATTAATATGCTCTGCTTCTTTTCTCGTGTCAATTGCAAGGAATTATCATCTTTTGGTTTGTTTTAATCAACTTCGGACATTGAAGGAGTAATGTTGGTAGTTTCCTTCCTTGAAAGGTCAAAACATAGAACTCAAAACGCATCAAGATTCCGATGAATTTGAGTTAGATTGTTCGAGATTAATATGCATTAGATGGGATGCTAATTCAATCTAAAAGTTTAAGATAAACTATTAGAATGTAGACAAACTTAATATACATCATCTGACTGTTTTAATGTTTATACAAATATTAGCGAAAGCCTCCGACACCACCAGCTTTGTTGGCTTATTAGTCTAATTGGTGTATAAAGAAGGACAATAGCAACATGAGTTATTCTATATATGACATGAGAGAGAGAGAGAGAGAGAGAGAGAGAGAGATGTTTGCTCCATCACTCTCTATCCTGTGAAGAATCTTTTCCAAGACTGCCATGGGAGAAATCCACCTGAGAATGAGCGCATTAAAACACATATTTAGTCAAATCATTTATTGTAGTTGGAATCTACAATTAATCGCTCTATTAAGTTCAAGAATGTGAGAGCAACTACTAGGAGATGAGTTGGACATACCACAGCCAGGACATCGGACATAGCTCTTGTCCTTGAGAAGAACAAGACCAGAGCCTGCACAAACTTCACATTTTCTTTGTGCTATCTGCAATAAAGATTGATCAAATTAGACCTTAAATAAGGGCTAATTATAAGAAAAAATAGACTCTTAGATTTGTTTGCATATACGAGATTGAAGAACACCAATAAAACTCAAATTCTTAAAAGTTGTGGATCGAATAATTCGTCTCTTTGCATTTCACGTGCAACAATATTTCCAACACTCTCTTATTTTTGAATGTCTTGGATCAAATTTTATTCAATGCAACTCAAAAGCCTATTAAACTTATATTTTATATATATATATATATATATATATATATATATATATATATATATATATAATCACCCAAATCATTTAATTCTTAGTAATTTGAGACTATTTTTTGTAGTTTATCTTTCTTAATCCGAAAGTATGCATGAGTGTAGAAATGGAACTCACGATTCTCTTGCTGAACTCGATCCCCGCAACCACGAAGGGTGTAATTCCAGCTGAAAGAATCCACGCGCTAAGCAGTTAATTCATGGAAGATGAAGTGGACATAGCAGGTGAAGGTGCGCGAGTAATAGATAGATAGATTGTGAGAGAGAGAGAATGAGATAGATAGAGAGAGAACCTAATGCGCCGACGGCGATCTGCCAGGTGATCTCAACAGGTGCCAGATCGGTTACTCCGGCAGCGTTCACCCTCGTCGGAGGCGGTCCACGGCCGCCGAGTTGATGAAGCCGAGTGCTGGTTGTTCCTGTGGCAGTAGCCGCAAGACGATCAGACGAGATGGCTCTCCTTCTCTGAGGAGTTGGAGGAGGAGGAGGAGGAGGAAGGCGACAGCGAAGAGGAAGTGGAGTAGCTGCCATCAGGCGGATAGACTGATACGAACGTGAACAGCGGAGGGCTTCTCTGTCGTCTCTCTTGGAGGGCTTCACTCGGATCCACACAATGCATGAGGCGATCAACACCAGAGAATGCACCAAGCTGCTGCTGCTGCTGCTGATCCTTAGCCACACAATTCTGACTGCAAATTCTTCACATTAACCATGAAATAATTGCGTCAAAAAAGTTCAAATATGGTGCCGATTATTAACGTCAATTTTCAAAGTCCCATTGCTGATCTTATCGCTTTGCATAATAATGTTGAATAATTAAGTTTAATAATTATTTATATTTATTTCTCATCTGTTCTAAATTTTGTTTACTAATGTTTTTTTATCGATGTATTATCTTGTAAGTTTATGATTTTGTATTGTCATAAACAATATTATTATAACACATTTTTAAAGTTAACTTTGTTTTATCTGTTTTACCATTTTGAATTATAACTTATGTTCCTTCTTTTTCTAGAAGAAGAAGATGATGATATGTTTTCATCGAGAACAAAAGTAAGCGTAAAAGGGAAATCTAATGCATAAGGTTGCCATGGTCAATGTACTTAGTCTTCTTATCTTTATAATCAGAGAGAATATTTCCGAGACACAAAACTAAGGAATGTTGTCATATAGGCATCAAACTCAAGGAAAGAAAAGAAAAAGTTTCATAACATGAAGAATGAGACATTTTGGACTTTGTCACCAAATAGGAATAGCCAAAGCACTGTTAAGTTCTGCATGCTTGCTTGTGGGGAAGACTAAGACTAAAACTACATTGATCACAAGGCATGTTGTCACAAATTAGCAATTTAGAGACTGTTCTTGAAGCTACCAAGATGAAACATCCACACTACATGCTGAAGCAACACCATGAAAAGAGACGCACAAATCCAAAACTCGAAGGAAAGAATCAAGGTACCTTTTGGGAGGAATATTAGCATCACATCTGTATAAATTGCTACTCCACTGCCACAAGGACATACGGAGGAGACACAGCCAGAGGAGAAGAGGAAGAGCAAGAGCAAGAGCAAGATGATCACTGCTGTGCCAAGGTTGCTCTCACTAGTTCTGATCCTTGTGGCACTGACACCAAGATCAGGTAATGCACACAAGCACAGTCCGGATGATGTCTGTGTTCCAAGTCTTCATTTTCTTCTTTATGTCGAGTGAGATCAGAGTCGTCTACCAACAACATTTCACCAGAATTGGGGGTGGTGGCAGATGGGGGTGGTCAAGGGAATCAGTGGTGCATAGCAGATGAACAAACGGCGGCTGATGTTCTACAAGTGGCTCTCGATTGGGCATGTGGCGCTGGGGGTGCAAATTGCAGCATGATCCAACCAAACAAGCCCTGCTATCTTCCCAACACTGTCGAGGACCATGCATCCTACGCTTTCAACAGCTACTGGCAAAAACACAAACACCAAGGAGGCACCTGCTACTTCAATGCTGCTGCCATGGTCACAGACTTGAACCCAAGTACATACACGCCCTTCGATCTTCATCTTCCTCTCTAATGCAGTCGCTTCGCTT
The DNA here is from genome assembly GCF_036884655.1 of Musa acuminata AAA Group. Classification (NCBI taxonomy): domain Eukaryota; kingdom Viridiplantae; phylum Streptophyta; class Magnoliopsida; order Zingiberales; family Musaceae; genus Musa; species Musa acuminata. The sequence continues at coordinate 5,531,823 of NC_088348.1, read as the reverse complement.
TGCGGATAGGCCAGTCGTGAACCAAAATACTTTGGTCCGATGCATGTTACCTATATGTCAGAATGCCTCGGAGACTTTAATGATAGCGATGAATGCCATGGCCTTGACTCGTTGATCCATGCTCGCAGGTCATGATGCTTGCCAGTTCGAATCGCTGCCTTGAGGCAGCTGAGGAGGGAACTCGATCGCCGTGTTGGAGTTTGTCCGAATAATATGCTGCAGGTCTTGACATCGGCCATTGGAAGTTGGAAAGGAGGTCCTACCATAGCCCATTCAGGTCTGATGTTTGCCGTTCCAAATGACAAAAGTCGGGTAGAAGTTGATTGCTGTCAAACTTCACTAGTCAGTTGAAATTATTGGTTTTGCGAGCCATTTCTCTGATCTAAACTCTCACTTTATCTTGACGAGGCATAGCCACATCAGCTTGACAAGACATCACGACCTCATATTTCCTGAATAAGATGTTTGCTACTGGAAGATTATAGAAAGGTATATAGAGCTGAGTTTGTGCTTTTATTATATATGAACATAAATATGGTAAATTATATCCAAAAAAAATATTGAAAGAATGATTGCAAAAAACATCGTATTCAGAATTAAATGCAGACCAAATTAATCCGGTGAACCGTTTGCTCTCATGCGCACTAAACCTACTACAATGAACACATTTTATCGCACAGATAATATTGCAAGTTAGACGAAAAATATAGAACAGTTAAGGGTGCGTCAATGGTAAGCATTGTTGTGTTGTGATGTGTTCTTAAGATCAGGCAATGACCTCATATCATAGATTTTTTTTACATTTGTTTATGACAATCAAAGAAAGAAAACAATATAGGAATAAACTGTTTTCTGTCCTATACCTACATAAAAAATTAAGATATTTCTGAACATGCACAGAAAACAATCATGCAGATTTTTTTTTCAGATTCAACTCACATACTCGGATGCACTTGAGTACTCCCCATGTTCTTCAAAGTATTCAATTAGGCGCTTCAAGAAGTTGTCATGACTAACGGTATCGGTGTCGCATACAAGACAACACTGTCTTCTGGCGCGTGTCACTGCAACGTTCATTCGCCTATGGTCGCTCAAAAATCCAACCTGAACATGGAAAGTGATATCATGTAACAGAATGCTCTTTTCTACTGGCAAGTACTATTGAACAAGATGGAAGATAACAGCAGTCCAGCTGAGAGTAAAGGGGTTAGCTTCTCTACCATCGGATTTAATTTTTGAAATCCCTATGAAATATTTATTTCTTGGATTTTAGCAACCCACTAATGCAGAATACCACAGCTCAGTGCCCAATGTCAGGCACAACTCTTGCAGATAGGGCACATCCATAAGCACTTGACCCACCAACTCTCACCCTCTGAATGTGCACCATATCCGACTCATGTCTCATGATAAATAGCGCTATTCCAAATGAGATATTGGACAAGCTTGCTACCCATTCTAGGGAGCACTTGAGTTTAAAAGTAATTGAAAAGCTATGATGCATGCATGCCAACAAAAGTCATGGCAAGTCTTTCTTAAGATACCTCCTTTTTCGAATTAGATCGAACCATTGAAATGACAATGGCTTCTTTCTCCCGGCCTTGGAACCCATCGACTGTTGAAATTTCTACATCCTTCAATATGTTTTCTTTGCTCCTCATCATTTTAAGATAGGTCACCTGTAAGCGTATGTAATCCAATTATTATCCAAATAAACCAGCTAGCAGAATGAAAGCATCACTCGTAACATGAAGCAAAATGGAACTAGACATGGCTTTGTCAAGATGGAGAGGATAGCGAGGAATCTGAAAACTAAATTGAAACCATTAAATTCGGATTGCAAATAGAAACTGACCATAACATGACAGGAACACTAACCAGATATCACATAATGATGAGATTACATGAGGGAAAGAGTGAAACCTGTGCAGCATATGGAGTGATTATTCCAATATCAGATGCCTGAACACCACATTCAATAAGCTGCTTTGCATGAGCTATAGTAACTGCAGCCTCTCCCTCATTCATAGTGCTTTCTTCTTCGTCTTTCTTCTCATCCATGTCACACCTGTACCACAAGTACAAGTATTCAATACAAAAGATCCCCTGAGACAGACACACAGTAAAAAATATTAATCAACATATTGAGAACCATAGTATAGAACAATTGAAACTGAAAACCAATGACTTCAAAAAGTTTGGCTGGATTTGATAGATATATCAACAAACTAAAACCTGACTGAAAATTATGGTCACAACTCAACTGTTTTCAGAACATGGCGAGTTTAAGGTACCATCTGCTTAAACTACAACTTCAGTAGTCTCTAAGTGTTGCCATAGATCTTGTTCCCATGTATGGACAAAAGGATAAGAAGTTCCTTTTATTTTTTGGTGCTTGTCAGCTTTCATTTTTCTCCTTTGCTTGTTTGAAGCGATATCTCGACTATATTTTCCTAGTAACAAACAAGTAGGAGTATTCCAAACCACCATTCAAAACATGATGATGCAAAGGAAGCCATGATTATCCATTACTATAATGATATGCCAGAAGTTGAAACAAAAAAACATATTACATATTTAGGCATGACCTTTTATATGTACATTCATCTGAAATGGCAAGTTTGACCTGTTTAAGTAACAGGAACATAATCATGTATAAACAGACACCGTGAGGATAACATTGTCATATTGCAATTTACACGGTGCTCTTGATGAATTCTCTCAACAACTGTGGAAGATTTTTCCATAACACTAAAGGATATTAATTATTATAACTTCTTAAATAAAGCATTAGGGTAGGTGTATGATAAGTTGTTTAGCTAGGAGGCTCAGATTAGAGGATAAGTTGTGCCTTGGGATAGGTTTGGTTAGCTTGGGCTTGGACAAGCTCCAACAAAACCAAACGTAGATCGAGTTGCAAGGGTAAAATCAGTGAAGGTTCAATCTTCAAAATTTTGAGCCAACAGCAAGCACAATAGTCAAGCATTTCCGTTAAAATAGTTAAACAATTGTAGAGAGATTAAGAAGGGTAGAAGTTGTCAAAGCTAGTGAATGAGATAAATATGGAGAGGGAACAGCAAAACAGAGGTCATTCTCCAGAAAAACACAAAAAGAGACAAAACATGATGAACAAGGGTGGTGGTGTCACTTTTGTGGTTGTGAATTGCAGCTACCAGTGCAAACTCAACATAGCCTTGTCATTCAGATTCGATCAAGACATTATTGTCTCCCTTTTCTTTTGACAATATTTTACAAAAGAATAATTTCCAATATTCTGCATATGGGATTGCCCATAATACCCACCACACAAGCCACATGCCAAAAGCATATGTGATTGTTCTCAAGTTCAGTAGTGCACTTGAGATTATTCAATTTATATCAGATGTGAATCAAGGGAAAGTGAAAGACCAAAGAATATGCTAGAACCAATAGAACAATGGAAGAACATGATTATTCTCAGGCAGATAAAAGTTAAGCGGCCTTACATGGAAAATGTAGGTAAAAAGTTCCATGTAGTAAACCAAAATATGTGAACTTACAGCAATGCTAATTGTTCTTATAGGCAAGGTAGGCAATACCACCGGGCGGTACGTATCAGTCCGACGGCATACCGATACACGGTCCACCAGCAATCGGGCGGAACGGTTAAAAGCACCCCGTAACAGTGCTACAGTGCTCCATCGTATTATGGAGAATCATACGGGCAACAACAGTATGGTGATAATTGGTCATCCTTCTCTGAGCAATAGTATGATATAGAACAACAGATCAGTAACAAAAGTAGAAGCTCTGACATTCACCAATATATGCCGCAAGAGCTACCTCAGACAAATATGATTCATGACGATTAGCCTACGATCAGCACCACATTGATGCATCAATGGCATACAATGTATCAATACACTATGTCATGTGATCAATTTCATGATTGGGTCTAACAAACATATCATATTGATATGCAGATGTATAGGATCGAGGACCCCGATCCACCACCCATGGAGGCCCATCGTTCATTTTGGTGGTAGAATCAACAATCAGATATATCTATACATGTGATTATTTAATTCATTTGAATTTTAGAGTTTATATTGTAACAAAATAGTCTAACAATTCAAATGATTTTTCTGTAGATATTTTAATATTTACATAAGGACAATCCATACCGGACTGAAATACGAACCTTGAACAAGGCTTCCTCAAAGCCTGTAAAAGATATGTGATACTATTCTTACCTAATTTATACTGATTTTGCTAAACTTATACTATTACTATATTTATTTCTAACTTCAAAACCATATCCTAACTTTTTTTTTTATTTTCAGGTATTTTCGGATGATTTTACACCCTAAATTAGGTGTACCGCTCGGTACACCGTACCGTACCGAGCCAGCCTCGAAACATCGATACGGTACGGTATTGCAGACCTTACTTACAGCAATGCTACTTACATGAACACAAATAGATTAATTCCATCAATATCTAGCATATCAATGACATCACATGGTCGCGAAAAAGTATGCAGTTTTGTCCTGCTAAACACGGATTAAAATCTCAGCCCAATACCGGAAACATACCAGACCAGTACAGTAATGGTGCACCAGTTGCTATACCAACCTATACCGCCTAGTATTATTGAATAGAATAATAAAAATAACAAGAATGAATGATATTATACCTGGTATTTAGGTATTGAGCTATAGGTTCCAACACCAATACTTGGTTGGACTAGTAAATATCGATCCATGCCAATTGGTAGCATAGAGATATGAAAACTAGCTACCAAACATGGTTAATCATCTTGTAGTGCAACAGATAAATTTTCAAGCAATTATGATGATTCATTCTAAGCAAACTGTACAGTGACTATATGTTAATCTGTTTTGTTGTTCACCCAATCAACATTTACAAAAAAGTAATGGCAGAAAGAACACTTGCCCTGCTGTATCTATAAGAAGAAGAGTCGGTGTTGTTGATGATGAACTCTTCACACCTTCAACATCATGGAGCATATGTGCAGCTACACTAGAGTGGGCTTTCACCTGACATTTGATGATTTTATTAAAAAAAGCCATAAGTACTGAATTTCTTATCCCATATTTGTCAAGATGGAAAGAGCCAAAAAATTGAATAGGTTGAGCTACCTTATTATCGTAGAATTCTTTAGATGACCAGTTCATAATAAGCTCATGCATTCGGTATTGGACCGTGAGCATAGACATGACTTCCTCCCCGTACAAGCCTGCTAAACGTTCAAAGAGGGTTTTCCCTAATCCCTTCCTCTCTGCTTCTACACTTTGGATTGTAGGGGGAAGCTGAAGATGGTCTCCTGCAAGCACACACCTTGGTCCCTGCAACAGCACAGCAGAATTATTTATTTATGCACCCTGATAATCCAAGTAGTTACATTCTATCCTAGGATATCACGATCCACCTAGAGTACCTATAAAATAGCTCACCTTTTTCATGGTTTCTTGATAAATATAGAGCTACTGTGTAAAAGATATATTATCTATATTACTATATAGATGTCCAAATTTCCAAGCATCAAATGTATTTGTCACCGTCTAATTTCGTTGTTTGCATTAACTCTCTGACACTACTCACACAAGCATATTATCTTTGTTCTACCATTCGTGAAGGACAAAGAGTGGCATTTAACAAAGAAAGATTCATAGAATACATGACTAATCTCAAATTCAGTGGACACCTTCTTTAAATAAATTTGTCTAAGTTTGTATTTCCAGTAACTAACATTTCACACACATTATAATTAGAGAATTATCTAAGCTACAATAAGGTCTATAACTTTTTTCAAAACTTCAGGTGAATAAGTTTAAGGCTTTCGTATAACATCTATAAAATAGTTACGTACTATATTAAAATATTTGTATAATATGGCTATTATTTAAACAATATTATTTTTATTGTCCTTCCGTAAAGTTTCTATATCTTACATTTTGTTTCAAGTCCTTTCAGAAAGTTATATGGAGGAAAAATATTTAAGCATATAATATTTTTATTTTTATTTTCTCATACTTACTTTCCCAAACTTTTTTTCATGATTTTTTATATATTTAAATTTAAATTATTTTCAAATAATTCTGAATCTATTGATATATCCACCAATTTTTTATTCAAGATCATATCATTCTCGATCACAGCACTGACAATGATTTTGTGAAGTAACCATTGTGCTTGCATATCATGATTAACGTAAGTAATTAAATAGCATTCAAGAATTATTCATCAAGAAAGAGATTGTTTCTATCTATTAATATAGTACTTCAGAAATATAGATAAGTTATCAAAAGTTTGCAATATTCAACATGATTTTTTTTTAATTTCATTAACCATGATTTCATGCTTAATAAAAACAATTCTATCAATGTATCAAAATATCTCTTCATTATAGTTACTAAAAAAAATCAGTTTCCAAAGAAGACAAACTTCTTCGGCAAGAAGCATCCCCAAAGTATCCGTGAACTATCCCTAAGTATCCTAAAAGTAATTAGTCTTTATAATAACAATTTATAAGCACATACATACAAGAGTATCTAAAACATAATATGGATATGGCAAGCAATTCAAAATTTTAGTATTTCATAGACTCTGGGAGTAGTAAATCTTTCTTTTTCACTCACAATACACTGTTATTCTCAAGCTATAATTGAATAACTTACCACATTGACTTGTACTAGTTGATTGAAAATTAAGCCAATATATAAGTCTTCAGAAGCTCACAGCTGTGACTGTGTATATCCAGACAGGTCAACTGATCTTCCTTCTGGTCCTATCATCAGACAACTGCTAAACAGCTGTCTAGATTTATGTTCATCTTTTACCTTGCATGAACTTAATTGCATCAAGAACAAAAGTATGTATGCAACCTTAACCCTGCAAGTAAAGAGATTGTTTCCTTCTCATGAACTCTCATCACCCATGTTGCAAGGCAACTTCATTGGTGTTTCCATATCACGAACTCTCATCACCATGTTACAAAGGCAACTTCATTGTGATGCCAAGGCTCACCTTCAACATGTTAAACAACAACCGATATATCACTTTTCAATATTCATGCATAGTGCAAAGAACCTGCCAGTGTATGTCCAATAGTGTAGTTATGCACATGGTTACATTCAAATGTATTTAATAATTTTAGAAAGGACCTTCCATGTCAGCAAATATTTTGTTTATGAGTACATAAGGAAACATTTTTTTATATATCATGCAACCTATTTATATCCACTTTGAAGCTCAAACTAAATTCTCATGATCCTATTCACAAGAGAATACCCATAAAATATAGATATGAAATAAAAGGGGTGATCCAGTGCACAAGGTTTCAGCCAATATGAGTTTGGAGTGTCAATATAGATAACCTTACCCCCTAAATAAAGAAGTTATTTCCATGACTCGAATTTTGGTCATCTAGATTGCAAGAATAGCCTCACCATGACACCATGGTTCACCCTCATAGACAGAAAAAAAAAACAAAAAAGAGCAAAAAAAAATGTAGGAATGTTAAATAAAAAGAACTTAAGACATGAACAATATTAAGCAAAATGTCCGGCACCATAAGAGCTACGTCTGTGGATGTAGTAATTAATGAGCAACACACCTTGAGCAATGCTATCCAACATGCTACTTCAAGTGCCTGAGCAGCTTCATCAATTATAACCAAGTCAAACGCACTGCCCTCAAGTTTGCGAGAAAATGCACCAGTCAAAGTTGTCAAAACTACATCTGCCCGTTTAATAACATCTGTGACTGCCAGCTGCTGTCTCTTCCTCTCTTCTTTGGCAAGGGTTCTAAGCTCTTTCCTGATGTCTCTTTTGGTATTTCTATCTTTAGCTTTTAGCAGCTTCCCACTCAACACCTGATAAAATGATTATAATCTTATAAACTAAAGAATAAGAAATGAACAAAAGGAGGAGTCTAAAATGGACAACTGCTGAATACAACAGAAATGTATGACCAAGTGGGGATGACCCATGTTATTAATCTGAATTACATGCAGCTCCAAATATATACTTCAACAAGTACATAGCATGCAAGGCTTCTAATTCCACAACCACAACCACAACCACAATCCTATCAAACTCTTCAAGCATACTGTTGTCAAATACATGATTACCTTCATTTCCTTGCGAATATCATTTGCCAAGGCACTATTATCACCTCGCAGAACCTAGTCATGAATGGCAACAATATTTAGAATCACAATATATGGAACAAATAAAAACTGTATTCCTATCTCAGAAATAAAAACTCGATATACTAATTTCCAGCTGAAGTCCTTTTTGCACGTATATTGCACTTTAACTTTTAGTTACACCAGTGCTAAAATTCATTATGATAATGGAACAGTAACTATCCACATCTCACATACAGTTGATAAGGCAATACAAGATGGGAATTCACAATTAATAGCAGCAAATATAACCATGAGTGGACAAGTAAATAGAATAAACAACTAGCATTACAGAAGAAAGAAAACAATGAATCATGAAAAAGCAAGGACTGGCCAGAGCCAACTTAAGAAGTATAAAAAGGATAAAACAAAACCTTACATAGGACAATCATTTGTAAGGATGGTTGTGTCAGAAAATCATAAGTCAGCATTAAAATATTAAAAACTGAATTGAACTGTCGCTGGCTCCCCACTGCAAGTAACTACTCAAACCATAATTTCAAATTCAGGAACCAGATCTATACCAATCACTTACAAGATCGGTATGAGTCCAGTTCATACCAGTACGTGCTGCAATACCGAGAAGGGAGTTAGAAGGTTACCCAGGACAACAGCAACAGTCAATGGGTAGCACAAGCAATGGGTGGGTAAAAAGGCTGATGGTAGCGAGTGTGTGTGTGTGTGTGCGTGTGTGTGTGTGTGTGTGTGTGTGAGAGAGAGAGAGAGAGAGAGAGGGAGAAGTGGAAAGAGGATCGCTGTTTAACCGTAATAAAAAGAAATGAATGGAGCCGGACCACTTGAAAAGGAACAATCCAAGTTCCGGTTCAGATCCAAACCAGAATATAGTGCCAGGTACATATCGATCAGGGTGCAATTAGGAACCTTGACTTGAACCATGATTGTCAATGCAACTAGCTATAATGGAACATGTAGTCTATATGCACTGTTCTAACACTAAGCTGACACAATCATGGCAGTGGCAAATTAGAAGAAAAAGAAGCCAGTATCTGAGTGTGTGCGTGTGTGTGTGTGTGTGAGAAAAGAGAGAGAGAGAGAGAGAGAGAGAGAGAGCAAAAGAGAGTACATCAAGCCTCACAGTGCATGATGGATGCTACCACCGTTTCCACCACCAGGAAATTGGTGGCGGTCCTAACTCTCCATTGGTAACATGGTGTTGATTTGGTGTTCCATGTCTCATATCACTGATGAGTGCTTAAAAAGAGGCCTTAAGCACAAACATACAAAAACTGATAGACATATTTTCCACCCATGAAGAACGCCTATATTACCCAGAGTGACAAGATCATTCCCTCATAAACAAAGAATGTTTTAGCCAAGTACACATTTCAGACAAAACACAAATCATGAAATAAATTTCCATCTATAAAAACCAAGGAATCCTGTTTCATGTACCAGACCCATATCGATCCCTGATCATACTGGTAGGTACCAGTCCATACACATGTACCAGTGTTTCGAAGACGAGGAAGAAGGGAGAGAGGAAGGAACAGTGGAGGAAGAAGAAGGACGAAGGAGAAAGAGGTGGTGGTGGAGGAAGAGGAGGAAGAAAAAGAAGAGGTGGCAGTGGAGGAAGTGGAAGCGGTGGAGGAAGAAGAGGAGAGAACGGTGGCCAGCAAGTGGCAGGTGACGGGCAACAGGGGGGCTCGCATTCAGGCAAAGAGGGCTCACGAATGAGCCCTAAAAGTTTGAATGAGTCGGAGTGGACCAGTTTTAATGGGTCGGAGTGGACCACCCAAAATGAGGGTCATTCGCACACCGATTCATGCTCGGACTGCTACATTCCACCCATTTCATACCAGTCTGGGTGAAATGGCAGTTCTTGATCGTTGTAACATTTGTTATCCAAGACCTGAAAAGTTAGTGGTAGATACCTTAAATTGTCATGTTGCAGGAAATGGACAAAGATAAATGGAACCATATCCAAAGTTCAAAAGATCATGAATAGAAAGCAAATCCTAAAGCAAGGTGGATTCATAGAAAAAATCAAGATCTCTTAATCAAGGTTTAAAAACTCGGTCCGGTGCTAATACCAGTTGGCAACTGGATCTGTACAGTCGGATGTTATTTTTACCTATAAGTATAGACTACAAAAAGATTCAAGGACTGGAAAAGGAATTCCTATCTTAGGACAACAGATTTCGCTGCATGAGTGTTCAAGAGAGGCAGACAGAGAAAATGAAGGGGGCAAAGATAGCAGAGATAGAAAAGGGGAACGGAGACCACAAAAGAGGCAGAAAGAGAGATCTAAAGTGACAGATGTAATATCACACTAAACAAGAATAAAATAATTTACAACAAAAGCAATCTGAAAATATAAAGATCTACCTACCTATCAAATTTTACTATATATTTTCAGCCGAGACCTATGACTTAAAGTTTTCCCAACTCGATTCTTAAACTAGAAGTAAATACATCTATACTAAGAAAATATAATGACCTAAAATAGCAAGAACAATAAAAAAACATATACACTAGATATAAGTCAACCTAAATCCAAAACCAACCACATGTTACATGAGTTGTTCGCCTCACTTCCTCATGTGTGCCAAAACATGTTCCAATTCATATGGCACGATGCTAGTAGCATTTGATGATATGTGAAATGATGAAAGAAGCAATTTCTTGTATTACAGGTCAAGAGAAGGAAAAGCTAGCAAGTTTCAACAATCTAAGAAAACCGTGGAACTCCAAAATAAGATCTCTGTATGACTGCAAAGAAATTTACACAAGCATGAAAAAGCAAGTTTTAAGAGAGCCAAGATATGCCTCGATACCTGTGCATCAAGTGCACTTTCCAAAACTTGAGGTAACAAGCGAGCAGGATGTCCCAATCTCACCAACTTTACCCTATCAATAGAAAAGTAAAATTAACTCAAAAAAAATATTATTAAGCAATTAAAACGGGCAGCAAAACAATTAAAGGTTAATTTGATATTGTCAGTTCCATAAACAAATCAAATTACAATTTATCAGAAAATGATTATCCAATTCAAATATTCAAAATCAAGTCAGGCATTTGGTACAAAAGGGAATGAATGAGATTACTGCATGTAAATCAAGGGAGATAAAGTGGAAAGAGAATTACAATAAAAAAATGGAAAGGGAATTACAAAGTGATTAAAGTTTATATAATATCATCAGTTCCATAAACATTCAACAACAACAAAGCCATAAGTCCCAACATTAAACATTAAAGAAAGAAATTTTCAATTTCTAAAAAAGTGATATATCCTAGTCAAATATTCAAAAACAAGTTAGGCATTTGGTACAAAAGGGAATGAATGGGATTAACGCATGTAAATCAGGGGAGATAAAGTGGAAAGGTAATTGACGGTGCTGCAGTCGATCAGCAAAAACCATTAATTCAGAAGCAAAATTTTACAGTATTTCAATATCTTATTTCAAAATTTGGAAGATCTATAAAACAGTAAAAGCATGCCCAGAAAATCTAGTATACTCTAGATGAGAATTGAGGTAGATCAGTGATCTTGTTAGTTGTTAGTCAAGATAGTAAAGCAACATTGGGATTTGTGGAGTCAGAGGTAGCATCAATCTACAAAATAAAATTATGGTGCCACATTGACGTCCAAAGAAATGAAGCAAGCCACCTCTAGTCTAAAAATACAAAATGCCTGAAATAAGAAGTTCGTAAACAAATGAGAGGATACAAAATCTAAAAGCATGAAAACAAGTTTTTACGACTAGTGATATGCATGTGCATGTCTTGACTACATGTTTGAATAAGATGGATTTGTAATTTGTGAAAGAGAACATAAGAAGATATACAATTTAAACTTACCTGAATGAAAAAAGGCGTTCAACTATGTTATCAACAGCAATATTGGAAGCAGCGCATGCAAGAATTTTAGATCCACGTTTGACTTCTTGTAATATAATCTCAATCACAGTTGTTGTTTTCCCTGTTCCCGGGGGCCCATGAAGCAAAAATACATCCTTGCAGGAAAGAGATTTCAAGACAGCATCTCTCTGCAAAATAAATTTAAAAAAAACTAGTAGCTTAGTAGAAAAAATGACAAATTAGATCTAAAAGAGCATGGAAAATGACTGATATAACATGGTATTTGGTACTGCTGATTAAAAGGAATCCTTCAAACTGGTCAGGTCTTTAGCTGAAGCGATTAAAAATTTACTAAGGCCGCTATTGATAGGAAATAATTTTGTTTGACCAATGCAAATAACCAGATGAGATATAATTCAGCTAAGTTCATGACAGATGGGTGACTTAACAAATACAACATCATATACTGTCTTAAGTGTCATTAAGAGTCGGTATCATCCGGACCGAGAAAGAGAGAAGAGGACAGGAGCAAGCAGGACAAAGGAGAGAAAAAGAGATGAAGAACAAGAAAGGCAGTAGCTGCAAAACAAAGTAACTTGGACTTTGCAATGGCTGCAAATGCAAGCAGCAGTGGCAACGAGGTCCTAGGATTTGGAAGCAGTGTTGTAGCTTTAGATGAGAAGCCGGTTGTGGTCTCAACTCCCAAGGAAGAGGAGATTCACAAGATGTTTGGCAACAAGCTCAGGAGGACAATAAGGAGGCAACAGAAGATTTTGGAAGATAATCTTATCAAGTGGGGCACCCCATTGGAACCATACCAGACAAAATTGACCATCCTAAGAAGGGTGAAAATGTTGTCCATCATGTTCAATGTGTTTTCTTAATATACATATGTCAAATATTCTCCTTTTCACTGTTCCCTTTATATTCCAGATATCCCATTATACTCTGTCATAGAGTTGTCATGGTTTCCAAAACATGAGATCAGTATGTCTAAGGTTTCCTTTAACTAAATTTGGGGCACATGAGCTGGCATTGCAATTGCTGCAAAGTGGGGGAAAGATCTTATAATACCTTGCACAGAACATTCTAAATAACAAAAATAAAGTACAAAAACATGAACAACATTTGCATGGAAGAATAACAGTGAAAAGAAACACCTGTGAATGATCAAGATTCTTGTTAAAGGGACTGAATTGAGTGGCTTTCTTTGAAACAACTGGTGGTTTCTCACCAAACAATACAGGAACCAGGTCTTCAGCTGGTCCCCTCTGTATGCCCTTGCCAAGTTGAATTAATGCATTTTTCATACTGCGATAGGTTACCTAAGTAAAGATTCAAAATATCAGTCTATAAATGAATGATAAAACTTGCAGTCCAGTACTCATGTGATTTTTTCAAATCATGTCCAATATTATCCACAACTCTTCATAAATGAAGCTCTCAGTACAAGTAAATGATTTAAGTTTAAACTTCGTATTGAAAAAGATAAGGAACTCAAAAATATCTTACAACAAAACCATTTTCTTAGAAATACATCATTAACTTACTAATGAGAAGCAGTAGACACTTCATAGTTTGTAGAATTGATGGAAAAAAAAAAGAAACAAACAGGATAAGTGTCCCATCTCAAACAAAGTGAAGTATGTTTCAGAGAGAGTTATTGAGAAAGGGTATGTTTCAAAACAAAAACCATATGATAACTGGCTAACGGCAGGTATTCGAATTTCAACATTAAGCAGATTAGATTAAAGTAAAATATGCCAATTCCATTCACTTAATGCATCATGTTTCAGTTCATAGTTCTTTAAACAGAGAAATATATAATTGACCAATAAAGAAATCAAACTACAACTTATATAAAGGAACTAAAGACAGATCATTATACAGTTAACGGACTATTGACCAAGATTGAAAAAAATAAATCGGCTCATATTGAGTTCTTTTTTCCTCTCTCTTTCTAAGAAAGTTGGACCATGTCCCAATGACCTCAACTTCAACAAGGTATCAGAAATAGTACATCATTTTTCACTGTTACTTTGCATTAACTCTTGCCTTTACTTGATTTTTTTTTGTGCCATACTATGATTATTTATCAAAGGACACCATCAAACCCATGCCTGGTGTCTTCTATTTCCTTGCAGATTGGAACTCCAAGCTTTAGGTCAGTTTGATGTGATGGTGCTTTCTCATCGTAAGAAGGACCTGCTGACCAGGTCAGATCCACCATCTCACGTTAGTCAAACAACCAAAACAAGTCTCATCTTATCAGACAACTGAATGGAAATTGTAACATGTGAAACATTTTTTATCGGACAACAATAATAATGATAAAGAATCATTGGAGAACAACAATAAAGAAAGTGGACAAAAAGAAGGCTAGGAACAAAAGAATTACCGTTTATATATAATTTGTGTGGCCTGTTTTACAAAAGTTGACATTATAGAAAGGACCCATAGAAATAAAGTAAATAATAAAGAAAATTGAGCAAGTAATTGAATTCCTATAATAGACAAAATAAATTCACATTGCAGTTATCCATTTGTATTTATTCCTATCAAACAATGTGCTCATGAAAAAAGTTCTTAAAAAGCACATAGCTCATTAGGGTGTCTTAAAGTACATTAACCAAGAAAACTGATCTTAAACAGCATTTTGGAACTTCCTGAAACCTAATTAATTGTTGAAAGAAATGAGTAAAAAAGCATAACAGAAATCCTTGCCAACATGTTCTATAGCCAGTTGAGTACCTCATTTGCAACCTTCTCAAGACGCAAAGGGCCATTTAATCCATCTTCAGGAATATCATCGAAAGCAACAATGATGGAAGAATCCTGCTTATTTCAACAGGTCAAGACGAATAAATATAAAATGTCATTTGCAATCCCAAATTTATCAAGCATTATGTGCTTGTGTTACATACCTTAAGGCGATAAACCACACCTTGACCAAGTAGAGGAGAACTCGAATCAGCCTTATTTGGTTTCACAATAACTACATCATGATTTGAGAACTGCATTAAAAAAATATCAGTTAAGAAACCACCTATAAGAACAATTTAGCATAACTATTATCCCACAAGAAGCCTACTTGCATAGTACAGTTTGATTTAGACTATAAAGAAAAATGAACTGGATGTGTCAACAAGCAACAGAACAAGTGGTACATTTAATGAGATGAAGGATTAAAATATTTTATATATAAAGGAAACTCAGTAGACATTAAAAGTTGAAAATATGATACATCTACTATATCATGAATTCTTGCTCAAAAATTTAGAAAATTTGAAATATGTGTTGATGGTCACAAAGTAATGAGATTTGTCATGAGTCACAAAGGGAATATCTAATAATTAAAGAAATTATCACAAATTGGAAAAGGAGAAAATTAAGAATTAATTTGATAGTCTTCTGTAAAATATCATTAGCTAGAAATAGCATGCATTGATGTGGTAATTGATGATGTTGAATTAATAACAGTGGGAGATACAAGGATGAGCTGTGAAAGTCAACGAGAAGATGCTATTCATTTTTCATGATATTATGCATTTATGCACGGATCAGATAATCATGGACAATTCCTCAGAATTCAGTCTTTGAGGGTTTGAAAGTTATGCAACATTGTTTGTCCAACTTAAATCTAGTCAATTTGAAACAAAGACTACCGGCAGTGACCTAATTTCAACTAATTGGTCAACCTTACCATCGAAATATGCTTCAACAGCCAGAATTAGTTGAATTCCTATCAATCTGGTAATTGAGTTCCAAAAACCAATGAACAATTGATACCATACATGACCCCACTATATAGATGCCGTGATAAGGACAATAGCAGCATCCATATTGAAAAAGATAGAGGCAAAAGCACAGAACATCAATTGTTTCATTAATAATCATAGTTCAGTTCATGCATTAACAAAGAGACTCATCGAGTGGAAACTCCTACAACCTGGTGTTGACTCAGATTGTCCCCAACATCATCTCCTTTAAGTCTAACAGACAAAGAAAGACAAGACTCAAAACTACGTTTATATTTATTGATTAGACTAACTGTTGTTTTGTTAGCTCATCCAATGGGAATTCCATGGAAAAAGGTATTTTTGTCCTCAAAATTCTGAGATGCAGTGGTTGAGATCATTGTCATTGTGAACCATTGTACGTAATCTTACACCAAATTGACATTAAAAAAATACATATACCACATTATAAACACTACCACAAAGAAGATTAAAAAAACACCCTCTAACCTAGAGATGTTTGAACCCTTCCCCCTGACCATTGATTGAAGATGGGACACTTAAATGTTGAGAGATTCTTATGTGATAGATAAAAGGTGATATATATTTCCTGTTGCCTTAAATTCTAAATGATAGTATTTCATAATTTATAATAAACATCAAATTATTAGTCTGATATATGTTACCACTTCAATCATGTATGCCAGTGCTAATACAATCTGGCCACTAATAAGGACCTCTTACTTGTCCTTCATGATGTCATCAATAGATTGGAACCAAATGTCTCAAATGCAATCAGTGTGATTAGGCATATGATTACCTTATTATTATGAGTCTTTTAATTCACTACACATGAACAACTGACTTTTTGGTGTATGCAACCTTTATGAGTGCTTTTCCAAAGCCATGTAAAAGACATCGTCAAAAGGCCCTCTATTTCTTAATTGCTTTTCCACTGGAACTGCTGCCCTTGGTGACCATTTTCCTTAATAGTTGAACATTTCCACGATGCTTCCAACTATATCTTCCTTGCCATCTTTGCTAGCACCCACTACCTCCACCCTCATCACCTTTACTATTTAGTTTCAGCCACTTTCTACAAAAACATCAATCTTCTTTCCCTCTTGAAACTACACCATTTAATATTCATGTGGTTGTCTAAATTAAGGTTCTGAATATCGTACCGTACCAATGTACCAATCAACTATCGATACGGTATGCACTGAGCTGTAACGAGCATACCGACACATGGTACACTAAGGTGTACCGAAGTACCACCCATACAGGTCCTCTATTGGACCGGTACATACCACTCATATTGAGCGGGACAGTACGATATTGCAAACCATGGTCTAAATCCTATATGTTCCTCTCCGACATCAGCATAATCGCATCCTTCTCCTGCAACTTCACCCTCTTGTGCCTCTCCAGTGTTCATTCCTGCTTCTCACTTTTGTGCCTCCACTACTTAAAGATGTGATCTTCAACCATGAAGAGTGCTTGAACTGATGGTTGCTTCCAAAGACATGGTGTGTTGTAGCAATAGATCTTTCAGGATGATAAATTGGAGGAAGCAACCAAAGCCCGAAAATAAAACAATTAATAAGCTTGTTTTGCATTTTTCAAAGCCAGCGGGGAACGAAAGGTGCATAACTGAAATCACATGCTACTACTGACCCTTTTTATCCTCAAAAGTTAAGTTTTCATATCTTGCATTAGACTAAAAACTGTAAATAACAATAATTTTATAGAAATGCAACCTTAAACTGACAATATGAACATCCATTTTTTTTCTTTCACCTATATATCTATTGAGAAGTACAGTTCTATATATACATCATAGCATATAAATGATCATGACCTTGTGAGCAGGAAGCAGGTCCCCCTTGTTAGATTGGAATTCAAGAAGTACTTTGCCCATCAACCCTGTCTAGTAACGAATAATTTTAATAAGAAGTCATTGCAAAGGAAGAGCAAATTAATAAGAAAGCAGAGAGCATATACAGACCTGAGCATCCGTGCATTTAAGATTAAGAAGAACGGAGCCTTTCTTTTGAGCAACCTCCAGGCTCTTTGATGAAGCTGAACCAATAGATGCTGTTATTTCAGCTTCCTAAAGACCACAAGCAAAAACATTTCAAAATTAAGAACTTGACAATCTCATGCGACGATAGAGGAATTTACTATAAATGGAGTATAAAAAACACACAGTTTCAACTTAACGAAGTAAAGAATGCAATGGTATGACGTAACAAACCATAACTAGCAAAGAAACATAAGAAGAAGATATCAGATATGATATAATCATGTACCGGAGGATCTTTACACGGGAACACAACTACCTCCCCCGAGTGAATCCCATCTCACTATATTTTACATCAAGAAAGCAGCTTCAGACGAAGAAAAAGAAATGAGACCAAGAACGCGAATGGAATCACGACTTAAAGGGAAAAAACTAAACCCTAAACCCAGAAGCCATATAGAAACACTTCCATCGCCCAGAGTGTGCGGGTTGATCGGATTCAGAAACGCAAATGCGCTCACGTGGATGACATTTGACGAGAGGCACGAACAAATGAAGTGAACCGACCATCATATGAGAGTAAGAGAAAACAAGTGATACGATGGGGACAATGAACGATGGAGGAGTAAAATGAGAACAAAACCTTCTCCAGATCGATCAGAGGGGCCATGAGCGACACGAATTGGTCCACCGACATAGGAGAGGAAGAGGATCGGGTGCTGTGGCGGGAAGAGTTTTCTCCGGCTCGCTCCATCGGCGGCTTCTTTCGTCGAAAACCTCAGGGGCGGCAGCAGCGCCACGGCAGTAGTAGCGAGACGGTAGTCCCAAATCCTGTCGTCGCAATTTAATCGTCTCTACCCAGTCCTAACATCAGAGCCGTCCAAAGAAATAGGATTATCCAATCACTGTGCTGATCGCCGACTAGTTGTGAGCTTCAACCGTCCGATGAGCACGCCTTGTCTCCGCTATTTTTGTATTTTTGGCATAATTTCATATTATATATATATATATATACTAAGTTACATAATTGCCCAAAATCTTAGAATATATATCCTTATTAAATGCCAAATATCATACTAATACATGATATATTGTTACATATCAAGAACATAATAATGGAAGAAGGAAAAAAAGAACCAATGGGAAAGATAATGGAATAGACATCAAATGAATAATGTCTTATTAATGACATCATAATTACCTTACAATTGTCTTTAATCTAATATGCATCGAATGATGGCACAAAGCTATTAATATCACTCTCCACTTTAACCATTAAGACTTATTTTTTCATGTGGACAATATCCTTATAATAATTTATATTCGGATACAAAATATCATAAATGTGTACTTGTAACTATTTATCAAACTTAAACTACATCGTTAGTTTTTCTCTTAGTTTATATTTCATATATTCAGTGTCAGCTATATTTAATTCAAAACCTTTTTTTAAGTTCTATCCATAACTCAGCTGTGAGATTAAAATAATTTTTCAAAATAACAAGGAATTTTAGATATTTAAAAAATCAATGATGACCATTATAAATAGTAGTTAACTCAAATTTGGGCAACCATAATAAGAGTGCCAATTGTGAATTATTCAAATAGTTGAAAAATATAATTTTTTAAAGGCATATATATAATGATTAGATTTAGAGGGGCAAATATCCTACTTCAAGAACTATACTAATCTTTTATTTTTTTTAAATTAATAAAAAAAGATGAAATACATATAGGATAATTTAGCATCCATCATCTATAGAGGTTCATAAATAACATATTTTCCTCTTTGAATTTTGTTATTGTATTCATGATTATTCCTTCAAAAAGTATCATTTCAAAGATTTTAATCTCTTATATATGCCTCTATCTTTAATATCCATACCAAAAATTTAAATTAAGTTTCTTTTGAAAAAACAAAAAAATATATCATTGATCTATCATTTGGTATAATAGTTGAAATAAAAAAAGAGTGGTTAGATTTTGTTAGATCTGTAAAGTTTTATGTATTTATGTTCAATATCGACTAAATATATGTTATCCCTTTTGATTAGTTATTTTTAGTATATTTAATTTTTATATTTTAAAAAATTATATTGAGATCCCTATATTTATAAAAATAAAATATTTAATTATGTTTCTCTTTTATGTCATCAACTTTTATTGATGAAAATATCATGAAGTTTACTATTGAGTACGAGATTATATATTTTACTTTCGTAAGTATAGAGATTCCAACATAACTTTTAAAGATATAAAAATCAAGATAATAAAGATAACTAATTATAGGAATAATACATAATTAGTCCATCATAAGAATAAAAATTATCAGATAATTTGTATGATAGAAGCCATATCTAAAATGATATTACAAGGTTTCTTATACTCCAAGAGATTTTTTATGGAGTTGATGAACTAGATAATTTGAGCCAACAAAGAATATTTTTAAAACCGAAAAATATTATAGAGACCAATCATCCTAGACAGCAACATGGGCTTGAAGCATAGTGTATAACCAGTTCATCAGAAGTAAGTACTAATAATCATGAATACCAATATTTATTTTTTTAAAAAATAAAATATCTAAATACCTTTTTATTATCTATAATAAAAATTTAAATATCTAATTAATTTGTAGGAGCAAATATATAAATCACTACTTTTGAGGATATATATGTAATTTTGAAGAGAATAAAATAAATAAACACGAGTTTTGGAAATGTGGAAACTAATCTCGCCTCTTCTCTCTTTTTGGTCCATACAACCAAAGTAGCCTTCGACCCCTTTCGCTCCTCCATGGCCTTCATATACTGGTAACAGACGCCAAAAATCCAATGGCGCTCTCCCTCTCCTCCATCTCCGTCGTCGTCCCCCCCTCCAAACCCTCCTCCTGCTCTTTCCGTAGCCGCGGCCTTGACCTCTCCCGGCGCGCCCACCTCCGCTCCGCCGCCTTCTCCGTCGACCCCTCTCTTGCCCTCCGCCAGCGAAGGAAGGCCCGTCGGCGGGGGCGCGGCGATGGCTTCACGAGCTTCGTCAGCGCGTCCGCAGACTACTATTCCACTCTCGGAGTGCCCAAGTCGGCCAGCGCCAAGGAGATCAAGGCCGCTTATAGGAGATTGGCTCGACAGGTACTTATTTGTTGTTATGATTTTAGTTTATTTTTTTATTGTTTCTTTTTATTAGTGGATTGGAATGTTAGGCTTTTTAATAGTTGCGTGAAACATTTGGAAAAGAACCGTTATTACTTTGTTACAATTCACTTAAGATCATTCCTTGCTGGTGTTGATGCGATTGAAGTTGTTTGAACTATGGGTTGTACCACTAGCAGGCATCATTTGTTCGTCCAAGTGAAGTCGCACTTTGCGAGCAACTTTGCATTTGGCTCAGTTGTCGAATGTGAGGATCTCGAATATTGCTGTTTGCAGTGTTAAAAGTATGCAGTCCAGAAGGATGGTGAAATTTTGCTTCTTCCACTTAAAGACAAAGCCTCGGAGGATGGATCTGTATATCATCGCTTTAATGAAAATAATAATAATCTAGAAACATGAGTACAGGGACTTGGATTATGAAATCGTACTAATTGACAAGTTTCAGTATGCTGTCTGCTTTTCCGATCTAAATACTTGGACTCTAAAGGTTTAGATCATAGAATAACTTGCATTCTTAATATTTCTGTCTCACCGTACCGAGGCCGCTGATGAATGCTGATAAAAGGTTATTCCAGTTTTAGTTTTGTTTGTTATCTGCACAGAATTGCCTTTTTTCCGTTATAATGGGAATCAATGCTATTATGAGCCATTTGACCATTACTACGATGAAATTTGCTCTTGCAAAGGCTTTGGTCTTTCAGACAATTTCGTGTAGTCTGATTTTATTTATCTAACTAAGACCTTATTGTGGTCATCTAGAGGTCACTTTAAGAAAACTTGTGATGAATATCCTTCGTGTAGATATATAGCAAGTGAATGTGAAAGCTTGAATCCAAACCGTGAATCACATGTATGAGAGACAATGCGTCATTGTGCTTATTCTGATAGTCACAATGACTGATGGTTTGTAGGGCTTCAATCTTAATATCGAACCAATATTTTATTTCATGTTTTTCTGTTTCACCAGGACTGGTACGTACAGGGAGCAGTACTTACCAGTCCAAGGGTGAAAGGAGATGCTGACCACCCCTAACCGGATGGTCTGCATGCGAGTCAGGCGGTAAGCCTACCTGCAGGTCTTTGGAGCTCAAAGAGAAGCATTGGGTCTCTTTTGAGTTGTAAGAGAGGGCTGACAAACCCTCTTCTAACAACTATATTTCCTTACCCTTACTGTTAACTCCTCTTTTCACTCTATAAACCAACTATTATCAACCCCCTTTTGCTTTCATCTATCTCTCTTTCCCTTCCCTCATATCAATCCTCTTCTCAAACCTTCTACCTTCCACTCAAATCTCTTTCATATTCAAGAGTTTACTGAAGGGGAAATTTAATTTCTCAAGGAGAATGTTCTAATCGAAGATCCATCAGCTAATGTCTTCAAAGTTAGGTAAATCCAAACCAAGGATTGCAATACCACACAGTACAGTATGGTACAGGCGGTATTTATCAGGTCAATAACTTACCGAAATGCAGACTAGGGTAAACTGCATGGTATGTCCAGTATAGGGCCTGTACCAACCATGATGGTACAGGCCCTGGACAATTTTTTTTTTGTTTTTTGTTTTATGTTTTTCAGACTTTTTCATTTAAACCTTGCTTAATAAATTTTGTTCACCCCATTTTATGGATTGTAGGATCCAGAAAAAAAATCCATTTGCTAGTATGTTTCTTTTACTTTTAATTAGTTTCCAAGATCCATGCTATTTTGCAAATCCTTGCTTATCATGAATGTTAAAAGTTGTACTATAATTAAATACTGTTAGTTGCACTTGGCAGATATTACTATATTAGTATGCTTGATACAGTTTTCTACTTAAATTATTTTTTCTGTACCATGGACTGTGCATGATTTTACCTGTAAAGCGTCCAGATGAAGAGCCTTCTATTTTCCGAAAGTAATTGCACTTTTGAATCCTTTGTGTTGCAGCAGCAATAGTTTGCTGACTTTTGTTTTATGTGTTAAAGTATCACCCTGATGTCAATAAGCAACCTGGGGCAACAGAAAAATTCAAGGAGATAAGCACTGCATATGAGGTACTCAGTTGTGTCAGATGATTCAAGTTCTTTGATGTCTCCATTATATTTGTTCCTTTAATTCGAGTTCTTTGACTCTTCAGTTATATTTGTTCATGTTAACTTTGCTTCTTGTATTTGATCTTGAGGATAGTTATGTTATAGAAGTATCATTTTACTTCTTTCTGTGCCATTGACTTGGTTTTGATCATTAAGTTTGGAATTACTATGGATCAGCTAGTGTTCTTCCTTTTTCCTTTTGATCCTTTTGTGACATCAACTTAATTATCTCAACAAGAGAATTATTTGTTTTGTGCTATGGACATGAACCAAACTAGTCTCCAGCAAGCATAGTGGCATTCACTAATTTTAAATTGATGTCCGAATTCTGTTTGCAAATTTTACTAGCCATCATAAAACAGTGGTAATCCTTAAAGATCTACCTGAAACAAGATTTCTTGTGCAAGAGAAGGCTCCTGTTGGAATGTGTGCTTGTTTATTCGGATCCAAAGATTATTAACCATATATGCTGTCGTGGCTTGAGAGACTATGATAACTATCTTTAACATCCATAAGCAGGGTCTGCAGCATGTGACACCTAAATACACTCACTCAAAATGACTGGTATCATATTGCTTGAGCTTTTTAGCATTCCACTAGAACATGAAAATTGGTTTCTAACCAAGACTGCAAGTTGACTTATTTGGTCTTCAGTCATAGGATAGGAAGACTAGTTGTGTCAATCTGAAGCTTTAATCACTGTTTAGCTTCAGATTCAACAGAAGTTTTGAGCCTGGGTTCAGCATGAAACCTGAAAATTGTCTGGCTTTTGGTCTTAATTCTGTCTACTGAATACCACAATTTGTCAGTCTAAAATATGGATTTTAGTTTTAAATTTTGTAGCAATAGAGGTTAAGTGATAAATGTCTATGCAATTAGCTAAACTATATGCCTTTGTGCAACCTTGAATTTTGTGTTTTGATTTTTTTTTTCCAAATTTGATATGGACTATACAATTACTTGTTTTCTCAGTTCTGTTCTTTTTGCCATATCATATATTTTTGTTTTTTCATAATTAATGTTTAATAGTTCAGAACTTCAGATATTATATAGTGGTCTTTCCTAAATCCTAACTATATTGGCTTGTTCTTGCATTTAAAGGTTCTGTCAGATGATAAGAAGAGGGCTTTGTATGACCAATATGGTGAAGCTGGAGTTAAGAGTGGGGTAGGAGGTCCAGCTGGAGCATACACGGTAATCTATCTTGCCTTTTAATTTGTAAGATGTTGCCAACTATACTTTTGTCCTTTCCTTTTCATGCTGAAAGTATTCAAGAGTCTTGTTATAGGATTCAATTAGATTTATGGCAAGGCAAAGTTATTAGGTTACATTTAAGGGTTTCCAGAGCTGCAAAATGATATTATTGAAGTATCTACATAATTCTGGTTTTCTTTTTCCGCAGACCAATCCTTTTGACCTCTTCGAGACTTTCTTTGGTGCAAGCATGGGTGGTTTCTCTGGGATGGATCAAACTACATTTAGAACACGTAGATATGGTGCTGCTGTGAAGGGTGAAGATATACGGTAAGTACATTTGAAGAGTTCGTTACAATTATTATTGGTCTAAGACGAGCTATAATTTTAGGTTAAGTGCAAACTGTGATTTTATAGTTCATGTGGACTTTACTTTTGCATACTCTGTAACCTTTCTATTTCCTTATTATAATGAGTTTGAATGAGGCTTTGGCCTATTTTTTGCTTCAAAATAGAGTTAGATGTAGTTATAGAACTCTGTTTATTCTTTAACCTGAGAGATTATGTCTAAACTATAATGATTTTTTATAACCTTTTTTTCTATATATTTCATTGTTAATAACATATTCAGTCAGAGAATGTGTTTTACTCTAATTCAGCTTTAACCACTGTTCACTGAAGGACAATTTCATGTTGATTTGGTTATGCTCTCTCTGCATTAAAGTATTTATTCAATTACCCCACTTTTATAATAAATGGCTTGATTTTAAAGATATAAAATTCAGTGCGGTGCCTGCTTTCTTTACATTAATGCCTTTTCTAATAGTTTGTGACGAAAAAAACTATGTTATGACCTAACTAATCGTTGGTAATTTGTTTATTGTTGTCAAGTGGCAGTTGGTTGGCAATTGGAATTGCAATTAGAATTGAAATTGGAATCAGCAGTTTAAATTATGTGAAGTGGAATTGTAATGGCCAATTTTCTTCCTGTGTTTGGTACTTTCAACTTTGAAATGAATATCTCTTTCAGCTTTGGATCCAAGATCCAAATCAGAATTGCGGTATTTTTGCCTTTGAAATTCCTTTTTGGGAATAAATAAATATGGTAGTTTTTGTCATTGGCAGTCTTGTTCATTCCATTAGAATGAGAATTGAATTGAGATCACACTGGTCTATCTTCCCCAGAAGGGAATTTGATTTCCCTAAAAAAGGGGAGTCGATATTTAGTTGCTCCCAGACACTATCAAGAATTGGTACAGATGTTGACTTAGATTTGAGATGTAGAGTTTTTAAAGTGGCTTAGTCATTACACAAATTTATCTCTGTCCATTTAACATGAAAATTGATAAAGGAGGGGCAACCCTAGATTTCTTAGGGAAAAGTCAATGGCTGAATTTAAAGGTTCTTCTAGACATCATCGAAAATTTATTTAATCAGTGTTGCAATATATATAATTCAAGCAAAAATTAACTGTGATACAGGTGTAGTGCTAAAGTTATTAATTTTGTATTATGTGTTGATGAGTTTGTAGAAATTGGGAATTTGTTTATTGATGTTATGAAATCTTCGTGAGAGAAAACTTAAATTTTGCGCAAGAAAAGAAAATTGTAGCTGATCACCAACAAAAATGAGGACACTTTGGTCAATTAACTGTTACTCTAATGGTACATAGAACATACTTTTCAGAGCCTACACATATAATGTTTTGCTCCTAGGAGATATTGAAAATTCTTTAGATGTAAAATAGAGCTGGGAGAACTTGCTGTCAGAGAAACTAATTTGCAATTAATAAGTTGCTGTTATGTGTGTGTACTGTGTATATTTATCTTTGCATCCAAATGGTGCACATAGCTCATTCATTCCTAGGAAAGGCAACCTGGCATCCAAGACTGCCAATGTAGGGTATGGGATGCCAATACTCTGATGGACAGCTGGCTATTTTACTGCTAGGTATTTGACCTGCTTTTCAACTGTTAAGCAGCCATGCATATAATTAACTATTTTTAAGACCTGAGGGATACATGCTTCAGTTATGCAATTATCTTGAGGTCTTTTTAAGAAATCTCTTCTTTATGTTTTTTATTTTGTCTCTGTTCAGGAAATCATAGAGTTATTTAACTGAAACAAATTCTCAGGTATGACATAACTTTGGAGTTTCCAGAGGCCATCTTTGGAGGAGAAAGGGAAATTGTCTTGTCACATTTGGAGACATGTGATGCTTGTACTGGTACTGGATCAAAAATTGGCTCCAAGATGCGAATATGTGCAACTTGTGGTGGAAGAGGTCAAGTAATG
This sequence comes from Musa acuminata AAA Group, assembly GCF_036884655.1. NCBI lineage: Eukaryota > Viridiplantae > Streptophyta > Magnoliopsida > Zingiberales > Musaceae > Musa > Musa acuminata. The sequence continues at coordinate 5,505,341 of NC_088348.1, read as the reverse complement.
CGAACTGAGCAAACACCCTTTGGCCTATTCTCTCAGGTTTTTAAGTGCTTTTTTTAAAATTTTTTTGCTTTAATTAGTGTACTGACAAAGGATTAAAGTATCTTTCCTGAAAGCTGCAGTCCATAACTTTTGGAGAAAGCTGGAGCTTTTTGATAACATACATTAGAAAATTTTAAAAATGAAATAGAGAAAGCCTGGAGCTTTTGGTAACATACATTGGAGAAGTTTAGAAATGAAATAAAGAATGCCTGAAGCAACTTAATAGAGCTTCAAAATTTTGTATCCTGGAGAAATATGGATAAGAAATTTAAAATATTTATAGTGATATTGAATTTTTATAACATCTGATTTGTACTCTCTGCTGCTTTTGTCTCTTCTATAGTCCATTAAATTTTATATTTGTTTGAATTTTTATTTAATAACTTTGGTACAGCATAGTCTGGACTCCGGTCTAACATATAGGAATACTTTCTTTTGTCTATTCATTTGATAATACAACACATTTTAGGGATCATAAACTGACATCACCTAAAAGGAGTTCTATTCATATACACTACTGCATTTTTCTTGACTCCCAATTATTCCCTAAACCTCACTATCTTTAAGCAACCACTATATAGACTCTATACTGCTACCTTATTCTCAATTTCATATGCTACTTCCTGTAGGTTTCTATATGTCCAACTTGTGGTGGAGAAGGTGAAACTATTTCAGAGTATTGCCGGAAGTGTGCTGGAGAAGGGCGATTACGTGTTAGAAAGGATATTAAAGTAAAAATTCCTCCTGGTGTTAGCAAAGGTAGTACTCTTCGTGTCCGTGGTGAAGGTGATGCAGGACTCAAAGGGTATGGAAATGCATTGCTATTGCTAGTGTTTGTTTTTTTTTTCATTTTTTTTTGAAAGATTTCATGTTTTCTGCCCCAATTTAATTTAACTCTATTTCTTGGAATTTCAAGTTTGATTAAATGTTTTTGTGCTTATACCAAATGAATTAGTTATTAAATGTTAAATCTCTTAAATTACTTGTCATGTGTTTGGGGAATTATAACCAAGGATTTAAATCTTGGCCTGATCTTGATTTTTGTAACTTTCTGACTGGTATGGTACCAATGTACCAGGTGGCAAATCAACCTATACAGTATACAGCTTGGTATTATTGAATAAAACAATAATTACTTGGTGGAACATTAGTTACCAGGTTGTACCTTCTAGTATGATTGAGATTGGGAGCCTTGATTACAGGAACTACCAGATCAGGCTTTCAGAATTAGTTCAATTTAGCACGAAGTATCAACGGATCATTAGGTTCCTGTCCCAATCAAGTTTAAGGGAAAACCAAGGAAGCCTAACTTACACATGTTTTCCTGGGCTCCAATTTTGTGTGTAACCTCAGCTGTCTTGTTCTTTTTAAGCTCAATGAATTCTGGCAAACTTTTTAATAATGCAACTGTCAATTATTTGGCTGCTAGGTTTCCTTCTGATGGCTGTATATCTACAGACTTGACTATATGCTCAACTTAAATTGTCAATGAAATGAACTTGTGAATAATCAAGATCCTTCAGACTCATTTTGGTTTCATTTTTTGGCTATAGGGTATCAATATGATAAAAGCTGGTCGCCACTCATCTTTGTTAAAAATGAAGTTTAACCAAGCACATTAAGCTTTTCAACTATTAGGTGGCGTCAATTAATCCTATTTTTCAGGCTTGAAACCAAGGTTCGCAATACCGTACCGTACCGGTATTTCGACCTAGGCTCGGTACCGGTATGGCACGGTATACTGAGCGGTACACCCAGGTGTACTGAGTACTGTAGCACTGCTACACTGCTACAGTACACTCGGACCGGTAACAGTCGGTCCGCGTACCAACAACCTATCGGACCGGTACGTACCGCCCATACCGGGCGGTACGGCTCGGTACGGCAGACCCTGCTTGAAACAATCTTACTAAAATTTGATCAAGCCTGGGGTCTGTGACTTTGATGGATTTCAGGATCAATAAATACCTAATATGGTGGTCTTTAGATCATTTTGTGGTATAGAACACTGTTTTGCTGAGTTGAGTTAAACAGGCAACCTTGTGCATTAGCCAACATTGCATTTTCTATTCCATTTTTGTGCAGGAAATTCTACTATATTGAGCTTGATGAAGCTTCACTTGGGAAGGATATGCCTTACTTGTATTGACAAATGATTTAGCTTGGACAAAGAGCATTTAACTAGTTGAAGATGCTATATTCAGTGCTATGACATCTTTAATCTCTTCGCCAAACTGACCATATATTTTTTGAACAAGTTATGAATTCCAAACTCCGCGTCTAAGTATTTTCCATGTTGATCTAGAACAATGCAAAATTCGTTTTATTGTTTGTAGGAAATGTTATGATTACTACAATACTTTTCGGGAAAGAAATACTTTTCTGCCTCAGCCAGAAAGGTGTAGTCCATGGTCTTGTAATGCTAGGGTTTTAGCTGAATGTTAGTTCTTGATGTTTGTTAGGTGCATCCACTAATGGTCATTCTATACAACTTCAGTGCCTTAGTACTTGTACAAAAGTTTGTATGTAGATTCAATATGAGATTTTTGATAAATTAAGATGTATGTATTTGATCCTTTTAACATTGCATACATTATCTTTATAGAGGGTCGTGAGGCTCCAACCAATGCGACATATTAGAAAGGTCAATTACACTCTTACCTTGCAACTAGAGAGACTATTTTGATGACATATAATGTCATTTTATTAGATGGCAGATGGAATTGAGTATATGTTTTTTGAAGAATTGCTGCTAGGGTGGCAATTTGTGCAGGTTGGTTTGGGAAATATATCGGGTTAGCCTAGAAGTTTTCAACCCGAACCCAAACCATTTATAATTGGGTTAGAATGACTTAACTAGGTTTGGTATTTAACAATAATCAGAATAATAAAAGCTGAAAAATTAAATATTTAAACTATAAAATGAATTATCATATGATGTTTCATTTTTCGTTTTATGAACCATCAAGGATTGAATACATTCAATACAATATCCTTCATAAATCTATTGCACAGACTGAAATTTCAAATAGTAGAGAAGTTAATCTAACTAAAACTATTGAAGAGGATTGAACTTAGATCATGTTACTTACCATAATCTTCTTTTCTTGTCCAATGTAAATGAAACATGTGACCTAGGAAGGTTACCTTTAAGTTCATGTAGGATGGTATTTATTGTACTTTCTTGACCTTGCTAACCTACCGGGTCCTGGAGGCAAACCCAAGCCTGATTCATTTAATGTCAGGTTGAGATTGGATTCAGATTAATTGATCTGAATAACAAATTTCCTCATTCAAACTTGGTACATTTCTAGCGAATTTGGCCGGTAGGTGCGTGTTAGTCAGGCATTGCCGCCCCTAATTTTCACTGCATTGAAGTTAAACACATGGCATTAAAACTCTTGAGTTGTTTTTGACTGAGTTTATGTATTGACTAACATTTTCTATTTTCATTCTCTATAAGGGGGCCGCCTGGTGATCTGTATGTCTGCCTTGACATAAAAGAGATACCTGAGATACAAAGAGATGGCATCAATTTATGCTCAACTGTTACAATAAATTACATTGAAGCTATCTTGGGGACTACTGTTAAGGTGATCCCTGAACTTTTTTTAAACATTTATTAATTGTTTTTCTCATGGATAAATCTGAGTTTAACATGTGTTAGCCTGACATAGATGCTTATTGTCAAATGAACCACCTTGGTGAGAAAGAGGTAATGAGAAAGGCCAAAACAAGACCTGAATGTCACAAAAACAACATAGTTCAATACTTAAGTGCTTGTTGGTTCTTACGATTAAAATCTAGACATGAATGCCACTTCTTCACAAGTTGAAGTATACCTGTTACTTGTGCCTGGGGTTCCGAAGTTGGCTAGTTTTGAAATATCGTCTCAAATGGTATCGGTGAAAGTTCATATTGAAGAATTTGTTCCAAGTGCATAATTTTCATAACAATTTTCATAAGGCCCATGACCACTTTTTGCGAGAATTTAGAGTGGGTTTCTTTATTTATTTCTAAATCAGGGATGAAAACTATATAGAAGACCTAGTTCCATTTGTAGAAGAGATAATGAAAGAAAGTATAATGGAAAGCATAGGAAAACAAGAATTAAGAAAAGATTTATGGATATTGATCCTTTAGTGGAAGAAACTGGAAACAAGAATGGAGGTATAAAATATAAATAAAAACCATGAATAATCGTAATACAGTTTTGCTCAGTGTGCTATGCAGGCGTTATATTGTGGTATGAGTGTGATGTGGACGATATCCACTTGATCTTCTGGATCTTGAATCTTGATGATATGTGGTGACCTCTACAACATAACAAGAGGAAAAAAAACTCATAATACATCATCAGTGCTTGGTCATGGGTGTCGGTGTTGAGGAATCTGTTTTCACAATTTTGTCTCAACTCTTTGATGAGTCTTTAAAGCTTGTGCATGTTGAACCTGATCCTCATAGTTCTCTGTTAGAACATTGGACTTACATGGATCCAAGGAAGAAAAAAAAAGTTGGCTTCTGAAATATTGGGAATACAGTGTGCTCTTCCTCCAGCTTTTATCATAGTTTGTACTAGCCAAGGTCTAAAAGCTTGGTCTGAAATCAGTTTCAACACCTTGGACTGAATACAAGTACCTGTATACTTACCTATATTGTTTAGTATAATAATGATGATGATGCTTAGTCAGTGCTATAACTACTGATGGTATGTACTAGTCCAATCGATATTTGAGACCTTGCTAGGAGTAGCTTACAATATGCCACCATTTTGGCTATCTTTGAGCTAAAATCTCATGGTTACACAAGAGTGACCATTTGTGTCCTTACTGCCTCATGGTTCATTTTTTTTCAGTTACTTGATTATCATTCTTTTTCATATTTAGGAGTAGAATGTTTCTTTTTCTTTAGTAAGTGGTTTTCCTCCTTTCTTGACTTTCCTATTTTATGTTATAATTGTATGCCTTTTTTCTTACAAAAGCTTGCATTGGGCAGGTAAAGACAGTTGATGGGATTAATGAACTTCAAATACCTCCTGGCACTCAACCTGGTGATGTGGTTGTTCTAGCAAAGAAAGGTGTGCCTAAGTTAAACAAGCCATCTATACGTGGTGACCATTTATTTACCATCAAGGTTACTATACCAAATCGTATCAGGTAGTGCTTTTCTGCTATAATCTTAGTTTTTTTATCCATCTTTTTGAATGAAGGGGTATGAAACATAGTCAAAATTTCAAATTATTTTGCTATATTGTAGGTATATCTTCAATAAACTTTTCCTCTCTTTCGACTTGACCCTTGGTTCTTTTTTCAGTATTTTTCCTAAATTATGTTTTTTTGCTGTTTTTGGATGTGCAATTATGCTTGTTCCATATTGGATAATTTTACTATTCCAACCCTCATCTGAACCTGACAGTTACTAATATGTACATTTCATGTATGCTCTGTAGTGGAAAGGAGCGGGAGTTGCTCGAGGAACTTGCATCTTTGAGTAGAGATTCTGTCAGCCGTGCGAGTCCTCGTACTAGTACAAAAGCACAGGGTAAGATGAGAGTGGTTTGTAACTATATATTTTGTTGTGTGATAAAAGTAATTGAGATAAGGTAAATAGGCATGAGCGTACAGAATTATTGCCAAGTGCAAGCTACACTTGATACTTTTATCTCCTCTGTTTTTGTGAGTAAGTTCACCTAATTGCATATGGCTACATCTACTATACGCGCAACATGACCCTAATGGTTATTCAAATAAAGGCTAAGCCTGATATACTTGTTTGCAGTTAATAGAGCAGAAAGTCAAAAGAGTCTGGAAGCAGAGGAATCAGAAAAACCTAGTCAGAATGACTTTTGGCAGTCACTAAAGGATTTCGCCGGGTATGTTTTAATCTAAATAGTATCTATCATGGTCTCTCTGGTGGTTAGCAATGCCCTTTGTCTATATAATCATATATCCACATCTGGCGTTTACCTGTGTAATGGTAGTTAATTCTTAGTGTCATATACCTTATTTACTCATAATATGGGAATAAGTATTAAGTTTGTCATCTCATAATGATGCCATTGTTAGTCTTTCACAATCTAGATTCCTAGTTAGGTCTAACTTGTGCCTTGTATTGTATTAGTTTACACCAGGTCAGGTAGTTCTTTCTTCTTCTTTCGTTGTGCAGGATTAGAAATTTACCAAAGAAGAAAATTCTCCACAAGTCTCCTTATATTACTTGGGTATTAGATCAACGTGAAGTTTGCAAATAAATAGCTATACAATGATCATAACGGATATTGTAATTGGTGATTACAAGATGAGAAGTTTGTGCTTTTTATAGGCCACTAACCTGGTTTCTTCTTCTCAGTCTCGTCCCTGTTAGTTTTTACTCAATTGTTCTCATTCAAAACCTGTTATGAACTCTTCCATGGGCTTATAATCTTCAAGTATGATCGATATAAGCTTTGCTATTGGCTTATAATTTTCAGTTTTGATGGATATGATTTCATGAAACACAAAGTAGAAACATTGTTACCGAACTAATGATATATCCTCCTGTTAACACATTTGTTTGTAAAATAAGAAAAGATACTACAAAAGATACCACAGGGACCCCTAAATTTGCCTGACATGAGAATAAGTTTATGCTTAAAGCTATCATAAATTGTAAATGCTACAGAAGCTGGTGACAACATTGGTTTGTATTTGCTTTTGCATCTATTTCTACATCCAGCAATTTTAGTTGAAAAAAAAGAATATTTGGAGTTAATATTTCATGAACAAGTAATCTTTTTGAGGAATTCTCATAGTGCGTAAAATCTAAAATTCTTGCAGGTCAGTGGCTAACGGGGCACTAAAATGGCTAAAAGACAACCTTTAGGCCAAAAGACCATTCTTTAACCAAGATGATACCATCTGCGACCTCTTTTTAGCACCATCCAGTTTCTCTCCTGTCTCTCGCTGACACCATTCCTAGTTATCACTTCCATCCCTGCTTAGTATCTCAGACACTGGATGCTGATCTCGATCATGATATCAAGTAAATTATGGATAAACAGCTCTCTCGTATGGAATTCTTTTTCTGCTATTTTCTTTTTTTTTAAATCTTGTTTCTGTATACTTAGGCAACTGTAATATTGAGAAAAGCAGTTCATTGCAAATACTTTTTTCTATCTGTGATGGATACCATGTTAGGACAATTTCAAAAGGTAATGAGCGATTCTTTTATTCCCTCAGTTTCTCATGTTGTTTGTTGAATATTTATCATAATAAAGTGACATTTAAATATCCAGAGAGGTGTAATTTCGTTTTTCTCCTTGATCGTGATATACAATAAGGTTGCTTGCCCATTGTTGTTTCATAAGAAGCTACTGTTTTTGTACCTTTTATTATATGTTATTATGCTTTTGTAGATATTAAACTGTGTTTGAATACAGACATATGACCAAAATTTTCACAGAAATTTGTTATCGGGCATTATTCTTGTTGTCAAACTATCATGTAACAGGGCAGTTGAGCCAAGAGTGAACTTGGAAATGAAAACTATGGGCATTACCAAGGAATTTTGACTAATAAACATTTGCTAAATCCTGCTTATTATAGAAGAATTCAAGGCACATTTTGAGATATAGATTCTTTTTCTCCACATGAGTTTGCTAAAATGCTAAATTTGTATTAAGTGATAGATTTCCTTTCAGGGTTAAAAATCCACTTATTTTAGGATGATCCGACAAGCAAATTGAAATGGTTCTGATGATTGATTCAATTATCAATTGGATGATTTGTAATACTGGAAAACCATCATATTTGAATAACGTCAAATCTTTGAACCCAAGATAAATGAGTTTGATGTATTCCTATTAAATTATTATTTTTTAAGTATTCAATTTATAGGACTACTCTTTATAAAATTTTAAAAATATAACTCTATTTAAAAATAACATAACTATAACTTAAATTTTAAATCTCGTAGATTACTTTATACATTATTTATATATTTTTTTGTGCTATATATTTTATAATTTGTGAATTTTATTTATTTATTGCTGATATTTTACTTATTTCAATTAAATTTATATTAAAATAATAACAATGAAGACTATTTATTTTATTGTTTGAAATGTACGGATTGTAACGGTTAGAATTGTCACGTACGAGCAAAGTACAATAATTCAAGCTTTCACATTTCGCTCTTCTTGTATCCTGTACATAAATAAGCTCCCTTCCCCTTCCGCCTTGGATCTAAAACTCTTCCGTTCTCGCCAGCGGCCATGGAAACCTAAAGCCGCGATTCTCCAAACGCACACACACACACACACTCTCTCTCTCTCTCTCTCTCTCTCTCTGTTTCTTTCTTTCCCTTGACCCTAATCCTACCAGTAACCTCTTTCATCTCCAGAACCTGACGATGTCCATCGAGACGCTTGCTCATCTGCTGCCGTAGTGAGGGTCGTTTCCACTCGGCCTACCTTGCTCTCTTTGATAGCTGGTTTCTCCATCGTACTGCCCGATTCGGTGCTTGCGATTTGCTCTGAGTTGATCGATCTGAGAATGGAGGCGACGGAGTCATCGGCCGCACCAGGGGCGGCAGCCTTGCCCGAGACTAAGGATGGTCCGGTGAGTGACGAAGGACATCCGCTAGATGCTGAGAGTTTGGCCAAGGCGGCTGCCTTCCTGTTCCAGAGCTCCCGACTCCAGGACTGCTTACATGTGTTGAATCAACTCCTACAGAAGAAGCAGGACGATCCGAAGGTGCGTGGCAATTTTTTTTGGGTGATTTGATCATTTTTTTCATTTTGCTGGTAACAATTTTTTATGTTAAAAAAATTGATATTCACTTAATTTTTTTTTGAAATGTTTCACTTTCTTTATTTAAGATAGACGATTTACAATTTTCTGACCTTCATCTCATCAGAGCGATGTGCTGTTGTGCAGTTTTGACTCTTAACTTCTGCAACTATTTGCATAATCTGTTGATGGGTTAACATATTACCCTCAAGTTAGTCATATTTAGCATCCCAAATTTTATATTTTAAAATATTAGGATCTCAAGTGAAACATTTAGTCTTAATTCTCCAACTTTATTGACCGAAAAAATCGCAAATGCTATCACAAGCAGTAAGGGCACGAATAAAAGGGGGCAAAAAAGTAATTTTATTATTCTCATCCGTTTCAAATATTAATTTCACAAAAGGAGAAGGATAACTTCTGTAGCATTGGTAAAAGGGCTTCACTATCCTGCCTTTTGGCTTTCCTCCCCTTCAGTGCACATCTTCTCGAACGGTTGATCAAATGACGTCGGTGGCACAGGAGGCCAATGGTGTTCCAGAGGAGATTCGAGCATCACCACCGACCTCTATGCAGCGTTATCCTCTCCTCCAGTTTCGTTATCCTCCTGGATTACCTACCCAAAGGTGGCATCGGTGTCGCGTGATGCTGGTGGTGATCCAGAGGAGATCCGGGCATCACCTTCGACCTCTGTGAAGGGCTATTCTCCCCTCCAACTTAGCTATCTTCCTGGATGGCCTGCCCAATGGCGACGTTGATGGTGTGCGCAAGGCCAGTGGCGTTCCATAGGAGATCCGGGTGCCACCTTTGACCTCTGTGAAGCGCTATCCTCCCCTCCAGCTTCATTATCCTCCTGGACGGCCTACCCAACGGCGGTGTAGGTGGCATGTGATAAGATATATTTTGGGTTCAAGACAGTCACAACCGATGCCAAGTTGTGCTACAGCCGAGTCAGCAAGGGGAGCACCCCGACGTGCCCAAGTCAGTGCCTCTGTACCAAGGCGTTGTTTGGTATGTTTTGTCCCGGAAGCTCGGGACAGCGCCGTTTGGCATCGTTTCGCGTGTCCCGGGACGACGGCCACACAAAAGTGTCGTCTCATCCCTCGAGGATCGGCTGCCACGCCAAACCCGCGTACGACCGACCCTTGTACAATAGTATAAAAGTCCCCGGTCGGATGCCGGTCGGGGGAGAGGAGGGAGGAGGAGGAAAAAGAAGAGAAAAACAACTACTGACTTGCTCGTCGGAGAGGCCAAAGTCGGGAATCACCGGACGAAGGTAATTTTTGCAGGAAAGCGACCACCCTCAAGTCGCGAGTGTCTCAACCTGGGAATTGCCATCCAGAGTACGAAGGTGAGCTATCGACCAGCCTGAAGACGGAGAGACGCTACTCAACACAAATGACACCCGGACCGAGGAACGCCGATCAACACCCTGTCACGAGGGCCAAGCCTACCTCGGAATCCAACTCAGCCGACAAAAGACTCCCGACATCGACCCGTGGACCAAGCCGTGCTGACTCATAAGCCACGACACATTTGTTCACCAACATTTTTGGCGCTAGAGGAAGGGCCCGGCCTACCTCGGAGCCTTCTTGTTCGTAAACGGAGACTCTCCCGAGGCGGTTTTGGGAGTCGTTCGCATTGCCCATAAGACGCTAGGGAGCTGGTCCACCTAGGGCTCCGTGCTCGCCCGAGATCCTCTTCTTGAGGCCCTCTAGAATCACCCGATTCATTACTTTCTGGCCGTTAGTTTGGGGGTGTGCAACCGAGCTGAACCTCAATTGTATCCCATATGACTGGCAATAGGCCTTGAACTTAGCGTTGTTGAATTGAGCTCCGTTGTCGGTGATGATAGCCCTCGAGATCCCGAACCAGGTGATAATGTTCTTCCACGTGAAGCTTTGGATTTGTTTCTCGGTGATGGAGGCCAAGGGTTCGGCTTCAACCCACTTCGTGAAGTAGTTGACCTCGACTATAAGAAAGCGTCGTTGTCCCGATGTTGGAGGAAAGGGTCCAAGGAGATCGAGTCCCCATTGGGCGAAGGGCCAGGCCGCATCCATCGGGGTAAGAGGGACTGCTAGCTGATGTTGCGGTCGGGCGTGCCTTTGACATTATTGACACTGCTGCACGTATGATATGGCGTCTTGGCGCATAGTCGGCCAGTAGTACCCCTGTCTAAGAGTCTTGAAGGCCAAGGTTTGTCCCCCGATGTGCTCCCCATAGATCCCCTCGTGGAGCTTGGCGAGAACTGTTTCAGCTTCTAATGGCGCGAGGCAGCGCAAGAGGGGTTGAGAGAAGGCCCTACTGTCATGGACTTAGCTGGTTTTGCCTAAGTCGTGCGGCACCCCTGCGTGTCCGTCCGCAAAGGTCAGCCTCCCCAAAGCCTCTCATTGTCTCTTAGGACCAACAAAAGAGAGAACGAGCTAGAGAGAACGCCTCAATCGGGATCCACAAGCAAACATCTCCGAAAAACACTTCATAGACAATGCAAATTACAAACAGACTTTACAAGCTCTGAACAGTGGCACAACAAAGGGTAAAATGATCCATTACAGATCGAAAATCTCTCGCACGTGTCCACATGACACAACCTTTATTTACAAGCCTAAAGAGGCCACTAACCCAACTAAAATAGGACTATTAAGCCTTTGGCCGCTCCTCTACATGTTGTACAAGGCATGAACATGCCGAAAGACACGGACATTCATATACATTACACCAAACATCCTGTTTCGAAGTTTGTCCGTGACATTCTCCCCCACTTATTCCTTCGACGTCCTCGTTGAAGCCTTTGTCGACACTGCAACTCCTCGCCTTTGCTGAGTCTTCAATCTTCTGCTCCAACTACAATGTGCCTCTTGGCTCCCAACTGCTCTCCACTGCTGTTTTTGAGTAATCGAACTTTTGATCCGCCATGCTGCTTCAACTCACCAATGACTCCGACTCTGGTGTGGGGTTGGTTGAGTTGTGTTGATCCTTGTTGATTCCTGCGGATCCCCCAGATGAAGGAAAAGACCATTCTTACTGCACCAGTCTCTCAAAATGCCTCATGTTGCTTGAACTGGGTGGATGCTTATTGGAGCTTTAACGAGCATCGTCTCGCAACCTTCTAAAGTTTTGGGTCATTTCTCCACAAAATTTGCTCATTGACTCTTCTTTCACTTAGTTGTCACATCCAAGTAGGTTCGCATCACTTTCGCTTTCGATTGGCATTTCGTTGGGAAATGAAGCGGATAATCTACTCTTAGTAGCACTGATCACCATTGGTGAGGATTTGACAACTATTGTCTTCCATTATCTTTGAAGGGTCTTTGAACATCTGCAGAGCTCCTCTGCTAGATAGATAAGAGAATTGGGGTACTCGGTTTCGCCTATTCTCTTAAGAGTTGAGAAGGCAAAGGTTACTTGACTTCGCCCGCCTCCTCGAGGTTGTACTCCATGCATCGAGCTGGTTACTGGCCTTCGCCTGCTCTTTGCTCACACTTCTGAAGCATTTGAAGTGTTTGCACTCCTTGCGTTGAGTTAGTTACTGTGATTCACCTTCTCAATGCCATTGAACTTCTGGAATGCAGGAAGTTTTCACTCCAACTTGGAGTAATTCTCTCATAGGTTTGGTCGCCTCTGGGATTGTATCGTCTTCTCCATCAACCCTGTCGCCTACTCCTCTGAGTAGCAAAGGTACAACACCACGTACTGCCTGCTTCATTCCTTGGTTATGCACTATTGCATGACTCGAAGTCCTTCACTTTCGGCTATCTTGATGAGAAGTTCATTAACACCAGTCTTACGAAGTTCTTCGGCCTCTGCCCTTCATCCTTGTCTCGGTACTTGGAGATTGCCTCTGCATGCTCCACCTCCTCGGCCCCTTTCACGACCAAGCGCTCTCCCTCCATGAGAGCAAGGGATCAATGACTTTCACAGAAGTCCCGCCTCTACGGTACCATGGCGCTGCCATGCCCATGGCCCTACTATCCGTCGCCTCGCATCTGCATCCCTTTTTCTTTATGATCAGTAGAAATGTCTCCGTGGCACTCCTCTGAGTCCATTTCCATTCTAACTGATGCTTGATTTTGGGTAGCTAAGTTCCTCTGGACTCGTCGTCGCTTCCTCGCCCCTTTCGACCCCCTGCTTCAACACCTCTGTGTTATCCAAGCAGTCCGTTTGGTCGATGGAAAGACAGACTGCAACTCCCATGCATGGCCTCTGCCATCACGTTGTAGGGTTTGCACCGATTATGTTCTCCTTAGCTTCTTTGGTAGCAACGTTCGCTTACTCGGCCTTGTCCTCTGACTTGCCGGGCTTCTTTAAGCGAATATGAGCTCTGGAGCAGTCCAACTCTCCAGCTGCTTCGATCATACCTCTGCATGATCAAGTTCCTCCCATGGAACTCACTGGTACTTGCATTCGAACTTTTCCCTTGGTGCAACACAGCCCCCATATGCTGATGACCAAGGCTTTCATCCGAAGCAAAATTCGATGCACGCACGGAAGACCCACCTCTGCGGTACCATGGCCTTCACTCCTTAAATCCATAGCCCTTCTTGTCGTCGTGTTGTTCACCGAAGTGGAGCTTCCAGTAGCTCCCGATCATACCTCCATATAATCTAGTCCCTCCCGGGACTATATCGTGTGTATCGCATTGCCACGAACTGTTCCACCAAGATATTCCACCTTCTATTGAAGAAAGCAAAAATTCGTAGTGGTTGTTGTGTGTTCAAAAGGTGGTTTTCGGTATGTCTTCTTCGCACACTCGTATTTGATGATACCCGGATCAAAGGTCCAGCTTTGTGAAGATTTGTTCTCCCTTTCATCCAGCAATTCATCTGCTATTGGAATAAGGTATTTGTCCTTGATGGTTATGTCATTGAGAGCTCGGTAATCAACGCATATTCGCCATGTTCCGTCCTTCTTGCATACAAGTAGCACCGGTGAAGAGTAGAGGTTGCAACTTGGCCGAATAACTCCTGTTTCGAACATCTCTTTTACAATCCTTTTTATTTCATCCTTCTGGAGATGTAGATACTGATATGGCCGAGTATTTGCTGGAGGTTTGCCTGAAAGGTTGTGCGGTTCGTCAAATATATCTGAAAATTCAGCAAGCAAAGGAAGTAGATTTGGATCTTCAAATTCTATTGGCTCTCCCTTAGTTTGCTGCTAAGTTGTACCAAAAAGCTGCTGCATGCTTTATGCAAAACCTTCTTCATTTGTTGTGTGCAAATCGTCGTTACATCGCCCCCACGTTTCCCATTCAGTATCACCTGTTTCTCCTTACTGTAAAATTTCATAATTAGTTGCATAAAATTCTAAGAAATATCACATAATATCGTCAACCATTTAATTTTGAGCATGGCCTCATAATCATCAAGAGGGAGAAGGAAGAAATATGTAATTATCTCTTGGTAAGGCCTCATGATCAGCAACAGTTTCACTTGCGGGAGCCTACGATCATACTTCAAAATCCATCTATCAGCGACCTTAATGTCAAACCTGTTGCAATTCTCGATAGGTAAAGCCATCTGGACAGCAACCTTACTATTTAGAAAGTTATTAGTACTGCCCGTGTCGATGAGAACAGTGATCGGTTGTTGTTTGATAAGGCCTCCAACTTTCATCGTTTGCGGGTTTGAGTAGCCGGCTAGTGCATGTACCGTAACTTCAGTCGGTTGTGGTTCTTCTTCTGCATCTTCTTCTTCGTGTTCAAGGCTCTCTTCTAGATGTTCAATGACCTCTTCTTTTATTGGTTCAATCATAAGAAGTCTCCCTTTACTACAGCGATGCTCACGACTCCACGGCTCGTCGCAATGCCAACATAACCCCTTCGCATATCGCTCCCGAAGCTCTTCTCTTGCTAATCTCTTTGGTATAGGTACTCGGTCGACAGTAGGGGGGGTTTAGGGCTTCAATATTGCTGGTTGAGGAGTGACCCTAGTCCTCCAAGCTTTATAGTTCAATTGCTCCTCTTGATGTCGTGCGAAAAAGATGGCTGCCATAAGCGTGTACGGTTGTCGCGCTTTAACTTCTCCCTGGATCTCTGGCTTCAAGCCCTCATTGAAGGTCCTCAATAGCTGTTTTTGAGACCAATCACGAGTTTGATTAGATAACCTTTCAAACCTGGTTTGGTACTCCTAAATGGTAGAGGTTTGTCGGATCTTTGCTAATTGTCCGTCAATATTCTCGTAATCGATTGGTCTACAGCGAATCAGCAATCCTTCTTTGAATTGTCGCCATGAAAGGACTCCATAAGTGTGTTCAAACTAGTCAAACCACTGTATGACATCCCCTTCAAGATGTATAGCTGCAATTTTCACCATAGATGCGTCTGCGGTTTTGTGGTACCAAAAATATCGCTCCGCATGCGAAATCCAACCAATTAGGTCTCCTTCTTCCCATCTAGGGAAGTCCACTCTCATGTATGGATAGTTGGGGTCGGTCATAGAGCTTCCCCTCTCTTGGAAGTCATATCTTCGAGCTTGGCGCGATTGGGCAAAGCTCTCTCCTTGATGTGATTTCTTCGGGCTTAATGGTCGACCCAATCTGAGTTCGGTAAAGAGCGTCCAAATCTTATCCTCCATTCGCGCCTCGATGGCTTCAAATTTAGCATTGATTACCTCTTCAGATGCCATAGTATATGCCGCCAAATCTGTGATGTTATGATCTCTCTTTTGTTGCCGGGTTAAAGGCATGTATTGGTTGAGAGAGGTGATGGTCGAAAGGGTTGGTGGATTGGTGGATGTAGGCTACAGTTTAGGCTTGTTTTGTGGCTATTTTAGGTGCAGTTTGAGGGTGTGGTTTGGTGGAGTTTTAGGGTTGTGGGTGAAAGTTTTGGATCTGTGGTAGATGGTAGCAAAGGTTTGATAAAAATCAGTGGAAGTTGCAGCAAGTATATGCTGTCTTGTAAGAGTAGAATTGTCGTCGAAGAAACAATGGTTTCTTGACGTAATTTCCACCAAAAACTTGAGAGAATTGAGAAGGGAATTGATAACAAAATTATAGTTTATATGACAGCAAGGATGTCTAATTTAATCAAGAAAATTTTGGCAGTATAACAGCAAGGAAATTGGTGCAAGTTGCGATTGCATAATTTTCGTCAAAAAATTTCAGCGGGTTACGACGAAAATTTACAGCAACACAAAATCGTTTTTAGAGATGAATTTCTTAATAGATTAATTTTAGATAGAAGGCAAGATTATCTATAAAGTGTATAAGAAATTTCATTCAAAAAAGATTGCAAATAGATGGGTTAAGGCAACAATATGTGGCTGAAATTTTCTACAGCACAAATTTTTAAGTATAACAGATTGGACGTAAAAGATCAGTGGTTTATATTGAGAATTTTTTGATGAAACCAAAGGAAAATCTACTGTTATGAAGTGTCAAAGCTATCATAAAAATTTCGTAGAGATTTGGATAGAAACAATGTAGTATCAAGATCAAACACACAGTGCTATGCAGCTGAAATTTTACAGTGCAGATTTTCAAGTGTAGCAGATTAGACGAAAATATCAATGATTTATATTAAGAATTTTTGACAAAACCAAAGAAAATATACTGTTAGGAAATGTCAAAGATGTCATAAAAATTTCGTAGAGATTTGGATAAAAAAAATATAGTAGCAAGATCAAACAGACGACGCTATACAGTTGGAATTCTGCAATGTATCTTTCATCGTAGAGATGAAAACTTTATGACGAAAAGTTTATGCAGCAATATATGAATAATTTTTTTGGGATTTTCAAATAAGGATAACTAAATTTTAACAGCAGTAAGGTAGGAAACCAGAACCTGTTGCAATTCACGGGTAGATCAAAGGATGATCCGCGGTGGTGGAGATGACGACGGAATTTGGCGATGATCTTTTAAGCAATTGTGGAGGGTTGATGGATGGCTGTGGAAGGGCAGCGAGATGCTAAGAACGCTGCTCTGATACCAGGTGTTAGAACCCTTGGGGATTCTAAACTTGGGGTTGATCTCTTTAGGGGATCGACCTCCTTGGAACTCTATAGGGGTTCCACCCTCCAAGTTGCTGCTCAAAGGCTACAGAAATGATTCATCTATTGCTTGTGAAAAGAGGAGGAATACATGACTATTTATAGGGCTTCTAAACCCTAACTCCTAATATGACTCCTACTCAAGACTCCTACTTCTAACCAACTCCTAATAGGTCTCCTACTCAAGACTCCTATTCCTTTACAACTCCTTATTCTTCTCTGAGAAACAACCTCCTAACCCTAGCCGGCCTCTTCACCTCTTTAATAGGGGTCAGCTTAGGTAGGTTTTACATGAATATCCCTCTCAATTAGGACTCTCCAAGCTAGAGTCCTAACACTTCCTCGATGGTTTGAAGCCATGGGCTCAGCAGGAACTAAATCGAAGGAATGTCACTGATGTGGTTGGGGTAATTGCTGCTGCAAAAAGGCTCACCGACTTTGTTTCCTCCGAAGACCTAGGGAGAAGGAAACAATCTTCAGACAATCGCTCTCCAAAACATTCTCGAGGGAAGGAGCTCGGGGGCGAATAAAAAAAGAAGAGTTCCCACAAAGGGCCAAGCTCGAAAGGCAAAGCCCCGAAACTTGACGGATGCTTCTTGTGCGGAGGGCCACACATGGTGAGGGAGTGCCCACAAAAACAGGCACTCAATGCGTTAACAGCTTCCATCCACCCTCCCAAATCGGACAAGGGCAAGGCTGTCACCCTTAGTTCGAGTAGTTCTGAAGCCAGCAGCGACGATGAGGAGTCGCAAGGACCCCGGATGGGAGCCATGCGTTTGTTGAACACCATGCGGGGTCAAGTGGGGGAGAACCCGAAGACAAGGCAACAAAAAGCAGGAAGTGGCGAGCTAATGTATGTTGACATCAAGCTCAATGGCCAAACAACTCGTGCAATGGTGGACACGGTCGCTACCCACAACTTTATAGCCGATCGAGAAGCAAAGCGACTTGGGTTTATCTTGGAGAAGAGCCCAAGTCGAATGAAGGCGGTGAACTCGGAGGCCAGACGAATCTTCGGGTTGGCGAAAGGAGTCCCCATCAAAATCGGGACATGGAGCGGGAACACCAACATGATGGCAGTGCCATTGGATGACTTCCAAGTGATTCTTGGAATGAAGTTTATGCACGCGTCGAAGTTGGTGCTAATGTCATTCTTGAACTCCCTATGTATGATGGGAGGCGATGATCCCTACGTGGTTCCTGTCTCTCGGAGAGGAACCAATGAACCGCAACATATATCGGCGTTGCAACTAAAGAAAGGGGTGCGAAAAGGTGAATTAACCTTTGTGGCGGCGATGAAGCTAGAGCCGCTTGACGAGAAGGCCATTCAAGAACCCACTGTGGTGGCGAACGTCCTGAAGGAGTTCAATGACGTTATGCCACCCGAGTTGCCGAAAACTCTCCCACCACGCAGGGGCGTGGATCACAACGTCGAGTTGGAGCCAGGAGTGAAGCCTCCGGCGAGACCAATCTACCGCATGCCCCCGCTAGAGTTGGCAGAACTCAGGAAGCAGTTAGGTGAACTACTAAGCGGTGGTCTCATCCGCAGCTCTAAAGCACCTTTTGGAGCTCCAGTTCTCTTCCAGAAGAAACAAGATGGGAGCCTCCGATTATGCGTCGACTACCGAGCCCTCAACAAAGTGACAGTGAAGAACAAGTATCCCATCCCGTTCATTGCGGACTTGTTCGACCAATTGGGCAAAGCCAAGTATTTCTCAAAACTCGACCTTCGGTCGGGGTATTGGCAGGTGCGCATTGCTGAAGGCAACGAAGCGAAGACTACCTGTGTGACCAGGTATGGAGCGTTTGAGTTCTTGGTGATGCCTTTTGGCTTAACCAACCCTTCGGCCACGTTCTGCACTCTCATGAACCAGCTATTCAAGGAGTATTTGGATAAGTTCGTGGTCGTCTACTTGGACGATATCGTCGTCTACAGTCAAACGCTCGAGGAGCATGTCAAACACCTTCGGACAATTTTCAAGGTTCTCAGGGAGAATACTCTGTTCGTAAAAAGGGAGAAATGCTACTTTGCTCAAACTGAGATCTTATTCTTGGGACATCGAATCGGTGATTGCTCCATTCGGATGGATAAGTCGAAGGTGTAAGCGGTTGCGGAATGACGAACTCCAAAGAAGGTGCCAGAGTTGAGATCCTTCCTTGGTTTCGTCAACTATTATCGACACTTCATAGCGGGATATTTGAAGCGTGCAACCCCACTAACGGAGTTGCTGAAGGAGCAGCCTTGGAAGTGGCCTGACAAATGTGAAAGCCGTCAAAGCATTGAGTGCTTGTTTTTGTGGGCACTCCCTCACCATGTGCGGTTCTCCGCACAAGAAACATCCTCCAAGTTTTGAGGCTTTGCCTTTCGGGTTCGGCCGTTTGTGAGAACTCTTCTTCTTTTGCTCGCCCCCGAGCTCCTTCCCTCGAGAATGTTTTGGAGGGCGATTGCTAGAAGATTGTTTCCTTCTTCCTGGGTCTTCAGAGGAAACAAAGTCAGTGAGCCTTTCTGCAGCAGCAATTGCCCCGACCACATAAGTAACATTCCGTCGATTTAGCTCCTGTTGAGCCCAAGGCATCAAACCATCGAGGAAGCTGAACAACTTGTCCTTCTCGGACATGTCCTGTATGTCCAGTATTAGTGCAGAAAATTGTTTCACATAGTCTCGGATGGTGGTACTCTGGCGGAGTTGTCTCAACTTCCTTCTTGCGACGAACTCTATGTTCTCCGGTAGGAACTGAGTTCTCAACTCCCGCTTCAAGTCCTACAATGTGTCGACTCGACACCGAACTTGTTGGATCTCCTCCCAACGGGTTCGCCACCAAATTTCGCATCTCCGTTCAGATACATTGTTGCTATAGAAACTTTGGTATCTTCAGAATCGGGCCTCGTAGCTCGAAAGTATTGTTCCATGTCGAAGAGAAAGTTCTCAAGCTCTTTGGCTTCTCTGGCCCCTCCATATCCATGAGGCTCGGGTGCCCTCAAATTTTGTGGCGGTGCAACGTGGGTGTTGCCTCCCGCATTTAGTGTTCTTGTGAGCATGGCCACCTTTGAAGTGAGTTCCGCCACAACATCCTGTAAGTGTTGCATGGAGTCTTTGGTGTCATCAGACAATCGGTCGACTAGGGCCTCGACCTTGTCGATCCTGGACTCTGCTTCCTCTTGCGAGCTCTCTACCCCAACAAGCCTTTGTTGGCCATGGTAGAGTTCCTCCATGCTCGCTTCAAGAACATCCAGGTGGATTTATGCCGTTGTGAGTCTCTCCTTGTGACTCTTTTTCTCAGTTAGCGCTCCAGATTGCGCTTCCTCCGCTCGCGGAGAGTAGCCAACTTCTCGCTCATCATGTTCGCTGCCGCGCTCCTCTTGAGTGGCTCCAACAGCATGAGAGCGAGTGTGCATATGCTGCCCACCTGTGGCTGCTTGGGGCAAGGGTCCAGCTTGCCCCGTCTTGCTTGATTCGCTACAATGCTTTGCCATGGCGAAATTACGAAGTTCGTTTGCTGCTCGCTCGAAGTGCTTGCCCGCTTTAATACCACAATGTCACGGCCTTAGCTGAAATTGCCTAAGGCGTGAGGCACCCTTGCGGTTAAAGACGTGAACTTAGCTTGCGTTGCCTAAGTCGCGGGTCACCCTTGCGGCAAAGACCCGAACTTAGCTTTCGTTGCCTAAGTCGCGCTTCGCCTTTGCGATATTGCTCCGCAAGGATCAGCCCACTTGTATATTGTTGAATCTTGGATTTTGATGATGAAGTCAATTGTCATTTGTTATCTAATCTATATGTTGAGATAAGTGTGCAGGATTAACTACGATGAAAGTAAGATATGCAGCAGGAGTTGCGCCGGAGTCAAGACAATGATCACGTTGGGAGTTCGAGAGTTCGACGGAAGTTCGGACAGTTGTCGGAGGTTCTGTGGGAACAAATCCGAGAAGTCTATGAGCTTGCCAAAGAAGCTCGTCGGAACTCGCCAAGTGGATCGTCGCAAGTCCAGGAGTTTTTCGGAAGTCCGCAAGAGCATCACCGAGGGTTCATCGGATGATCGACGGAAGTTCACCGGAAGCTCGTCGGAAGAAGCGATCGACGCATCGGAGCAAGTTGCAGTAAATGTCTTAGGAAATATCGTAGTTAGCACAATGATTAAGTTGTAAATGAGAGGTGATCCCATTAACTTAATCTTGGGGCAATTGGGCCCCTGAAAAACCCAAATTGGGCAGAATGGATCAACCCATTCGGACCCTGATTTCTGCCAGGCGGTTGAACCGCCCAAGCCAGGAGGTGGCACAGCCTGGGCTAAGTCTCCGAGCGAGATTGGGCGGTGCAACCGCCCCAGCCAGGAGGTGGCACCGCCTGGGCTCAGTCTCCGAGCGAGATTGGGCGGTGCAACCTCCCTTGACAGGAGGTGGCATCGCCTGGGCTCGGTCTCCGAGCTCTGGCTGAGCGGTGCAACCGCCTTTGTCAGGAGGTGGCACCGCCTGAGCTCGGTCTTCGAGCTCTGGCAGGAGGTGCAACCGCCCCTGACAGGAGGTGGCACCGCCCAGAGGCTCAGTATTCGAGCTCTGCCAGGTGGTGCAACCGCTCCAGTCAGGAGGTGCAACCGTCAGATCCCGGAATTCCGGGAATTAATAGTTTTGAGCTCCAAATTCAAACTGGGTTGGGGCCTATAAATACCCCACCCATTAAGTATTGAAAGGGCACTCAATATACACCAAAATCCTGATCTTGTTATGTGATTTTTAGAGTTCAAAATTGTTGTAAAGGCCAAAAGTTCTTCTCGCTCTTTTCTTCTAAGTTCTGAGCTTTAAAGAGAGGAGAGAAAATTCTATAAGGGTTGTCTCCTAAGCCCGTCAAAAGGAGTGAAACTGTAAAAGGGTGGTTGGCCTTCGCCTATTGAAGGAAGGCCTCTAGTTGACGTCGGTGACCTCGTCGGTGGAGGAAGCCAAAAGTGGAGTAGGTCAAGATTGACCGAACCACTCTAAATCTCGGTTTGCATTTACTTTGAGCATATTATCTTTATTGCAAACCTCCTCTAAAGCTTACTGCTTTCTGCACATATACGATCGGGTTTCAAGCTTTGCACTTTCCGAATCGGCGTTTAGACGTAAAACAGTTTCATTGTACAATATCATATTTCTGTTTGCGTTTACGTTTTGATTTCTATCATAACTGCAAACTGCCTTTATATCCTTGCTTAAACTGCATCTTACTTAGTCAAGTAATTTACGAATCAGCATTTAGACGTAAATCAGTTTTTTTGTATGAATATCATATTTCAGTTTGCGCCTACTATCTGATTAGAATCATAACTGCAAACTGCATTTATATCTTTGCAGTATCTCGCTTAAACAAAAGTTAAAGTGATTTATGAATCGACTTTCTTACCAAAATCACTTTTAACGAACAAACGCAGTTTTTATTTTTCGTAGAAGGTTTTCCACTGCACTAATTCACCCCCCCCCTCTTAGTGCTCTTGATCCTAACAATTGGTATCAGAGCGGGGTTAACTCTCAAACGGATTAAAACCTAAGAGAGATGGCATACGCCGGAAACCAAGAGGGCCATTCTATTACACGTCCACCCTTGTTCAATGGGACGGACAACACCTATTGGAAGACCCGAATGAGGATCTTTCTTATTTCTATGGATTTTGAACTTTGGAATCTTGTCGAAAATGGATTTTCGAAGTCTTCTCTTCCAATGATCGATTGGAATGAATTGGAGAAGTAGGCTTTCGCTCTTAATGCAAAGGCTATGAATGCCTTATTTTGTGCGCTTGATAAAAATGAGTTCAACCGTATTTCGGTTTGTGAAACCGCATTTGATATTTGGCACACACTCGAAGTGACTCACGAAGGCACAAGTAGAGTGAAAGAGTCAAAAATCAATCTTTTGTTATATTCTTTCGATCTTTTCCGGATGAAACCGAGTGAGACTATTGGCGACATGTTTACCCATTTCACGGATGTCGTCAATGGTCTAAAAGGACTCGGAAAAAGTTTTTCGGATTTTGAGCTCGTAAATAAGATTCTAAGATCCTTTCCTAAGAGTTGGGATCTTAAAGTCACTGCTATTCAAGAGGCGAAAGATCTAAATAACTTTCCTCTTGAAGAACTAATCGGGTCATTAATGACCTACGAGATGATTTGCAAAGCTCATGAAGAGCAAGAAGACATCCTTCCAAAGAACAGGAAGGATATGACACTTAGAACTTCAGAAGACTACTTGAGAGAAAACTCAAGTGATGAGGACTGTGACGATGACTTGGCACTTCTAACAAGAAAATTTAAAAAATTTATTAAAAGAAACAAGTTTAAGAATGACACAAAAAATAAACTTGAACTTAAGAAGGACCAAGTTATTTGCTATGAGTGCAAAAAGCCGGGACACTACAAGAGTGATTGTCCCCAAGTCAAAAAGAGAACATCAAAGAAGAAGGCACTCAAAGCAATATGGGATGACTCGAGTGCGTCCGAAGAAGAGGAGTCCAACACCGAGCAAGTTGCTCATTACGCCTTAATGGCCATCGGAGAGGAGGTAACGACTTTAATAGATGCAGATTTATCATTTGATGAATTATTAAATGCCCTCCATGACTTATTTGATGAATGCAAGATTATTAGTAGAAAATACAAATTGCTAAAAAAGGAGTATGATAATCTTACTTGTAATTTTAACAAGTTAAGGACTGAATATCATGATAGTTTAAGTTCATGCATAAAATGTCATGATCTAGAAACTCTCCAAAAGGAAAACTTGCTACTTAAGGACACCTTGAAGAAATTCGAGGTTGGTAGCAAGTCCTTGAACATGATCCTTGCAAACAAGGGTCACGTTCCCAAAAGAAGTGGAATCGGATTTGTGAGAAGTCCTCACCAAAATCCAACCACCTTCATAAAAGGCCCCATCTTACATGTTCGACATAAAAGCAAATGCAACTTTTGTTGCAATCTTGGACACAACGCATTATTGTCCATTTAAAAAAATTAGTCCGAATAGATTAATTTGGGTTCTTAAAGGAACCATGATAAATTCTATGCAACATGATAAAAAATGTAGATATATTTTTGAGGCACCCAAAATCAAATGGGTACCAAAAGATCATCCTTTCCTGTAAAGACACAAAACATCATAAGCTGGGAGCAAGAAATAATATCCTGCTCTTTGGATTCTCGATATTCATGACCCGAGATCCAAAAAGAAGTCGCGATGCTCTCTAGCCTAAATAACAGAAGAGGATTAGAAAATTAAAATTACCAATGCGATATAGATACAATCCCATTGGAAACCCATGATTCTCACTTCACATATCCTCTGGATTTTCGAACCTATTGATTTCATCCGTTCGTTACTTTCAAATCCAACTATATCATGAACTTACTAAGTTTGTCATGAACTTGCAAGGCTTACCAACCTGAACAATCTGTCACAAACATATACACGACATTTAGAGTATGCACGTCACAAGATCTATCTTGATCATACAAAATTTCTTATCTTACAATAGAAAATTCTTACGTAATTATGTAAGTAAAGTTGATTACTCTGAATGAAAATTCTTCTCAAGTCAAAAACATTCAAATCAAATCACACTACAGTCAGAACAAGTGCTCACCGCCTGCAGGCGGTGGCACCGCCCCAGCTGGAGGTAGCACCTCCGGCTGTCACGTGTTGCAAGCGGTTGCATCGCCCCAGCCAGCGGTGCAACCGCCCGCAACTCTGTCTCTTTTTAACCCGAGCTAGGGTCGGCAGTGGAATCGACCCCAACTCACTCCCTTCCCCTCTTTACTCTTCCAAAGCTTCGCTACCTCCATTTCACCCCTCATAGCATCCCAAATACTCCTCATTTTGAAGCAAAAGATCAACAATCTCTCCTTCTATTGAAGATCTCACTAAGGTATTCTCTAAGAACCCCTTAAATTCTATTTTTGATTCATTTACTCTTGCTCATTACTATCCTCTTAAATAGCAGTAGTTATGGGGTCTAGAAGATCCTCAAGGGATAAAGGGAAGAGGAGATTAGTGGAAGATTTTGATCTTATCCTTTTCGATTCAAAATAACATGCTGAAAAGTTTTCCTCTTTTGAACTTAGGAGTGTTAATAAGGGAAAACATATAGATTTAAATGAACTAAAAGACTTAGAGACAATCCAATGGTTTGCAAACTTAGATCTACTCCCTATTTTACAAATTAGTGAACCCATCTATCCAAGACTTGTTAGACTGTTTTACAACAATATACAAGTGGATGAAGAAGAAAGAATGTCTACCTATCTCTTAGGACAACACATCTCCATTACGAATAAATTCATTTGCGACATGATAGACATTCCTATAAAAAATAGAGGACTTTACTTTAGAGGATCATGGGATGATGAAACCGTTGGGACAACATATGTTGAAGCCTTAGGAACAATTTTCGCTAATCCCAACTTAGCATTTGTTCCTAAAAGTTGTGAACATCTACTGTCACTAAACACTAAAGGTACTTCATCATATCCTAACTAGCATCATTCTCCCTAAACAATACCATCATGATGAAGTCAGCCAATTAGAATTAGGAACTATGTATTGGATCATGAAAGGACATGATATCTGTCTTGGTTATCTTATCCAGCAAAACATGTTAGAACTATCTAAGAAAGACATGATGCTTCCATATGGTGGTATAATCACTAGAATACTGAAAGCCTACGATTTTCCAATACCACCGGAAGAAGAAGTAATAGAAGTAGATATGTTTAGCATAATAAACAAAAATCTACTTCACCGATTAAGATGTGTTTATAGAAACGGTAACTGGGTTAGAATGCTTAGAAGAACCGATCCCCCTCAACCTGAACCAGAACCGAAAACACCGGTCTTTAGGGGTACTTAATCTCCTCCGATCTGTCCCTTTGAGGAAACACACTCATTTGAGCAAGCACATACATCATCTGTCGAAGATATTGGGATTCGGATGGACCGATTTGAACAAAGACAAGAACGACTTGAACATCGACAAGATCAAATCCTATCTGAGCTGCAGCAAATTCATTGACAATTTGACTCTTTATTTAGGCATTTTAATTTTTCACCTCCTGAATGAGCTTATATGTGTATTGTAAACTCTTTATGTTACTCACTATAATCACAATGCCTTGTGCCTTGATCTTTGATATGGTTACCTGATGTATTTATTTGTGAGCAGAGTTACAAACATCACTTATTGTTTAATCTCATTACTCACTGTCGGATTTTACATCAAAACTAAATGTTTTTGAAAACCTTGTGTCTTGGTTTCCATGATTTGTGAAAATGATATACCAATGCAGTTGATGCGTCATGTTATTATATTGCCATAACATTAAACATCAACTAGCTGATATTTTTACAAAACCTCTAAGTTAAGAACAATTTGATTTCATAAGAAGAGAATTAGGAATGTTGATGTGTCCGAATACATAAACTAGTTAAAATTATTTTTCGGACTTTATTGAATTATCAAATCACTTGACTGCCATTACATGCCTAAATAACTCCTGGACTTGCGACGATTCACTTGGCGAGTTCCGACGAGCTTCTTTGGCAAGCTTATGGACTTCTCGGATTTGTTCCCGCAGAACCTCCGACGACTGTTCGAACTTCCGTCGAACTCTCGAACTCCCAACGTGATCATTGTCTTGACTCCGACGCAACTCCTGCTGCATATCTTACTTTCATCGTAGTTAATCCTGCACACTTATCTCAACATATAGATTAGATAACAAATGACAATTGACTTCATCATCAAAATCCGAGATTCAACAATCTCCCCCCTTTTTGTATTCAACACATAATTTCCAACATGTTATTTAGGCATGTAATGGCAGTCAAGTGATTTGATAATTCAATAAAGTCCGAAAAATAATTTTAACTAGTTTATGTATTCTGACACATCAACATTCCTAATTCTCTTCTTATGAAATCAAATTGTTCTTAACTTAAAGGTTTTGTAAAAATATCAGCTAGTTGATGTTTAATGTTATGGCAATATAATAACATGACGCATCAACTGCATTGGTATATCATTTTCACAAATCATAGAATCCAAGACACAAGGTTTTAAAAAACATTTAGTTTTGATGTAAAATCCGACAGTGAGTAATGAGATTAAACAATAAGTGATGTTTGTAACTCTGCTCACAAATAAATACATCAGGTAACTATATTAAAGATCAAGGCACAAGACATTGTGATTATAGTGAGTAACATAAAGAGTTTACAATACACATATAAGCTCATTCATGAGGTGGAAAATTAAAGTGCCTAAACAAAGAGTCAAATTGTCGATGAATTTGCTGCAGCTCAGATAGGATTTGATCTTGTCGATGTTCAAGTCGTTCTTGTCTTTGTTTGAATCGGTCCATCCGAATCCTAATATCTTCGACAGATGATGTATGAGTTTGCTCAAATGGTTGTATTTCCTCAAAAGGACAGATCGGAGGAGATTGGGTACCCTTAAAGACTGGTGTTTCCGGTTCTGGTTCAGGTTGAGGGGGATCGGTTCTTCTTGGCATTCTAACCCAGTTACTGTTTCTATAAAAACATCTTAATCGGTGAAGTAGATTTTTATTTATTATGCTAAATCTATCTACTTTTATTACTTCTTCTTCCAGTGGTATTAGAATATCGTAGGCTTTCATTATTCTAGTGATTATACCACCATATGGGAGCATCATGTCTTTCCTAGATAGTTCTAACATGTTTTGTTGGATAAGATAACCAAGACAGATGTCATGTCCTTTCATGATCAAATACATAGTTCCTAATTTTAATTGGCTTACTTCATCATGATGGTATTGTTTAGGGAGAATGATGCTAGTTAGGATATGATGAAGTACCTTAGTGTTTAGAGGCAATAGATGTTCACAACTTTTAGGAACAAATGCTAAGTTGGGATTAGTAAAAATTGTTCCTAAGGCTTCAACATATGTTGTTCCAACAATTTCATCATCCCATGATCCTCTAAAGTAAAGTCCTCTACTTTTCATGGGAATGCCTATTATGTCGCAAATGAATTTATCCGTAATTGAGATGTGTTGTCCTAAAAGATAGGTAGACATTCTTTCTTCTTCATCTATTTGTATGTTGTTGTAAAACAATCTAACAAGTCTTGGATAGATGGGTTCATTAATTTGTAAAATAGGAAGTAGATCTAAGTTTGCAAACCATTGGATTGTCTCTAAGTCTCTTAGTTCATTTAAATCTACATATTTTCCCTTATTGACACTCCTAAGTTCGAAAGAGGAAAATTTTTCAGTATGGTATTTTGAATCGAAAAGGGTGAGATCAAAATCTTCTACTAATCTCCTCTTTCCTTTGTTCCTTGAGGATCTTCTAGATCCCATAACTACTGCTGTTTAGAAGAATAGTGATGAGCAATAGTAAATGAATCAAAAAACAGAGTTTAAGGGCTTCTTAGAGAATACCTTAGTGAGATCTTCAAGAGAGGGAAGGATTGTTGATGTTTTGCTCCGAAATGAGGGGTATTTGGGATGCTATGAGGGGAGAAATGGGGATGGAGGAGGCTTGGAAGAGTAGAGAGGGGAAGGGAGTGAGTTGGGGTCGGTTTCACCGCCGGCCCTAGCTTGGGTTAAAAAGGGCAGAGTTGCGGGCGGTTGCACCTCTGGCTGGAGCGGTGCAACTGCTTGCAACTCGTGACAGCTGGAGGTGCTACCTCCAGCTGGGGCGGTGCCACCGCCTGCAGGCGGTGAGCACTTGTTCTGATCGCAGTGTAATCTGACTTGAGAGTTTTTGTCTTGAGAAGAATTTTCATTCAGAGCAATCAACTTTACTTGCGTAATTACATAAGAGTTTTCATTTTAAGACAAGAACTTTTGCACGATCAAGATAAATCTTTTAACGTGCATACTCTCAATGTCATACACATGTTTGTGACAGTTTATTCAAGTTGGTAAGCCTTGTAAGTTCATGACAGACTTAATCAGTTCATGATACAGAGTTGGATTCGAAAGTTATGAACGGATGAAGTTGATGGGTTCGAAAATCCAAAGGATATGTGAATTAAGAATCATACGTTTCTAATTCTGAAAAGTCAAATAGGATTGTATCTAAATCGCATTTATGATTTTAAATTTATAATCTCCATCTGTTATTTAGGCTAGAGAGCATTGTGAGTTCCTTTTTGGATCTTGGGTCATGAATATCGAGAATCCAAGGAGCAGAATTATTTCTTGCTCCAGCTTAATTTTTTTTATTTTATGTTTTTATAGGAAATGATGATTTTTAGGTACCCATTTGCTTTTGGGTGCCTTACAAATAGATCTACATTGTCTATCATGTTGCATAGAATTTATCATGGTTCCTTTAGGAACCCAAATCAATTTGTTTGGACTAATTTTCTTGAATGGACAATAATGCATCTTGTGTCCAAATTTGCAACAAAAGTTGCATTTGTTTTGGTGTCGAACATGTAAGATGGGGCCTTTTATGAAGGTGGTTGGATTTTGGTGAGGACTTCTCACAAATCCAATTCCACTTCTTTTGGGAACGCGACCCTTGTTTGCAAGGATCATGTTCAATGACTTTCTACCAACCTCGAATTTCTTCAAGGTGACCTTAAGTAGCAAGTTTTCCTTTTGGAGAGTTTCTAGATCATGACATTTTATGCATGAACTTAAATTATTATGATATTTAGTTTTTAACTTATCAAAATTACAAGTAAAACTATCATGCTCCTTTTTTAGCAATTTGTATTTTCTACTAATAATCTTGCATTTATCAAATAAGTCATGGAAGACATTTAATAATTCATCAAATGATAAATCTGCATCTATTAAATTTGTTACCTTATCTCCGATGGCTATTAAGGCGTAATGAGCAACTTGCTCGGTGTTGGACTCCTCTTCTTCGGACGCACTCGAGTCATCCCATGTTGCTTTGAGCGCCTTCTTCTTTGATGTTCTCTTTTTGACTTGGGGATAATCACTCTTGTAGTGTCCCGTCTTTTTGCATTCATAGCAAATAACTTGGTCCTTCTTGGGTTCAAGTTTATTTTTTACGTCATTCTTAAACTTGTTTCTTTTAATGAATTTTTTAAATTTTCTTGTTAGAAGTGCCAAGTCATCATCACAGTCCTCATCACTTGAGTTTTCTCTCAAGTGGCCTTCTGAAGTTTTAAGTGTCATATCCTTCCTATTCTTTGGAAGGATGTCTTCTTGCTCTTCATGAGCTTTACAAGTCATCTCGTAGGTCATTAATGACCCGATTAGTTATTCAAGAGGGAAGTTGTTTAGATCTTTCGCCTCTTGAATAGCAGTGACTTTAGGATCCCAACTCTTAGGAAGGGATCTTAGAATCTTATTTACGAGCTCAAAATCCGAGAAACTTTTTCCGAGTCGTTTTAGACCGTTGACGACATCCGTGAAACGGGTAAACATGTCGCCAATGGTTTCACTCGGTTTCATCCGGAAAAGTTCGAAAGAATGTAACAGAAGATTAATTTTTGACTCTTTCACTCTACTTATGCCTTCGTGAGTCACTTCGAGTGTGTGCCAAATATCAAATGCAGTTTCACAAGTTGAAACACTGTTAAACTCGTTTTTATCAAGTGCACAAAATAAGGCATTCATAGCATTTGCATTAAGAGTGAAAGCCTTCTTGTCCAATTTATTCCAATCGATCATTGGAAGAGAAGACTTCGAAAATCCGTTTTTGACAAGATTCCAAAGTTCAAAATCCATAGAAATAAAAAAGATCCTCATTCGGGTCTTCCAATAGGTGTAGTCCATCCCACTGAACATGGGTGGACGTGTAATAGAATGACCCTCT
This sequence comes from Musa acuminata AAA Group, assembly GCF_036884655.1. NCBI lineage: Eukaryota > Viridiplantae > Streptophyta > Magnoliopsida > Zingiberales > Musaceae > Musa > Musa acuminata. The sequence continues at coordinate 5,474,744 of NC_088348.1, read as the reverse complement.
TGGTTTCCGGCGTATGCCATCTCTCTTGGGTTTTAATCCGTTAGAGAGTTAACCCCGCTCTGATACCAATTGTTAAGATCAAGAACACTAAGAAGGGGGGGTGAATTAGTGCAGCGGAAAACTTTATGCGATTAAAACGAAATTATGTTCGAACGATAAAAACGATTTCTGTGTGAAAGCCGATTCTAAGATTTCTTTAACTTAAGATCAAGCAAGATGATGTTAAAGTCAATCTATGAATGCAGTTTGCAGTTATGATGAAAACCATAATATAAGTGCAAACTGAAATACGACGTTCGTACGAAGAAACTGATTTACATCTAAATGCAAATTCGTAAATCACTTGATTAGGCGAGATGAAGTTTAAGCAAGGGTATAAAGGTAGTTTGCAGTTATGGTAGAAATCAAAATGTAAACGAAATCTGAAATATGATGATCGTACGAAAAAGCAGATTTACGTCTAAACGTTGATTCGGAAAGTGCAAAGCTTGAAACCCGATCGTATATGCGCAGAAAGAAGTAAGCTTCAGAGGAGGTTTGCAGTAAAGATAATATGCTCAAAGTAAATGCAAACCGAGATTTAGAGTGGTTCGGTCAATCTTGACCTACTCCACTTTTGGCTTCCTCTACCATAATATAAGCGCAAACTGAAATACGATGTTCGTACGAAGAAACTGATTTACGTCTAAATGCAGATTCGTAAATCACTTGATTAGGCGAGATGAAGTTTAAGCAAGGGTATAAAGGTAGTTTGCAGTTATGGTAGAAATCAAAACGTAAACGCAATCTGAAATATGATGATCGTACGAAAAAGCAGATTTACGTCTAAACGTTGATTTGGAAAGTGCAAAGCTTGAAACCCGATCGTATATGCGCAGAAAGAAGTAAGCTTCAGAGGAGGTTTGCAGTAAAGATAATATGCTCAAAGTAAATGCAAACCGAGATTTAGAGTGGTTCGGTCAGTCTTGACCTACTCCACTTTTGGCTTCCTCTACCATAATATAAGCGCAAACTGAAATACGACGTACGTACGAAGAAACTGATTTACGTCTAAATGCATATTCGTAAATCATTTGATTAGGCGAGATGAAGTTTAAGCAAGGGTATAAAGGTAGTTTGCAGTTATGGTAGAAATCAAAACGTAAACGCAATCTGAAATATGATGATCGTACGAAAAAGCAGATTTACGTCTAAACGTTGATTCGGAAAGTGCAAAGCTTGAAACCCGATCGTATATGCGCAGAAAGAAGTAAGCTTCAGAGGAGGTTTGCAGTAAAGATAATATGCTCAAAGTAAATGCAAACCGAGATTTAGAGTGGTTCGGTCAATCTTGACCTACTCCACTTTTGGCTTCCTCTACCGACGAGGTCACCGACGTCAACTAGAGGCCTTCCTTCAATAGGCGAAGGCCAACCACCCTTTTACAGTTTCACTCCTTTTGACAAGCTTAGGAGACAACCCTTACAGAATTTTCTCTCCTCTCTTTACAACTTAGAACTTGGAAGAACAGAGGGAGAAGAACGTTTGGCCTTTACAACAATTTTGAACTCTAAGAATCACAGAAAAGGATCAAGATTTCGATGTTAATTTTCTACCTTTCAGTGCTGAATGGGTGGGGTATTTATAGGCCCCAACTCAGTTCAAATTTGGAGCTCAAAACTATCAATTTCCGGAATTCCATGATCAGGCGATTGCACCTCCTGACTGGAGCGGTTGCACCATCTGGCAGAGCTCGAAGACTGAGCCTCTGGGCGGTGCTACCTCTTGTCAAGGGCGGTTGCACCTCCTGACAGAGCTCGAAGACCGAGCTCAGGCGGTTGTAACTCCTGACTGAGGCGGTTGCACCGCCTGGCAGAGCTCGAAGACTGAGCTCAGGCGGTGCCACCTCCTGTCAGGGGAGGCTGCACCGCCCAGTCTCGCTCGGAGACTGAGCCCCAGGCGATGCCATCGCCTGGCTGGAGCAGTTGCACCTCCCAGTCTCGCTCAAAGACTGAGCCCAGGCGGTGCAACCTCCTGCCTTGGGCGGTTCAACCGCCTGGCAGAAATCAGGGTCCGAATGGGTTGATCAATTCTGTCCAATTCGGGCTTTTCATGGGCTCAATTGCCCCAAGATTAAGTTAATGGGATCACCTCCCATTTCCAACTTAATCAAAGTGCTAACTACGATTTTTCCAAAGACATTTACTGCAACTTGCTCCGGTGTGTCAATCGCTTCTTCCGGCGAGCTTTCGGCGAACTTCCGTCGATCATCCGATGAACCCTCGGTGATGCTCCTGCGGACTTTCAGCAAACTCCTGGACTTGCGACGATTCACTTGGCGAGTTTCAACGAGCTTCTTTGGCAAGCTTATGGACTTCTCGGATTTGTTCCCGCAGAACCTCCGACGACTGTCCGAACTTCCGTCGAACTCTCGAACTCCCAACGTGATCATTGTCTTGACTCCGGCGCAACTCCTGCTACATGTCTCACTTTCATCGTAGTTAATCCTGCACACTTATCTCAACATATATATTAGATAACAAATGACAATTGACTTCATCATCAAAATCCGAGATTTAACACTTTTGACCTGAGTGTTGGCGATCCGAATGGAGATCACCAAAGCATCGTCATGATGGGATCGCTCAACTTCTTTAGCTCCGAAAGTGATTTCAGGCTCGAGCTCGGGTCGGGGACGTTTCTCGACTGCGCTCCGGGCATAGGCCTTCCTCGCCGTTGAGCTGCTGTCGCCGGCTGCTGGTCCTCTCGAGATGACGTCGATCTGTCTTTTGACGGGTCCCCTAGGGCGTGGAGTCGTTTCCTGGGGTTCCTTGAGATAATGCCCGAGGTGACCTCTCCGGATCAGTTCCTTGATTTGATTCTGGAGGTCGCGACAGTCTTCCGTGTCGCGGCCGTAGTCCCGGTGGAACCTACAATATTTGGACCGATCTTTGTAAGTAGTTTTCATAGGGTTGGGCTGTCGCAAGAGACCCTTCTCCCTGATTTGGAGGAAGATCTCGGTACGACATGTGTTCAGAGGGAGAGGCGGGGGCCTCGGGAGCAGGAGCTCTTATCGGTCGGGCCTCCGGCGGGGTTGCGCCGGGGCTGCTGAGGTCGTTCCCTGGGATTGTTCCGCCCTTGGCCTCTTGCCATCCATGCGCTTTCTCGCTACCAGAGCTTCGGCGATGATGTATTGGTTGGCGCGCTGAAGCATCTCGTGGATGGTTACTGATGACTTCTCGATCAGCGACTAGAAGAACCTTGAAATGTTTTTTGCAGCGAACAAAATGTCAGTCATCTCAGCACCTTGGAACCCCTCGAGTGGCACAAGGCTGGATAGGGCTTCGGTATATTGTCGGGCGTTGAACAATCTTCACAAGTTCGCACGTTTTCTTGTCGGGAACTTGCCTTCGCGCCCAACACCTGGTGAGCAGCTGTTTGTGGACTTACAGTCGTTCGTTCAACCTTATAATGTCCTTGTTCTCCTCCTTTCTCCATTTTCTCTCATGCATACAAGGTGCTCGCTGAATTGCTTATAAAGCTTCCCTCTTCGCGAGACATTAGGACATGTCCGTCGCTCGTTCTTCGAACTAATCAACTTTCTCTTTTACAGGTCCTTCGGGACTTGAGTGAGGTTATAAACTGGTTGACCTTTACGGACGCACATCGCAAGAGCACGTTAAGAATTAGACAATCCCAGCTAAGTCCGAGAATTTGGCGCAAGTGTGCTTTGCGACTTAGGCAACTCAAGATAAGTTTGCGTCTTGGCCGCAAGGGTGCCTCACGACTTAGGCAATTCCAGCTATGTCCGTGACATTATGGTATTAGAGCGGGCAAGCAATTCGAGCAAACAGCGAAGGAACTTCGTATTTTCGCCATAGCAAAGCATCGTGGCGAATCAAGCAAGCGGGGCAAGCCAGACCTTTGCCCCAAGCAGCCGCAGCTGGGCTGCAAGTGCAAACTTGCTCTCATGTTGTTGGAGCCACTTTGGAGGATCGTGGTAGCGAACATGATGAGCGAGAAATTAGCTACTCTCCGTGAGTGGACGAGGCGCAATCTAGAGCGCCAATCGGGAAGAAGAGCAATAAGGAGAGACTTGCAGCGGTGGAAACCCGCTTGGATGTTCTTGAAGCGAGCTTGAAGGAACTCTACCAAGGCCAGCGAAGGCTTCTTGGGGTAGAGAGCTCGTAAGAAGAAGCTGAATCCCTAATTGACAAGGTCGAGGCCCTAGTCGATCGACTATCAGACGACACCAAAGACTCCGTGCAACATTTGCAGGAAGTCGTGGCAAAACTCACTTCCAGGGTGACCATACTCACAAGGGCACTGAATGTGGGAGAAAGCAACACCCGCGTTGCGCCGCGACAAAACTTGAGGGCACCCGAGCCACATTGTTATGGAGGTGCTCGAGTTGCCAAAGAGCTCGAGAATTTCCTATTCGACATGTAACAATACTTTCGAGCTACGAGGCCTGATTATGAAGAAATCAAAGTTTCGATAGCAACCATATAGTTGAATGGGGATGCAAAACTTTGGTGGCGAACCTATTGGGAGGAGATCCAATAAGGTCGGTGTCGGGTGGACACATGGGAGGACTTAAAGCGAGAGTTGAGAACTCAATTTCTACCCGAGAACACAAAGTTCGTCGTAAGGAGGAAGTTGAGACAACTCCGCCAAAGTACTTCCATCCAAGACTACGTGAAGCAATTTTCGGCGCTAATGCTGGACATACAGGACATGTCCGAGAAGGATAAGCTATTCAGCTTCCTCGATGGTTTGAAGCCATGGGCTCAACAAGAACTGCATCAAAGGAATGTCTCCGATGTGATTGGGGCAATTGCTATTGTAGAAAGGCTCACCGACTTTATTTCCTCTGAGGACCCAGGAAAAAGAAAGCAATCTTCAGGAAACTGCCCTCCAAAATATTCTCGAGGGAAGAAGCTCGGAGGCGAACAGAGGAAGAAGAGTTCCCACAAAGGGTCAAGCCCAAAAGGCAAGGCCCCGAAACCTGACGGATGCTTCTTATGCGGAGGGTCACACATGGTGAGGGAGTGTCCACAGAAACAGGCACTCAATGCTTTAACAACTTTCATCCATCCCTCCAAAGTAGCGAGCTCATGTAAGTGGACATTAAGCTCAATGGCCAAACAACCCGTGCAATGGTGGATACGGGCGCTACCCATAACTTTATTGCCGATCAAGAAGCAAAGCGACTTGGACTGATTTTGGAGAAGAACCCAAGTCGAATGAAGGCGGTGAACTCGAAGGCCAAGCGAATCTCCGGGTTGGAAAAGGGAGTTCCCATCAGTATCGGAACGTAGAGCGGGAGTACTAACATGATGGCGGTGCCACTGGACGACTTCCAAGTGATTCTTGGAATGGAATTCATGCACGCAGCAAAGTCGGTGCCAATGTCGTTCTTAGACTCTCTATGTATGATGGGAGATGACGACCCCTGTGTAGTTCTTGTCTCTCGGAGGGGAACCAGGGAACCCCAACATATATCGGCATTACAAATAAAGAAAGGGGTACGAAAATGCGAATTAATATTCGTGGCTGCTATGAAGCTAGAGCCACTTGACGAGAAGACCATTCATGAACCTGCTGTGGTGGATAACTTGCTGAAGGAGTTCACAGATGTTATGCCACCCCAAGTTGCCGAAGATTCTACCGCCATGCAGAGGTGTGGAACATCATATTGAGCTGGAGCCAGGAGTGAAGCTTCCAACGAGACCACTATACCGCATGCCCCCTCTTGAGTTGACAGAACTCAGAAAGCAGTTAGATGAATTGCTAAGCAGTGGTCTCATCCGCAGTTCTAAAGTACCATTCGGAGCTCCAGTTCTCTTCCAAAAGAAACAAGTTGGGAGCCTCCGACTATGCGTCTATTATTGAGCCCTTAACTAAGTGACGGTGAAGAACAAGTATCCAATCCCACTCATCACAGACTTGTTCGACCAATTGGGCAAGGTCAAGTATTTCTCCAAACTCAACCTCCGGTTGGGATACTAGCAGGTGCGCATTGCTGAAGGCAACGAAGTGAAGACTACTTGTGTGACCAGGTATGAAGCATTTAATTTCTTGGTGATGCCTTTCGGCTTAACCAATGCTCCGGCCACGTTCTGCACTCTTATGAACCAATTATATAAAGAGTATTTAGATAAGTTTGTGGTCGTCTACTTGGATGATATTGTCGTCTACAGCTAAACGCTCGAGGAGTATATCGAGCACTTTCAGATAATTTTCAAGGTTCTCAGGGAGAACACTTTATTCGTGAAGAGGTAGAAGTGCTACTTTGCTCAAACGAAGATCTTGTTTTTGAGGCATCGAATAGGTGATAACTCCATTCGGATGGACCAATCAAAGGTGCAAGCAGTTGCAGAATGGCGAACTCCAAAGAAGGTGCCAGAGTTGAGATCCTTCCTTCGTCAACTACTATCGACGCTTCATAGCGGGGTATTCGAAGCGTGCAACTCCACTGACGGAGTTACTGAAGAAGGAGCAGCCTTGGAGGTGGTCTGACAAATGTGAAGCTGCATTCCTAGATCTGAAGGCTACTGTGTTTGAAGAACCGGTGCTCAAATTGTCGAACTATGAGGAGCCCTTTGAAGTCCATACAGATGCTTCAAACTTCGCTATTGGGGGAGTACTTATGTAGGAGGGTCACCCGGTGGCCTAGGAGAGCCGCAAGCGGTGGTCCACTATCTACGAGTTTGGCGGCACTACCTTCTTGGATCGCGATTTGTGCTGTGGACGGAGAACTTCGCTTTGAACTATTTCCAAACTCACAAGAAACTCTCCCCAAAGCAAGCACGATTTGTTGCTACAGTGTTGCTACAGTGTCGGGCCGGTAACAGGCGGTCCGCGTACCGGAAGCCTGTCGAACTGATACTGCAGACCATTGTTCGAAGAACAAGCGACGGACAAGTCCCGACATCTCGCGAAGAGGGAAGCTTTACAAGCAATTCAGTGAGCACCTTGCGTGCATGAGAGAAAACAGAGAAAGGAGGAAAACAAGGACTTTAGAAGGTTGAACGAACAACTGTAAATCCACAAACAGCTGCTTACCGGGTGACGGGCGCAAAGGCAAGTTCCCGTCAAGAAAACATACGAACTTGTGAAGATTGTTCAATGCCCGACAATATACCAAAGCCCCATCCAGCCCTATGCCACCCGGGGGGTTCCAAGGTGTTGAGATGGCTGACATTTCGCGCGCTGCACCAGGCTGCAAAAAACAGCCCGCGACACACGAAAACGGAGCCATTTTGGGGCTTTTTGGCCTGACGCGGTGAGCGGTCACACTGTGTACTGCAACCTGTTCGAACATGTAATTTTATAAGTAAAAACACACAAAACCAAGGCAAAATAGGCCGCCATGTCTCTGTTCAAGCATGCAAAAGCGACGAACGGTTCGTTGAACGAAGTTATTTCGAGTGCGTGATGACCGTTCGTGACAGAATGGTGCTTTGAAACTATAGATAAGACCATAGCTTAGCAGTTCATCTAACTACTTTCTGAGCTCTGCCAACTCTGAAGGAGGCATGCGGTATGGTGGTATCACTAGAGGCTTCACTCCTGTCTCCAGCTCGATATGATGATCAATGCCTCTGCGTGGTGGTAGAGTTTTCGGCAACTCGGGTGGCATAACGTTTGTGAACTCCTTCAGAACGTTAGCCACCATAACAGGTTCATGAATGGCCTCCTCGTCGAGTGACTCTAGCTTCATAGCAGCGACGAATGTTAATTCGCATTTTCGTACCCCTTTCTTCAATTGAATGTCGATATCTGTTGGGGTTCCCTAGTTTCCCTCCGAGAGACAAGAACCACACAGGGGTCGTCACCTCCCATCATACATAGGGAGTTTAGGAACGACATTAGCACCGACTTCGCTGCGTGCATGAATTCCATTCCAAGAATCACTTGGAAGTCGTCCAGTGGCACCGCCATCATGTTAATACTCCCGCTCCACATTCCGATCTTGATGGGAACTCCCTTTGCCAACCAGGAGATTCGCTTGGCCTACAAGTTCACCGCCTTCATTCGACTTGGGTTCTTCTCCAAGATCAGCCTAAGTCGCTTTACTTCTTGGTCGGCAATGAAGTTGCAGGTACCACCCGTGTTCACCATTGCACGGGTCGTTTGGCCATTGAGCTTAATGTCTATGTACATCAGCTCGCTGCTTCCTGCATTTTGTTCTCCCCCACTTGACCCCGCATAGCGCTTAACAAATACATTGCTCCCATCCGGGGTCCTTGCGAGACTCCTCATCGTCGCTATTGGATTCTGAACTACTCGAACTAAGAGCGGCAGCCTTGCCCTTGTCCGATTTGGGGGGATGGATAGAAGTTGTTAAGGCGTTGAGTGCTTGTTTTTATGGGCACTCTATCACCATGTGCGACCCTCCGCACAAGAAGCATCTGTTAGGTTTTGGGGCCTTGTCTTTTGAGCTTGGCCCTTTATGGGAACTCTTCTTCCTTTGTTCGCCCCTGAGTTTCTTCCCTCGAGAATATTTTGGAGGGCGATTTCCTGAAGATTGTTTCCTTTTTCCTGGGTCCTTAGAGGAAACAAAGTTGGTGAGCCTTTCTGTGACAACAATTGCCCCGATCACATCGGTGACATTCCTTCAATGCAATTCTTGTTGAGCCCATGTGTCACGGACAAAGTTCTAAATATGATGTTTGATGTAATACTTATATATGTCCGTGTCTTTTGGTTTGTTCATGCTTTACACAGCATGTAGAGGGACGGTCGAAGGCTTAAAAGCCCCATTTTAGTTGGGTTTGGTGGCTTTCTTAAGCTTGTAAATAAATGTTGTGTCATGTGGACACTTGTGAGAGATATTCGGTCTATAGTGGACCATTTTGACCCTCTGTTGTGCAACTGTTCAGAGCTTGTAAAGTCTGTTTGTAATTTGCATTGTCTATGAAGTGTTTTCGGAAATGTTTCCTTGTGGATTCCGAATGAGGTGTTTTCTCTAACCCGTTTTCTCTTTTGTCCTAAGGGATCATGGGAGGCTTCAGGGAGGCTGACCTTTGCGGACGGACACGCAAGGGTGTCGCACGACTTAGGCAAAACCAGCTAAGTTCGTGACATATGGCTATAAACCGTCGAGGAAGTTAAATAACTTATCCTTCTCAAGCATGTCCTGTACGTCCAGCATTAGTGCAGAAAATTGCTTCACGTAGTCTCGAATGGAAGTGCTTTGGCGGAGTTGTCTTAGTTTCCTCCTTGTGATGAACTCTGTGTTCGCAGATAGAAACTGAGTTCTCAACTCTCGCTTTAAGTCCTCCCAAGTGTCCACCCGACACCGACCTTATTGGATCTCCTCCCAACGGGTTCGCCATCAAAGTTTTGCATCCCCATTTAAATACATGGTTGCTATCAAAACTTTGATTTCTTCAGATTCAGGCCCTATAGCTCGAAAGTAATGTTCCATGTCGAACAAGAAATTCTCGAGCTCTTTAGCATCTCTGGCACCTCCATAACAATGCGGCTCGGGTGCCCTTAAGTTTTGTGGCGGCGCAACGCGGTTGTTGCTTCCTCTCGCATTCAATGCCCTTGTGAGCATGGTCACCCTGGAAGTGAGTTCCGCCACGACTTCGTGCAGATGTTGTACGGAGTCTTTGGTGTCGTCTAACAGTCGGTCGACTATGACCTCAACCTTGTCAATCCAGGATTCAGCTTCTTCTTGTGAGCTCTCTACCCTAAGAAGCCTTCGTTGGCCATGGTAGAGTTCCTCCAAGCTCGCTTCAAGAACATCCAAGCAAGTTTCCGCTGCTGTGAGTCTCTCCTATGGCTCTTTTTCCCGATTGACGCTCCAGATTGCGCCTCGTTTGCTCGCGGAGAGTAGCCAATTTCTCACTCATTATATTCGCTACCGCGCTCCTCCTGAGCGGCTCCAACAACATGAGAGCGAGTATGCACTTGCAGCCCACCCGCGGCTACTTGGGGCAAGCGTCCGGCTTGCCCCATCTTGTTTTATTCGCCACGATGCTTTGCCATGGCGAAACTGCGAAGTTCCTTCGCTGCTTGCTCAAATTCCTTGCCCGCTTTGATACCATAATGTCACGAACTTAGCTAGAATTGCCAAAGCCGTGAGGCACCATTGCGGCAAAGACGCGAACTTAGCTTGAGTTGCCTAAGTTGCGAAGCACCCTTGCGCCAACTTCTCGAACTTAGCTGAGATTGCCTAAGTCGTGGCGTGCCCTTGCGATATACGTCTGCAAAGGGTCAGCCAAGTTGCAACCTCACTCAGGTCCCGAAGGAACTGTAAAAGAGAAAGTTGATTAGTTCGAAAACGAGCGACGGACAAGTCCTGACGTCTCGCGGAAAGGGAAGCTTTACAAACAATTCAACGAGCACCTTGCGTACATAAGAGAAAAGAGGGCAAGGAGGAAAACAAGGACTTTAGATGGTAGAACGAATAGTTGCAAGTCCACAAACAACTGCTCAACAGGTGTCGGGCGCGAAGGCAAGTTCCTGTCAAGTTAACGTGTGATTTATGAAGATTTTTCAACGCCCGACAATATACCGAAGCCCCATCCAACCCTGTGCCACCCGGGAGGTTTGAGGGTGTTGAGATGGATGACGTTTTGGTGTGCAGGTGTGGCTTGCAGAAAACAAGCCATGACATGCGAAAATGAAGCCATTTAAGGGCATTTCGGCCTGACGTGGCGAGCGGTCGCACTGCAACGTTGCAACATATTCGAACATGCATTTTACAAGCAAAAACACACAAAACCAAGGCAAAACAGGCTATCATATCTCTGTACAAGCGTGCAAAATCAACGAATGGTTCGTTGAACGAAGTTATTGCGAGTGCGCGACGACCATTCGCGATAGTGCGAACTTGTGTATATCGATCAATGCCCAACACTACCCCGAAGCCCCACCCACCTTGCGCCACTTGGGCGGTTCCAGGGGTTTGAGATGGCTGATGTTTCGCGCGCGGCTGTGATCTATAGAGAACAAGCCATGACACACGAAAACGAAGCCATTTTGTGGCAGTTTTGCTCGGCGTGGTGACCGGTTGAATTGTAGTGCTACGAACTATTCTTGCTTACATTTTTCAAGCAAAAACACGCAAAACCAAGGGAAAAATATTGTCAAGCATTTGTACAAGCATGCAAAAGCGACAAACGATTCGTTGAGCGAAGATGTTGCAGGTGCACGACAATTGTTCATGATAGTTGGGTAGGTCGTCCAAGAGGATAACGAAGTCGGAGGGGAGGATAGCACTTCACAGAGGTTGGAGGCATCGCCTGGATCTCCTCTGGAATGCCTCTGGCCTTGCCCGCCACCGATGTCGCCATTGGGTAGGCCGTTCGGGAGGATAGTGAAGCTGGAGGGGAGGATAGCGCTTCATAAAGGTTAGAGGCGATGCTCGAATCTCTTTTGTAACGCCATCGGCCTTGCGCACGCCACCGACGTCGTCGTTGGGTTGGCCGTTCGAGAGGATACCGAAGCTAGAGGGGAGGAAAGCCAGAGGGAAGGATTGTGCTTCACAGAGGTCAGAGGTGTCGCCCGGATCTTCTTTGGAACGCCACTAGCCATGCACGCCATCGACGTCACCGAACTGTCAAGGATAAACTTCGAAACAGGATGTTTGATGTAATGCTTATGTATGTCCATGTCTTTTGGGCATGTTCATGCCTTGTACAACATCTAGAGGGGCGGCCGAAGGCTTAATAGTCCCATTTTAGTTGGGTTGGTGGCCTCTTTAGGCTTGTAAATAAAGGTTGTGTCACGTGGACACGTGCGAGAGATTTTCGGTCTGTAATGGACCATTTTACCCTTTGTTATGCCACTGTTCAAAGCTTGTAAAGTCTGTTTGTAATTTGCATTGTCTATGAAGTTTTTTTCAGAGATGTTTGCTTGTGGATCCCGATTGAGGCGTTCTCTCTAACCCGTTCTCTCTTTTGGTGGTCTTAAGGGACAATGGGAGGCTTCGGGGAGGCTGACCTTTGCGGACGGACACGCAAGGGTGTCGCACGACTTAGGCAAAACCAGCTAAATCCGTGACAGATGGTATCAGAGCGGGACAAGCACTCATAGAAACACTTAGCATGCAAACGTGGGGGACCTAGCGGGGCTGCGTTGAGGGCAGTCAGCACACGCGCGACCGTTTGGGGGAAAACGAGCATGGAGATGTAGGGAAAAGGAGTCGCTCAGAGGAGCGGGCATCCGAGATTGACATTCAGAGGAATGGTCAACCCTTCACGCAAGAGGCACCACGAGAACAGGCAAGCTTGGAAGAATATGGAGCACACAAAGGTTGGGATGGCTGAGTTTGAGCTACGGCTCAACGTTTATAACTATACTTGATGGTGCTCAAAGCAAGCGAGGCGCTTGGTAAAGGATGAGACCATGCAAGGTGGAATGAGTTGCTCAACGACCAAAAGAGTTTTGCAAAGCTCATAGAGGTGAGGGGAATTGCTAACTCGAAGAATTTGGTACTCATCCATGGGCTTGTATGCGGACGATGGAATGTTCGTGGCCATCCCAAGGCGACCGAAACTCGGCGCCATGGAGCATTGGAACTTTCTCTTCGACATGTGAAGGATACGTCCGTAGGAGGTTGGAGTATGCAACGAGTTCAGCATGTTGCTAGGCCTTGAGTGGTGCAGCGGGGGCTGTATGGACGTGGAGTCGCAATCTAACAAAGTGCGTTTGCAGGAGGCAGAACAGTGCACAGTTTGTTCAGCAGATCGGAGTAGTCCAAGGGGATGGTGGTCTCCGAAACGAAGAGAGATGTTACTCTAATGGGACAGTTATCCAGGAGGGATAAGTCCCGGCTCTCCAGAGGGAGAATCATGTGAGACGGACCTCACATGTTGAGGAGGAGTACCTCAACAAAGAACAACTCCACGAAGCTCGATGGACTGAGCAAGCGGCGAGGAGTCATCGCATGATTTCGCTTGAGAGAATGGATTGGTGGATGCATTGCGAGATCAAGTGGGGGAGCGACCCAAAACAACTTAAATGAAGGCACACTTGGAGTCGATATGGAGATCGGACTTGAGGGAGGGCTGACCCATGGAATGGTGGGCGCGAGGACCACCATCGACTCAATGCAAAAACGAGGAGCGGAGCAACTTGGGTGTAACTTGGCGAAGTACCCAAGCCGCATGAAGGGAGCCAGTATAGAAGTTGGAACATGGAGCAGAGGCATAGTACTTTCCTTAGACAGAGGTCAAGGACATGAACTCTTGCAGAGGCAAGAGTAGGATCATGTTGTTCCATGGGTCCTTCATTCTAATGGAGTGGACTCATCTTGCATGGTGCTAAAGACGAAGAGAGCTTCAGGGCACATGTACCTTATCTTGGAGAAGCAATTGATGGATTGATGGAGAAACTAAGGCGACTCAATTTGCGGAGGCGAAATTGGGTTCAGAAGGCCTTAGCATGGGGCAAGAGGACTCAGAGGCAGGTACTCTTGAAGAATATGTCATAGTGTTGCTATTCAAGTTGCCATGAAGGAAGCGGTGCACAGCGGAGATTGTGCTGGTAGGGGCAGAGGCCCAGAATCCAGACAATGGTGCACAAATTACAGTGAAGTCGGTGGACTTTGGGAGCTACTAGGCGACGGACTGTCCTAGAGCGGTGCTTCATCTAGGTGTGACCCAAGAGTGGGTGTATGAAGGTCGATTACCAAAGGAGCGAACAAAATCGAAGATGGAGGAGACCCTGCAATATATTGGCAGAGGCCACACATGGAGGGTTCACAATTCAAGTTTATTCCACAAGGATTAGAATGCAATGGAGATGTCACCAGGAGGCGACATGGTGTAACGGATTGTGGTGGAACAGTTCGTGGCAATGCGATACACACGACTTAGTTCCAGGAGGGACTAGATCATATGGAGGTATGATCGGGAGCTACTGGAAGCTCCACTTCGGTGAACAACACGACGGCAAGAAGGGCTATGGATTCAAGGAGTGAAGGCCATGGTACCGCAGAGGCGGGTCTTCCGTGCGTACATCGAATTTTGCATCGGATGAAAACCTTGGTCATCAGCATATGGGGGCTGTGTTCCACTAAGGGAAAAGTTCGAATGCAAGTACCGGTGAGTCCCACGGGAGGGACTTGATCATGTAGAGGTATAATCGAAGCAGTTGGAGAGTTGGACTGCTCCAGAGCTCCTATTCGCTTAAGGGAGCCCGACAAGTTAGAGGACAAGGTCGAGTAAGCGAACGTTGCTACCAAGGAAGCCAAGAAGAACAGAATCGGTGCAAACCCTACAACGTGATGGCAGAGGCCATGCATGGGAGTTGCAGTCTGTCTTTCCATCGACCAAACAGACTGCTTGGAGAACACAGAGGTGTTGAAGCAGGGGGTCGAAAGGGGCGAGGAAGCGACGACGAGTCCAGAGGGACTTAGCTACCCAAAATCAAGCATCAGTTAGAATAGAGGTGGACTCAGAGGAGTGTCACGGAGACATTTCTACTGATCGTGAAGAAAAAGGGATGCAGATGCGAGGCGACAGATAGTAGGGCCATGGGCATAGCAGCGCCATGGTACCACAGAGGTGGGACTTCCGTGAAAGTCATTGATCCCTTGCTCTCATGGAGGGAGAGCGCTTGGTTGTGAAAGGGGCCGAGGAGATGGAGCATGCAGAGGCAATCTCCAAGTACCGAGACAAGGTTGAAGGGCAGAGGCCGAAGAACTTCGTAAGACCGGTGTCAATGTGCTTCTCATCAAGATAGCCGAAAGTGAAGGACTTCGGGTCATGCAAGAGTGCATAACCAAGGAACGAAGCAGGCAGTACGTGGTGTTGTACCTTTGCTACTCAGAAGAGTAGGCGGCAGGGTTGATGGAGAAGATGGTACAATCCCAGAGGCGACCAAACCTATGTGAGAATTACTCCAAGTTAGGTGAAAACTTCTTGCATTCCAAAAGTTCGATGGCATTGAGAAAGTGAATCACAATAACTAACTCAACGCAAGGAGTACAAACACTTCAAGTGTTTCAGAAGTGTGAGCAAAGAGCAGGCGAAGGCTAGTAACCATCTCGATGCATGAAGTACAACCTCGAGGAGGCGGGCGAAGTCAAGTAACCTTTGCCTTCTCAACTCTTAAGAGAATGGGCGAAACTGAGTACCCCAATTCTCTTATCTATCCAGCAGAGGAGCTCTGTATATGTTCAAAGACCCTTCGAAGATAATGGAAGACAATAGTTGTCAAATCCTCACCAACGGTGATCAGTGTTACTAAGAGTAGATTGTTCGCTTCATTTCCCAACGAAATGCCAATCGAAAGCGGAAGTGATGCGAACCTACTTGGATGTGACAACTAAGTGAAAGAAGAGTTAATGAGCAAATTTTGTGGAGGAAGAACCCAAAACTTCAGAAGTTTGCGAGACGATGCTCGTTAAAGCTCCAACAAGCATCGACCCAGTTTAAGCAGCATGTGGAATTTGAGAGACTGGCGCAGTAAGGATGGTCTTTTCCTTCATCTGGGGGATCCGCAGGAATCAACAAGGATCAACACAACTCAACCAACCCCACACTAGAGTCAGAGTCATTGGTGAGTTGAAGCAGCATAGCGGATCAAAGGTTCGACTACTCAAAAACAACAGCGGAGAGCAGCTGGGAGTCAAGAGGCGCATTGTAGCCGGTGCAGAAGATTGAAGACTCAATAAAGGCGAGGAGTTGCAGTGTCGACAAAGGCTTCAACGAGGACGTCGAAGGAATAAGTGGGGGAGAATGTCACGGACAAACTTTGAAACAGGATGTTTGATGTAATGCTTATGTATGTCCGTGTCTTTTGGGCATGTTCATGCCTTGTACAGCATCTAGAGGGGCGGCCGAAGGCTTAATAGTCCCATTTTAGTTGGGTTGGTGGCCTCTTTAGGCTTGTAAATAAAGGTTGTGTCATGTGGACACGTGCGAGAGATTTTCGGTTTGTAATGGACCATTTTACCCTTTGTTGTGCCACTGTTCAGAGCTTGTAAAGTCTGTATGTAATTTGCATTGTCTATGAAGTGTTTTTTAGAGATGTTTGCTTGTGGATCCTGATTGAGGCGTTCTCTCTAACCCGTTCTCTCTTTTGGTGGTCCTAAGGGACAATGAGAGGCTTCGGGGAGGCTGACCTTTGTGGATGGACACGCAAGGGTGCCGCTCGACTTAGGCAAAACCAGCTAAGTCTGTGACAGAACGCCACTATCCTTCTTCTATAAAATTAATATTTTGAAAGGGATGAGGATAGTGAAATTACATTTTTACCCCTTTTATTCGTGCTCTTTGTACACTTGACAGCATGTGCAATTTTTTTCGTCGGTAAGGTTGACGTCGTGAGGGGAATTGGGATTAAATATTTTACTTTCGTAAGTATAGGAATCCTAATGTAATTTTTTAAGCTGTAGAGATTGTGTTGCTAAACATAGCAGCTAACTATAGGTGGTAATCTATATTAGCCCTCTGTTGATATTAGGTGAATGACTCAGTTTTCTAGCTTTTGTTTCTTCTTTAGAATCAATACATAAAAGTTCCCAATGATGAATGACATCACAAACATGAATCTGCATTAGTTTGATGATCTACTTTTTAGTCAAATTAGACAGCTAGCAATATGGTTATATATTCATTGAATTTAGATGCATAACATGAGCCATAAGTAAATTTCCATGTCACTTGGATTCTGCCATTAAAGAAATAACAAATTCATGTTCTTGTTATGATTTGGCATGTGTGTGTTTTTCAACACACAAAAAAGGAAAGCATGCCATCTTTCAAAATGGTTATTAAATAGTTGTGATGTGAATGCAATTTGCACTGAATATATAGGTTTTATTTGTGCTGTTAATGCAGTTGCTTGCTTGATTTGTTCTGCCTTTATGGTTCTTCTCAATAAATTGTACCATCATTCATAAGTTTTATGATATTCATATGTGCCTAAGAATCTCATCTTTTTAATAGAACAATTCAAGACTTACATGTATATGTTGAATTCTCTTCTTATCTTTTTTCTATTGAGAAGTAGCTAACTATTGAGTAAATTTAGAAGAAGAGTGTGTGAATGAGCTGTCTTATAATGAGATTTAAACTTTGAAAATTGTAGGATCATTTCTTTGTGATTTTTCATTACTAATGTGAGTGTCTGTTGAAATTCTTCTAGAGTTAAGTTCGAGCATATCAGTAATCACTATGCATTTTCTATTAATGCACCGGTAAAAGTTTTAAGTCTTCTAAGGAGTAAAGGGCCTTTTTTGAGAGGCTAAGTATCTGAATTGTTGGACAAACATTTTTTTGGTTGTCTGTGACCTTTTTATTTATCACTTTTTCCCTTTTATTTTCTTCTAAACTATCAACTTCTTTTGAATAAATGAACAGTCATAATAAACTTGTGTATATCTGAGTTGGTACTTATTAATTGTACTTCATGTCCTACAATGTCGTTGTGCCTGAAGGCTGGAAAACTACATCTGGGGATCTGATATATGAAGCTCCTTGACGAGCAAGGCTATGAATCTTGGTTGTTGTGGCTCGAGAATTCTTGGTATTAGAGTCTGTATGTTTTGTCCAGGCTTAGTGACCCTCATCTGAACATCTTTCATCATGTTGAAAGAGTCTCTAGAGAATTTGTCTTACGGTCTTACTCACATTGCATGTGACGATGGAGAATTCTTCAACTATTGTTGTTGTTATGGTAGGTTGTCTTGAACTCTAGATGTTGATCAGGCATCAATTTGGTACCAAATTTATATGATTGTTGTGTGAAATTCAATTAGTGTTTAATAATTCTGGTTCAAAATTTTAAATATCCTTTTAATTTTTACACTAATAAGCTTGAGCCATCATTTTCCATGAAATTATAATATATAACTGCTTTTTTGAAGTTCATTTGATATTCTCTGCATGTTGCCGGCATAGAGATGACCATAAAATAACTTTTGTTCAGCCATTTGACATAAGTTGATTACTGTTTGTTTTTTATTGTGGTCTGTCATTTGTACAGTAGTCTTTCATAGTAATAACATTCTAGTCTAAGTTTTCCGTGATTTAAATAACCTGACTGACTGGATGTATAAATTAAGACTGTTTATGCCCTCAAACATGTTTTATTTTATTAAGCTATAAGCTACAATATATTATTATATTGTTGTACTATATAGTGTTGTGTCATGTTTTTGTTCAGTGACTTGCTTATGAAAGTACAAGGGGTTATTGTGGATATTTCTTGTCAAGTGACTATCTTAGTTGGCCTTCTTTTTCCCTTTTCAGGTTCTTCACAACATTGCTGTTGTTACATATTTTCGACATGATTGTTCTGATCCTAGGAATCTGTTTAGTGTACCTAATATAGTTAAAGCTATGCTAATCAATATTTGCTTATTCGTTTTGGGGCCTGAATAACTGTGTGTAGAAGAACTTTTTAAAGTCATAGTAGCATTAAGTTCAGTTCTTTTGCTGTTTCGCCTTGTGATCTTTGACTTATATCAATTAACAAATTTTTTTTCAGAGATTGTTAGAACAATATGGAAATCTTGCACTTTATATCTGTGGCAAGATATTTTTTTTTTTTTGAGAAATAGCCAACTGGTATTGTTAACTATGCAACAGCTTTAACTTTGTGAACATGCCTATTCCAATTTTAGTGTCATCACACTTAGGTAAACGACCAAAGATTCAGTTTTGCCTCTTTCTTTTATTCATATAAGCCAAAGTAGTTTGCTTTACTTTTGGAGGACATTTTTTGTATCATGATACATTTTTAAACTTCCCAACTTGATGTTGTTTTGCTCAAAAACTTCTACCTTAATAGTTTTGTTGCAAATAATGCATGTGACAACATTAGGGACTTTCAGGTGCTTTAAATAGTTGTATATCTATCGAGGGTTCTGTTAAATGTTTCTTGATAATGATTCTTCTAGTGTGTATATAATTATCATTGTACCTAAAATATAATTTGAATCGTCATGTTAAATTAATTTATTAAAGGGAGGAGAGGAAAGGGGAGAGAAGAAGATGGCGGGAAACAAGGAGGACAATGACAAAAGTGGAAACCTACAAAGAGGTGAGGAGATAAGATGAAATAGAAGATGATGAAAATGATACAAAAAAGGTGAAAGAGGGGAAGTGCAAGTGCCATGATAGTCTATTTATTTGCATTTGCAATCTCAATGGGAGCCTTAGCCAGTCCTTTTATTTACATTATAAAAGGAATTATAGAGGAGAGGAGGTGAGAGATGAAGCAATAGAGGGCAAGGCCTGCTGGCCATGGCAGTGGAAGGAGCTGCCTATGCACGGAGGAGAGGAAGGAGGGAGGGTTTTGCACAAAGAAGAGAGGTTGGCAGGGAGGAAAAGAAAGAATGGAGGAAAAGGTAGCGAACAAAAGAGGATATATATTAGATGGAGGAGAATCAAATGGTGGTAGTGGATTGACAGTGATGGCAGTTTTGTGTGTGTGTGTTGGGGAGAGGGGGGTGGAGTGGTTGGTGGTGCGGTTCACGTGAGGTCAATCACACATTTTCTTGTTCTTGGTGGTGAGAATTTGTTTTAAATTTGGCTTTGCCAACATGTACTTTTTGACTAATTGATTGTTTCTGTTGTAGGAACAAAGTGAATAACTTGCTTGTTCTTCTCGAGGACAGATCGAATCTGGTAATAATAGTGAGAATAATGTGTCAAGATCTAAAGTGAATATTGCTTCGCTTCATCAACTTTCTGCAATAAATAGTGGCAGAATTGTTAATGCAGAAGAGTTTGACACTTCAGTAACACTGTTGAACATTGTACATAGTTCTGCATCTACTTCTTGACCAAAACTTCCTTTTTCCAGGGTCATTGAATGCAAATCAAATACTGTTCATAACTTCATATAGTGACACTATGCTTGCTCCATTTTGGTGAACTACAGGCTGTTGTTCTCTACCATGTCCATGAATATGCACGTGCATTATTTCTCCTAGAAACATTATATCAGAACATTGAGCCCATCGATGAGGTTTTGTCACTTAGTCATCTTATGTGTCCATGTGATGTTCTTTTTTTTTTCAACCAGTGGTTTGTACCATGCAGAGAATTGTTCTTCATGTGTGCCTCCTGCTACTGGATGTTTGCATTAGCCTGCCGAGATGCTTCAAACGCTGCAGTAAGTTTTTATGGATATATAATTTATATTTATTTTCCCGGTTCAATGTTTGTTCTACGCGGATCATGTGATAAAACTGGTGTTATGCACTTTTGGACTAGAACACAAAACTCCTTCTGTGACTTGTTGGTATAATAATATCTGTATTATGTATTGTTACCTTCTCTTACTATAAGCTACTTAAATATTGTTGCTGATAATTAAGCTGATTCTGAAAAACTGAAGGAAAAAGAATTCTTTTGCCTGTAGTAGAACTTGGTGCCTTGGTGTGGTGTTCATGGAGCCTATCCAGCATTTACAGGCTGGAGCTTTTGTTGTTTCATTACCTTTGATTCATCATTAGTTAGGTTTATTTTGTGAATCATGTTGTGTTTGAGGTTATCCTTCAGTATGCCGACTCATGTCTGATTGGAAACTGTGATTGCAAAAACCAAGGTTCGCCGTATCGTACCGTACCGGTGTTTCGACCCGGGCTCGGTACCGGTACGGTACGGTATACCGCTCGGTACACCCAGGTGTACCGAGTACTGTACACTGCTACAGCGCTACTGTACACTGCTGCAGTGCTCGATACGGTACGGGACGGTCCGCGTACCGCTGGCCTGTCGAACCGGTACGTGCCGCCCGTACCGGGCGGTACGGTCCGGTATGACGAACCTTGGCAAAAACTAATGGATGGGTGTCCTGAGGTTTGTGGCATTACTTATCTTTTAGGAAATACCATAGGTTTGGGAGTCCAGTGCATGTGAGATATGAAACCTTGTTGCAATCTTGGGTTTGGATTCATCTTTTCCTCTTTTCTCTTTCTTCTACTCTTTTTTGCTTTTACGTTCTTTCCCTGTTCTCACACATTTTCAGCACAACAGTCAGCCATCTCCTTCAGAAACCTAACTCAACATCTCATGCATCTAGGCAATGGTATATCACCAACTTTGAAAACCCAAATAGTTGTTTTCTGTTACTCTACATTCTGACGACAAGTTTCGGAATATCTACTTAAGTCTCTTGATGTCCAACTATTTTTTAAAATTTTATTACAACACCAGTTTTTTTTTTCTACCCAATATGCATCCAATCAAGTTGATTTACCATTTACTTAAGAAAGTTAGGCGTATCTGAGGTTGCTTAAACTTTCTTTATACCTAGATCATGCATGTGTATCGAATGTGACAGTAGTTTTGACTAGCCAAATACTCCAAATCTTATTGGTTAAAGAAATGCTGACTCACTTAGGCCCATAAGATGATTTACACAACAATGTATTTACAAAGAGTAAAGATGCCAAGAGCTTTCACGAATTGCCACTTCTTCAAGGTGGTCCTATAGTGATCATGGCTCTTGTCACGAATTACCCGAGGAAACGGGGAGCTCAAGTGGATCAACAACAACAACAAAGGCGTAATGTGTCAACACTTCGGGGTTGACTGAATACATCTTTTATCGTCATGGTGCTCCATAGAAAATCATATTTTTAGTGAGTATTTAACTTCCCATTTATAGTTCCTAGTAAAGTATTTTTGTCTCCCTCTATCTGTCCTCGTAACACTCATAGTAATTGTTTCTCCTCTTTAAGCACAATATCAACATGTTTCCTTAGCATATGTTCATACCAACTTAGACCATTCTCTCTCAACCACATTTAATTGTTCACAAATAAAAAAAATATTTTTTTTTCTAGTAACACTACACATCCACCTCAACATTCTCATTTAAGCGATATAGTTTTTTGTGTATGTCATTTTTTAATTGTCCAACTTTTGGAACTAACAAAATGCTTCTTTTAATATAAGAGATACTTGATGATAACATAAGGCTCCCGACGTTCCTCTCAATTTTAATCACCCATTTTTTTTATTATGAATGTTATTTTCATCAATAATAATCAATCCAAGATACCTAAAGCTTTTAAGCAGTATATCTAACATTTGTGCTGTTTTTTTGTGGGATTTGCATGTGATGGACCTAGAAGTGTTTTGGGTTAAGCTCATGAGAATGCTTGAGTTTTGAAATATTTGGTTCTTGATAACGATCTTGAAATCCTGATATTGAGTGAATCCCTAAATTCTTGTAGTACCACGAGGAACTCGTTTCTTTTTTCTGCTGACACCAGTTGAAATATTTGGTACCTGATAATGATCTTGAAATCCTGATCTTGAGTGACTCCCTAAATTCTTGTAGTACCACGAGGAACTCGTTTTTTTTTTCTGCTGAAACCTGTTGAAATATTTGGTACCGGATAATGATCTTGAAATCCTGATGTTGAGTGAATCCCTAAATTCTTGTAGTACCACGAGGAACTCGTTTCTTTATTCTGCTGAAACCTGTTGAAATATTTGGTACCTGATAACAATCTTGAAATCCTGCTGTTGAGTGAATCCCTATATTCTTGTAGTACCACAAGGAATTTCTTTCTTTTTTTCTACTGAAACCTGTGTCCTCAGATAATTGGGATTGTTTATTCTATATTCTGTCCTTGTGTGCTTGGACAATGTGATTGTTGTTGTACTGCATAGAACTGCATAGTTGGTTTGATAGCTTTGTATTAGTAATCCCACAGCACTGCTCTATGTTGGATCAGGAAACTTCTCAAAATCTATTTGGAATTTTGGCTCCCCTGTCATAATAGGTGTTGGGACTTCTATGGCCTTGTTTTTGTTGTTTTAGTGTGTCATAATAGACTTCCACAACATGTGCTTCTTGGTATGCTGCTCCACGGCTTCCTTGACACTATATCCGTCTTAGGTTAAAATGCCGAGAGATATTGCATGGACAGGTACCTATGTGGTATTTTAGTTGGTGCTAACGATTTGATCTTGAAACTAATGGTAGTACTCATTTTCATGTTAAATGAATAAACAGATGTCGTTCTTGCTGACTTTTTAATGTGAAAGGTGACTGTTTCCTTGTTGTTCTAATTTGTGATGGTGGGATTCATATGTGCAGAATTTTATCTAGTGTTGTAGTCTTTATGTGTTCTACTTTGCTATGTTGAACATCTTATTCCTTTGTTTCAGGATGTCATTCAATACCTGGAAAATATTTTTGGTGTTGGTCATGCATTAGGGCAAGGAGAAAGTGGAAGCAACATTCAACCTCAGTCTAACCATGGATTAAAATTTTCTGGTATAAATAACATCCCTGCTTCAAATGCGTTCAGTACAGATTTTAGTGGCAGCGTAAATGCTCAAGAAAGTGCTTTGACAAGAACTTTATCAGATGAGACACTAGAATATGAGACTTTATGTTCAACATTGGATACTGGTACTTATAACTTGGAGAGACCTACTACTAATGCTAACTCAAAATTAGCAGTTGTAGCTTCTGCCGTTGATTTAAAGCTAAATTTGCATCTTTACAAGGTCCGACTATTGCTGCTTACAAGGGACCTGAAGGCTGCAATGCCGGAAATTAAGCTCGCTATGAACATAGCACGCTTTGGGGATTCATCTGTCACTTTTGTTGAAGTCTCAGTTAGAATATGCTCGTGGAAACCGACGAAAGGCTATAAAACTATTGATGACATCCAGTAGCAGGTGTGATCCAGGAATGCTTTGTATATTCAACAACAATATGAGGTGCATATATCACCAGCTTGGGAAACATCATACTTCAGCTGTTGTTTTTCTCTAAAGCATTAAAATGCAGCGAGTCTCTTCGGTGTGAGAAATCCCCTGAAGCTTTCTACTTTTTCTCAAGATAAATCACTATATATACTATACAACTGTGGTTTGCAATACTTGCTATGTGGAAGGCCATTGTTTGCAGCTCGGTGTTTTGATAAAACCTGGCCAATCTTTTACAACAGATCCATTCTATGGCTCCGATTTGCTGAATGCTGCTTGTCAGCTCTGGAGAAAGGTCTTCTAAGGAAAAATGGTTCATCATTTGAGGGTGAGGAGGTTAAAGTTCATATAGTTGGATTGTTGACTGATGAGTAATGGTGACTGTACAGTCAACTTCATATACTGAATAAAAGTGAAATGATACAGTCAACTTCTTCACTCTCTAGGAAGGAAGCAGATGATTCCAACAAGGCAACTTCTGCAAGTGCCAAGAACTTGAACCACAAGAATATATTGGTTGGTGATTCAAAAGCATCTAATGCCACATAGGCCTCCATACCTGCTAGTAATGGTGACTTCAAAGAAACCAAGGCAGGTATGATCTTGAGCACTATGTTGGAGAGCTCTCTTTCTTCTTACGAGGAAATATGTGGAAAAGAAATCAACATAAAGCAGGCTGTGCTAGGGAACCTAGCTTATGTGGAATTGTGTCTAGGAAATCCATTGAAAGCATTATCTGCTGCAAAAGAACTTCAGCAATTGAGACAATGTAGACATGTCAGATTCTTTCCTGCTCCTGTAACAATCGGTAGTAGGTGACTGTACAAATGCTCAGTTGATTACCTTATACTAGAAGTTTGTACTGTATCAGAATTAGGGATTTATGTACCCCCACAGATGGCTGTTTGTAGAATAAACGTTCTTACATAGGCGCATGGTGGTGCTGCACATTTATGTGTTTGAACTGTATAGCCCAGGTTTAGGCAAAAAGAGAAGAGCTCCTTTCCTTATCATTCATGTTGTTCTCTCGTTTAAAAGATCCTCTCAGTTCTTGTGATCAGCCTTCTCTGATATGCTGAGGTTGTCATGGATGGACTCGAACCATATGGGCTTTTTGGTGCAATGGTGTGGCAAACAAATTTCTGTAAGTTCTTGGAAATATTTTTTCCCTTTTAGTTCGGTTTTTATTGGAATTTCTTTCACTTTGATCTTACCGTCAAGTTGTTTCCCAAATAGATCCTCTTTTTGATGATATATATATATATATATATATATATATATATGTATGTATATATATATATATGTATGTATATATATATATGTATGTATATATATATGTATGTATGTATATATATATGTATGTATGTATATATATATGTATGTATGTATATATATATGTATGTATGTATATATATATGTATGTATGTATATATATATGTATATATGTATATATGTATATATATATATTATATTGTAAGAGAATGGGATGAAAATTGACTGACTCATAGATAGTTGAATTGAAGCACAAACCAAGGGTTTGGTTTAAGTTAATACAGAGTTAATGGTGACTAAGTTAATCTGATGAATCGTTTAAACGTCCTTGACACTGTAGTCCTCCTTAATTATCATATTAAGAGCATGTCAATTTGGTTTAGGACAATCTTTGTGTCCACGGACCGGGCGCAGAGTGGTTCGCGACGGCCCGCACCCGGTTCGAGGTGGCCCCGAACCGTGTTGGACGGGACGTTGCACGAATCACAAAGCGTAATGCACGAAGAGATCGGGACTCGTGGTGAACATGGTTACTCTTAGGTTTCCTAAAGGCGAACGTGGTGCGATTAACGCTCTCGAATCGCCGCAGGGGCATCATCCGAATCGATTCGGCTCACGGCGGCGCACTCGACGTTCCTTCATCGCCGCCGCATTTACCGAGCAGCACCACCAGCTTCTCCGCCGCGCTCGCGAGCGCTCGTGCGGGATTCACTGCACTGCCCGCTTCTTAATCCGTCACGCCGACCTTAGCCTTCCTTCCCGTTCCATTCTCACCGAAGCTCCGCGACCAAGGACCAAACTTTCTGGGTATCTGCGTTCGCCCGAACCATTCTCCTACTCTCCGAGAGTTTAACTCGTCTCTTCTTCTATTTTCCTGGATTGATTTTGGTGGTTGGAGAGGTGAAGGAGTTCGGGGGCAATGGGACTGGGTCCCGATGAAGCCCCTTCTTGCTTCGTCAGCTTTTTATCTTGAAGCCGTTATGTCTATATTCCTCGCCTTGGCTTAATAATGATGCACCTTCTTTAGGTTCATGTATAGTAGAGATGTTTGTTCCTCTTCTCTAGGTTTATGCTTTGTGTAGATGTTTGCTCATTGGGTTATCTTTGAATACTTTTAGCATTTTCAACCAGTGGTTGTGACCAAATCTTTCTTCTAATCTGCAAATGAAGATGCCCATTCACTTACCTAGATGGAGAAAATCTTCTTTCTGATACGAAAAGTTTACTTGTTTGTAAAAGTTCCGTTATTTATAATTGTTATGAAGATTCATGGACGACTAATTGGAGTGGTTTTGGCCACTTTCTTCTGAAGCGGCGAATTTTTTGTTTGTGCTTCAGTTCTGGATTTACTTCAGAAAAAAAAAAACTGAAGGGAAGTTTGTTGTAATGGTGAACACTGGCTTTTCCGATTTATGCTAAGCTGCTATACATGTAGGAATTTAATCATGTGGATGCATCTTCCTCTTCTTTTTTTGATGAAGTTTGACAAGCATTGGTGTTCAGTAAATTCACCTTGTTTTTGGTTAATTCATTCTAAATAATGAGGAAGTCTGTCTGTACTGGGACAACGAAGAGTAGCGTGGCTTGAAAAGTGTCTTTCTTTCCTTGCTTGCTTCCTTGAGAGAGATTCCACTAAGGAGTGTAACCATGCTTTATCGAAGAATCCTGCAGTCACTTTCTGCCACTTCGTGTAAGTAAAGCAAATCCGTCTGTACCTTGCTGCAGCATGAGAAGCTTTGGTGAAATGAATCAATCGACTCTCCCTGTATTCGTGGACTCATTGAACAAAAACTTAGCCAGTTCAGTAAACACTTAAGAAATTAGAATAAATTCACCTTGTGGTTGTATACATGGGGCATGGACCAATAGTCCCATGTAGGTTGTGACTTGAGTAAGTTTGTGGCTCCCCTTTTTCTTTGATGTGCCTTTTGCACAGGCAAGGCTATGTAGACCATGAGCCAAAGCTGATATTACCTCCAGGGAAAATAGACCATTGGTACACCCCTAATATAAGATACTTATTATTTAAAGGACGAAATGCATAAACTATAAAATTTTACATAGTCATCCTTGAGTTTGCTCAAATTGTATGAATTTTTTTTGTCTTGAGTGAAGATCTTGTGGAATCAGATATTGTTGTCAAGAGATCAACTAATCTATAACTGTTTTTTCTTTCTGAGAGTTAGAAGGGATGAGCAAATAATAGAATAGATGTAACAGTGAAGCTTGGTCATCGTACAAGTGAGCATGGCAATCCTACAAGTACACCAACAATTATGGAAACTACTTTTCAACTAAAAACTAACCAGGAAAGCAACTTCAAGCAAGTTGAAGTATATGACCTTCCGGATCATATGGGAATAATAAGAAGCTTTTGGATCAGATCAAGAACTGCTTATGGGCATAATAAGAAGCTTATGTGAGTATTTGACATTGTTCTACATAGATCCGGGCTAGTCCCATGTGGATCTGGCTTGACTATTTGGATCTGGCTAGATCCATATGGATATGACCTTCCAGATTTAGGTTAGATCATCCAGTTTACACTTTCATAGATCAAGGTCTGATTTGTGCTAGGCCAGGTTAGATCTACATAGACCTAGATTGAATCTTCATGAAAACAACCTATCTCTGCTTGGTTCTAGGTTGGACGCTCACAAATTTAAGCTAGATCCATGTGGTTCCTATATGCTGTGATCCAGAGAGGTGGCTGACGGAGAGATGAACAACTTTTTCATATATGCCGCCTAGGATGAGGATTATGACTGGAGAAATTAATAAAATTTATGAGGGGAAGATGGAAGGTAGTTGATGATTTTGAGCTTATGAGAGCCTCATAGATTGATTTGGTGGGAGTTTGTCATGGTTACTATCTTCCTATCAACTTGGATTTCATAGGTCAGAGTATGAAATTGACTTGTAGTCTCAATTTGTTGAGTCAAAGAAGCCTTAATGTTTGCAAGAGAACAATATTCCTCGACAATCGGTTTTTAAACTCTATCATCAAACCTTTATGGAGTTGTAAATATACAGATCTTGTACTTGATTGATAACTGAACTCCTTTGGTTTTTGCATATCTTATTAGCGTGTACTATGATGTGTACTGGCACTATATGTGCGAGGAGCAATGCCATTCTTATGTTTTAAACACATCATATTGTCCTTCAGCCACAGGCAGATCCTGAGCAAGTATGGTACTCTTTTGGTATTAGGATAACAGGATATTCATGAGGTGGACATCATAACTGGTATTTGCTTATGTTGATGATTGACTTGGTGTCATGTTTGCATACTTGCTTAATGATTGAAGATATCATCTGGTGATTTGTTTCTTGCTAATCTTTGCCCAATCCACCATTAGCTACTTCAGACTTTTTTGCAACTTCACCGTGAGTTCCATCAATCTGGCGAACCTTCGAGTGTCCCTCTACCCTCCACCAGAACAATGTCAACTGCAATGACGATATCTGTTTCATGGTTGCACTTTCCTCCCTTATTGACCACTTAGTTTGTGGCCATTGTCATTGGGAAAGTGATTTTTATAAACTTGGTTTTAATTTTTAATTAGATGTAATAAGGCTATGATTGTGATTGTACTTTAGATTGCGTCAACATTCATGTGGAGTATATTTTTATAAATTTGGTTTAGTTTTCCAAACATTATATTATTTGTTATTTTTTCTCTTCTCAGTAAGAGGATGACAACCTTCTTGGAGCCCTCAAGCTTCTTTCAGGTACGACCCTCCTCTGTTCGTGCCTTCTCCATGCCCTTCCGGTCATATGTCGTATGTTGCTCCAATGGCAACCCCTCCACGGTCGTGCTCCTTGGTAGTTCTCGTGATCTAGAATCACATGAGCGTAAAGTTGTCCGCCTTGGTCTTCCAAGCAAGGGCCGTATGGCTGATGAAACGTTGAGCCTTCTTAAGGTGCCAACCTTCCCTCTTCTTGGATTAACTCCTAGTCTATTTGATTCTTCTATTTTCCAATCATGCCTGACAGAGTTTTCTTTGTTGTTCTTAGAATTGCCAGTTGTCTGTAAGGCAACTTAATCCACGACAATATGTAGCTGATATCCCACAGGTGATTTTCTTTCATTGCTGATATCCTTTGTATTGTGACTTTGTTTACTCAATATAAGCACTGTGTTCATGAAGATGTGAAGATGGTAGCAATCTACAAATGTCCTGGTTGTATTTTGTGTTGGCTTAGTACAATCACTATACTTTGTTTCAACAAGATCAATCCAAGTTTGTTTTGATTTATAAATAACATATATTTTTGTATATAAATTATACATCACTGTACCGCCATTACTTGTAATGCTACTCTATAATTGGTATAAGTGCAACATATACATGCCTGATTACATTACATGTTACACTACTCTATAATTGATCCACTTGTTTTGTCATTTGATGGTATTCATCTTGTAGCCTTGTCAATCTTGTTCCTGGAGGAGTTGAATTATAGGTTTACCTTTAAGACGCAAAACTTGGAAGTCTGTTTTACTTATGAATTGGCTACTCTGTTTCCAATGTTGATTATATTTATGGGCCTGGATTCCAAGTTTAAGTTGGAGATTAATTTAAGTACAGTAGCTAATGAGATACTATGTACTATCCAGGCAATCACCTGCGGAAAAACATCTATGTTGCTATTTTCATTTTACCAGTTCTTTGATGTGGCTTTTAGGTTGAGGTATAAATAAAATAGATGAAACCATTTATCTACCACATTTTTAGAGTTGCTAGTGACACTTTATTTTTTTTTACCATCTTCATCAGTTCTCTTTCTTTTTTTAAAAGGAAAATTCTTCAAGCTGACATAAATCTTACCATGCCTAGGTTAGCTTTTGTTACATGGCTTGTGACAACTGTAAATGTTTCTTTTTTCTTTCTAACTTTTTCTTTCACCAGTTGTCACCCGAATTTAGCATCTTTTAAGGTAATGCTCATGTGTTATAGATTGTGACATCCACAAATGTTATTTTCAGCTCTCAAACTTGGAGGTGTGGTTTCAGCGACCCAAAGATATAGTTTGCAAAATACAGTCAGGTGATTTGGACCTTGGTATTGTTGGTTTTGACACAGTTTGTGAGTGTGGACAGGTAATTATGTTGTATCACTAATATCTAGACTATTGCTACTTAAATAATAGTGTATTCTGTAAACGCTAATGCTAGAAAGCCATGTTTATTGTTGATTTTTATCAAACATTGCAAAATGGAAACTGGAAACCAGAGAAATAACATTTAGCTGCAATTTACGAAGCACCTTATTTGGTGTTATTTGTAAGTTAGGCATGCCTTTTGTAATATGTAGCTGTTTTCTAGGCTTGATATATAATGTCTATGGCTTCATAATATATCAGCTGGAATTGGCAAAATATTGTAAGTCAAATTCAAGGGCCTGTTACTGTTCTAGATTTATTATCCTAATCTTTATGTGATGCTGTGTGGTTAAAGAAATCAATACAAGTGCTTCAGTTTCCTTAGAGTATGTCACAACTAACATGACCATTCTTGACCCTAGTTAGCCTATTTTGAAGCTAATTTCAAGCACATGACATACATGGACAGAGCAAATCTTCCATTTCTTTGAGTTTCTTTGCTTGGGCAAGAATGTATATTGACCATTTGGCCAGAGCCTCATGCAACCTGCTACCTATTTTTTAAGTTATTTGCACACAACTTTTAGTAATTATTTGTCTAGTTGTTGGTGATTAGTCTTTACTAGATTGTCTAACTTTCCATAACAATGAAAGGATCACTTGAGATTGGATATCTGGTCAACTAATGCACTTTGCCAATACTTATTGAGAGTTGATATTTGTCTAAATCATACCTTTATGACACATTTTTGCTGTTTGATCTGTGATTATTTCTGCTTCTACCCCTCTAGGGTTAGAGTTCTCCTCAGAAGTTATCTTTCATTTTTTCTTCTTTTAGTCTGATATTGAGGTCAAGAAGGGCTCTGAGATGGAAACTGTCAACTTCTGGAATAATCTGCTGTTGACAATCTGAAATTAGTCTAGGTCCACTAAGGTTGTTGCGACATTTAAAAAAAAAGCAGAGAGGTTCTAGTAATGACATCCAAAGGGAGTTATATTAGAACTTATTCAATATTCATCAGTTGATGTACTAATGACCTAGAGTATCTTTTCCTTTTTTGTTAGTTCCTCGTACTTGGGTAAAGTTTGCACCCAAATTGTGTTTGATTCTTGTTATAGATCTTCTCCGTTTCTTATCACAAGTTTGGGATTTGCACACTTGATACATTTTTCATGTATAATGATACAACAATTGTGAACACATAGGGTTAGATTGATGTAACACTTCCCAGACCCCACATTGACAATAGCCTTGTGAATTAAGTTCACACTTTTTCTTTAGACATGTAATCTAGGGTTTTCAAGATAGATGGCATACTAGTGAGCATCATGGCAAGGGACATGAACCCAAACTGGTACATACATGAATAAAATATTTATATGATTATCAAATAAGCTATTTAATCAATTCTAGCAGATATATTCAACAATGAATGTCAATGGGCAACGAAATAGAACAGTGAAATATTATTAGGAGTTTAGGACCAACCCTCTTAACATCTGAGTCCTCCAACTCGAGGAGAAAAGACAACCCAAGGATCTAAACTAAGAAAAAGTGGTCACTTTATTGCTAAAAAATTAGTAAAACAACAAGGATATATGTAGAATACTTACAATCCTATATAGACTAATGCCAATTTGTACCTATATATTGAAGTCAGTCATTTGGAGTGATAAGGTAGTGAAGCTGGATTCACATCCAGAAAATGTTGCAACTTTGTAATCTTATGTTAGAGTTGTAGGATCTCATAAGTTATCTAGAAAATCCAAAGATTGTTGGGAATAAGTCTAACTTCACCTTTCCTAGGAACACTAGAGAGCACACTGGTAAGAGTCTCATGCACTGTGTCATCTCTTTTTTTCTTTTTCGGGGGTAACAGTTTAGCTGTGTAGATGGCTTGAAACAGGGGTTGGTATCAATCTTGGCTACATGCTGATATAACATTTTTCCAGTGAGGATGGCTCCTTGCTGAACCATGGACAGAAGACATCAAATAAGTGTAAAAGGTAGTGTCACAAATGATTGTGCTTTTTTTTCTTTTGCCTTATATATAGCTCAAATAAATCATAAACAAATTGAAGTTAGGGAAAAGTGAATTAGTTCAGGAGATTGATCCGCTGTGGTTTTGTAATGGAACATATTGTGACAGATGATTTTGATCATCTCTTTGATAAAGGTTCTAACAAAGCTTGTTTGTTTCTTGATTGAAAACCTACTTATCAATTTCTATTTGAATCTAAAATTGCTGATTTAGAAATTCATCTGACACTATCATTGTTCAGTATGCTCTATGTTGAATTGGTTTTCTGGTTTACTTTTATCAAGACTTGTATACATGGGTATTTTTCTAAAAAGATTTGGAATGTTTATATTGTAATTTTGCAGGGAAATGATGATTTAATTGTAGTTCACGAGGCACTTGGTTTTGGAGCCTGTCGTTTATCAATTGCGGTTTGTATGCACTGGTTTGGTTGTTATTATTCAAAGGAAGATCTTTTGGTTTCTAATCTGGATTTAAATTGAAAAAAGAATTGTTACTTCTACTCAGATTCCCAAGTATGGAATATTTGAAAATGTAAATTCCCTGGGTGAGTTAGCAAAAATGCCTCAATGGACAAAGGACCGACCTCTGCGGATAGAAACTGGATTCTCATACGTATGCTGTCTTCCAAGGTTTTTCTCTTTTGCTTCATTGGTATCCGGTGCTTAATTGTTGAGCTGTTAAACTCTCTCTGCACAGCTGGGGAACAAATTCTTTAAGGAGAAGGGTTTTGAGCATGTCAGATTTCAACGCTCCGAGGGGGCACTTGAGGCTTACCCTGCTGTAAGAATCCTTTTCGAACCTGTTTTCCCAGTGTGAACAAATTTTTATCTTTTTGTTGATAGGTAATATTGGCTCACAAAATATATATATATATATATATATATATTCAAATATGTAATTGTGCTCACACAATGTGTGTATATGTTCAGACAAGTGTGTTGTCGGGTTCTATGGAAATTAGCCTTGCCCGTGACGGTAAGGTTGCTTGTTTGCAACCTGAGTAGGCTGCATGCATTTATCCTAATTCAATCCTGCAATAGGAACCTTGAGGCCAAGACGCGAACTTAGCTTGAGTTGCCTAAGTCGCGAAGAGTCCTTGCGCCAACTTCTCGGATTTAGTTAGGATTGCCTAAGTCATGACGCGCCCTTGCAATATGCTTCCGCAAAGGTTAGCTAATTTGTAACCTCACTTAGGTCCAGAAGAATCTGTAAAAGAGAAAGTTGATTAGTTTGAAAACGAGCAACGGATAAGTCCCAATATTTCGTGGAAATGGAAGCTTTACAAGCAATTCAGCGAGCACCTTGCGTGTATAAAAGAAAAGAGGGGAATGAGGAAAACAAGGCCTTTAGATGGTAGAACGAACAATTGCAAGTCCACAAACAACTACTCACTGGGTGCCGAGCGCAAAGGCAAGTTCCCGTCAAGAAATCGTACGAACTTGTGAAGATTTTTCAACGCTCGACAATATACCGAAGCTCCATCCATCCCTGTGCCACCCGGGGGGTTCCGGGGTGTTGAGATGGTTGACGTTTCGCGTGCAGCTGCGACTTGCAGAAAACAAGTTGTGGCATGCGAAAACGGAGTTGTTTTAGCCAGTTCAGCCCGACACGGCGAGCGGTCGCACTGTAGCGCTGCAACCTGTTCGAACATACATTTTTACAAGCAAAAACATACAAAACTAAGGCAAAACATGCTATCATGTCTCGGTACAAGCATGCAAAAGCGACGAACGGTTCGTTGAACGAAGTTGTTGCAGGTGCGCGATGATCGTTCGTGACAACTCATGTACCAGTTTCCTATTAGCTCACTAATAACCTCATTTGGCATTGTACATTGTACTACTCATAGCCAGGGTCCAATTTTATAAATCGTTCTATGAATTATGGGTATTGTTAGGGGTAATCAATAAAAATCAAGTTCAATTTTTATATATGTATATGCACCTTTATGTGTGCGCTTATATAGTCAAAGCTTTTTAAATTTATGTTAAAATTCTTGTTCATTTCTTTGAGCCTTGCTAGGCTTTTGTGATTGCACAAACTAGATTAGAACTTTTGTAATCCACTATACTGAGGTTCTAAATACCAGTCAAATTTTGGTTTTTGTAATCTTTTGGACTGGTACAATATTAGTATACCAGATGGTATACCAAATGCCATCCTGTACCACTTGGTATCGTTGAATAAAATGATAAATAACAAAGTGAACAGTATCATACCAGTATCAGCCATATGATCTGATACTGATGCTTGGTTAGGCTGGTAATATTGGTTGGTACATAGAAGACTTCTGTAAAAATTTTAGTTGCCAATTGTCGTATCAGTTAATTTCATGCCTCAGTTATGATGTTAGCCAAATGAATTTTCCTCGTCTTATGCCATATTTAAAATTACTTCCAATAAGTTATTAATAATTGCCAGTGACAGACAGTTCCGTTTTTGCATATATAGTTATACATGGAATTATGGGACTGCTTTCATGGTTATACATGTTCTGTTTCAGACGCAAGTTGGTTTTGCAAGCTTAGTGGTGTATAAGTATTGTTGTGCTACCTGCTGTACAACTTTAAGTAGGTAGCTTCCTTATCTGTTTTGGGAAATGAAAATAAGATTATACGCTATAGAATAAAGAAAATTGATAGGTTTAGCCAATGAGGATTTCTTTCCTTCAGGTGGTATTCTCCAAATAACAAAATATGTTCCAGAGTATTGTGTGACTGCCTTCTCTGTGAATATTTATATCCTATTCTGATATCTAGATTTGGCACTTTGGGAATCTACTTTCTTTTCTTCATTAGATAATTTGATCGGTTGTTATTGATTGACTCAAGGATTTCAATTTCAGTCTGATGCCAGTTTTGATAATCTACTGGAGCTGTATAGTATCAGTATACTGATCCATATTGCCTTGTATCAGTTGAATAAATATTATCACGATTGGTACCAGACCATTTGGTATGACACCAATCTTTGCTCAAACTGGTAAATGTCACCAACCGGTATTTGAAACAATAGATTGACTCGTATAAGTGATATAATCAAATTGATCAAAAAGCCTGAAACGTGGAAATGACTCCAACCTGGTTTTTGAAACTGATTTCTGAAAGTACTTTCTAAAAATTAAAAGTTACTATATTTTTTGGTACAGTCATAATTTGCATTGTGTATCTTCTTTGTCCTATTTTAACTCTCCCGCATTTGGTTTTGCATGAGATTGCTGTAAATGTGGCACCCTTCTGTTAGTCACATTATTTATTTGCTTGGTTATCCATTTAAGTAAACAATCTGACTGGTTTGCTCTTCAAATGCTTATCATAAAAGTTTCTTGGATACTATATTCTGTTACATTTTACTTCAAAAATCGTGTTGTCTGTGTAGCACTTAGTTGTGAATGTGTTGGCTAACTATTTTATGTTGGTTTTCCAACTATTTATTATCTTCTGGGTATTAGATTTTTCAGTGGGAGAATACCATTATTCCTTTCAATGTTGTGTAACTATTTTTGTTGCTTATTTATTTTAAACTTCTTTCCCTTTCCATTCTCTTTGACAAGTAGTTGAAATTGGAATTGCCATCAATACATGGACTGAATTTATACTTGCAACATCTTTGAGTTCTGTCTTGAGTGCCATTTGCTTGCTGCTCAGGCTAATATAAACATCAAATATTTGGATTCCTCAAATTTTCCATGAGAACTTATCTTTGCTTTGGGTAAGTTCATAGTCATACTTGTAATGGTAAAC
This sequence comes from Musa acuminata AAA Group, assembly GCF_036884655.1. NCBI lineage: Eukaryota > Viridiplantae > Streptophyta > Magnoliopsida > Zingiberales > Musaceae > Musa > Musa acuminata. Next base: position 5,438,941 of record NC_088348.1, on the reverse strand, counting down.
TGTGAGAATTTTCTGGTGTTTTATATTGTTTCAGATGGGCACAACTGATGCTATTCTGGATCTTGTGAGCAGTGGAACAACATTACGAGAAAACAACTTGAAAGAAATCGAAGGTGGTGTTGTTTTAGAAAGCCAAGTACGTGTTAACCTTTTAATATCACTCAGTGCTATTACCTATGGAATGAAAAAAGATTAGTTTATTTTCTTTTAATCCGCTTCTGTTACGTTGGCTGTTCTGCAGGCTGTGCTTGTTGCAAGCAGGAGATCCTTAAACATGCGCAAGGGTGCATTGGAAATTACTCATGAGATACTTGAAAGGCTCGAGGCACATTTAAGGGCAATTGGGGTCGTAACGGTACGGCGAACAGGTTTTTGGTTGTCGTGATCATCTTCTTGTTTTCTTTTGTTTATTTGTGTTTCCATGATATAATGCAAGGTCGTCGCAAATATGAGGGGCAATAGTGCAGAAGAAGTGGCTGAGAGAGTTCTAAGTCAACCATCATTATCTGGCTTGCAGGTAAATGGTACACTAAACCAAGTCCAGTTATTAATATAATTCCTGATGCCCATATCCTAGGGACCTCTACTGCTGCCTTACCACTGCCTTGTCACACATCTGTGCATCATTACTGCTGCTGAAAGAGAGAGGGATTCCTGTGTTTTCTTGGGTTTGAAATCCTCTAGATCATCTCCAAATAGAAGGAAAACTACATTTCTCACAAATGCCTCATCCAGTAATGAGGAGAAAAAAGAGATGAAAAGAGTGCAACATAGTTTGCTGTAACAGTTTCAGATTGGTTACAGATGATATGACATAATACAATATTCTCTAGCCAATTTAATTTTTTTATGCTTAGGGGAATGAATAGGGCAAAATTGAGTCAGCCAATTTAGTATTTTCCCTACTAATTGTTTTCTATAACTTAACCTAACCTACTAAGTTGATTTCAGTAGGCTCTCCAAATTATGACTATAGGTCTCCATTGTATCCTTGTTGAGCTTTGGCTGTAAACAATGTTTTAAACAAAACCAGTATGGTGTTGTGAGTTGAGCAGTCTAGCAACCTTATCTCGTGCTATATCTCTTGGGATCACCAGAAACAAAGCAGGATACTTGATTTGATACTGATACTAGTTGGTTGGATAGGTATGGTATTGGTTTTTAGTATACCATGTGCCAGTATAGATTATGTGTGGGCATTGATGGGACCAGCTGGTATCATATTTGGACCTGTCCTTTCCCTTTTTGATGCATGTTTGATCCCAACTTTTTAATATATTTTCATGACCTTTATGAACTGTGTCATGTAAAAATAGAAGTAAAACATCATACTGGACTGGTCTTTTGAAGGTTTTCACCTTCAATGCATATTTGACCCCCGTTGTTCTAAATTTTTTTATCTATCATTTATTGTATCATGAAAACAAGGAAACTAAAACTTCCAAAAACATAAAATTAATCATATACATTTTTTGTAGGCTCCTAATACCAAAATGAATGATATTCCTTCCCTAGTTAAATGATATTAGTAGACTTTGTGGTACATGTTGGCATTATCATAGTAACTTGATCGCTGGATAATGGCCCTATATATTACAGACTTGATATGCTTCTCCATCTGATAAAGATGGGAGAGGGGCAATGGTTCCATCTGCAATTGAGCACCAACACTGCTATCACTTTGCTTCTCTAGTGGGCAATAGGAGGCCTCTGCACTCTTAGCTAGGCTCCCTCTCATTTCCTCAAAGTCGGTATCTGTCTTCTCCTTACCTTTTCCCTTCCTCATAAATTTTCATAGACTTGAAGCTATGATCTTTCATCCTAGTTACACCAGTAAATCTCTGCTCCATGTGCCACCTACCTCTCTTAGGTTGTGGCAATGCGGGCACTAGCCATCATGATTGATTCTATTGACATCACTATCGTCGGCCTTACAAAAAGTGATATTTCTTAATATGCTTGCAATTTGTGGTTTTCTTTTCTTTTTGGCAATTTATTGGAAGTATTGTCATTGATGGATTTCGTTGCTCTTAATTTGCTTCTGTTGATTTTAAACTTATATTTATTCATTGAAACAGGGGCCTACTGTAAGTCCGGTGTTTCGCAGTCGTGATGGCAAGGTCGTATTAGACTTTTTTGCGATTGTCATATGTGTTCCCCAAAAGGAACTTTACAAGTCTGTTCAGCAACTGAGATCAGTGAGATGCCTTCCAAAACATGGATTCTATTTATACATCTATTTGTGCTATCTTGTCTACTTGGATTGTCAGAACCCATTCGAGAAACTCTTTCATTTAATCTATTTTACAACCATAAAGAGATATCTAGCTTTTTGTTGATTACTTCACGCTTCCAAGATTATTCATCTCAACTTCTTCGTCTACTGCAGATCGGTGGCAGCGGGGTCTTGGTTTCTGACCTGACTTATATTTTCGAGGAAGAGACCCCAAGATGGCGCAGGCTTCTTTCTGAGCTTGGATTATAATCCTCGTCATCAAGCACTTTGCGGTGTTATCTATTTCGTAGCAACAAACTAGGATTTGAGCATCAAATGGAGTCCATTTATTTAGTTCATGTATAATACTCGGACACCAAAGTTAAACCTTTCTGATTATGTTGATGAACTTTTCATGGACAACTGGAGAACACGGGTGGTGCATAAGCATTGTGGAATGTGTCAGACAACACGGGTCGTGCATAAGCATTGTGGAATGTGTCGACATATCGAGACATGCAGCTTTTCTTAGAGCTCATGATGGAAATTTCACTGTAATAAATTAGTAGCATTCGATTTTTTTTTTATCGTTTGACCTTTCTTGTTGGCTTGTTTGATGGATGCTGGTTAATGTTGGTAGATTGAATGGCCACTGTGCTTGACATTTCTCATTTTAATAAAACATACAAAATAATTGCGCATAAATTATAAGTAATTCGTCAATCAAATGGTAGGTTTTTGGCTCAAAAACAACAGTAGAACCGATGGAATAACATAAGCATTTTTCAAGGACTATGATATCCTCGTCCCTTACAAAGCAAATCCTTTATTCTAGGACTCATAAATTCTAGAACAAAATTGTTTATTCGATCGCCACATTTCTCCCCTCTCCATTATGCTGCTGAAGAAATTTGGAATACCACTCGCCCGAACTCCTATAATATCTCGTCCTGTTTTTCGTAGTAAAATCGACTCCAATCAGTCCATAACGAGATGTATAACCCATTGTTAGCTCATAGCAATCGATGAACGACCACGCAAAGTATCCCTTTACGTTCGATCCATTCCTGAAACATTATATTTCCATAAGCCAATCATTAAAAGAGTTAATATGTAATATTACAGAGAATTATTAAGACTCACATACAAAGAAAGAGTCTTTGTATGTCCATATCATGTGTGATATGGCTTGTGATTGAATGGCTAAGGTGTAGTAGTTATACTTGCACAAGATTCAAGTACCTTATGGATGGAAGCATGCTTTCTATGTACTGTTGAATGAAGTTTGTTCTACGGTCGTCGTCCTGTTCATGTTGTCCGTTTGCAGGGTCGACGTTGAACTCCGGATACCCTAAGGAAAACCACAGCACAGTTCATGTAATCTGCAGCAAGATCTGAAACAAGTGGTGTAAGCTTCGACAAAGGTACCATTCTCGTGGATCAGGACCGGTGGATTTCCGTATGTTACTTTCATGTACTCGAGTAGCTTTTGCAGAGCCCATGGAGTTGCAGTGAACGTAGGTGCGTCGTCCGACACAAAATCCTGACGCGAGTTTTGGTTCCCGTCGGAAGAAGTTCTTACCGTTTGCTTAAGAATCGGCAGAGTTTGGGGGGGCACCTTCGTGAGTATGATGTTTGGCACTGCATCGGTAGCTGATGAAATGAGTTGAGTTGCAAGAACATCTACAGTGATGCTTTAGTTGAATCGGATGTAACCAAATCATTCTCTTACTTGCAATTTTCACCGACATGTCGGTGTAGTATTCTCTGCCGCTCTCGTCGGGATCATAGGTAGCTGCTTCCAGAAAGACTGCAGCATAGTGATTCAGTCCGATGAAGTCGAACGATCCTCTCAGCATCTTTGATTCTTCTGGTTCGAAGGACGGTAGACGAGACCCGACGAACTCTCTCATGACAGAAGGGTAGGTTCCGTATACAAGAGGATCCACGAACCAGCCGATTTGGAAATCCAGGGCTCTCTTCGCGGCTGCTATGTCCTCTGCCAAGTCCGTGAAGGGCTCGTACCAGAGGGCAAGCAGTGTGATCCCGATGTAACCTCCTTGTTTCACCTGTTCCACGAGATCCATGTGAAGCTGACGGGAGTGGAGCGAGAGGAGGAAGAAAGATCGAACCTGGTACTTCTCTTTGTACAGAGCGGCTGCTGATGCATGCGAGAGCAGAAGGTTATGTGCGGCGATGTATGGCTCACTGGAGGAGTTGCCCTTGGTGCAGTTGAGGCCGAAGGGATAAGAGCAGCGGCCAGGCGCGAAGATGCCGAAATCGTGGCCGAGGACGGGATCTATGTTGGGTTCATTGACGGTGATCCAGTGCTTGACTCGATCCCCAAACTCGCTGAAGCACACGTTGGCGTAAGCGGTGAAGTCCTCTCTGCATCGAGACGGAAGCCATCAAACCCACCGTATGCTGCCCTGAAGAACAATCCGAGAGAGAGAGAGAGAGAGAGAGAAGGTTACACGATCTTTGGGCTCAGCTGCCCGGCGTACTCGTCTTCCAGTGCTTGCGGAAGGTCGAAGTGGTAAAGAGTGACATGAGGCTCGATTCCTGCACCAATTCTTCGGCATTCATTTCCCCCCACCCCAACGCTAAGAAGAAGCTTCACTACAAATCAAGCATACCATATCTTTTGAGCTCATCGATCAGGTTGTTGTAGTACCGCAAGCCTTGTGGATTCACAGGCCCTCGACCATCTGCAACAAGCATATATTAGACGGAAATCACCGCTACAAATGTCTGGCATACATCATCTGTGGCAGTGTTGTTTTGTTTACTGGGGATAACTCTGGACCAGGAGATGGAGAATCTGTAAGCATCGAAGCCCATCTCATGCATCAGCTTCACATCTTCCTGCCAGCAAATGAGACCAAAACAACTTCATCCTCTTCTTTCCTCTCGTCTACCGAGAGCAGAGTGTCGTGCAACAGTGATGACAAGCCTCACCTTGTACTTGTGATACTGATCAGCCGCTACGTCTCCGGTGCTCTGGTCGAAAGTTCTCCCTGTCATCGACAACCCACATTAATTACTTCTTCCAACAGTAGATTACGTTATGTGCTTGTTGTATGTAGCGGCAATGGTGGAGGGAGCAACTACTAAACCTGCATGCGTAAACGTGTCCCAAATGCTGGGTGTTCTTCCCCCCTCTGCAGCTGCACCTTCTACCTGCATCAAAGATACAACACTTAATTTACGATCGATTGCAGAATCATCAAAGCTTCCTCTCTCGATTCATGTGATTGGATCTATTACCAATGGTTCATACCTAAGATTTTCGGAATTAATCTATAAACTTTTATGATCTGCTTCGAACAGTATGACTGTTGGATAAGTTCTTTTATGATCTGCTTCTTGCGAGTGAATTATATGCTCTGTCTGTAACTTCGAACAGAATTTTCATTCATATTCTTACTAATCTTTTTCCAGCAGTAAGAGAAATCGTATGTAAAATGCATGCTTATTTCTTTTGCTCAAAGGGGAGAGAAAGAAATATAAAGAAAAGAGTTACCACCTGATAAGCGGAGGTGCCTGCGCCAAAAATGAAGCCGGCGGGGAAATCGTCTCTGCTGAGTGCCTTCACACGAACAGCCACCGCCAAAGCAGAGAGCAACAGCAGCCGCCGCTGCAACAGAGCCCGCCAGCTCCCCATCTCCGCCACGCCACCTTCCGGCGCTGTATTATGTGGCCGAAGGCAGGCCATCGTCGGCTCACTTATAGACGCACAAAGGCCCGAGCGAGCTGTGGATGATGGATGACGACGCACGGTGGTGGTGTCAATACTTGTGTGGTGGTCGAAGGGGCGACATTCGTGTGGTTGTTGAAGATAGAAACGAGGAATGGATACAAAGTTCCTTGTCAGCGAGCGAGAGGCATCGTGAACCCGACAGCAGAGAGGCTAACGAGGGCCGTCGATGCGAGCTCCGCAGGCGTATTCGTCGAGACGGCAGGTGGGGGTCTCTCTTCCGTTACGTGATGCTCATCTCGGTGCGCGTTCACGTTATGGAGATCGGCATCTGCCACGCGTCATCCCGTCTAATTACATATTATCTTATATAATTATATAATTAATTATTTTTAATATTTAATATTTATATTTTTTTTTAAAAAAAGTATATTAATATTTTTATATTTATAAAAATTAAATATTAAGATTAAAAAGATAGTTTTATAAAATTAAAAATAAATAAAAGATATTAAACAACAGAATTAAATATTTAACTTTGATAAATATATGAATTTCAATATAATTTTTAAAAATATAAAGATTAAAATACTAAATATGATTAATTACAGGAGATAATATATAATTAATTCTACGACACCGTCGTAACAATTTAATCAATATTTTCTCAAACCATGGATTATAAATTAACTTAAATATTTATTTAATCAATATCTGTACGATACTTAAGTTAGAATATAAATATAATAATTATTTATATTGAGTATATATTCATAAAAAATATATTATTGCTCGTATTTAGTGAATAATTATTTTAATCGTTGGGTGCCATCAAATGATCGTGAGAGTTTGATTAGGTATTGCAAAAGACAAGACAAAAACAAATTGAAAATGGAATGGTGTGGCCACAAAAGTCAGACGGATTGAATGGCCTCATCGCTACAATTTCAACAGTTTTAAGGTTCTTAAATGGGACTGTACACTTAAATATCCCTAACGTAGACGAGTGGCAATGACTTGGTGACAACCTTCCGGAATAGCCAATGCAATCCGGCAGCGGCCACAACACGTTGCTCGACGAAGTGGAGTCGCCATGGCACGCTGCAGTCGTGTCTTTAGACCGAAGAGAGTTAAAGAGATGGGGCGAGAGAGACGTAAATAAAAAGTGGTTTGTCTGTGAACGTAGAAGAGATGGGTGAGAGAGAGACGTAAAGAAAAAGTGGTCTGTCTGTGAACCAGCAAGTCGTATAGGTGGATAGAGACGGCTGAGAAAAGTTGCTTTTGCTTTTCCGGTGAACTCATCGAACACGTATCATCGATCGACGCTTTCAAGTTAGGCTGCTCGCTGATGGTTTGCGTTTGTCCTCATTCACTTCTTCTTGATACGGAAAGAATGCGAATTGGTGACGGAGATATCGGCGTGACGTCTAAATCAGTGTAATTTGGTTCGAATACGTATGTGTATGTGTAAAAGACTCCCAAGTAGAGTTGAGGAGGACTTTGTTGTCGGATCGGGTCGGGTTTCTGATGTGATTTTTTCTCGATACTCTAATTAGTCGGAAAATGAAATATAAGAATTTCAAGTGAAACATGATATGATTGGATTTTTATAATTAATTTAATGGGAAAAATATTTCATGATATGGACTAAATATTTATTTTAAATTTTATATTGGGTCGGGTCATTAAGTCCTCAATCATTTTGGTTTTGACTTAATTATTATCGTATGTATGTCGAGTCATTAAACATTTCACGTATCATCATTTTACTATTATTATTATTATTATTATTATATGGTTTTTATTATTGTTTGAGCTCCGGCCCATCATGGCCCAACCCCTCTCTCAAGTCCAAAACCCAAAACCCTAGACCGCATCTCCTTCTGCGAACACCACCAACGGCGACGCTAGTTTTCCCGTAAGCCCCATCTCCTTCGTCGAACACCACCGACGCCGACGCTCGCTTTTCCCCCCATGTGGAGGAGATCCCCAATCCACCTCCGCCAATACTTCGTCGCTCGCTCTTTCTCACAGTCCACCTCGATCCCTAAGAATCTGCAGCGCGTCCGCGACCACGGCTTCGACGACGTCATGGAGGTGGAGAAGAAGGTACGCCGCGCCCTCCACCTCCAGTCCTACCTCCTCTCCCAGCCCTCCGGTTCCCTCCCCGTCTCCCAACTCGACGTTGTCGCCCGCCGCTACCACGCCTTCGGCCCCCACGAAACGGGTAATTTCCTCCTCAAGCACCCCCACGTCTTCCACGTGTTCGACCACCCCGTCCAGCGCCGTCTCTGGGTCCGCCTCACCCCCCGCGCCGCCCTCCGCCTCCGCCAGGAGTCCGACGCCGTCCGCTCCATGCTCCCTGACGCCGTCCGCCGCCTCCGCAAGCTCCTCCTCCTCGCTGCCCGCTCCCGCCGCCTCCGCCTCGAGCACATCCGCCTCGTCCGCCACGACCTTGGCCTCCCAGATGACTTTTTGCAGTCCGTCGTCCTCGCCAATCCCTCCTTCTTTCGCCTCGTCGTCTCCTCTGACTTCCCCGACGACCCCCGGGCTAAATATGTCGAGTTCGTTGACGAACCTGGCGACGGCAATGACTTGGCGGAGTTCACCATGTGTGCCATTGAACGCACCCGCGAGCTCCAGTACCGTGAGCGCGGCGCTGACGCCGAGGACTCCCGCTTTGCCTTCCTCATCAATTTCCCCCCGGGATTCAAGATCGGCAAGTACTATAGGATCGCGGTGTGGAAGTGGCAGCGGCTGCCCTACTGGTCTCCTTATGAGGATGTGTCCGGCTATGATCTCCGGTCGCTCGAAGCACAACGGCGGATGGAGAAACGAATGGTGGCAACAATACACGAGTTGCTGTCTTTGACGGTGGAGAAGAGGATGACGATGGAGCGGATTGCACAATTCAGGCAGGCAATGGGGCTGCCGAAAAAGCTTAAGGCGTTCTTGCTGCAGCACCAGGGAATATTCTATTTTTCGACGAGGGGGAATCGTGGAAAACTGCATACAGTGTTCTTGAGGGAGGCATATCGCAAGGGGGAGCTTGTGGAGCCAAATGAGTTATATCTAGCAAGGAGAAAGCTAGGTGAACTGTTGTTGCTTAGTCCTAAGAAGGCAAATTTGGATAGGATGCTGACTAGTCTTGGGAGGGGCATGGATGCCTGCAGTGGAGGGAGTGGTGCTAAGAGTAAGCTGATTGGCGATGAGGGTGAACAGAGAAGTGAAAACGAGGACAGTGGTTCTGATTCTGGTGTTGAATCTCAGTTTGTTGATTGACAAAATTGAAGTTGACCCCAAGTTCTAAGGATTATCAATCTAATTATCATTAAGTATTAATTTAATCTTTGAAGGTACTCACTGGATCAGAGCTTAACTGTCTTATTAAACATTGATATGATCGTCACTTGCAAATACCTTAGGTAGATGGCAAAATAAAGTCAGTTTTGATCTGAATATCAAATTATTTACTTCAAATTGTCATCGAAAAGAGTTGAAGTTGGAGGAGCATAAGATCATGTCCATGCTGGAAAGACAGGAGATATGTTCCACAGGATGCTTGGTTTTGCATGATCTCTGACTTTAAGAGAATGCCACGGCATGATGGAATCATGTGAGTTGTTCAAATTGCTGGTCATTCCACATGAAGGAGCTGCATCACCTTGAGGTGCTTTTTTGGACAGAGTTCCTAATCCATCTAACAGTGATTTATAATCTATTTATGTGCTAAAAAGTGCTCTTGTAAGTTTGCTGAAACAATTGCTACTTTGAATCTCATTAATTACTTTGATTAGTTCAACTCTCATGCTTCCTTGAATACATACAATAAATGATTCTTCTCTATTGTTGCCATAAATAACGGAGATAAGTGATTTCATCTTGGATTATCTCTGTGTTCTCTGTATATGTTTTGCTGTGGATTGTCTTAGCTAAGTTTTAATTTTTTGCTGTTTACCAGTTTCTACTGATTGTTTCACTTCACAATAAGCAATTTATTACCCTAACAACAAATGCTTGTGAGACTTGGAACACTAATTATTTCATTGTGCCTCTTTCCGTTTTTTCTACTCATGTACATTGATTATTTTGAACTACCAAGTGATGCAGTTCATGCATTAATGTTATCTGTAACTTCATTTTTTTTTTTTAAGTCTAGGATTGGTTATGTTAACTTATCTGTTTGCTTATGGTAATTTCTTTCTTTATTTTATAGAATTTTTTAATTGGAATTCTTCCATTGTTTAGCTGCTTTTTTTGGAGGTCTAAAGGCTTGTTTGGTTGCTTCTTAAGTAATTGATGTCAGAAAAACTAATTTCTGAGGTGGAAGTTCTGAAAAGTGACTTTGAGTTATTGGCTTCTTGGTTTTTCACAAAAAAGGCTACGATAAACATATATAATTTTTATCACCTCAGTTGTATGTTTGCTTCCATTGTTAAGTAGTTATTTATGACTGATCAGCTGCTGGTCTATGATGGAGTGAGAAATGCTCTTTCTTTGGCAGTCTACCAATCTCTGAACAATGGTGGATTGTCAGTTGATTGGCTGGCAGCAAGCCTCAGCCAGTTGGTTGTTTATACATATCCTCTATTAGTTTTTATTGGACTAAAAGTTCACATACATTTCTCCCCTTGACATCAGGGAGCAACATCTGATGAGGAATTATGCAAACCTTCCCAATTTCAGTATCAAACAGTTGACAAATCTGGAGACTTGGTAATGGAACAAAAGAACCTTAGATGGAACAATGACCAAGTGTGGCAGTTCTCCACCAGTTGGACATGTTTCTGTTGAAGATGCAGTAAGCTTTTAGTTTCATTCTTTACTGCTGTTTATATCTTATGAACATTTTTCTTAAATGATCTTTCTCTTATCTGTCTTCGACTTGGGTATAATTGATGGACCTTCCTTGCCTATTTACATTTTGTAAAACAGGTGAACAAATGATGTGACTTAGGTGGTTATTCAAGTGTATTATCACAAATTTTCATGGGTACTTTTTGTCTCATAATGTGGAGGATTTCAGGTTATTGTAATGTGCTTTTTCATCCACTCACAGGAAATGACCATGATGCAGTAGCACACTTCACTTGTTCTTTCTTGTCAAACATTACATGTAATTTTCTTGCAATTACATCTTGGTAGAACTTTAATCACTGGCATTGGCTGTGATTTCATGAGTCAGACCGACCATTATCAATCCTTAAAGTCTTCTTGAAGCAGCACTTACATCTTTATTCTACTCTGTTGCTAAGGTGCTTATGGGAACAACTAATATTTGCGGATTACCTGTGAAATCTACTCAGGATAATACTGTTGAACAATTACCTTAGGTTATTTAGAATGAATATAATGACCATGGAAAAGTGTCTTTTTAGGTGATATTGCTACATTTGATGCATGCATGCCAGCAAGTATAGATTGGACAGAATCTACATAAAAGTCAAAGCAACCAACCCATATTATTAGGAGAGCCCATTTTACTTAGTCATCTCTAACCTTTTACTCAAGGAAACTAAACAAGTGCTTTGACTATCTACCAGATTAGGTGGATGCCACACTACAGTTACCATGTCATTGTCTCGGAGAAGCTAGTATAACCAGCAGTAGCAACCAGTGTTGAATTGTCTCACTAGCTGTACCTAATCATGTATTAGTTCTAGCTGAGATAGTCAAGAGTAAGTCCAAGCAAAGAAGTCAAGTAACACAACCAATGCTAAATAGGCTGTAGGTTATGGATCCAGAAGGAATTTAACTGATATCGAACTTTAAAAAATTACGAAGCAAAGTTATGTGAAGTACTGAAGTAGCTCAGCTTGTTTAGGCTTTTCTTTTCTTGGTTTTGGCCTTTTGGATTTAAGATGGAAATATGTGCTCATGTATCAAGGATTTTAATTTCGAATGATACTGCTCGTACTGGGCGGTATGTACTGGTCCACCAGCAGATCGGTACGCGGATCACCCTCTATCAGGCGGTACCATCGATTGAGGTTGTTTCCGCCCCGTTACCATCCGTAATTGGTCGGTGACGATCGATTTTGATCATCACCGCCCGCTACTGTGCAGTATTAGCCGAGGGAGAAGGAAGAAAAGGGAAAACCTGGAGATCCGGTGCTGCTCTACCTCAACGATCCCGATCCGTCGCCGCCCTCCCTCGTTAGATGCCGTAGATAAGATATCGCCTCCTTATTTGAGGCGACGAGGCCTCGGCGTTGTCGGTGACTTCTCCTCATTCGCGTGGGGAGAAGAAGCCTCGGCGTCGCGAGGAGAAGAAATGAGGCGACGTCACCCTTTTCTTATTTTTTAACTTTATATATATATATATATATATGTATGTATATATATATATGTATGTATATATATATGTATGTATATATACATATGTATATATATATATACATATATATATCGAGTGCTACGTCAGAGCGTATGGTATGAAATTACGAACCTTGATTATAAGAGATATGGCAAACATTATTTTTCTAATCAATTGCATCATAACTCATCCTGCATCAACCATCAATCAGGTTTATTGCTTTGTTTAATTGATAACTTGTTTTTAATCCATCATTATGTTTCATTATGCAGAATCAGAAATGTGGACACATTTAGCAAGCATTGAATTAGGTTGCAATATAATAAATAGATCATTTTATTGAATCCTATTACAATTAGCAGTAAAATGTTATTGAGACCACTTAGAAGTAAATGTACATCACCACTGCAGTATTTCACAAAGATTGCATTGATCCATTTGCATTTAACATCAACTTACATTAGGTTCGTTATATAGACCCTATCATTGCTCGTCTCTGATGTATCTTCTCCTTGGACTAGCCTCAGTTTAAGAAGTTCTCAGGAGGGCGGTTGTAGATGGGTACAACAACTTGGGCTCCATGTCTCTGCAATAGGATCGACTTAGTGTTGGTGGATCAAGGTGGATAAAATAGCAGAGTTAACTTATTTTGTCATTATATATACACATATAATATTTTGATTTTAGAAAGCTTTCAATATTGAGTTAATAGTTGGGGCAGCCAATTGCTGGGAAGTTTAGCGATTTCTGTAATTTACAATTTTGCATAGGGTTACTGATGGAAGTAAAGCCAGGCAAAGGTATCTGAAGTTCAAGAAATTAATTTCTGCAAGCGGAAAGCTTGCGAATTAACTTGAAATTTGGATGACATTTTAGTTACTCTATTTATTATTTCAATCAGATGCATACTGTATACATTTCTCAAAGCCAGTAATGAATAACATTCTTAAATGTTTTTAGAGTTCACCAGAAGTGATTGATAATTTAACCAGTCTTCCCCCAATATAACTTAATCTACAATTACATATGAAGCATACCAAATTGCAATGTGGCTTTAGTCCTAAAGATGTATCAAGAGCTGTCACCTTGTTGTTTTGCAAAGTAGCAACTGAAGTCATATGTTATCTTAATCTTGCAGGTGTCTTTACAAAATAGGAAAAGTGGCATATCTTGAAGGAGGAAAAGAAAACATGTAAACCCATCTCCAAGGAATCTTCCTATGAAAATGAAGGCTCACTGCCACTGAAAGCCAAGACCTGATCGGAGTTTTCTGCACACAAAAAATCCTTCCTTCAGGGCTTGAATCTTGATTAGGAGCACAACATAGGACAGCTGATGAATTCACATAAAATGATTCTTGGGTTCGCCACCTTGTGATGTCCAGGAAAGTTAAAAAGAGGATCACAGGTTCACCGTCATACATTATCAGGCTTCAGGCACTGCAATGGATCCATCAGCGCGGAAATGGCCCAAGTACAAGATTCGTCCACCATGACAGCTGAGTACGACGACCTCTTGCCTGTGATGGCAGAGAAGATGAAAGCTCAAGAGTTTGCAGCTGAGCTTTGCAACGGGTTACGTCTCCTGGCATAACTTAACCAGGCTTGACCATGCCCAAGAGCCTGCGGAGAACCTCTGCCCTTCTTGGGATGGCAGGGACGATGGAGTTAACGAAGGATATGATTAAGGGGGTATCGACGGCAATGAGAGAGTGTTCTGAGTACTAATGGTGTGGCCGTACCCTGAGATGATGGAAGATGCAGTCAAAAATGGCTTGACAAAGCGATCACCGAAGATTGCATGTTCAAGGCGTCTTCCTTTCATGAATGACTTTTATGATCTCTGTTCCAAGATTGATTTGGGTTTAGGCTTGGGCATCGTGTGGGTCTAGTCTTTATGTATTACACACACCGACTTTGTGAAACTTCATCTTGTCCAGTTGAGATTTGGATGATCTTGTCTTAATCTACATACAAAATTGCTTGGATATCATATAAACCTACACACGCATGTCCCATGCATATACATTGTAGAGAACAAACATATCGTATGCATTTGGTTGTCTTCTTCTGAATTGGAAATCATCGACGTTAGAATTGGAATTGAAATTGAAATTACCAAATTCTGAGATCTATAATAAGGATCGGATTTGTAAATTAATAGGGGGTGTTCTCGGTGCACAATGTTAGGATCGGAGCAACACTAAGAGGTGGGGGTGAATTAGTGCAGCGGATTAAAACTTGTAAGTTTGCAACTTAAGTAAATTTACAAATACGAGGAGATTTTGATTCGATAATAACTTAAGTAAATTGAGAAGATCAAAACGAAAGCTTGCTACAGTGTAAATAATAATTTCAGAAAATTAAGTACTCATACATTAAAGGATCAATTTAAAGTGGTTCGGTCAAATGACCTACATCTGAAGCCTTCTTCGATGAGGTTCCCAACTTCCACTAGCAAATCACTTTGAAAGGGAAGGACAAATACCCATCTTACAAGTTTTACAAGTGGTTCACACTCTTACAAATTTTCAACGAAAATAAATGAAGTGAACACTCAAGCAATTGAAAATAAGGTTTGCTAAAAACTTTACTAACGCTTTTGTCTCAATCTATTGCTACTAAAAAAGTTGTATTCTTTGCTGAGAATTGAGGGGTATTTATAGGCCCCAAGAGGATTCAAATTTGGGCTCCAAATTTTGAATTATCTTGGGTTCCCGATGCTGGCGGTGCCACCGCCTATCAATGTCATATTGACTGTTTACTGGCGGTGGCACCGCCCAGTCCGGCTGTTCCCCTGCCCGGTCCTACGGGTCACTAGATAGGTTTCAAATCTGGCCCAAACTAGGTAATATCAGGCTCAGTTAGCCCCTAACCAAGATATAGGATTATCTCTTAATCCTAACCCTAATTACATGCAAACTACGCAACTGAAAACATAGTCCTAAGCAAGTTTTCAACTGGCAAATGTCGAGTCTCCTTCCGACGAGCTTTCCAGCGATCTTCCGGCGGACTTCCGATACACCCTCGGATTTCTTCCGGCGAACTCCCAGTAGGCTCCCGATCTTGTGGCGAGTTCAGCGAGTAGCCGAGCCTTCTCGGTGATCTCCGCGAACCTCCGACAATCTCTTCGGCGGACTTTTAAAAACTCTGACAAGTCCTCGATTTCTTCTCAATTGGTTCCGGCAGCATCTCCGACGAATCTTCGGACTCTCGAACACCCATCGAACTTGACTCTGGTAGACTTGCTTTATGTCTTCAAGCTATCGTAGTTAATCCTACATATGTAAAACAAAAGTTTGATCTAGACAATTACTCCTAAGCAATTAATCAAGTTGTCCAGCATGTCATTAGTCCCTTGACGCTTTGTCCGATTCTTCGGTGCATCGTCCTCTCTTGCGGCCTATTGCCCGATCGGCCAGTTGACTCCGCAACTCCGATATCCTTGGCGCAATACCCGCTCTTCTTGGCCTGATGCCCGAATCCATGGCCCGAAGCCTTCTATCAATACGTCAATCGATCCACCGACCCGACGTCCAATCTTCTAACATATTCCTCCGGCACAACATGATTTTCCTGCTTTAACTGTCTCATCCTGATCGAAGCATCCTGCGTCACTTAAAACACATATTAAATCATAAACACATAGTAAGTGGTTTCATCATCAAAATACGAGATTCAACAATCTCCCCTTTTTGATGATGACAACCACTTGATGACGGAGTTAACCTTAATTTCCGAAGTTTAAACAAACTCCACCTATCAATATGTCATATTGATAAAACCTTGAATTCAAGCCGAATTCAAGTCATTGCAAATATTTATCATGAATATTTACAACACGTCATCATGCATAACATGATCATACTTCTCCCCCTTTGCCATCAACAAAAAGGAGAAGTGTCACTTTCTGTGTTTAAGATATAAAGTTTAATACATTGCATGAAAAAATATAGTGTTAAATTTTATTATCATGCAATTAAAGATGTGCAAGTTTAGCATGTTTGCTTTTCTTGAGATAACAACCGTTTGCTTTTCTTTAGACTACAAGCTAGCAATTTTTATGATATGCAAGTTTTGCTACATGCAAGCTAACAAAAAATTTCGAAAGCAAATGCAAGATAGCTTTCTTGTGTAAGCTCATGATTCTTGCTTCCTATTGCAAGTTGCAAGTTGCAAGTTTTTGAAATATCCAAGTTCAACACATTGCATAATTAATTTAATCTCCTAGTTTTATCATCATGCAATTTTGCTATTATCATCTATATGCAAGGTAGTATAATAGCAATTACTACAACATATAAGCTAGCAAATTTTACAACACTTTTAGACTATGCAAGCTAACAGTTTTGAAATGTTCAAGAAAGCATCCCTTGCTTCTTGAAATAAGCAAGTTTGCTAGAATTGCTAGAAGTGCAAGTTAGCATATTTTGCTTCTTGAGATAGGCAAGATTGCACATTTGGTATACAAATTTATAGTATGCAAGTTATCAACTTTTACACATATAAAGTTAGCAAAAAGATGTGTAAGATGGACTATTTTGTCTCTTTTCAAAATATGTAACTTGGCACATATTGCTTCTTTGAGATATGCAAGATGACACTTTTGCTTAGATTACAAGATAGCATTTTTTGCTTTTGAGTTGAGCAAACTAATAAGTTTTGCCCCTTTTTGTGATATGTACATTTGTAATTTTTGCTTCTCTTGTCTTGTGCAAGCTAGCTAGCTAGCTAGCAAGTTAGCTATCTCCCCCTTTATTATTGTAAAAAAGAAGGGAAGACCCTTTACATCAATTTCTAAATCATGACAAAGGTAAGTATCAATCTTATTTGTGCATCATTATGTTTTCAAATTAAAATATGCACAACTTCAAAACTATTCATTTGTATCCTTACTTCATGCATTATACAAATAAATTAATCACTATGGACATATCATACATAATACATAATTTTGATAATAAATCATAGCATTTATTAATATTTTGATCATGATACCAAGTATTCATCATTTAGAGCATTCATGATACACATTACATTCATATATCATCACAATAAAAACCAATTACATGCATAATTTTAAATCATAAATGTTTCGAATCATGGTGGTATTAATTTATCAAATTGCATCCTACTATGCATGATCGAAACTTCTCCCCATTTGTATTTCATGCATAATTTCATTTCATCACATTAGGAGTATCAAGAGGAATTAATTGGGTGATGAGATAAATATTTCATGAATACATGAAATTGTATAAAAAATCATATCATAAGTGTTTCATACATTCATATCATCACATAAAGGAATATAAATAAAAATTGGTGATGAGACATTACTTCATGAATGCAGTAAAATTCATATAGCATATCATGGTTTATTAGAATTAGTCTTCTTTTTGGTGAATAGAAAAAATAGTAGGAGAGCAATATCTCAATTCATGCATATCAAATATTCAATCATCAAAATCATGATTCATCTAGAAAATGCTCTCCTTTAAATATTCAAAGAGAGATCTTAGGAGATCAAATAATAAGAGATTTTCAAATAAAATTTTAAGTCAAGAATTAAAAATAATAATATTCTCTTTAGTAAATCACAAAAGGAAACGTAGGAGAAAAAGATTTCAATTCATACATAACTCTTATCATTCATATTGAATTTTTTTTCAAAATGTAAGAGAATGAAGAGTAAGAAATCTTGATTCATAAAGGATTTCATGTTATAAATTTCAAGAGATCAGGATCATAATTTTGATAAAAAATTATTCAAATTCAAATTATCAAAATCTAAGATATTCACAAAGATGATACAAATGGATTCATCAAAATCAATAAGATAGAGAGCAAAATAATTTTCAAGAAGAATGTTTTCCTCTTTTTGGTTGTTTCAAAACATATGATTTTATTTCATTTATGCTAAATAAAAACATGTATCATGTTTAAAATCGAAAGTGTAAGATTTATTACAATAAAGATCAATAAGACACTTTCATTATGGTAAAAATCAATAATCCGTAAATCGCAAGATTCATCATGCATAATTTCGAAATTTATTAAGCATGATCATTATGCATGACACTAAAATATGGTTTCAAAATGTTTAATATTTTCATTACACAATTTCATCATTATGCATCATCATATTTTCAAATTGGAACATGCACAATTTCAAAACTATATCTTTAATTTTTCATGCATGATAAAAATAACTCAATCATCATTATGAGCATATTATATATGATATTCAAACATTCATGATACATAATTTTAGCAACATGATCATAGCTTTTCAAATGATGGTATCTAAATGTCAAAGTTCATTACATCCTATCATGATCATTAACTTCTCATTTGTATTTTATACATTATTCAAAATATCAAGAGAATTTTGGTGATGAAATATATATTTTATGAATGCAAGAAATTTTACATAATAAAATTCAAGTCATAAATTATCAAGATATCGAGTAGCGTAGGTTAATTTGAATAAATCATTTTTAGTGAATACCAAGAAGAATCACACGATGAAAGAATTTTGATTCATGGAAAAATTTCATGTATCAAGAAATCAAGATGATAATTTATAAAAAATATTACAAGTTATATTCAAGAGAAAATTCATCGTTTGTTTTCAACTCATTCAATTTGTAAAATCAATATCATGATTTTGATATAACTCATTTCAAATTCAAATCATCAAATCAAAATCATTTTCAAGATATTCATATAAATCAATAAGATAGAGAAAAACAATTTTCAAGAACAATGCTTTTCTCTTTCTAGTTATTTAAATTCATATCATTTATTTTATTTATGCTAGATAAATATGTGCATCAACAATTAGGATCGAAAAATGAATTTTGTCATAAAAACCATCAAGATCAATAAACCACAAAAATTATTATGTATAACTTTACAATCTCATGCATAAAATTATCAAATCATAGTATCAAAATTTCAATAATTTCATTCCATCATTTTGTATTGGATTCATTGAACATAATTTTAAATGATTCTTATAGATAACTAAAACTTCTTTAGTTTTAATTTATGTGATTGACTTTATATTAGCATGCTCAAATTTTATTCTTAAGTCAAAACCATACATCATGTTTGACAACCAAAGACAAGGTTCTTAAAAAAAATTATCAAGCCTTCTATTCAAAAGCTATGCATCATTATTAAGCATGATATTAAACTTCTCAATATTTTCATTAACACATCAAGCATGGTCTCAATCAAAATTGCAAATCATCAAAATACACATTCTTACTTCTCAAGCACATACATAAGATTTATATTTAACATTTTATTACATTTTAATTTTTAAATATTAAATTATTAAGCATACAATTTTCAAGAAAATTAATCTTAAACTAAATTAAAAATAACTCATAAAAAGTATTATGTAATTTTGAAATAAATTTGGGGGATTTCGATTACCTCATCGTTGAAAGCAGTTAAGGCGTAGTTTGCCACCTCACCTTTCTTGATTTTCTCCTCATCTTCGGAGGAGCTCGATTCATCCCAATTTGTGTTCTTCTTCTTGCGTTCAAAGCAAGTAGTTCCGTTCTTTTTGCATTTTAATTTTTGTTTCATTTGTAGTTTAAGTTCACCGTCACTTGAGCTTATGCTCGAGTGGTCTTCATGTGTTCTATGTTTCAAATCCTTCCTATCCTTTGGAATGTTGTTCTCGAGTTTCCTTTTTGTCATATTGTTCATTTGATAGGTCATTAAAGACCCAATTAGTTCTTCGAGAGGAAATGTTTTAAGGTCCTTGGCCTCTTGAATGGTCGTAACTTTTGGATCCCAACTTTTTGGAAGGGATCTTAATATTTTAGTTACTAGTTCAAAGTTAGAAAAACTTTTACCAAGAGTTTTGAGTCCATTGATGACATCCGTGAAACGGGTGTACATGTCTCCGATGGACTCACTTGGTTTCATTCGGAAAAATTCGTAAGAGTGCACAAGAATGTCGATTTTGGACTCTTTTACTCAGCTAGTGCCTTTATGAGTGATCTCAAGAGTTCTCCAAATATCAAAAGCCAAATCACAAATCGAAATGTGATTAAATCCATTTTTGTCAAGTGCACAATATAAGGCATTCATAGCCTTTGCATTTAAAACAAAAACTTTCTTCTCTGATTCATCCGATTCGCTCATCAGAAGAGAAGATTTTTAAAATCCATTTTCGATAATATTCCAAAGCTCGAGATTCAATGAAAGTAAGAAAACTCTCATTTGAGTTTTCCAATAAGTGTAGTCTGTCCCATTGAAAAAGGAAGGACGAATGAGAGAATAACCCTCTTGAAAGCCGAAAAGAGCCATTTTTATTTAGGTATTAAACCAAAGTAGAAAACCGTGGCTCTGATACCAATTGTTAGGATCGGAGCGACACTAAGAGGGAGGGGTGAATTAGTGCAGCGGATTAAAACTTGTAAGTTTGAAACCGAATTCATAAATGCGAGGAGATTTCGATTCGACAATAACTTGAGTAAAGTGAGAAGATGAAAACGAAAGCTTGCTGCAGTATAAATAATAATTTCAGAAAGGTAAGTACTCACACATTCAAGGAACACACCAATTTAAAGTTGTTCGGTCAAATGACCCACATCCACTTGCGAAGCCTTCTTCGATGAGACTCCTAACTTCCACTAGCAAATCACTTTGAAGGGGAAGGACAAATACCCCTCTTACAACTTTTACAAGTAGTTTACACTCTTACAAATTTTCAACGAAAAGGAAGGAGGTGAACACTCAAGTAATTAAAAATAAGGCTTGCTAAAAACTTTACAAAGGCTTTTGTCTCAATCTATTGCTACTCAAAAAATTGTATTCTCTACTGAGAATTGATGGATATTTATAGGCCCCAAGAGGATTCAAATTTGGGCTCCAAATTTTGAATTATCTTTGGTTCCTGATGCTGGCGGTGTCACCGCCTGTCAATGGCGGTGCCACCGCCTGTCAATGTCATATTGACCGTTTACTAGCGGTGCCAGTGCCCGATCTTTCAGGTGCTGGGCTGTGCCACCGCCGGACCTCTCGGGTGCTGGGTAGTGCCACCACCCAGTCCGACGGTACCACCGCCTGATCCTCGGGTTTTGGGCGGTGCCATCGCCTAGTCCGGCAGTTCCACAACCCGGTCCTACGGGTCACTATATGGGCTTCAAATCTAGCCCAAACTAGATAATATCGAGCCTAGTTGGCCCCTAACCAGGATATAGGATTATCCCTTAATCATAACCCTAATTACATGCAAACTACGCAACTAAAAACATAGTCCTAAGCAAGTTTTCAACCGGCAAATGTCGAGTCTCCTTCCGGCAAGCATTCCGACGATCTTTCGGCGGACTTCCGATACACCCTCGGATTTCTTCCGACGGACTCCCAATAGGCTCCCGA
Source organism: Musa acuminata AAA Group (assembly GCF_036884655.1). NCBI lineage: Eukaryota > Viridiplantae > Streptophyta > Magnoliopsida > Zingiberales > Musaceae > Musa > Musa acuminata. The sequence goes on along the minus strand of NC_088348.1, from coordinate 5,417,309 downwards.
TCTTGTGGCGAGTTCAAAGATAGTCGAGCCTTCTCGGTGATCTCTGCGAACCTCCTACGATCTCTTCGGCGGACTTCTGAAAACTCCGACAAGTCCTCGATTTCTTCTCAATTAGTTCCGGCAGCATCTCCGACGAATCTTCGGACTCTCGAACACCCATCGAACTTGACTCCGGTAAACTTGCTTTATGTCTTCAAGCTATCGTAGTTAATCCTGCACATGTAAAACAAAGTTCGATCTAGACAATTACTCCTAAGCAGTTAATCAAGTTGTCCGGCATGTCATTAGTCCCTCGACGCTTCGTCCGATTCTTCGACGCATCGTCCTCTCTTGCGGCCTATTGCCCGATCGACCAATTGACTCCGCAATTCCGATATCCTTGGCGCAATACCTACTCTTCTTGGTCCGATGCCTGAATCCATGACCCGAAGCCTTCTGTCGATACGTCGACCGATCCACCGGTCCGACGTCCAATCTTCTAACATGTTCCTCCGGCACAACATAATTTTCTTGTTTTAACTGTCTCATCATGATCGAAGCATCCTGCGTCACTCAAAACGTAAATTAAATCATAAATACATAGCATGTGATTTCATCATCAAAATACGATATTCAACACAGAAGACTTTTTCATTCGAGTTGACATCATTTTAATGAGACTATTATAAGCATCAACGACATCAGTCATTGAAATAACGAGTAGGGTATATGTGAACATTGCTAGAACCTCAAGTTGGGTACTTACTTTGTCCAAACTCAGATTATTTTGAGTACCCTTTGGCTTATACTTATTATCTGTCGTCAACCGAGATTTGACAATGTGCATAAGACACCTAACGAGAGAAATTATAGAATGAATGTTACGAGATGAAGTTTTCCTATTAAGTTTATTATTTTTTCTCAAACATAAAGCAGATGAATCGGTAAAGCATCTCTCTCTCTCTCTCTCTCTCGCTCTATTCACAATATACATATCCAAAACATAAGCATCAAAGCATCTAGTCCAACCTAACCAGACAAAAGTATGTGCTTGTGCTAGTCATAGGTGCCCAGCAAGCCAATCACGTGAGTGATGGCACGTGTGACTTGATACAGAATCTTTTTGCTTATTATATTTTGGCGTATATCACTTTATAACTATTGCATAAATGCATATATATTGTGATGTCCTTGGATTTGTGCAATGGGAATCGGATCGTGATGAGATCACGATAATGAGATCGATTCACCTTTAAACACATATCCTAAATAATCCCGGTCATAGGTTACTCGAGAAGGACATCGTGATAACCGGATAGACTGGTGTGCTGTATACCCGTCCATATGATGGATGCAGCTGGTCTCATAGCTGCTCGTGTAGGGACACTAGGGATACAGTACAGGTGCTCATTGGAGAATGAGTTCACTGATTGATCCGCTTACGGAATGCTGGATGGTTGATGATGCCTTATTGTCAGACAACGATTCCGTAGTCCTAGTGGTGTATCTGGTTCTTAGACTTGAGACACCAAGGATGTCCTGTATGAGTGCTCCACTCTTTGATACCAGACTTATCGGTTTGGCTGTTCCCAGATCTAGTACAGCTGGTCATTGGGAGTGGTAGTCGACCTTACGAGGGCTATTGAGTGTCGATAGAGGATCATCCACTCTCGGTATCATGAGAGGAATATCCCATGTGTTCTTGCTCAGACAAATCCCTGGCCAGGGTCATTCGGGTTGAGAGAGAAAGAGTTCTCCGGGAGAATCCGATTAGAGCGAGACTCGAGTAGAAACCGTATGGGTCTGACAGCACCATGCTCGATATACGGTCTCTGGGATATTAGATGGATGAGGGACTATAGGTACATGGTAACTGAGGACAGACAGGTCCAATGGATTGGATTCCCCTGTATCGTCTGGGGACTACGGCGTAGTGGCCTAGTACTTCCGTAGTCGATGAGTCGAGTGAATTATTACAGAGATAATAATTCACTGAGTTAGAAGGAGTTCTGACAGGTATGACTCACGGCCAGCTCGATATTGGGCCTAGAGGGTCACACACATATGGTAGGCATTGCGATGAGTAGAGGTTCGGATATGAGATATCCGACGGAGCCCTTGTCTTATTGGATGCAGATCCAATACCCACTAGGGAAAGGACCCATTAGGGTTTTGACACGGGATCTCTATAAATAGGAGGGATTCACAGCCTCATAGGCTAGAGTCTTTGCTTGTCCTTCCTATTCTCCTCTCCCTCTCCACCTCAGAAAAGGCCTGGAGTTTTGAGGAGCGTCGTCGCAACCCTGCTGTGTGGATCACCGCTAGAGAGGAGGACGCTTGACCTCCTTCACCCTCTCCTAAGGATCTGCAAGGAAACAGGGATATACGATCTCCCTAGGTAACACAATCAATATACGCAGTTTTGTGTTTTGCGGATTTTTACGCACCAATCTTCGCACGACGACGAACATCTTTTTGGGAATCGGGGATTTTTGTTTTCTTGTTCTTCCGCTGCGCATATGATGTCGCCCCCAATGATTTCCCAACAGCTTGCACATGATGCGTCTACGTAGACATCAAGGCACCTAATGTATTCTAATATATCTTTCCTCATAATACGTGATGTGTTTGAGCCAAAGACAAGCATTAGGCATATAATAAATATATTGTCATTATGTAAAGCATTTCCTCATACCATAATAATACGATCATTTATAAGTATCAAAACATTCGACGTGTCATAATTGAGCAAAAACATCTCCTTGCGTATGTGTTCAAACATCTAAAACTAAAGTATCAAAGAGCTCAATGCATCTTTTCGCTTATTTATTCAGAGTATAAATATTAAATATACTTATGAGTAGAAATAATTATGTGTCATAATTCGATGCATTGCAAGAATTAATTGATCCCATAATCTATTCGGCTAACAATGAGCTGCTCGAGTCTAGTTTAGCAGGTTACCAATCATTCACCATTTACTTTGGTATTATATATACTAAGCCATTATATTATACAGTGATACATATATACTACTATCAAGTTAATATTTTATATATATATAATATCAAATAAAAATTTAAAATAAAAATAATAATATGATCGATGCTTTGACTACGATGACAAAGATTAGCGATTGTGTGTCATAATGTAAGAGCAGCAATCTAACGATACAGGTGTGGTGTCGGTGAGCGATGCAACAGAGACGACGATCGAGAGGTGTAGGAGCGATAGTGGTCAAGCGATGCAAGTGGAGTGAGTGCGTTGGGCGAGCGACGAGCAAATATGTTGGAAGGTGGAAAGAAAGAGAAATTGATTAAGGCGAGAAGTGAATATAAATTTAATAATTTAAAAATAATAAAATTATATATTTTTTTATTTGTGTATATATATTTTTATATGACATTAAGTGTGATTTTTTAATATAATATATAATTAACCTCAAAGGATAAACGAACTCAAAAGGAAAAAATAAAAATAACCCTCGATTGACTCCGAATAGACTATCGACTTCAACAATCAAAATTAATCTACGCAGACATTTACTCTTGTACAGTGCAACTCGCCATGTAGGAGGAACTAACTTGGGACATTGCGGTATAAATGGAGCGAGGAGGTAAGGGGGGGGGGACACCATCAACCAGCGAATCCAGCAGCTAGAGGCGGAAATGGGCATCCGAGAGATGGAGATCTCGGGCCACAAGGTCATCATCCACGAGCGCGACGACTCCAGCGACCCCTCCACCGGCCGCGCCCTCACCGGCTCCTGGCTCTGGGACGCCGCCATCCACCTCGCCGAGTGGATGGCCGCCGACGGAGGCCCCCACCTTGCCGGCGCCACCGTCCTCGAGCTCGGCGCCGGGACGGGCCTCCCGGGCCTCCTCGCCGCCGCCATGGGCGCGGCCCGCGTGGTGCTCACCGACGTCGCCCAGCTCCTCCCGGGCCTCCGAGCCAGCGCGGAGGCCAACGGGTTGGGGAGCCGCGTGGAGGTGCGCGAGCTGCGGTGGGGCTCGGGCGAGCAAGCGGTGGCGGAGGCCGACGTGGTGCTGATGTCGGACGTGTTCTACGACCCGGAGGAGATGGGAGGGCTGGCCAGCGCGATGAGGGCGGCGTGGGGGGAGAGCACGACGGGGTGGGCGGCGAGCGAGGTGAGGCCCGGCGTCGGGGAGTGCTTGGAGGCGCTGAGGCGGGAGGGGTTCGAGGTGGTGGAGGTGGAAGAGAGGGTGCGGCCGTTGTTGCGGGCGGAGGGAGAGACTTCGGTGTTCGCCGTGTATCGCGTCAGGCGCGCCTAAGCAAACAAAGCATGGGGAATCGCGTTCCTCCACATAAATTCCTCCTCCATTTTGCATTGCAAATTAAGAGAAAATTAGCTACTTTGCGTCGTAATCAAAGAAAAATCAAACTACTATTTTTAACCACAAGACCATAAAATCAACTAACTTATGCTGGTAATAAATATATCGAATTATGTTTTTTGATGAAACGATGAAGATGGTAATATATCATTAATCCATTAGTTTCCCATGAAGTTTCTTAGAGAATTACATGAGATTTCTGAAGGCAAACTTGAAAGCTCCACCCAAAGCCCTCACATGACATACTTATTATAGACCTTAATTATAGATTTAACTATAGTCAAGTATAATCTAAACACTTGTTAAGCAAAAGACAAACAAGCAAAGTTGAGGTACGAATCTCTCACCAAACCTCCTTTGCTCTTTTTTTTTATGTTGTGTGTCTGTATCTGTGTAATATAATAATAATGCCTTTTATACCTGCCGACATATTTATTCTATGCGGTATCTAATTTTGTCCCATTGATGAAAACACAGCTATTTATTTGTCTGTATTTTTGGGTGATTATTTGATATTATTGTTTGAAAACATTTTATAGTGTGTGTGATATGAGATCATGAGAAATATCGAGAATAGTGATATAGTCGGGTTCATGCCGTTTGGGCGTGTCACCAAATCCAGAATGCCAGAAGACACCCACCAGCTGAGATATCTCTATTTGCTTTGTTGGGATATGTCACTCCATTGGCGTGATGGTGTACAGCTATCTCGCTTTGTCAGTTCGCGGAGAGTTGTTGGCGTTGCCTGAGCGCAGGTCCCCCACAACCCCAGAATAAGATGATGCCCGGTGCATGTTGGCCTTTGTTTGAAGCAGACAGCACCTTATTCTTGTTTGGTAAACAGATTGCAGCGGAGCACTCGAGCTTTGTTTAATGCCGCAGTCAACACTGGCAGAGGTGAAGGGATGCAGAGTGTAAGCAAGGATCTCTCGAATGCCATTGATGTTTTCTCGACTGGAAGAGGACAGAGACCACCTTTGGCTGACGTAAAATGGCAATTATGCCATTCCAGGCATAGCTGCTCGAGTACTCTCACATTTGTATGTGCTTCATGCAGTAGATGTGAGCATATAAAGTTCAGGTACAAAGGCTTCATGTCATGCTTCATTCAGGTTGCATGATTCCACAGACAAGGCGTGCAGAATGAGTCGAATAGAACTTAGCCAGCTATAAACTAATTGATATCTTCACACACACACACAAAAATAAAAACATTGCCTCATATCTCAAACTTTCAACATTTAATGAATAAATTTGACCAAATACCTTAACCTTTGGTAAATGAACCAGCGATATTTCAGGTAGCCTTGATAAATGAACCAGAAATATCCTTATGTAATCCTTCACACAGACACACACACACACACACACACACACACACACATATATATATATATATATATATATATATAGATAGAGAGAGAGAGAGAGAGAGAGAGAGAGAGAGGAATAAGAAAAAATGGTTTACACCATTGAACACTATGGAATCAACTAAAAGAAACAACACAGCCTAAAACTAGTATTTCAGTATACCGTATAATGTTGTGGCAAAGCCAATTGAACATGTTTATCAAAAAAGGTAGCTGCTGAGATGAGATCAACAAGGCAACCCCACAAATGCCTCAAAATATGATAATTATGTTCAGCAAACAAAATTGTTCCGATTTTTCAGTCAGCATATACCAACAGCATTATCCAGAGGAGTTCGCCACTAGGGAGGGAATCTAAAGAGTAGCAATGTGATCGGGTAATGAATTGCAAACAAAAGAACAACTGCATTAGCAAAGGGAATTTTAGTAGGAGAGATATGATACAAACAGCATCATTATAAACGAGTGAACCTTTTCTTGCTAAGTAAACAATTGAAATATGATGAGAATTGAATCATTATTGAAAGCTGTACAGAAATATAGATGACCTAGAATCTGGTGGAAAAATTGCATGAAGTAATTGAGGCATTCATATTAAGAACATAAGAACCTAGAGGGGTCAAAAGAGAATATCCTGTTGGGTGAAAACATATCAGCTGAAGATAATAAAAAAAATTAAAGATGATGCAGACTTGAAGCAGAGTGACTACAGCTTCTGGGTGAAGAAATTTTGTGTCTAAATCAGAACATAAATTCATAGGAAACAGAATATTGTACCTTGTAACTTACTGGAAATGACCTAAGAGTCCTGTGATTCTGATTGGTTGCCAACAATTCGAGACATAAGCTTTGAGATTTCCAAGATAGCATTGTGGACCTCCTCATCATCTGGCTCTGCTTGCATAGACCATGGAGGTGATTGTGAACCCAATCTGCTCATACCAGTGGCCTTCTTCACCTTTCTAGATGTCACTAATGCTCTCTCCAAGTCAGGCTGTCTCAATGGTCTTGGTCCCTGACAAAAGCAATTAAAGATATCATGTGAATGATACACATCTTATGTAACATTAGAAACTGATTACAATTTCAACATTGGCTATAATCTTTTTGATCTCCAACAATTATTCTGGATCAACCAGTTCTATAAAGCACCTAACACTATAAAGATGTAGCAATATTGTCCAGAATCCAAAATTTTTTTCCCAGGAAAAACTCCAATCACGGTTTCTTATATGAATATCATAAAATTCAATAGGTAATAACCACAGATAGGGATGTTCAAATCAGTTCAAACCAAACCGTTAAGGGCCGAACTAAACCATTTATTTATATTCAGTTCAGTTAAAATAAGATAGTGCGAACCGAAACCAATTCGGATCTACCTAACCGAACCGATTCAAAACCGGTTAATCCAATTCCGTTAACCAGCTTATAATTTCAAGTAATTTTTTAAAAAAAATAAATTTCAGATGAGTTGATTCAATTCAATTAAATCGAACCGGAATCTTGGTCTAATTAGATGACAAAACAATATTTGTGAAAGTGAGCCTACGTTATTTGTAAAATTAGGCAATTGGGCTGGTTTGATTAATCGGTTTGAACCGGTTAAGAGCTTAGGGCAGTGATCTCAACCGGATTGATATCTTTTTAAGTTAAAAATTGGTTCAGTTCGGTTTGAACCGGTTAATCGAACCAAAAAGGGGCACCCTCGAACCAGAACGGTTTATAGCCTTCAAAACCGAATCATTTGTGAACTAGTTCAATTTTTCGATTCGATTTGAACTCCCCTAACCATAGAACATGATGATATACATCAAGGTTCGTCGTACCGTAGTGTACCATCCAGTACAGGTGATACATACTAGTCCAATAGAAGATCGGTATGGGCGATACATACCAGTCTATCGGTACATCTCATCGTACCATGTGTTAGTATATCGGCACACATTGTACCGACGACCAGTCGATACACCGGTGCGGACCGAAAAAGCGAACCATGATATACATAACCCTATATGGGAGAACATAGTAACAAAAGATGCACCTTAGAATAAAATGAGTTACTCAAGCAAGTTGCACCAAGGACCACTAGTGCACCAACAAGGAGAGTGGGTCAATTCAAATTCAAGACCTCAAAAAGAGAAGAGGAAGACAAATAAAGGTTGCAACCAGCATGGATAACACTGTGAACATAGCCTTCGTTAGAACCATAATGGCCTAAAGATCCATGTTTAGAACAGTGACTTGGGCGGAATGGGTTACATCAAGAGATAAAACGAACTCAACATGATCCAGCATTTATATTTTTCTTTCCTAACACTTGCAATCTTGAGTTGGGTTATTGTTGCATGTAATGAAGATACAGTTGTTAAAACTTATAACTACCTACAAAAAAGGATTCCTGTTGGGCTGAGGTCAAGATGGTTTATTGTTTGACTTAGACGACTTAGAGTCAGGTTGGAAATTCCCAATCCCGACCATTCCCAGATCAGGTTTAATTTCTGCCAGGTTTGGGGTTGATACCCTGTCCAAGTTGATCAAATTGTAAATGGCTCCTGGTAAACATACATAAAAAGAACATGAGAAATATTAGGCTAAGTTTATGAAGATTTGAATCTGGGTTATCTAAATCATTTTACAATAAAAAATAGCTAGATTGATATATAAATGCAGTATACTCACACTGGATGCTTTTCCATTCCTTTCGTCATTCAGCAGCTCCCTGAGAGGAAAATAGGCTGCTTGTTTGCACAGCTCAAGTATATCTGAACCACTAAAACCTTCACATAAGGTTGCTATGTAGTCATAATCAATGTTTTCTTCCACATTTTCACCCTTTAAGATCACCTTTAGTATCTTGGCTCTCTCACTTCGGTCAGGCATGCCAATTTCAAAGGTCTGGGTAAAGCGCCTGAGTATTGCCTCATCTAGTTCTGATGGGCGATTTGTAGCAGCAAGAACCATCACACGAGCATTCACTGTAAAATTGATGCACAATAGTTTTAATATGAATGTCTGGAAACTGATGTAGACACAAACGGAAGTCTGATACATCTTTTACTTGTAGCAACTGAAACAATAAATTAATAAACAGAAGAATGGAATAAAAAACCATTTTCTTGCAGTAATATCAAAATATGAAATAGTACGTGCAGAAATCATATTTAGTATAGTACAGCATCCTTACTTTTTAAATAAGAACCCTTCTGCACTCCTATTCATCACTTCTTTTTTAGACAAAGTACCACTAGGTGTTGGTTACATTTAAAAGCCTGTTTAAGTGAGTTTAGGCAATGCAAGCTGGGAAAAGAGGGTAGTTTATCCTTGAGCCTGGAAAAAGAAAAATATGATCTTAAAAGTTTGGTCTTGAGCCTGAAAAGAGCATGAGATTATTATTAACTCCAAGAAAAATTGTCCAATCTGAGGATGACATGGACCTTTGATGCTATTCGCTCACTTTAACTTGTATCCATTGTTGGCAAAACATTTAGCAACAGATACAACCTTCCTATATGAAATAATCAACAATGATAAATGGATATAATAGAGGGATAGAAACTCCATCTCATTAGACTTTCTTAATTAGTGATAACAGAAGATCAGAATGACGGGAACATGGCGCTGTCTTCTTTCAAGATCCAACCTTATGACAATGAGAACCACAACTTTAACACACATGATAATTATCTTTGCTTCACTGAGGGATAGCAGAGAACATAGACAATTAAAGATACTCTTATCTCAATGGACTTTGTCAATTGATGACAATAAAAAAAATTTCGACAATGGGAATACTATGATTTCTTCTGTCACGCTCCAACCTCATGACAATGAGAGTCATTTAACACAGATGATATCAACATCTACCTGTGAGTACATAGAGTTGTATAAAGAAAGCCCTCTCACGGGTGTGGATCACCAATAATCTTTTATAAGTATTATTTACATATCAGAAAGAAAATAAGATGCTTCTGACTTCAAATAGGAACCTAAGCATGTGTTTTGTTTGGTAAAGACTGATCAAGAATAGCTTTCAGGGACAATTGTTATACAGGTTTCATTTTGCAGCAGACCCAAGATAGTGAAAAACAGCAATCCAAAATTTTAGAAAGAAATATCAACTTATTGTTTTCTGATGTCTTTGCTCAAAGGATAAGAAAAGCTTTTTCAGTTTTCCTAAGTCTTCTTCATCAAACCTTCAGAAAAAGAGTAGCTTTTAGCATTTATTGCATTCCACAAATAAGGAAAGGGAATCAAAATCATTTTGCTTATCCTAAAATAAAAAAAACATAAGATTTATTTCTCAGGGCATCTTTTATCTTGTGATCAACCAGGCGCTAAGTTAAAAAAATCAACTATTGTTCCATGAAGCAAGTACAAAATAATATAGAGTTTTCAACCACATTCTTTGCTAGCAGAAGAGTTCTCTACTGCTCTTTTACACACAAAAAAAAACTATACTCAATAAATGTCTGAATCAAATTCAATTAGCAGATGTGTGTGCAGACTCTCCATTAACATATAATTATTATTTTCTGTAGTATCACAAAATTACTACTAATAAACCTGACAAACATCATACAAACTAGAAACATATAGCTACATTCACCAGAACAACAATAAAAAAAAATCAAGAGAAAATTCAGTACCATATGCCAACAACCTGGGAACCACCACACAAATTAGATTCTTATAAAAACATATAGCTACATGCAGCAGAATAACAAAAAATCATTCATAAGAAGAAGCACGTCATGTACATGCTCATTCAACAATGCACACTCACATTTGCTAGAAGGCTGTATTGATAGCATAAAGGGCCTTCTTGCCCTTGGGTTGGATATCATAAAAGAAGAAAGCATATTAGGTGTATGACAAACCAAAACTGGAAACAGATTTTGCTGATTAAGAGCAAGCCACATAAGCAAGGAAATATGGCATACATCCAGACAATAAAGAGAGCCAAGAAAATGGAATACTCACAATCAGTTGTGAAACCATCCCACAAAGACATGAACTCAGTTTTCATGTTAGTCATGGCTTCATGATCTGTATTACGGCGCTGACCCAAGAAACTATCCACCTCATCAATAAAAATGATAGCAGGTTGTAGCTTATAAGCAAGGCTAAAGACAGCAGCCACTGCAACGGAACAAGTGAGATATTATGCAAAATGCTTCTAGACAACAAAAAAATAAAAGTAACTGACACGTATGGTGATATACAGCAAAATTTTAAAACATGATAGCATGTGTAGCAAATGCCTAATTTCAGCATGATACATAGTGACAACAAATCCTAGTTCCAAATTAAAAGAATTTTCGAGTTCCTTCATCCAATGAATATCTCAATGGTACCAACTTTTCACAAGAAGATCACACAATAGAATGACATGAACAACCTCAAAGAGCAGGTTTTCTGTTTTCCAGACATGTTAAGAATAGCATTACCTGAAATACTTTGTGCACTACCAATTATAAATATGGAACTTGTTTTCATAGTATCTATTTATAAAGCTCTCGTTATATTTATAAGTTTCAAGACAATAATTCACAAAGGTCAACTAAAGAAGACACCTCTACATCAATAATGAAATTGATATATTTATAGGTTATCAAGCACACAAGCAACAGGAGAAAAAAAATTCTTTTAAACTGTTACTTATTTTGTCAAAGCCTTTATCAGCTATGGTAGACGACACCTTCATAAAACTCTTGTTATTTGCACAAGTTTTAAGACAATAATTCACAAGGGTCAACGAAAGAAGACACCTCAAATTCAATAATGAGAATGATATATTTATAGGTCATCAAGCACACAAGCAACAGGAAAAACAAAAATCTTTGAAAGAATTACTTATATTGAATCATTATAAATAATATCTTCAAAAGATTTTATCCGTCTATAAACATCCAAACTCCAAAGAAGCTTGAACATTTTTGCAATTCACATCAAGAAATGAGAGGCCTTTAATCTTCATTCTTTATAGGCTCACTTCAGATGGTGACCATATTAGCATAGCACTTATGGACTCTTCTTACCTATCAGAAAGAAGAAATCAATTACTCACTTGAACAAATTAGTGCAACAATTTGTGTCTCACCAATACTAAACCATAAAAAAAAAATTGCCTCTTTGATAATAGAAATAGCAGATATCATCTCAACCCTATTCTAACAATGAATTTAAACATATGATATGACAAGAATTTGAATAAGGTCAATTACCTTGAACATACTTACATTTCATTTTAAATTAAATGAAACAAAAGAAAAATAACAATAATTTTCTTGAACATGAAGAAAAGCAAGTAGTTTAGTAATCGTAACAACTGAGTATACTAATAAATCTATGAAAATAAGCAAAATTAGCCCTCTGTTATGTATCATAAAAACAAACTTACCAAGTTTTTGAGCATCCCCAAACCATTTACTCATCAAATTCGAGATTCTCACATTAATAAAAACTGCCCCAGACTCTTTCGCTAAGGCCTTTGCGAGCATTGTCTTTCCTGTTCCTGGTGGCCCATACAGTAGGACACCTTTTTGAGGACTAAGAAGCTTTCCATGTGAAAACAATTCAGGTCTACGTAGGGGGAGAATGACTAGCTCAAACAAAGCTTGCTTCACATGCTCCAAACCCCCAATAGACTCAAATTCAACATCAATGTGATCAGGGTTTATAACATCGCAAGCTATTACATCCTGCAAATGCATTTACACATTATCATTAAGACATTGTTGAGTTACCTACAAATTGATTCCAAACAAAATGTAGAATTAAAAAATCATGTCCAAAAGCAAAAATCTTTACCAAAAAATGAAGGTTACCCATATCCGTAAAACAAATTTAGAAGATGGGGGATGTCACCAAGTATATTATTATCTTCATCTATAAACTTAAATTTTACATACCTTGTACCATCCCAGAGCATAGTGCTTACAGTGTTTAACAAGACAATTTCACACTATATCTGAGGGAGAATGAAACTTTGCATACAAGACTGCATCACACCAAAAAAAAAAAAAACAAATTTTGGAAATCCTGAAGAAACTAAATCTGGAAGATGAAATTTACATGATAGTGTGAGTATATTTTGCTGGTATCTGACTATAGTAAATTATGATATATGTGATACCAATATTAATCTAACTATTTGAAATGTAGAATCACACTGATTTTTCCAAGAGCTAATATATGATTTGCCATGCTAAGATATGACTTCAGACATGACACAACCATGCTGATCACATAGATGAATCCTGCTGTGTCATGCCCATGTGCCTTATGCAATAGATGGTAACTAGCACAGCTGCATATGTATGCAGCTCTATGAGGTGCGCGTAGTTCTCCAGTACATGCAATTTGACTGCATAACTTAATGCTGTGTGCCATCAATTTGATACATGTTTGTTAACAAGCTCAAATCTTACTAGAAACAACCAAGGAAAGGTCAGGAAGGGAAACCGATCTAACAAAATCCTCAATTGCCATAGGTAGGAATTAATGCAGGACAGATTGATTGCCTCAAAGGCAAAAATCATGGCACAGATTTGATTGCCATAACTTGGGATGATGCTTTGTGACAACATTTCTCATTTTTCATCAAGGGCCACATTAGAATGTTCAGGAGATACCAAGCACTTAAATAAAAAAAAATCAAAAAAAATAAGACATCTTCGAACTTGCACCGAGTTAGACTCTATACATCATTATTTGGTAAATGCCTAGGAATCAACAAAGACAAGAAGGGAAGAAACATAACCACTCTATAATTAGCTCTCATGAGCTATGGATTATGCTACACAGTAATAAATTCAGAAGTACAAATATAATCCGGTCAAAGAAATTATGTAACAATGTTTATATGCATAACAAGAGTACTGCTTCACGCTAAGCAAAAGTAGAAAAGACCGACCGGAGGATAAAGAGAAACAGGATGCTGTCAGTCCGTGCTCAAATGAAGTGATCTTGTGTACAATATGTGATCAATTCCATTTCCAAGTCAAATTGAGATCAACCTAACTAAAATCAAACAATAACTTAGCTTAACCAAAAAAGCTCTAGGATGTCATGGGTCCCTTACTAACCCTGGCCATGTATTTTCTTAGAAACTTTTCAAGGTAATCAATGCCTTATCTGAAACCACATGAAAATTGCGTACATACTCTAATACATAAAAAAGGCTTTGAGAAAGGAAGCTACAACCATGATATCTATGAGATGTATTAACCAATTTAAAACTTTGAGCCTATTGCAGTGTGTTAACTATGGAAGTCCACGAAAGGCAAGATAGTTCATATTTATCTATAATTGATGAATGACTATGCAATGTTTGCTAGTACTTTATGTAAGTTATAGCATCAATAATATTAGTTTTTAGTTAAATTAATCCCTTGGGAGGTTTGTCTTCCATGAAACAGAGAAGTGCTTGTAGGAGGCATAGTTCTAACGAAGCAATGCCAACACTAAATCAGGGCTAATACAAAACTAAGCTGCAAAAGTGTTACAAAGCTAAATATTCTGTACTTTATGGAGTTTCATAAATAAAAAAGACTGCAGAGTTTAATCTCTTTGTTTCAACCTTGACCTACGGGTTAATCATAATAAAAGACCATATTTATAAACATCATGGAACATGGTGTCATCATTAGAAAAAACAGGGATTGGCCAGATAAGAAGAACATCAAAGCAGGGATGTCAAGTTACTGTACATTATCGATCACGGGAACAACAATTATTGATCAAACATGTATCAATGGAATGTGTCAACATGCATACACTATTCGTCAAATAATTAACAGAAGACAGACTGAATTAGAAATGGAGTACTCAAAATCATCTTGTTGGAACCCAATTCAATATAAAACCTAGGAGAAAAAAGGGATCGCAGACAAATTTCAATATCAGCTACTCAGAATAAAAACAAATTGGAAATTGTCTCCCCCAAAACAAACCCTAGGCATCACTATGTCACTTAACTGCATTCAATAATACACGGAAACCTGCATCCGGAGACCTAAAACCCAGAACGCCATAGAAAGAACTGACCGTGAGGGGTCACGGGGCATGTAGAAATCAAGAAGAAGAGGAAAGGAGAAAGGGAGGCGAGATGAAGACCTCGTACTGGTTGGTCTGAACGAGGGGCCGTCCCAGGCGCTTGGCGATCTCCTTCTTGTTTTCGAGGGCTTTCTTGCTTGCGGCGCGGTTGGGGTCGAGCTGGCGCAGCCCGGCGAAGAGGACGAGGCAGCTCAGCGCAGCGCTCGCTGCGTACAGCACCAGTTCCTGCAGGAACCTCGACTCCGATGGTCTCATGTCCCTCCCTCCCTCCTCTTTCTCTTCCGCCCTCTCCCGAGAATCCGTTCGCAAGCCCTACACCTCCGGTTTAACCTCTTTGCTGCTGCCCTTTTCAGTCCCCTCATGACATAGTTACATATAATATACACATTAATTATATATATATATATATATATATATATATATATATATATATATATATATATATATATATATATATATCTTTTTTGGCTTGTCAACCAAGCAACGAATTTGAGGCGTATGCGACACCCGAAGAAGAAAGATCGACGCAATCGATTAATCGGAAGCCCATCCATTGTCCAGCCGGAAGAGAATATTATATTATATTATATTATATTATATTATATTATGGATGAATTTTCCAAAAAAAAAAACTTAATTTTGATTATTATTATTTTTACAGAACATTTCTACTATAAAAAAAAATATTCAGACAGCACCTTCAACAACTAAGAGATTCATTTCCTATCCCAAATACTACCCTTTGGATCATCGGTTCATTAAATGATTCGATATTGGTTCAGTTTGCCCATCTGATTCATTGGTGTTAACATTGATAAGATAACATGCCTTCTCTCTCTCTCTCTCTCTCTCTTTTGTTTTTGTGTCTCTCTTCTAAATCTACTTGAAAACACAATAAACAAGTCAAATAAAATTAAAACAAACTAAAAACCAATTGATGATTCAAATAGATATTTATAATAGTTTTTGAAAAAAATCACCCAAATAAAAATAAATAAATTGACTTGTTACAATATTTTGATCACCACAATAAAGATACTATAAGTCTTATAAGAAAATACTATAAATGATCTAAATAAATTCTTAACCTTAACCAAACTAACTATAAGCCTACAAAATATAATATTGTAATAATGTATGAGCAATACCAAACATAATATAATGTCATAATATTTTTTTAATAATATTTATACTATTTTTAACATATTAATAAAACACTATAAATGTCATTGAAAAATAATACACGAGTCAAGCACTATAACAGTTTAAAAATTTTAAAGTGCATTTTGAGTATTTTCAAATTAAAAATATTACTAGGAAAAAAATAAAAAAGGGAGTAATTCCCAAAATATGAATATTGTTTTAGAAAAATAATATTTTATTATAGTTTGGTAAATACGTGGTGAGGAATTGATTTCAAACGTTGGGCATGACCATCATGGATAGTAAGAAGGGAAAAAATTAATTTTAGGTACTTCAATAATGAAAATTCCACATCATGTGTGTGACTCATACATCAACATATAAAACTGGGATATTTTATCTATAATTTCATTAAATGACATCATGGTAATGAAAATTTCATATGTCTAAGGGCACTTTCCAACAATCACATCCAGAAATGATGCATTCGAAACGTACATGTGTGAGAAATAATTGGATACACCATTGAAATTGGGGAATTGAAGTTTCAGATGGCAAAGACACCAAAATGTTGCATTAATACCCAAAAGTTACATGTTAAGATCTCTACATTATAACATGCACAACTAAATAGAATGGCTATCCTGTTCAATGGGATTAATGGCTATGATATAGGAAGATAGAGAAACCTTAATCAGAAAGAATTAATGAAGAGATGGGAAACCTATCTGACCTGGCACAATAGCTAAGAGCTGACTATGATATTGATCATATAAAATAAAGGCCACTCAACTGGTTGTAGGAAATGCACTCCTCAGTCCTTTCAGTCCCATAGCAGAATTCAATGAGGAAAAACACATCTAGGAAGATGCTTCATGTAATCTTAAGGATCTACATTACTTTAGCTCAGAGGAAAAAGTTTTCACATTGCAAAACCATAAACAAAATGTCAGGAAAAGAACCTGCTATCTGAAATTTTCTCCAGTGAGATTTTCAAGGAGACAACCAATCAGAAATCAAACAATATCAAAACTGAACGTTTTAAAATCAATATCAGATGTTGTATATGGATCATTCTGAAGTTTTACTACCAAAATCCAACAAAACAAAGGTAAATTAGATAAAGACATGAGAGATTACATCAGAAAAGTGAAGTGCACCGGCCAACCTGAGAGAAAGAGAGCTTCAATATTTTGTTTTTCCATCAAATTACTGGACTCATGTTTATATATATATAATCAACCCTAAACAAAAATGGAAATAAGAAAAAATAATGGAACAGAGGTGGTGGGAAGGCAACCTGTCCGTACGGATGCCAAAACTCAACGCTGGCGAGGAACAGGTGTGCATCGAACCCGTTTTCTACTTCTGTTGGTTTTTATTTTCCAAACTGAACTCCTATGGCTCACAACTTCTGATTTAACAATGTGGCATCCCGCATAAGTCTTGCGCCACCTACAACATCTTATAACACAGTTTGCTTGAAATAATCTAATCTCAAATGTAAGTCAACTAAACTCGTTCTAATTTCTAAAAAACCTAAGAGCTGAAAAACACTACTCCTAAAGTGAAGACTTCAAGGATCAAATCTGACGCCAAGTTATTTCCTGCTACAGATCTGAATATCCAAAGCAATCCATCAGTCACTTCCAATGCACATTGCTAATTCTCGAACTATGATAAAAAGCTTACTTTCCCAGGATAAGGACCAAGAGTACATCTAGAACTGTCAGGTGGAGAAATGCCAGAGACCTTCCTGACTTAGATAGTTGTTCTTAATATCAAGTCATCCAGATATCTCTCTGACACATACTGAATGTGGACATTGCACCGTCCATCCTGCTTAGGGTTGAATGTGTTTGTCTTGACTGTGGATAGCATTTCTATCAAATAACAGGGCATATAACCATAGTGCATAAAACTGTTTTTTAAATCTTGTCCATCTGAAGAAGCAAAGAGCAGTAATTTTTTACAATATTCTTTTCCCTGAATTCACCCCAAGCGAATAGGCTTGGGACAGAGTTGCCTAGGCAATTCAGGCCTTGGCAACGAGTTCAGGAGATACCAAATTCAGCTGGAGAAGGGAAGAGAGAGAAAGAAAGAGAGATGAGAATGTTGACAAGGAGAAGAGAGGAGAGGAGAGGAGAGAAGAGAACCAAGATGTAGAGAAGGGAAAAGAGAGAGAAAGTAGAGAGAAGAGACTTGAGAGGATAAAGACAACAATTTTTACTCCAAGATCATTCTGTTATGAATTACATTAAAAAAGCCTCTATTTATAGGCTCAAGTAACATTCTAATATAACTTAGACCTAACTCCATCAAGTAATTACTTCTAATACCAACACAACCTATATTTCCAACTAATCAAACACAAGTTCCAAAATTACAATCAACAGTTCAAACCATGGATTCAAATCTCAACCATACTGGTCAGTACATTCAGTTTTTTACAAGTCCAACGATTGAATGATTTGTGGATTGGGCAATTTCGCCCAGTTTGATCCATATCAGACATATCGCTGGTAAATTCATGACGGCAGGTTTACCAGTCGTAAACTTAGTGGTACAAATGCCCATGACCTATACTCATCCTACCTCTCCATTTATTTTTTAATTTCTTAATTTTCTTCTCTTTTTCTTCTTTTTCTTCTGTCTCACAAGTCACAAGACATGTCATCACCTCCCAAGTGCCATCACTCCTCATTCTCTACATGTTCCATCTCCTTTTGCACGGGAATGTCCTAAAGCTTGCTCACTCTACATTGTAACTGTTAGTGTAAACACCTTTTTTTTAGTTAGTATAAACACCTTTTTTTCTTAGCCGTGACCCGGGAGGTCGTCTCGGCTCGTTCGGGGGTCCGAATGGCGGGGATCTTCCTGGGGCGGTACTCGTCTCCACCGGGGTGGTCGGGTGCGGCCTCGGACTCGGGGCGATGCGGCGACTCTTCCCGAGCGGGGATCGCCGGCACGTCCCGGGCGGGAGATCTCGGCTTGATACCTGCACAATGGTCGGGTTCGCTCGACCCGACCCCTCCGACGATCAAGTTAGAGAGATGCGATGGCGGTTGTTCGGGAAATTCAGCCTTACCTTTCCCTTCTGGCTTGAGGACGTTTATAGGGGAACCCGGCATTCTCAGCTGCGCCATCCCGTCGGTCGGGGCCGTATCTCTGATGGCGTCCGACATCGCTGAAGACGTTGCGTATGGGAGCGGGGGATCGCAGGGTATGGGCGAGCTTCAACCGCTACCCACTTCTGTCTCGTCCTACTGTGCTGGGTCAACTGAAGGGGCTGCGGGCTCAGTGAGGCTAACGTCCGGACGCAGACTGTTGCCCTCGTTGCTCTCCCTGGGGCGCCGCGCCTGTCCACGTGCGGGGGAAGTCGCCGGGGGTGGGGTTTACCATTTTTTGCCATATCATATCCCCCCCCCAAAGGAAGCCATGACTCGGCATCGGACGGTGGGGATTCGAGGCATGGCTTTTGATCGGTAAGCGACGGTTCTTTTCGTGGGTCGCGACTGGGACTCATGTTCGGGGCGAGCAGGCCACGCTGCGTAGGTGCTTTGGTCGGGGAGCACGTCTCGGGCGGGCTGGCCGCGCCGAGGAGGTGGTCTCGGGAGACATGCGGCCGAGGAGCACGTCTCGGGCGGGCTGACCGCGCCGAGGAGGTGGTCTCGGGGAGCATGCGGCCGAGGAGGTGGTCTCAGGGAGCATGCGGCCGAGGAGCACGTCTCGGGCGGGCTGGCCGCGCCGAGGAGGTGGTCTCGGGAAACATGTGGCCGAGGAGCACGTCTCGGGCGGGCTGGCCGCGCCGAGGAGGTGGTCTCGGGGAGAATGTGGCCGAGGAGCACGTCTCGGGCGGGCTGGCCGCGCTGAGGAGGTGGTCTCGGGGAGCATGTGGCCGAGGAGCACGTCTCGGGCGGGCTGGCCGCGCCGAGGAGGTGGTCTCGGGAAACATGTGGCCGAGGAGCACGTCTCGGGCGGGCTGGCCGCGCCGAGGAGGTGGTCTCGGGAAACATGTGGCCGAGGAGCACGTCTCGGGCGGGCTGGCCGCGCCGAGGAGGTGGTCTCGGGAAACATGTGGCCGAGGAGCACGTCTCGGGCGGGCTGGCCGCGCCGAGGAGGTGGTCTCGGGGAGAATGTGGCCGAGGAGCACGTCTCGGGCGGGCTGGCCGCGCCGAGGAGGTGGTCTCGGGGAGCATGTGGCCGAGGAGCACGTCTCGGGCGGGCTGGCCGCGCCGAGGAGGTGGTCTCGGGAAACATGTGGCCGAGGAGCACGTCTCGGGCGGGCTGGCCGCGCCGAGGAGGTGGTCTCGGGAAACATGTGGCCGAGGAGCACGTCTCGGGCGGGCTGGCCGCGCCGAGGAGGTGGTCTCGGGAAACATGTGGCCGAGGAGCACGTCTCGGGCGGGCTGGCCGCGCCGAGGAGGTGGTCTCGGGAAACATGTGGCCGAGGAGCACGTCTCGGGCGGGCTGGCCGCGCCGAGGAGGTGGTCTCGGGGAGCATGCGGCCGAGGAGCACGTCTCGGGCGGGCTGGCCGCGCCGAGGAGGTGGTCTCGGGGAGCATGCGGCCGAGGAGCACGTCTCGGGCGGGCTGGCCGCGCCGAGGAGGTGGTCTCGGGGAGCATGCGGCCGAGGAGCACGTCTCGGGCGGGTTGGCCGCGCCGAGGAGGTGGTCTCGGGAAACATGCGGCCGAGGAGCACGTCTCGGGCGGGCTGGCCGCGCCGAGGAGGTGGTCTCGGGGAGCATGCGGCCGAGGATCACGTCTCGGGCGGGCTGGCCGCGCCGAGGAGGTGGTCTCGGTAAACATGTGGCCGAGGAGCACGTCTCGGGCGGGCTGGCCGCGCCGAGGAGGTGGTCTCGGGAAACGTGAGGCAAGATCGTCGTTCTTTTTTAGGCGTTGAGAAGTCGTAGTGGCCGTTCTCCACGTCGTTTCTTGCAGTGGCTTTGGGTCCGCATTTATGATGGGGTGTCCGTTGGTCTTCCCTGATGCGAGCGGGTGTGCGGATGAGCTGTCGGCCGCTAGGGGGAGACGAAGGGACGTCTCTTTCGGCGGGTTTTTCCTTACATAAATGGCGTATCCTGCCCGTTTTTTGACTTCTGCTGCTGAGTCTTGGGCCTCGTCGTTTCTCTCTGCCATCGCTCCTTCTCCTCTCCCACGCTACCATCCCACAGTCGCTCCCTCGTCGTCTCTCTTGTTCGTTCCAAAAGCCGGTAAGGAATGTCCTTCTTGCCTGTCTCTTCGCCTTCGTCCCTCGACAGAGTCCAGGAGAGCATGCCTCCGTCTTCCCCGGACGAGGAGGCGACGCGAGCCCTTGAGGCGCTAATGTGGCCGCACGACCTCGACTCGGTGGTGAGCGGGTCGTCGCTGGAAAAGCTCCGGGAGCGTTATTACATCCCGGAGGAGTTTGTTCTGGTTGCCCCTGATCCGGGGCAACGGTCATACGACCCGATCCCCCGAGGTTTTGCGCTGACCCAAGATGCCCTAGAGGCTGGGTTGCGCCTTCCCCTTCACCCCCTTATTGTTTCCTGCCTATCTCTCTGGCGGATTTCGCCTTCCCAGGTGACGCCTAACTCATGGCGGTACCTAGTAGCGTTCTTGGGGGAGTGTTATTATGCTAACATCACCCCTACCCGAAACCTCTTTCTTTCATGTTTTCGCCTTCTCAAGGGGCCGGGGGGCTATTTCGTGTCGGCCCGGGCTGGCTTTCGCGTCGGGGGAGCCCCTTCGAGTAATAAAGGGTGGAAGGGGCGATTTTTTTACATCAGTTGGCCGAGGGATTGGGGCTTCGGGGTTCGGTGGGCGGTGAGGGTGATAGATAACACCGTCCCGGATTTGAACGACGAGGAGTGTCGGGATTTGAAGAGGCTTCGGGCAATCCTTCCCGGCTCTCAGGCCATCCGAGCTATGACCGAGGAGTGGCTAGCCGAGGCGGGTCTTAGCCCGGCTTTCGGGGGTATGTTTATAGAGGGTGTTCTCCACGTTTTATTTGTTTCCACAGTTTGTGACGGTTTCGCTTGTCTTTTTCGCAGGAATAAAGCTCCTGTCCCTCCGTGGTGGTCGCTCTTCGTCGGCTTCTTCCCCGCGCCAGTCCGCTGCTTCCCCTCCGCGTTCCCCAGCCGACCCGGTGCCCGGTTCGGCGGGTGCCCCATTGGAGATCCCTGCGGGACGTCCGTCCAAGAAGGCGAGGACGACGGGTCCGGGGAAAACCAAGGCGGGGACCGCTCCTCCAACAGTCGTGGGTGCCAAGCGGACCACTCGGGAGGAGGGGCCTTCCCGATTTGAAGGGCCTAGCCAGGGGGCGGCCGGGAAAAGGGCGAACCTGCCCACGGTGGATGATCTGTGCGGGCTACGCGCGGGAGCCGACGAGCCCCTATGGGCAGCGGTGATGGGCGAGCTTCCGACAGGGGAGGCTTCCGACCCGCTGGTCGCCCGATGGAAGGGGCTGTCCCGAGGGGACCGGGTATGGGCCGGGGGAGATCCCTCGGCCGCCTTCCTTCGAGGCGTGCTCCACCCCGACCTAGCTCGGGACCTGTACACTCTGCCCTCGGAGACCATGCTCAGCAAGGCGGGGAGGTTCCTGACGTTGGTAAGCATTTCGCTAACTCCGGGTATCCCTGCGACTGTGCGCTGACCCTTATTTTCTTGTGGCAGGGCCTCCATTATTCGACGGCGCTGATGGACCGAGTGCGCGACGCTGGCCAGATAATCTGGGACTTCAGCGAGCGCAACTCCGAGTTGTGTCGTCAGCTAGAGGAGATTCGCGCTGGGTCTGGCCCCGAGGCGGTAGCGGCTGCGGAAAAACGCGCGACCTGTTCCGAGGAAGAAGTGGCGCGTTTACGAGCAGAGCTCGAGCGGTCGGGCGATTCGGTCAAGGAGCTCCAGGAGTTCCTTCGTTTGGATCGGGCCGAGCTCCGCCAGTCGAAGTCAGAGGCGCTTGGTCTCTCCAAGAGGGCGGAGAAGGCCGAGGCCGAAGCCCGCGCTGCTTCCGAGGCGTTGGCTGAGGAGGTTCGCCTCCGCCCGTCGAAGGACAAGGGGGCGATCGAAGCCTACAAGAAGTCCGAGAACTTTGAGCTCGGACTGACCCGAATGGGGCGAGTATCCTACGAGTATGGATACAGGATCGCCCTGGGTCGCTTCGGTTCGTGCCCTCCCGGCTCCGAGGTGGAAAGGGATCCGTTCGCCTCTCACCCCGTGGACCTGGAGGTGGATATGCCGGAGGACGTGCCGTTCGACGACCGCCCGAAGACTCCGGGTGAGGAGTGAGGGTCGTTTTTTGTATGTCGGGTCGAGGGTGTGAGGGTTTTGTGCATGGGTTTTGGCTTCTGTATCCCCTCCTTTTTAATAAGATGATCTTTTCCTCCGATCTTCTGTGTTTGCGTGTTGTCTATTTCTTCAGACGAAATATTTCCTAAGGTTCTGTATGTTCCAAGTCCGGGGCACGGGGTCGCCATCCATTGTTGCGAGCCTGAATGTCCCCGGTCGGGATACTCCGATGACCCGATAGGGTCCCTCCCACTTTGGGGCCAGTTTCCCCCTTACTTGGGTGGGGTGGCTGACCTCGATTTTGCGCAGGACCAAGTCCTCTAACTTTATCGACCGGGGTCGCACGTTCCGGTTGTAGACCCTCGCTACGGCTCTTTTGTAAGAAAGGGCTTTCTGGTGTGCGTCGGCCCGTCTTTCCTCGAGCAGGTCCAGGTTTGATCGGAGCCCTTCGCCCGAGGCTTCTTCGCTGTAGTCTGCCGTCCGCGGAGTCGGGACGGCTACCTCGGGTGGTAACACGGCCTCGGTCCCGAACGTGAGGCTATAGGGAGACTCCCCGGTCGGGGTCTTGGGGGTAGTGCGAAGCGCCCACAGGACGCTCGGGAGCTCGTCGATCCAAGCCGATCGGGTAGCGGATACCCTTCTCTTGAGTCCATCGACGATGGCCCGATTGGTTACTTCAGCTAGCCCATTCGCCTGGGGGTAAGCCACCGAGCTGAACCTCAGTTGAATCTTGTGCTTGGCGCAAAACTCTTGGAATTTCCTGCCGGCGAACTGCGGTCCATTGTCGGCGACGATGGACTGGGGCAGGCCGAAACGGGTTATGAGGTTTCTCCATACGAACCTTTTCACTTGCGACTCCGTGATGGTCGCTAGGGGCTCGGCTTCGACCCATCTGGTAAAGTAGTCCACTCCCACGATGATGTACTTCCGCTGGCCGGAGGCGGGCGGGAGAGGCCCGAGTATGTCCAGTCCCCATTACGCGAATGGCCAGGCACAGTCGACGGGGGTGAACAGGACCGCCGGCCGTCGGGTGGTACGGGCGTGCTCCTGGCACAAGCTGCATCGCCGCACGAGAGCTTTTGCGTCCTGGCGCATGGTCGGCCAGTAGTACCCCTGTCGGAGTACCTTGTGAGCCAGGGCTCGCTCGCCTATGTGTTCCCCGCAAGCCCCTTCGTGCATGTCGGACAGAACCGTCCAGGCTTCGCTCGGCTCCAGGCAGCGCAACAGGGGGCGCGAGAAAGACCGTTTGTACAGCCGTCCTCCTTCCTCGGTGTACCACGCCTGCGTTCGACGCAAGCGCCGAGCTGTAGTTGTATCGTCGGGCAGGGTCCCGTCCTGCTTGAAGCGTAACATCTCCTGTACCCAAGTGGCCGGCGCGCCGTGAGCGACGGTGGCGACGACCTCTATGGCTCGGCGGGGGAGTTCTTCGGTCTCGGGTCGAGCCCAGGGGGACGGGCCGGACGCCAGTTTAGCCAGGGTGTCGGCTCGCTGGTTCTCGCTCCTGGGAACATTCGACAGTTCAAAATGGGCGAACTTGGCGACCAGGCTTCTTACCTGCGCTAGGTATTTCGCCATAGTCGGGTCCCGGGCCTCGTATTCGCCATCGAGCTGCCTAGCCACCAGCTGCGAGTCGGTGATGACGCGTATGTCGGTCACCTGCATTTCCAGTGCCAACTGGAGCCCCGCCAGGAGAGCCTCGTATTCTGCCTCGTTGTTGGTGGCTCTGAACCCGAAGCGGAAGGAGCGCTCGATCGAGCGGCCGTCAGGTGTTGTCAGTACCAGACCCGCGCCGGCGCCTTTCGCGTTGGCCGAGCCATCTACGTGGAGGGTCCAGGTATCGCGCAGCGGCTCGAGTTCTTCGCCGGTATTCGGCGTCAGCTCCGCAATGAAGTCTGCCACAGCTTGGGCTTTGATTGCGGTCCGAGGTATGTATTGTATGTCGTGCTCGCCGAGCTCCACTGCCCATTTGAGGAGACGCCCTGCAACATCGAATTTGGACAGGACAAGCCGAAGCGGCTGATCGGTTATTACCTCTATCGGGTGGGCCTGGAAGTAGGGGCGGAGTTTCCGCGCCGACAGGACGAGCGCCAGCGCCAGCTTTTCGATCGGCGGGTAGCGTTCTTCTGGCCCGCTCAGCATGTGGCTGACGTAGTAGACCGGTAGTTGGTCGCCGGAAATTTCTTTGACTAGAACCGAGCTGACCGCGTGCCGAGAGACGGCAAGGTAGAGACTCAGCTTCTCCCCTGGGGAGACCGAAGCGAGTCGAGGGAGGCTGGCCAGGTGTAGCTTCATCTGCTCGAAGGCCGTCTCGCACTCCGCCGTCCATTGGAAGTTCTTCGGATCCTTCAGGGCCCGGAAAAAAGAGTGGCAGCGATCTCCCGATCGGGAGAGGAAACGCGATAAAGCGACTAGCCTCCCGTTGAGGCGCTGCAGGTCTCTGATCGTCCGAGGAGGCCGCATGTCAATGATGGCCTGTATCTTTTCCGGGTTGGCGTCAATCCCTCTTTCGTGTACGATGAATCCGAGGAATTTTCCCGAGGTCACACCGAAGGCGCACTTGGTGGGGTTGAGGCGCAGGCCGAACCTCCGCAGAGTGTCGAATGTTTCCGCCAGGTCGGAGGGATGAGCCTCCGCCGTTCGGCTCTTTACGATCATGTCGTCGACATATACCTCCATGTTTCGTCCGATCTGGTGGGCGAACATCTTGTTCACCGTCCTCTGGTAGGTTGCCCCGGCGTTTTTTAACCCGAACGGCATAACTTTGTAAAAATATATCCCTTGCTCGGTGAGGAAGGCTGTATGTTTTTGATCTTCGGGTGCCATCCTGATCTGGTTGTACCCGGAGAAGGCGTCCATAAACGAGAGTCGGGCGTGGCCGGCCGTGGCGTCGACCAGCTGGTCGATCTTTGGCAGGGGGTAGCAATCTTTTGGGCAAGCATTGTTGAGACTGGTGTAGTCAACGCACATCCGCCAGCTTCCATTAGGTTTTTTGACAAGGACTACATTGGAGAGCCACTGTGGGTACCTTGCCTCTTCTATGAAACCGGCCGCCAGAAGCCGG
This sequence comes from Musa acuminata AAA Group, assembly GCF_036884655.1. NCBI lineage: Eukaryota > Viridiplantae > Streptophyta > Magnoliopsida > Zingiberales > Musaceae > Musa > Musa acuminata. The sequence continues at coordinate 5,391,075 of NC_088348.1, read as the reverse complement.
TTTACTTCTTCTCGGATGGCCAGTTGCCGATCCGGGGCCTGCCGCCTGGGCCTCTGTTTCACCGGCCGGGCGTCGGACGAGATGTTCAGGTGGTGCAGCGCGACTTCTGGGTGGACTCCTGTTAGGTCGGCTGGCGTCCAAGCGAAGATGTCGACGTTGACTCGCAGAAGGCCGACGAGCTGTTGTCGTTCCTTTTCGGGGAGTCCCAACCCGATTTTGACTGTTTGATCGGGCCTTCCTTCGACCAGTGGCAAGTCGACAGTGGCTTCCTTTGGCTCGGGGCGGGGGGTTGGTTTTTTTCCCTCCCGGGGGTCTTCCAGCGGGGATTGGATCCTTGCTCTCTTGTTTAATGACACAGCGGTCAAGTAGCAGCGCCTGGACTCCCAGGAGTTCCCCGCCACTTCCCCGACCCCATCGTGGGTCGGGAACTTGATGGTTTGATAGTAAGTTGAGATGACGGCTCGGGTCTTGTTGAGGGTTGGCCGTCCTAGGATGGCGTTGTATGCTGTGGGGAGGTCGACTACCAGAAAGGAGGTCATCACAGTTTTCGCCTTCGGGAAGGCTCCCAGGGTCAGGGGCAGGGTGATGACCCCTAGTGACGAGATTGAGGCGCCGGTGAACCCCGTGAGTGTTGAGCATACCGGCTTCATGCTCTCCTTTACCGGGCCGAGCTTTTGGAAGGCGTCCCAGTAAAGTATATCGGCCGAGCTCCCAGTGTCGACCATGATTCTTCTCACTTGCGCGTTGGCGATTCTGGCTGATATCACCAGTGCGTCATCATGCTCGGCCAGTTCAGATCCCTCGGTCGGGAAGGTGACTTCGGGACCTTTTTCGGGTTTGGAATCCTCTGCCCGGGAGGCCCTGGCGTATGCCCTTCCGCCCGCCGTGGAACTCCCTCCGGACGCCGGCCCGCCGGTTATGACATCTATGTGTCGCTCGATGGGGCCCTCCGGGCGTGGCGAGAGCTCCTTGTCTGGTCGGAGGTATGAACCGAGGTGTCCTCGGCGGATAAGCTCCTCAATTTGCCTTTTTAATTCCCGACACTCCTCGGTGTCGTGACCGGGCTGTCGGTGGAAACGGCAGTATTTGGAGCGGTCCGCGAGCTCGCGCGGACTCCTCATCGGGTAGGGGTCTTTGAGAAGGCCTTTCTCCTTAATATGGAGAAATATCTCGGTCCGAGAGGAGTTCAGGCCCGGAAGAGGGGACCTAGGTACCGCATCGTTGAGGCCACCGGCCCTGCGTCGGGAGGTGGCGGGCTGTTGCTGTTGGGACTGCTCTGGCTTGACCCTTTTGCGCTCGTCACGCTTCCCGACCATCCATGCCTCGGCAGCGATGTACTGGTTCGCACGCTGCAGCATTTCGGGTACCGAAGTAGGGGGTCGCTCCACCAGAGACCAAAAGAATCGGGTAGGGCGCAGGCCCATCATGAATGCCTGCATCATCAAAGAAGGGTGAGCATCAGATAGCCCGCGGATTTGTGTGGTGAAGCGGTTCACAAAGTGAGAAAGGGGCTCATCCTCCCTCTGGTTGAGCCCCAGGAGCATCGCCACCGACGGTTTCGGCTTGGCATGAGCCAGGAAGTTAAGCTCAAAGTCCCTGGCCAGCTGGTCGAAAGAGGCGATGGTCGCGGTCTTCAGATTGCTGTACCACGCTCGGGCTGGGCCCCGCAGGGTCGTCGGGAACGCCCTGCACATCAGGGCATCGGACGTCCCGTATAGCGCCATTTGGGCGCGGAAAGCAGCCACGTGGTCCGCCGGATCGGTGGCACCTTCATAAGCATCTAGTGACGGGAGCCGAAAATGCGGCGGGATGGCCTGCTCTTGAATCTCGGGGATGAAGGGGGACCCCTGGTGTAGTTCGGCCCCCGGGTCTCCCCCGGTCCGGCGAACCTCGCGCTGCACCTCGTCCAGCCGGCGACCTACGAGGCGTAGCTGGGCCCACAGTTCCTCCGCTGAGCCTGAAAGTGGGGCTACGGGCGTCGGGTGCGCCGCTGGTTCCTCCGCTCCTCGGCTCCCGAGTCGGGTCGATCGGCGCGGAGGGGAAATGGGAGACTCGGGGAGCGGTGCGGCGTTTTGAGCGCCGGCGGGCCGTTGCCGCGGTGGGGGTAAGGTTGAGTGTGAAGACGTCGGGGGAGAGACCAGCGGGATGATGGTCTGCATTACTCCCGTAAGGGCCCGAACCTGGTGCGTGAGGTCGTAGAGGGCTTCGGGTGGCACGGGTGACGAGCCACCGGGATTGGCGACGGGAGGCGATAGGCCCGGATCGTTGAATAATCGCCAATAGCGCTCCGAGGTCGCGGCGGGGCGCTCGTCCCGAATTCCCTCCTGTTGGGGGTGCTCCTCCATCGCGTCGGTCGTGTGCGACCGGATGGCTGGGGGTTCGTCGGAGTGAGCCTGCGGATCGCTTGACATTCGGACCGGCCCTTCCTCTAGCGCCATTATGTTAGTGTAAACACCTTTTTTTTAGTTAGTATAAACACCTTTTTTTCTTAGCCGTGACCCGGGAGGTCGTCTCGGCTCGTTCGGGGGTCCGAATGGCGGGGATCTTCCTGGGGCGGTACTCGTCTCCACCGGGGTGGTCGGGTGCGGCCTCGGACTCGGGGCGATGCGGCGACTCTTCCCGAGCGGGGATCGCCGGCACGTCCCGGGCGGGAGATCTCGGCTTGATACCTGCACAATGGTCGGGTTCGCTCGACCCGACCCCTCCGACGATCAAGTTAGAGAGATGCGATGGCGGTTGTTCGGGAAATTCAGCCTTACCTTTCCCTTCTGGCTTGAGAACGTTTATAGGGGAACCCGGCATTCTCAGCTGCGCCATCCCGTCGGTCGGGGCCGTATCTCTGATGGCGTCCGACATCGCTGAAGACGTTGCGTATGGGAGCGGGGGATCGCAGGGTATGGGCGAGCTTCAACCGCTACCCACTTCTGTCTCGTCCTACTGTGCTGGGTCAACTGAAGGGGCTGCGGGCTCAGTGAGGCTAACGTCCGGACGCAGACTGTTGCCCTCGTTGCTCTCCCTGGGGCGCCGCGCCTGTCCACGTGCGGGGGAAGTCGTCGGGGGTGGGGTTTACCATTTTTTGCCATATCAGTAACCACTCAGGACCTAACTAGTACTGATTAGCCTACATACTATACGGTAACAATACAAGTACCTATTTGGCCACTGGACCAAGACTTTAATCAATGATTATGATTTAAAATACTAGTCCACCAGTACGTACCAATTGATATTTATAGGTTAAGAATGTCAATTGTTTAAATACCACTCTCTCTCTCTCTCTCTCCCCTTCCAAACTCCTCACCCCCCCCCCCCTCTCTTTTATCCTATTTCTGATAGACTTGAAATGCTATCAGCCATGAACGAGAAGATAATTGTTACATCTAATCTGTTCAAGACTGCCTAAATTCATAGCATCGAGTTCTTGCAATCACAATAGATTTTGAGGAACCTTGTTCCAGTTATTGATTGAACTTTATTACATTTTTCTTACATGGTGTTATGAATCGTATGTGATCATCGCTTGAGTACCTCTTCTAGAAACTGACCTTGAGGAAATGTTATAATTTCCTTCTACATGTGTCAAGCCCGAGAAAGCATCAACATGCTTTTCAAGCATGCCAAAAGCATATTGCATACGATGTGAGAAAAATCAACTCTGTAGAAACAACCAACTGAGGTTCTGATAAGATGTTCAAAGAAAATAAATGCCGAAACCAAAATTGTTATTATCCAAGGAAAAGATATGTAGTTGTATCTAAATTCTTGAGACATAATGTGATGCCTAAGCTTTACAAGACACTAAAGCATTCAAAGAAGCATAGTTCTTTATGTTCGCTACCCATGGATCTTTAAACTGATTTACTAAAGACATTTTATGGACTATCTTTATTCTTCAGTATCTTTCTCTAGTATAGTTACACCAATTTGACATAGGTTCTTGTAGTAAAGTACATATGTTATTGATAACCTAGTTCTCTCAAGCCTACTTTACACTTCTCTTTTACCATCTCAATAAATTACTTATTTCTCCACCTCCACCTTGACTTCCCTTCAGATGAACTAAATCCACTCTATATCATACTAAAAATAGCTAGAAACAATTAGTACTTCCCATAAGAACATGCCAAAAATGCAAATCCTACACTACTTGTTTCCCCAATTTCTATTCAATCCAATGGCCATGCCACATAATGGAGGAGTTTCTTAAGTATACGTTTATATCCGAACAATAGAGCGTCATAGTTTGGTACGTTGCAACCAAAAGCATCAAAGTTGGTGACAAGCACATTCCTTGTAGTGACAGAGAACAATACCCTACCAAAGAGGCGAGATGGGATCTCAGATCAGCTTGAAAGGGAGGGGCCAGGGAGTGGACCTAGGGACCTCGACCCGGTCCTTGATCCGCTGGATCATCTTCTTCCGCTTCCCCCGCGCGTTGCCGAACGAGCCCTTGAATCGCTTCCCTCGCTTCGTCTTCTTGTCGCCGCGACCGCACGGCACCACGAACCCAGCAACCGGCAACGCCTCCGACGGTGCAGCGGGCATCATAGAGGAAAATGAGCGGACCATCGGCTGATGCGCCAGCCGCTGCATCGCCGCCCTCGCCAGCGACCGCATCGCCATTGGAGCCTCGGAGAGTGAGCGCCGCACGGGGTTACAAGCGCCATTCGAAACCCTTTCCCCTTTGCGCTGGGGAGCGTCCACCGAGCTCGGGAGTTCGGTTGGGTCGGACGCGATTCCGTGCAGTGACGACGTCAAGTCGGACCGCGTGCCACCGACAGACACTAAACGGATCCATTTAGATAACGGGCTGAGATGCGGAATGGGATCCGATATTTATCTGATCGGATCTTGATCCATAATCGACCTCTAATGGTTTGGATCTCAACTCGGTTTATACTTACATGATGAAATATATTTTACATAGCAAAAATATGCTTGTGATGATCCAAGAAAGAAGAGAAAAATCTAAATTTGTCGAATGGTGCCAATCCCTATATAAATAAAGCATGTCTTGATTGCAATTGATTGTGGAAGAACACATTAATAATAGTAATTCATCGTTAAATCTTTGCATGAAAATAAAATGTCAATCACATTAAATCGATAGACTATAAGCATATGAGAGTAATGCCCGTCATGTGTGTGTCGACAGACGTGCGGACAAAGCATCAGTTCTCGGGCTGGGAGGCAATAGAGGAAGAAGAAAGCGAGCATCGGTTGGTGGAACAGAGCTGGCTCAGATCCCACTGGAAGCACAAAGAAGAATCGATGGCAACGAACATGTCATGTGGTATTCGTCGGCTTTGGGAATCTCCCTCCCACCCCGCCTCCGGAGACCCGCGTTGACGCGGAACATCACGCGCCCCACCGCCCCTTTGCCAACCCACATGGCCGGCAACCCCGCCCCGCCGCACCCGGTCATCGCTGGTGCCCCTCCCGACCGTCGCCAGATACCCCCGGCCCCATCTTCGCCTCCTTGTCACCGCCTCCCCCGGCACTCCGCCCAACTCTGCTCCCCTTCCCCCCAGCCCACTCAGTAGTTGTCCATCAATGCCTTGAGCAAGACACAACCTCGACTCCTCTCTCTCTCTCTCTCCATCAAGCTATATAACGCAACCCCCTCAAAGGCTTCTCCTTCCCCTGAGCGACGCGACATGGAAGATCATGACAACCTCAAGGCGACAGAGCTGACACTTGGTCTCCCCGGGACGGATGCGATAGAGAAGCCGACGCCGGCCGCCCCAAACGTCAACAAGCGGAGTAAGGAGGAGGAGGAGGAGGAGGAGTGCTGTGGTTTCACAGGGAGCAGCGGGCGGCCGGCGGCTAAGTAAGTTGTCTACGTACAAGCAGCTTGCTGGGTGTAAATATTCTGAATGGTTTGTGTGGATGGACATGGCGCGCATGCAGGGCACAGGTAGTGGGATGGCCACCTGTGAGATCTTACAGGATGAATAGCTTTAGGGAAAGGAAGATGGAGAAGAAGGAAGAAGACACAACAGGAATCTACGTGAAGGTCAGCATGGACGGAGCTCCTTACCTGAGGAAGGTGGATCTCGGAGTCTACAACAGCTACGAAGACCTCACCGATGCCTTGGAAGCCATGTTCAAAGGCTTCTCCTTGGGGAAGCGGATCACACAAAGACAAGCTCATGATCTACACGAATCCGAGCACGCCATCACATACGAAGACAAAGATGGAGACTGGATGTTGGTCGGAGACGTTCCATGGGAGTGAGTATCATTAATTGGATCTTAAACGAGCTTACGGATGAATCTGATTTCCACTTCTCTGTTGCATTTGTATCTATATATATCCACCTGCTTGGATGTGCAGGATGTTCGTCTCGTCATGCAAGAGGCTGAGGATAATGAAAGGCTGCGAAGCACGAGGCTTAACGTCGAGCCCGTAGCGAGGGAGTTGGAGACACACACAATTCGATTTGATTTGGACATCCTTCCATCAAGAAGAGGAAAAAGAAAGAAAGAGAAAAGCTAATAGAAGAAGAAGAAGAAGCAGTAGTTGTATTGAATTATTTGTACTTGGTTTTATTTCTACAAAGCATGATTTCCAGTTGTTTCTCCAGCTTTTATGATCTTTGTAAGGCTCATACATATCATAGTGAGAAGATTTATGGGTATTCTTCTACCAAGAAGACAGAGAGATGTGATCCGAAAAATATTAATTTATGTAACAAATGTTGGGGTAAAAACCCAAAGATAAAAATTGAAGTTGATCTAATTTAAAAAAATAAAAAAATAGGCATTAAAATTCACTTATGGTTGAATTAATTCTTTCTCTAAGGATCATACATGAAGATAAAAAAAATAAAAGCATTAAAATAAAATTGATTTTTTTTGTTTATTTTTCATATAAATATTATTCGAAAACCAATTCAATATATGATTACGATCTATTGATTAATATAGATTTTAGTTGTCCAATACATTAGAGGTTCAGAGCTTCGAGGTTGAGAATGAGATGTGTATCATCTACGAGCACAGAAGCAAAGAACGAGACGTATTGCACTAAGATATTACATGAATGATTGGTGTCGATGTAACCTTAACCTTAAATCTGTGGAGACTATTATTCGGGAAACATCTAATCCACTAACAATTTTGTGTTCATCCAATAATGATATGATGCAATACTCCAATCCCATCAATCTTTGTCAGTACTCTTTTTGCCTATGAATCAGAGTATAGTTTTCTTGAATCTTATCTCGATATCAAAATAACGTTGACTTGTCATTCCCATATAGATACATCACTGTATTCTCTCGTTTTCCAATAACGTTTTCTTACCGTAAAATAAAATAAAGTTATTATTAATTATTTATTAGGTCATAAGTGGCACCGTAGATCTTGATAAGTTTTCTAGTCTATCAATGTTTTTCAATAATTTCTTTTGGCTTATCAATTTTATTTCGTTTAGACGATTGTTAAAATATTTAAGTTGAAGTTGAGATAGTAATATACTCATCAAATCTTTATAAGTCAATCTTAATCTTACTCACTTCTAATGATAAATTAATCGGGATGTTTCAATCTCCCCCACTTAAGATAGTCCAAATCAAACCTTGTACATGTAAGAGATAACCCAATGAAGGCTCAACGCTATGATGGAGTCCTCTAACTCCATTAATGATTAGCCCTTTCCTGCTCGTGTCTCTTTACTATACCCAAATATTAAGTTAACTCTAATACCAAATATTATGATCCGAGCTTGATGGGCTAACTGACCTATCAATTTCGTTTGACCCAAACCACTAACCAAAATATTAAAACTAAATTTGATAATAATACACTCATCATATCCTTATAAGTCAATCTTAATCTTATTCACGTGAAATTAATTTGGATATTTCAATAAATCTCTCGTCAAGTTAAGTTTTAACTAGATCCTCCTCTAACTTTCAGTATATATCAGTTATGATATTATTTATTATGTCTCAACATGATGATGAAATAACTATCGATTAATTTTATAAAACTTAAATTAGTGACTCAAAATGTTTAGACTTAATACACTTATCAGATCTTAATATTATCATGACATCATCACATAAGAACTAATATAGTACAATTGAGTTTAAATCTAAACCTAAGATAATAATAGTATAATTTCTAATGTATGAAACTAAATAAAAGTATTATAATGATCATGTTTATGTCTTACACACTTTGACCGTTTTCCAGTGACATGGATCACATCAAATGAGAAAGTTAAAGCAGAAACTCCGGTGGTAAGATTAGAGACATTGCTGCGAGAAAAGCAACGGGAAAACTCAGGTGATTCCTTTGTATGGTTGTTCAACCCCTCTCTCTCTCTCTCTCTCGCTCGCTTTAAGCTCCACTTCCTGCTTGTCTGGTATTATAATCACTCATCTGTTCTCATATCCACCACTATGCTTACATTATTATTCCTCCAACGCCTCTCTCTCTCTCTCTCTCTCTCATTTCGCTTTCAGCTCTCCTCGTGCTGCTTCACGCATATTTATAATAATATTGTATAATAATATCGACATTGTGCTTAAATTATACTTCCTCCTATGTTCTCTCTCTGGTTCTTCCTTCCCCGATGAATCCAGCTCGTTTTCTCGTCCTCCACACCACCACTTGAAAAAGATCTCCATCTGAGGAGGAGGAGGAGGAAGAAAAAAACAACAGTACGTAGAAAGAGACAGTACGCACAGCGTGAGAGAGATGAAGATACTGTGTGATTTTTGCGGCAAAGGGGAGGCTTTGGTGTTCTGCTGTGCGGACGAGGCCGCCCTCTGCGACGCCTGCGACCGTCGTGTCCACTGCGCGAACAAGCTCGCCGGCAGGCACCGCCGCTTCTCCCTCGATCCCCCTTCCGCCCACTCCCACCCGCTCTGCGACATCTGTCGGGTACGGCCAACGGAACCGATTCAAAATAACTCCGATTTATAGCCAAAGTTTAAACCTTTGCGTGTGTTGTCTGATTCGTAGGAGAAGAGATCGCTTTTGTTCTGTCGGGAAGACCGAGCGATGCTTTGTGACCACTGCGATGCTTCCATACACAGCGCCAATCACCTCACCATGAAGCATAGCAGGTTCCTTCTCACCGGCATCCGCCTCTCCGCCTCTCCTATCTCCTTCCCGGAGGCAGAGATTACGGGTAGCAGCGCCAGTAGTATCTCAGAGTACCTCATCAATATGTGCCCAGGCTGGCACGTCGAGGACCTGCTGGTGGAAGACGGAACAACCGCTGCCGCCATGGATGGTTTCTCCAATGTTTGCCGCTCTATAACCAAAAGCTCTCATCTTTACGGGATCAGACCGTCGCAAGATCTTAACCTTTTATGATATGTTGTGCAGGTGGATGAGTTGCTGCCGTTGCTGGAGGAGGGTCTGGACGGCGGCGGGCTGGAATCCATCCGCGCGCCCCATGTACCCCGGTTCCCTTCCACACTTCCTCCGGCCGGCGGCACCCGTCACCCGCACTCCCTCGGAGGCAAGGAAGTAGCAATCAACCTCGAGCGGTGGAGCAACGACGCCTTCATGGTGCCACAGATCTCCCCTGCTCCAACTCCCGGCAAGAGATCAAGACACTCTGTTCAGCACTACTAACTTGGCCTTAGCTTGGATTGGTACTCTGTTCGCAGGTCCCCTCTTTGACGAAGAGTTTGTGTTTGTGCTGCTTCAAACTCCTGATACGTCTTTCTTACTAGTTGCTTAGTTTCTCTCTGAGATAGCACTGGCACAGCAAGAAAGAACGCAATCGTTGAGATCTCCATGTGGTTCTTCTGTTGGTTTTTGGTTGGCATAGTGCCTCCAGGTTCTGGATATGGCGCTTCTTATTTAGTTGTTGTTTGGGCAAATTCTAAACAAAAATCCTTATTTTCACTCTTTTCCTTGTTTTTTTTTTTTTCATTTATTCCTAAGGAATTTTTATTTCTTAACAGATGAAATTACTTTTACCCTCCACCACCTCCATCCCTCGATCATTACCCCCACAACCTCCATCCCAGCTCCCTTCACACGCCCTCCCCTTCGTTGAATTTCGACACCATCTACTCCCCATGGAGCAGGGAGATGACAAAGGTCGTGATGGTCAAGCACGATAGAGAAGAGGTCGAATGAAAAGGGGAGGAAGGTGAGGGCGACAAGGCATAGGTGGCATGCAACATGATAATTGCATCAACAAAGGGGAGGAGAGACAAGGATGATAGGACCTCATGATGGGATGACAAGAATATATATGACGATGAAGAATGATGGCGACTAAGACAACAAAGAGGAAGAGATCAAAAAAATGAGAAGAGGCAAGAGCGACGAGACAAAGAGAGCTAGCAACGTCAACAACCATGATGAGATGATGGGGCAGATATTACAACTAATTTTATTTTTTAGGAAATAAAGGATGTGCTACAAAAATAAATGAAAAACAAATGCTAATACAAAACGTAAAAATAGAAGGTTTTTAGTTTGCCTTATTTTATGGTGGTGTGCAAATAAAAATTGCAAGTCATATGCACTACCAAAGGCTGAGACGAAACTTCATCCGATATATTTATTCATCATGAGTCATTCATCATGAGTTTCAGAATCAAAACCTGTCTTAACCAATTACACATTATATAAAAAAAGAAAACAAAAAACCATTACTTGCACAAAAGAATATACCATGTCAGATTGAGTAGGCATTTAATTTCCAATCTGCTTAAACTTGCATTCCAACTGATCAAAATATCTAACAACTACATCTAAAACGAACATTTTAAAGCAAAGAAATAACCGGGGGTAGCAGAGAGATAGGCTAAAATAATGATCATTCAAGTCATTGGTGCTTTGTTAGTTTGGCATATTAAGTATATATCCTCTCTGATAATAAAGCAACAAAATAAAATCAATTCTCAGTTCCAGAATAATTAGCATCACAATAGACCCCACAAGTAAGGAAAAAAAAAATGATGCATTCAATATCTATGCCTTACATGGACCAGTAATCATCCATGTGCACAAAAAGCATGAGAAAACTGTGCTGACCTCTAACTAGGAGAGCCGCAAGAAACGCATACGCAGAGAACTTTAGCTCGCATGTCCAATGCCCTAGTCTTTACATGTAAAATTTTAACAAAAACCAAAATCCGAGAAGCAAAAGAAATGCATAGATAGAAAATTAAAAGAAGTTTTTTTTTTTACTTACTAGCAGAATGCAGCTACATATTCTGATGAATTTGAACCGCTAGGAAGCTCTCTCCATCAGAGTCAGAATGCAGCTATATATTCTGATAAATTGAACAGCTGAAGAATCTCCCTCCGTCAGAGGCACAAACAATAAGGGAAAATTTACAAGACGGGTGAGAATGACATCATGGATTTCAAAGATAATTCATAAGATAAGGCAATATGAGGTCGAAGAACCCTTCACAATCTCCAGCTTACTCCAGATTAACTTCTCGAGCAAAAGAGCTGCAGCTGTTTTCTGATGACACTTTCTAATTCTTCCTATTCGCTTAGCTTGCATCGCGTAATATAAGGGTGATCATACATGATGTACTTGGTCCAATATGTTCTGTACTTGATCATTGCCATCTCCAACCATGGTTTCATGTTCCCATTATAATGGACTACAGCAGCATTTTGTATCTCTGAGTGATCAATGCTAGGGTTATAACCCAAGCCAAGAACATGCCATGATTTGTCCAGCGTGTGTGTCAGTTTATAAAACGTGAGTAGTCCTGGAGGAAGTGTCCCCAGTTTCCACAGCACTCTCTTCATTCTAGACATAAAAAAGAGAGAAACGAGTTAAGAACTTTAACCAAGTGGGAAAGAAAAGAATGTCATGTCTCTTTATGCGCTCGTGTAATCCAGTGGTAAAATATGCGGTTGAAATGTGTATCCCAGCATGCTGGTTTTGTAAGGCTGATTCCAAGCACCAAATGTAATTTGCCAATGACCACAGAGATAAAACATGCATTCTGCATAGGATATTTAAGGTAACAACAAGATAGTAGTTATCACTACAACAAGGCAATATATGCCTGCTCATGATAGTATACCACATTGTTATCTCCATACAGAGGATATTGAAAAACAGGCACTGGAATTCTATCTTATCTATTAGCTCAAAAGGTCAGGATTTAACACAGTTACTAGAAGAGGAGGCTAAGTTTTGTATGCGGAATATCTGCATGAGGCAAGCACTAGAATATAATCCATGTCACATCTATGAATCTAGGTTGACAGTGGTTAAAATTCAACATGGCCAAACCAAGTTTCTGAATATACCATCTGGCTTCAAAATTGCAAATGAAGCAGTATTTTATAGAGATCATGTGTTGATTGCTAGAGGAGAATGTCTGTTGAACTTTGGATGCAATGTGAACGCAGAAGGTGTCAATAACGATCCAGAATGAAAACTGAACACTTTAAGGAAAATGCTAGTGGAAATGAGACCACAATGTAAATTTGCATAATTCATTTACCAACAAACCAGGGTATATGGAATATTTGTGAGATAATTAAATTAGGAGTAACAGAATAAAGATCTGTCTGGTCTCTGCTATACTTCCACCATACTAGTGAACCTGGGATGAGAAACAACACTTTGATTCATTGAGCATATATGGTGAAAGTAACACAGGTTATGTCGTTCAAAATTCCAACTGAATGCTCTGTGTAGAGATAATACAAGGATTGTCACAATGAGAAAGTTTCCAAATTTATTCTAAGCAAGGATAACAGTTAAGTTGAACTAACAGACTTGACAATCAAGACTACAGGGATCTCAGATTAACCAAAAGCTAAAGTTTTCAACAATAAGAAGGGTAAGTAACTCAAACTAAGGTATGCAATTTCGAATAATATCTTCCGGTACGGGCGGTACATATCGGTCCGTCAACTTACCGGTACACGGACCGCCCGTTATTGGACGGAACGAAATATATATATACGAGGCGACGTCGCAGAGGTGACGCGACATCGCCTTTTATAAAAATATTATATATATAAATATATAAATAGCCCCGCGTGGGAGAAGGAAAAGGCGACGTCGCCTTTTATAAAAAAAAAATATAAATATATATATATATATATACCGAGCGGTATATCGAACAGTATACCGCTCGGTATACAATTTCGTACCGTACCGAACGAACGTTGAAACTTCGGTACAGTACGAAATTGCATACCTTGACTCAAACATATGCACAGTTTAAAACATTCTAAATGCTATATTCGGGAGGAAAATCTGTAGAACAAACCTGGATGCTGACTAAAAATAATGCTATTCTATGGGAAAGGCAAAGAACATAAGTTATGGTAATTCTAACGCAAGTTAAGGGAAAAAAGGTTTGTGTGCAGTTTATATACTTCAAATCCTCTCTGACTATTATTTATATAGAAACTACAAATATGCCAAACGTGTCCCTGAATGAACATGGCCTAGAAGTACTCTATTCAACATAAGGCACAAAGTATTGAAAAACAGCATAATTAGTTCAATTGTCGCATAATTTATATATTTAGCATATATTACATTTTTATTTTTCAAACATCATATACAGTTATGAGGAACTAAATGAAGAGAAGTTTTTCCATAAACATACCATTTTCTGCCACTTGTGATAAATAAGAGTTATATCTTTCTTCTTCCACTCCTTAAGGTAAACAGTATTCATCCCATATGCCCAGCCACTGCTTGTCTCAGACTAAGAAAAAGCAATTGAAGTAAAACCTGAAATCCAAGCGTCTTGTCACCTCAGAGCAGCAATCATGACTAATGTACATTAACCACACAAGATAATAAAGTAATACCAGCAATCAGTGAGCACATATTCCAAAGGCAGTCAACAGGTACTGTTCTCTCCAATTTGAACTCTGTAGAAGAGTTTGAAGGTGAGATACAAGGCAAAATAGAGTTGCATTTCTTGATAAGAAATGTAGCAAATATGTTAGTGAAATTATCCTATGGCTTGAAAAGTTTGGACTGCTTGTATCATCTGTATCAAAAATAATAAATTTTACACATCACAAATAACAACCACTGTCCATGACAGTAGCATACCTTTGAAAATTTAAAATTCAACCACAAGCATATAAAAAGAGGGACAGAAATACGAAGAATAAAAGAAAACTTAGTGATGCTTGACACATTTTACATGGTGCGTATAAGCAGCACAGAAGTTTGTAAATCTACCATTTATAGGACTATTTTTTAACATCCTTTCTAACTACCAATGGCATAAAAATAACCCATTCATTTGGAGTAAAAGTTGACAAACGATCATGTAGTATTTAAATTATCAAAACTTATATCCAGACTGGAAATTTATTAAGGATGAACACTTGAATTTATTTGTCTCCTTTGGCCTAGGATATCTTAGTAGTATATGGTCAACTAATAGTTTAATATCCTCTAATTACGTCCTTGTGAGTAATATGCATCCTTCTAAAATTCATCTTCCAAGGAGTTATGAATAAATACTGAGCAGTAAGCAGTCACCTAAAAGGCTACTTGTCCAGAAAGAATATACACCCTAAAAAAAGATGACTTAGTTTAAAAAAAAGAAATATCATTTTGTTACATAATTCACATTTTTTTTATCTCCAGTACAATTGAACCATATACATGTAAACTACCTGATAAAAAACAGCAAAAGAACTCAACAATACATGGTCTAGTAAAAGAAAATTGATTATTAAAACCAGGGTTCATTGTACTATGGTATACCGCCTGATATATACCAGTCCGACAGGGGACTGGTATGTGGACCACCTTGTATAAGGTGGTATTTACTAAAACGCTTTGTATCACCTGATATGGGCCTATACCATTCAGTAATAGTCGAAATCCGACCATTAAAGACCTGTACCGACGGCTCAAATTTAACCCTTTCCAACAGTCAAATCCATTTGAAAGGATTTTTAAACCCTTTTCTCCTCTCTTTCACCCCCTTTCACTCTCTCAAACTCTTATACTCTCTCAATCTCTTTGTCACTCCCTTCTTTCTCTTATTCTCACATTGCACTATCTTAAAACTTCACAAAGCTGTAATTTGTGGATTAAATCAAGCTTGAGAGACTAATTAGGGAAGATTATATCTAAGTTAGAGGAAGAACTCTCTGGTCAAAGGTATATAGATAACTTCTCAATCACATTCAGCATCTCGATCGATCCGGAGGCATGACAGCGATGTGGACAGTATCAAACAAGCCTCGATCGACGATGGCAGCAATGTGGACTCCCCGGCGTCCCCGTCATCATCAGCATCAAACAAGCCTTATCCATCATAAATGGGTTGACTATAATACATAATAGCATTTGCCTGCAAAATTTGGCTCTGTATCCTACTTAGGTACAATCATGGCATGTCAGAAACTTGCTTAGAACCTAAAAGGGCCACTGGCAGGAAGCGAGTCCACCTTAGTGGTCACAATTTTTTATGTATGCAATCATGAAACTAACTTTAACATCTTGTTAGAAATGGTAAATAGTCTAGACGAATAAGGGATTGAATTTGCTACCATTAAAAATATTTGTATTAGGAACCAACTGAATATAATCCAATAAATTCAGTTGTGTCAATTTCAATACTTGGTGAAGTCCTCCTAATGCAGCCCATCTAAATTTTCAAATTCATTTTTTTGAATCATATTTGTGAACTTCACACGATCTTCTATGATGGGAAAATGTTACAGAAACAAACAAGTCATCAGAGTTCAAAAGAAATTACAGCAAGTTACAATGGTTTGATTGGAAGTTATTCTCATCCTATTGAAATGATGTACATCATTTAGTTGCCCTTTTTAATTCATCACTAGCCACTTAACTGATGCATTAGTGTGCTACATGTCACTTAAAACATTATTTTTACAATAATAAAAAGGCTGATACATGTTTCTCCGCATATTAGTTTTAAGTCAATTGCAACAAGAAACCAAAGGTCTTTTGCTGTAGCAAAAGAAAAAGTATAAGCCACACTGGTCCAGCAAACAATAGAGACCCTTGATGACTCCTACTTAACTACATAAATATTTAAGTGTCACATAATAGTTGAAAGACTAAACAGAATTTATAGATGGCAGCATGCTTAGGTGTTCAAGCTTGAATGGAGATGTTCTGCACAGCAGTGTCTGCCATATCGAATCGTACCGCCCGGTACGGGCGGTACACCCAAAAAAAGCCCGTATCGGACAATACGAGTAATATCGGGCGGTAACGGTCGAAATCGACCGGTACCATACTGTAGCAGTGCTACAGTACTCCAACGGTCAAATTGACCTTTAGAGCCCTTTCTCCTCCTATTTAAACCAATCTTCTCTCTCCTATTTCATTATACTCTCTTAAACTCTCTCTCAAACATTTTTTTTCTCTCATAAATTCTATAAAACAACGATTTGTGAATTCAATCAAGGCTAATTTGGGAAGATTAAGAGGAAGAACTTTCTAATCAAGAGATATGTATTTGTTTTCTTTAATTAGAGAGTAATTAAGATATTTAAGATTATGATTAGTGTTTTTCATACATAGTAAGTATTGAATAATATTTATCATAGTAAAATAAGTTTAATTAAATTTTATTAAAGTTATTTAATGCTGCGATTAGTTATTTTAATGATGATTTAATTGAAATTTGTTTGATTTTATATCAATTTAATGTCTTTAATACATATTAGGGTATTTGTCAGGTATCATAACTTTTTTTTAATTTTCAGATATTTTCGGAGGGATAAATCGGTGAAATCAGGTGTACCGCTCGGTACACCTCGGTATACCGCTCGGTACGCCGTGGCATACCGTACCGAGCCCGGGTCGAAACGTCGGTACGGTATGGTACGACGAACCTTGCTGCACAGTATAATGATTTCAGTCACCCCCTAACTATTAGATGAGAATATAAAGGAAATATACTGAAGATAAAGAATCTTCATAATTTCAGCATGTTTTTGTACTTGAAAGAATAACAAAAGTGTCAAGATGTTACCAACTTCTTTTCTTGTATATATGATGGATAGAATTATAAGGGGCATATGCAAAGTTTGGATAAAACATAATGTTTATCATACATCATTTCAACATACTAAAGAGGAAACATAAATTTAAGCGGCTTGCATCTCAAGTAGGTCGAACAAAGCCAAATCATGCAGTCTCTCCAAACAGGAAAGCTTATTTGATGATTTCAAATTAACCCTTAGTTCATGAGCAGCTGTCATATAACATATCGGTATAACGTAGCATATAGCTAATTCAAAATCTTAACCCTTCAAATTCTTGGGCTCTGTTTGTTGCATGCTTAACAACAATGCTAAACTACGATTAGGTATACATTATACGGTTCATGCGCTGACGTCCTGAGCATTTGAACTTAGACATGTAACACGAATCAGGAGATTTCTTGAGATAAATTAGGCTTCATAAAGATTTTTGAGTCAAAATCATTGTGAGAGAATTCGAAATTTGGAAAATCATGTACATCGCACTCATTGGATCTTCAAGAAAATAACATCCAGGTCACAACCAACGAAGCATGGATCTGAGTCGTCTACGGGCTCCCAAACCCAGATCTCAAGAAAACCATCGAATCTCAAACAGGAACAGAGAAGACTCCACTCACCGGGATAGATGAGGGCGGCGCGGATGCTGCCACGTGCCGCAAAGAAGAGCGAAGGAGCGAGAACAAAGAGGAAGAGAAGCAGCAGGACGGGAGAACGGAATCCGCCGTCGCTGCTCCTTCTGCCGCCGCCTCCGGCCGCTAGGAGCGGCTTCAATTGGTGCATCGGCAACCGACTCCCCAATCCAAACTACGCAGGAAATGCGAGTTAGGGCGATGATGCGATCCTAAATCGCTCCTTATATAGTCCTGTCCTGAAGCGGCGACGAGGCATCGGAGTCTCGAAACAGAATGATATTTGTGTTCGGTGGTCGAACCGTGCGAACTCGAACTCGAACTCGAGCTTTTGTTTGACTCGGACTTGGCTCGTTCAATATTATATTGAATCGATCAGGATTTTTATTATTTATTTCGTTAATGAGGCCAGCTAAAATATCGGCGTCTTATCCCTTTCGGTTCTTTCATTCTTCTCTCTGCCCGCCTCCCGTCTCCCATCGAGCGATGGCTGCCGCAGCCACAGCTGCAGCCACAACGGACGCCGCTTCTTCTTCCCTTCTTAAACTCTCTCTCCTCCGTTTCCCCAACAGACTCCTCTCGTCCTCCTCTCTCCGCCTCCCTTCTTTCCACCACTTCGCGTCCGTGCCCCTCTCCGTTTCCCACTGTCACCATCCTCTCTCCCCTCTTACGCCTCTTCCCTCTTTCCCCAGAGCTAAGAAGGCCCTCGCCGTCGATGGGGCCGAAGAGAACGCCGCTGTCACCACGGTGGTCGACGAGAAGCTCGATGACGGTGCTGACGACGGGCTCCCCAAGGAGGTGAAAGCCCCGGTGCGACGGCCGTGCGAATTATACGTGTGCAATCTTCCCAGGAGTTGCGACATCCCCCAGCTCTTGGATCTCTTCAAACCTCATGGCACCGTTCATTCCGTCGAGGTGGTGGCGCTTCACTTCGTTTACTGGTTTCCTTCTCGCTTTTTGCCGTTCCTATCCTCAATTAGTTTCTGTTGTCTTAGGCGTGAGTGAGGCTCGGCATCAAAAGGGGGCATGCAAACTTTCGCTTGTAGCGAAGAAGGGGCTTCTTTTCTTGAGTACATGTTTCATGTACTCACGTTTCCATGCCGTCAGTACATACATGTTTCATGTTGCATTATGAAAATAGTCTCTATTATTTAACCTACTGTGAGATATCCTATGGCAAGTGTATGTGAGGGGGTTTCATAGCCGAGAATTATATGGTTTGGTGATGCTTAGCCGCTGGGAAATTGAATTTCACTCCCTAAACTTGTCATTTGGTCGATCAAATTCAATTTCTGGTGTTCAGTTTGGGAATTTGTGTAGATTTGCCTGAAAGGTATTTGGACCTTTTTAGTGTTAGCTTCTGATGGATCTCTGTCTTGACCACCAAGTGGAGTTCATTTGTCAGTGTTGATTCCGATGGAGCATTGAAAGGCAGGAGAGGCTGAGAGTCAAGTCGGATTGCAAGGGTGTCTTCTTGTTATCGTATGGTGTTGCCCTTATAATGTGGGAAGGGATCGTGTGGCTGGAGAGAAACTCCATGTGTTCTGCATTGTGGTTAGGGACACCTTCTGTGTATGTGGTAGTGGTGTGGCACTTGATGAAGTTGTGGCATTTTCCAAGAGAATGACATCAGGCAGGACTGGTGTTTGACGCTTAGCAGGAGAATGACGTCCTATGCAAAAGGTGGCTTCTGGCTGGGATGGTGCCTGACATGAGAGTGACGTCTAATAGGAGGGTGGCACTTGGTAGGGGGTTAGTTGGTCCATTACCTTCCATCACGAGTCTTTGATGGTGTTGTCCCTGTCAAGGTACTAGGAACCAAGTCACTCAGATTGGAGGAGCACGAACCCAATCAACCTGAGGTGGGTCAGCTCTCTTCCGGAATCGATGCAAGAGGGATACTGATGCGGTGGATGCTGATATAAACATCTGTTAGCATAGGATTGATGCAGTGTATCCTCCCCCATCAGCCTCTGACCAAAATGCTAATGGAATATCCAAAATTTGCCAATTATTAAGTTTCTGTGGCTCCAGTGTATATTTCATGTTGTATTATGAACCTAGTCTGTTTTATTTAACCTACTGTGGAGAGTCGTAAGGCAAATGATATGGGAAGACATTCAAAATTGAGAATTATATAGTTAGGTGGTGCTCAGCCACGGGGAAATCATTTCCTTTCTCTAAACTTGTCACCTATATATAGGTGACAAGTTTAGGAAACTTGTCACCTATATTCTGACCATCTTGGTTGATCAGAATCAATTTCTGGTGTTCAGTTTAGGAATTTGTGTCACTTCGCCTTAAGAGTTTGTCCGTCTCTTTAAATGTTAGCTCTTGACTAAAATGTGAAAAAAATTTCAGATTGCTGGAGATGACAACCTTTAAGTAGTCCTTTTTCAGTTTGGAGAAGAGAAGTTGCAATTTCTCCATGTGAGCATTATGTGAGTAGTCTTTTTGAAAAAAAAAACCCTTATAAAATTCTTCATTGTGATAGTTATTTTTGTGTCCTAAATTGGGTTTAGAGGTTTTTATCTGCCTTCTAGATCAACAAAGTGGAAATAGTGTTATATTTTAGATAAGAAGATCTGTTTGTACTAATGATAAAGGGTCTAACATTGGAGAAGCTAGAAAATTTGCTTGCTTAATGTTTGTGGAAGATCTACATCTTGTATACATTTTCTTGCTGAATAAACTATTCAATTGTTTGAATAACTGCAATCAGGGTTGTTGATCTAATGGTATAGCTGTTTAAGGTTTTGGTACTTCTGGTTTCATTAAGTTTTACTAGAATTTTGCTTCTCTTCTCTATGTCTTTGTAAATCTTGAAGATTTTAGTGCAATTGACAGGTTTGGCATGTTTCATTCAGGTCATGAAATGATGCTAACTGATAAAGTGTCTCTTTCCTATCTAATGACCTGGCTTTACTGTGTTCCAAGTCAATATTCTTCACCATCTTTTCTTTGCCAGCTTACTGGCCTCCACTTAGTTTCCTTAGTTGCTGATGCTCCAATTTACTATGTGACAAATTTTGAGGAAGTTCTTAGCTTAAACTTCATGGAGTTGCTTGATTAGTTATTAGGATATCATCCGATGTTGTATAAAACATGGATAACAGAATAAAAATTCCATTTTTTATGTTTTGTCTGTCATGAAAAAGGTTAGTTGTTTTTGTAGTTTGCTTTCTCCTTTGAATTTAGCCTTGTAAATGCATTTAATATTTGTTCTAACAGTGAGATTTACCTTGTCACCATAGTTGAACTTTGTAATTTATGTGCAACTGGGATATCATTATTTTACTTATTGTAAATATCATGTATTTCATAAATTAAATTCTCTCATTGTGTTTTTGTTGACAGTGGTCTGTTTATTCCAGTTCTCATAATTTCCCATATTGGTCACACATTGCTGTGTCAACACTAGTATTTTTCGCTGATTTCCACAATTCATTTTTTTTCTTTTGTGGATTCATACTGTATTTCAATGTGCTGTTATTGGTTCTCACCTGAAATATGAACTGTTTCAGGTTTCGAGGGATGCTGAGACAGGGATTAGTCGAGGTTGTGGTTATGTTACGATGAATTCTATCCAAGAAGCTAAAGCAGCAATGGTTGCATTGGATGGATCAGTAAGTTACATAACGTGTCCTTATTTTAAAAATAAATTCTGTACATGGTTACTGATATATCCTTGTCTTTTTATAGGACCTTGGTGGGCGAGAATTGCGTGTCAAATTTTCAGCTGATATGAGCTCTCGGAGGAAAAACATGGAGGCCTTGAATACAACACCTAAAAGGAACATGGTTTTTGAGAGCCCACACAAAGTCTATGTTGGTAATCTTGCATGGTCTGTGAGACCTGAAGATTTGAGGGAGTATTTTAGTAAATTTGGAAACATCGTAAGTGCTAGAGTGCTATATGATCGCAAAGGAGGGAGAAACCGTATCTATGGTTTTCTTTCCTTCACTTCTTCTGATGAACTTAGGGCTGCT
Organism: Musa acuminata AAA Group; assembly: GCF_036884655.1. Taxonomy (NCBI): domain Eukaryota; kingdom Viridiplantae; phylum Streptophyta; class Magnoliopsida; order Zingiberales; family Musaceae; genus Musa; species Musa acuminata. Next base: position 5,369,485 of record NC_088348.1, on the reverse strand, counting down.
TTGGAGACAAGCGGATCGGTAGTCCTCCTGGTTTTCCTTGGGATTTTAGTGCTTACAAGTATACATAAAATTTGGTGCAAGTTTCAAATTTTACACAACTATCTTCTGATGTTAACGCCAGCCACTAATTCATCTCTTTTATCTTTTTTTTTTCACAGCCATCTTAATTCTCATGGATGTTCCTTAATGTCTTTGTTTGACTATTCTGTGTGTAGCACCTTTGACAAGCAGTTGCAGTTAGCAACTTAGATACTTTAATTTTGATTATATCAGTTCTTCACAAGATGGTGTTTCCTGCAGGTATTTAATGGGAGGACATTGGTGGTCAGGGAAGTTATAAACAGAGAAGAAATATGATTTTAGTGGTCTGATTATTTCAATTAGAGATACAATTTTCATGCAGAGGAAAGCTGGCTGTTGCCACATTCCCATGCTTGATGGTTGCTCGTCACTAAAGACAGGTACTAGATCCTTGACTTTCCATGTTTTCAAAGCTTACACAACTAAATAGGACTTTCATGGATAAATCATAATAGATTCTTCAGCAATATATCACAGAATACACAGCTCAGATATACTCTGCACCACATATATGGATTATGCTTTATTTTCTTTGCTACAAATCCTTATCATCTTGTTTTATTGAAAACATCCATCTTTTTGGTAAGTAAAATGACAACATTTGATTTTTTAGACATGATGAATTTAGTATCCAAAGATAGTTTAGTTTGAAATTTGCTTAGAAAAACACTCCTATCTTCTATGGTTTTGCTTCATCTTGTCCCATATTTGCATCTGCACCTGTAGTGCATTCTTGTGATTCAAATGATCTCTGTGGTGAATATGGAGGTCTTTTCACCATATGTCTATTTTACCTAAGATTATGCAAATAGCTTAATGAGAGGAGGCATTGGGAAAGAGAAAGCCAAACTTGTAGGTTGCTTATCGATCCCAATTCTATGACAAAATGGTAATTGAAGTTTATGACCTTAATTGTTTAAAATTTTCATTTATTTGCCTTTTCTGGCTAACTATTTCCAGCGGGAGATATGGTAGCTTGTACCTATAGATTTTAGAATGTAGTGCTTGCAAAACTCAAGGGAGAAGCGAAGAGAAATTAGAGAAAAATTCTAGTAAAATAAATAAATAGAGACCCTTAGAAACTGTCCTACCTTGATATCTATTATACTGTCTCAATCTTATCTCCTCCTTTGGACCTCCCTTTTGACAGTCTCTGGTGTGCTAGGATTAGGCAGTAGTTTAGATTATCATGGTTGTTCGGCTAGTCTTAAGACTCCCAACTTTGTCTATAACTACTTTTAGTCCTTCGAGAAATTGACTAATTCCATTGTGGAATTGGTTGTTTTTGGATTTGAATTATGACCGCTCTAAAAGATGAAAGTTTGGTTAGACTGACAGAATTGAAGTCCTAATTCAATCAGAATTTGACCTTGTATGCGTAACAAACTTCCTCACAATTCAATCAAAGTCGAGGGCAAGCTGCGCTACATGTTGATGAAGTCCTCCAGCCTCCTAGTGGTTCTTACCTGCTGACAATGTCTACAGGCCTCTCCTCTGGATCACCTAATTGCCTTGGGCATCTGACGTCGTAGGTAGGCTGCTTGATCAAACAATAATTTGGTCCCTTGGCTTGGCTTGCTTAAAACTAGCTGACGTATGCTTCTTTTGTCTTAATATCTTGAGTCTTCTTCATTTGAAATTGTCATGATGCTGACTTGTCGAATCTAGTCTTAACCGAAATCAACTGCGACCAGGATTGATGTTGGAACTTTTCTTGAGCTATGATCTTAGCCTAGTTCAGTGCGGCAAAAGACCTCCATGTTGTGTCAAATTATTGCAGGAACTGACAAGTGGACCCCATGTTAATTTGAATGCTGATGTGGTATCAAGATACCCTCAATAGGCCTAACAAGACTAAAGTTAATTCAACCTAAGTCTAAACCTAAGTCCAAATAAGCTCCAACCACAATGAGCCAAGTCATGATTTAGTTTGGCTTTTGATTAATGACTATACTAAAATAATAATGATGCTGATGACGTTAAATAACATCATAAGATTTCAATTGAATCCACCACTACTGTGTCTGGGGTAGGATCAAAGATGTCTAGGATAGTGTTGCTTGGACCATTTTTTGACTAAATTGGTTTCTCTAGAAACCTTGAAGATTATCTTACCTAGGAGGTTTAAGGTCTGCATAGATGTAGTCCGATCTTAAACTAATATCTTTTTTCTCTGATTTTAATCGCGTGCATAGTGCATAGTCTCACTTTTTGAACATAATAACTCAAGAAGCCGATCAGAATTAGAATTATTCAGCCTTTCTTTTCTATTAAATCATGACACAGCCCTTAGTAGCTGCATCAACTGATCAGCAAGCCTTGAAAGAAAACCAAGAGCTCATTATTAAAGAATACATTTTAATCCGAAGTTACCTTGCTGTGCAGGGACTATGAATTTTCTTTTCTACTCGGTAAAGATACTGCTCAAATGGTGCAATTGTGGGATTATGAGAAACGGAATTTCATGGATGCTGCAGTTCCTAAACTGAAAGAGTTAACATCTATTTTTGAACTTGTCATTTGCTGTAATCCTTTTTACCCTTTCACTTGTCAGTTTCTGTTAATTCGTTAATTTACAATGTGATGATATTTACCCTATGCGTTTAACTTGTTTCCATTATCAAGTTTCATTTACCTGCTCCTAAATGTTATTTTAGATCTTGTTCTTTGATAGGCAATAAATGTGTTGTCGGTAAACTTCATGATGAAGGGTTCACTCGATATTTATCATATGCGTTCAACTTGTTCCATTATCAAGTTTCATTTACCTATTCCTAAATGCTATTTAGATCTTGTTCTTTGATAGGCAATAAATATGTTGTCGGTAAACTTTATGATGAAAGGTTCACTCATATTTATCCTATGCATTCAACTTGTTCCATTATCAAGTTTCATTTATCTATTCCTAAATGCTATTTTAGATCTTGTTCTTTGATAGGCAATAAATGTATTGCCGGTAAACTTTATGATGAAAGGTTCACTCATATTTACCCTATGCATTCAACTTGTTCCATTATCAAGTTTCATTTACCTATTCTTAAATGCTATTTTAGATCTTATTCTTTGATAGACAAGAAATGTGTTGCCGGTAAACTTCCATTATCAAGTTTCATTTACCTATTCCTAAATGCTATTTTAGATCTTGTTCTTTGATAGGCAATAAATGTGTTGCCGGTAAACTTTATGATGAAAGGTTCACTCATATTTACCCTATGCATTAAACTTGTTCCATTATCAAGTTTCATTTACCTGTTTCTAAATGTTATTTTAGATCTTATTCTTTGATAGGCAATAAATGTGTTGCTGGTAAACTTTACGATGAAAGGTTCACTCATATTTACCCTATGTATTAAACTTGTTCCATTATCAAGTTTCATTTACCTGTTCCTAAATGCTATTTTAGATCTTGTTCTTTGATAAGCAATAAATGTGTTATCGTGAAGTTAAACTTCACGATGAAAGGTTCACTCGATATTTACCCTATGCGTTTAACTTGCTCCATTATCAAGTTTCATTTACTTGTTCCTAAATGCTATTTTAGATCTTGTTCCTTAATATGTAAAAAATGTGTTGTCAGTAAACTTCATGGTGAAAGGTTCACTCGATATTTACCCTATGCGTTCAACTTGTTCGTTTCATTTACCTGTTCCTAAATGTTATTTTAGATCTTGTTCTTTGATAGGCATAAATGTGTTGCTTGTTGGTAAACTTCATGAAAGGTTCACTCCGTAAGCTTTCATACTTGCAACCCATGGTAGTGACATTTCCATATGGTTTCTTTTTCTCTTCTTCTACAGTATGATAATGTGCATTTTTGGTTGATTTTAGTTTTATGATTCTTTTGATGAATCTTTGTCTAGGCAATGAATGAGCCACTGTTATCTGATGAGAAACATCGACTTCAACTTGTAACCTTTGTGAATGGGGAAAGACAGCGGATCACTTGCTCATTTTCCTTTGATACGAATTGGGACCAATCTGGTAATACATTCAGTGAACGGAATTTATCCTTTTTTTTCTCCCCTTAAAAAACCGTAATTGTGCGTATTTATTTTTATAAATTAAAATTAGGATTTTTTTTTCAAAAAGTCTTTATTTTTCCAAAGGGGTCGTTAGTTTTTCCAAATGGTGTCTCCTAATTCGGATGACAGTCTCAATTTATATTTTTTTTTGTCATTATAATAAAAATCTCATGTTATATTTTTTTTGTCATTATGGTAAAAATCTATTTGAAAATATTATAAATGATACAAATAGATATATAACTTCAGTTAAACCAACTTTTACTTTAAAAATTTGATATCATATTAGTTTACGATAAATTATGATTAAGGAGACAATAAAATGTTATTTATAGTATTTTTTAATACTTAATATTTTTTCAACACGGCAATAAAAATATTTATAATATTATTGAAAAAATTGTAAGTGAGTTAGATAAAATAAGAACATGCTACAAATCATTTGATATATTATATAGGATTCAAATAGATATTTGTAACAGGAATAATATCACCGATAAAAAAAAAAAATTTATTATAGTGTTTTGATTACTGTAATAAAAATGTTATAAAATTTATAAATTATTAATTTTAATTAAATTAATTATAAATTTTAAAATATGATATCATAATAATTTATGAGTAACAATAATAAAAAAACATAATATAATATCATCTATAATGTTTCAATAAAAATATTATAATGTTATACGAAAACAGTAGAAATAAGTCAAATAAAAAGAATGTCATGGTTCATCAACTTCGACCATGCACCTCATGCATTGGTCCATTAAATATTTTTCAAAATTGATGAAAAAGTATTATTATATTAGATATTACTCTAATAAGATAATTTCATTTGGAAAAACACGCAAAAACTAGTGGTCGGAGAGCAACACATCAGCGGACGCGTGGCGTTGATCCCATGAACACCCTTTTCACGGGTGGGACCCATGGTGGCAAATGCACAATTACGTGGGTGGATGGATATAAGAGGGAGGAGGAGGCGAGCAAAGCAGGAGCAAAAAGCCTACTTCAGAAGAAAGTGGGAGGGTTCGGAGGGGATTAGGATGATGGAGGAGGTTTTTAGGGTGGACCATCTTGCGCAGGAGCGGAGCAAGACGCAGGACGATGTGGATGCTATGAAGATCGTCTGGGCCTGGCTCCAAGCACGCCTTCCATGTCGCCGACCGCATGGCTCGACTCGTCGCCAGCGATCCGGTCTGTCCCCTCTTCGCTCTGATTTGAATTTGTTTCCACGGATCGCGAAATTGATTTCTGTTTCTTTGGTAATCTCGTGGTGGTTGGCTCTTCGATTCGATTCATAATAAAATAGATATGCAATCGGTCCTTTTATTGGGTTTGTCGTTCTTGCGGAAGATAGAATTTTGGATCAGCTTTTCGTCAAGCTTAAGGAATAAATCAGCAAGTAAACATGTTGATGTTGTATATATGAGTTATAAAGTGGCTTTCTTTTTATGTTTTCTTATTTCCTTTTTGGTTCTACGGGATGATCGTTTCCTCTTCTGGATGCAGGACGCAAGGTTTTTGGTTTCCCTATTATTGTTATTCTTAAGGTGTAATAGTGCGGAAATTTTATGCCTCAATTCCGTATTTAGTTCTGTTCTTGGACACACACACACACACACTCTCTCTCTCTCTCTCTCTATCTGTTTTGCTCGTCTTTTTGAGGAATTAGCATTAGAAGATGCCACCAGATAAGTTTGGTTTAATGATTCAGATTAGATTGCGTACTTTTAATTCTTTTTGTGCTGGTGCCCTGTAATGTAAATAAAGAAATCTAACAGTTATGAGGTTCATCCAGGTTTTTCGAGAGGATAATAGGCCGATGCTTGGACGCAAGGAGTCGTTCAAGAACACACTGAGAAAAGCAGCCCATAAACTACGTCTTACTGGTAACTTCTTCTTCTTGTGATTTTTCCCATTTCAGTCAACTAGATGAGATAATTGGCACATATATGCATAAGAAAAGTTGCATGCTTATTGTCTATCTTTTCTGTAGCCAAATGATTTGAGGATTTTCTCTAACCTGATAGGATTTGTTGGTTTGGTCCATGAAATCACTCTTCATCCCATTTATTTCCTAAACCAGCCTGCCAATTTAGTTTTATATGTTGCAAAATATTAGGCTGTATGTGATGATTTGTTTACATTAATTGATCTTATAACTGGATCACTACACACACATTCTGCATTTTCCTAAAGGTAAATAAATAGGTATTCAATTCACCTTCACAAATAATACGTTTTCTTGAGACATGTTATCAGCTAAAGCTAAGGGCAAAGCCAGGATTTTGTTTTGGTAATCCACCATCTCATATGTAATTTGTATATCATATTATCCCTTTTCTACTTAAATCATAGAAACAAGATAGTGGATCCATTTCAATGGTTGTGCCATTGAATATTCTCTTCTTGATGTAACTAAATACCTGTCCATGCTGATATAATTTGATTAGTATAATGACAACAGGTGAACATAATATACTATAAAAGAAATGGAAACCAATGCTTAGAAAAGAAGAACATTAAGATCAATATTATATCAAATGAGGTTTTAAACCCTGCATTACAATTTGTGTTGAAACCATTTAAAAACTTTCCTCTTAACCCAAAAATGGAATCAAGCATGCAACAAAGATATAAATAGAGTGATTCTATTCTTGTTCTTTTATTTTGGTCGTACAAACTATTGCAAGGCATTGAGAACACATAAATTGAGTAGTGCATGATGAGCTTTCACTGGCCCCAAAAATATGTCATACAGGTTCATAGTTTCAAAAACAAAAATAGGGCAGCCATGTCTGCTGGTTGAAAAGGATGAGACTATGGCCGATCGTGACTAAATAAGAACCAAATTGAAGTATTGTTCTTTGTTCCTAATGTGTTGGGGGAGCCGACATTTCTAACATGTAATTGCTGCACACTGCCACCATGCTTTGGCTTTTATACCAACTACATTAAACTATGAAATGAAATGATCAGCAAACCATTAGTAAATGTAAGCTGAAAACAGAGAATGAAGCAACCGAGGGAACAATAGTAAGTACCAATGCATAAAAGCTGTGATTCAGCAGTCTATATAAGCTGAGCTCTTTTAAGGTCCTTATCACATCATAAATTTAGCTGAAATCCTGGTGTCACAACATCTGCATTCAGCAGTCTATATAAGCTGAGCTCTTTTAAGGTCGGAAACGATGCCACGGTCTTCACAGGCCCTCTCATTGTACAGTACCTGACAAAACAACAGGTTTAGCGACAGTGATTCCATTTAGAAAACTTGGCGACAGAATTTGTTTCTTCGTCTATATATTACCTTATCGATGATGCCATATTCAACTGCTTCACTCGGACTGAAATATTTGGGGCGTCTGATATCTTCCTCAATCTGCTCAGGAGTTTTTCCTATGTGCTTAAGTAACGGGACCATATAGGTTATATTCAGACACCTACAGTGTGTAACAGTCAGAAAAGGAAATGTAACAAAAAAGAAAAACTGAAATCAAGAAAGAAGGGGGAAAGGAGAATACTTATCAAGCAATTCATGCAAATGTGCTTAGAACTCGAAGCACGGATCTTATTGCATACATTGATTTGGGACATTTTGTGACATGACCAAAGAGAACAAAGGTAGTAATCTTTTTCTCAAATACACCAGGTGTTTCAAGACTACTTTTGTAAGGCAATATAGAAATCTAAGAACACAAAAGATTAGTTTAAGCAAGATTGCTGGATACCGGGCACCAGGACCAGAAAGAAAAAGAAAGAGAGATACAGGTACCTTCTCAAAGGAGAAAAGAATGAGAAGAAAAAGAAAAGCAGAGACAAATTGGGAGCTCCTCCTTCCACTTGGATCAAGATGACTCCAAGTTGACCTCGTTTTCATCACCCTCCTCAAGATCAAAAATCAAGAATCAGCAATCAATAAGGCTGGTAATTTCTGAAATGGCTTCAGAACTAAATCAGGCCTCTATAATTTCAGCTGAAACTTAAATATTTCAAGCAAAAATGGGTATAGCAGAAAATGTTAGTTTCAGTCAAACCAAGTTGCCCATGCACCAGTAGTCTAGATGCAGACCGGTGTACATGGACCATCAGAAATGTTGTTTGCTGGAGAAGCTCACTAAAGGAATCACCAGCTCAAGCATTTAGAAGCAAATCCTTCTGAATGATGGATATGCAGTTTGCATAACAGGTACAAATAGTAAAAGACGACATCTAAACCAGTGACCAGGAAATTTGTTCTATGGTAATTTCCAAAATCTCAGCTATTCATGTGCAAGATTGACTTTGGTTTGCTACTATATATCTGCAAAAGGACTTCTATATATGGATGTATTCTAAGCATCTTAGCATGGATTTATACAATTTTCTAAGCATGGTTATAATCAAAGTCTCGAGGCATAGTGCTGCCAGTTACTAATGTCTTCTGCAGCCTAGACAGAAAGCACCAAGCAAGGCACATGCCTTACTGAAATAATTTATCAAATTTGAATTATGGTACGTCGATTTTGGTAACTAAATACGCCCGAATTGAGTTCTAACCAGTTAAGAAAAGTCTGGCTAATTAATAACTCAAAAGGATTAAGTGCCATGTCAGTTGCACCATGTGGCATCAATAGAAGAAAAAAAAAAAAGAGAGAGAGAAAGAAGATGACAAAGAAGATGAAATCAACAAACCAAAGAAGAACATCAAAAAGCAATTGTTCACTATCAGTTTCCTTTTCAGTAAAATTAAGACTTCTCTACAGATCTGCTTCTTTCCCTTGCTAAAGAAAGAAAAATTTATACCTTTTGAAAACAAATCCAATATTGTTTCTAGTATCACATTAGAAATAAATGTCTTTCAGGATGAGGGTTCTTATGAAAAGCTCATGAGGCACACATGTAACTTGCATAATAATGGAGTTTACTGACCAATAAATAGGAGGTCACACATAAATAGGCAACAATCAGCACCTGGTGGGCTCCATTCTGACGACTTATAGTAACTAAAAACTTATGGCATTTAACAATTCAAAATTTTCAAATAAATGTCAACATGTTAGAAAAATAACATTGGTAAAATGGCACAAAATTTCATAGTCTTGTCAAAAATGATAATATCAAGAAAGCATCCATATTCATATGTTTAATATTCCAATATGTTTAATATTCCAGGCTTCCGATTCCATATGACCTAAGCAATATCAGTGCTAAACATCTGGAAGATTTTGATAAGAAACTTCAAATTAGTGGTACAAAAGTTCCATAGCAAAACAAATATAGATTTACCAGTTCGGCCTTCACATTTTTTTATTTCTTTTCTTGCAAGATCAACATCACTTGCTTGACCTTGAAATCTTGCAATTGGCTGTAGATAGAAGCATAATTTTAGTCTAGTACACAATCATAGTTGTAATTAACAAGAAAAACAAAGTAAATAATGCAACAAGCCATTGTCAAATAGGCAAAATATATAATGAGAAAGCAAGTTATATCATGATTCCATTCAGAATGCAGTAAAAAATAATTACAGATAATTGAATGTACCTGCTTTATCATTATTGTCTATGACGACGGTAGAGCAGCACGGTTTCCTTTAGAACCAGCAGCCAAAAGTAGTGCAGCTTCTCCCCAGGCATTGCCAACACATAGCGTAAAAATTGGTGATTTGACATAACTATACTTTTGAGTGAAGAAATGCAATTGAATTAGTTTCAGCATGCTATAGTAATATAGTTAATATATCATGCCTGGTTTATAGAATTTCCTTAACCCCATACTGATAAAAAAAGGACTGAATAATGATTGTAAATTATAAATTTTCAAAATAAACAAGTAGAGGCAAATAATAACATATTTCAGAATTTCATGGCATATCCAAGCATTAGATTGTTACTTGCTTTCATGGAACCATGGAGCCCAAAACCTAAATCTAAAAGAATAAGAAAAAACTAAACTTTAAATCAAGATATTAAAAACCAGGTATACCAGTCAATACAGAAAAATACCAGCTGGTACATACTGGTCCAGGCAAAATTAGGTATCACCTTTCATAAAGCATTAAGCCATATCTTCCTCCATTAAGCATTAAGCCATCACCTTTCATAAAGCATTAAGCCATATCTTCCTCCATCAAAGTATGTGTGAGCAACCTTTTAAATCTTGGCTAACATGGTATTTTATCAAAAGAAATAATGAGCAGACCAGAATAACATAAATATAAAAGCCATGACAGTTCAAATAACATGAGTGCAGGAATTAACCTCATGACATCATAAATTGCAAATGCCTCTGTCTCATAACCCAATTTCTCTCCACCCTAGAAGAATGTACATGAGAGTGTGATAGGGTACAGTTTAGGAAACTTGATATCTTCACATGCAATAAAAAGAATCGAATAAGACCGATATATGATACAGGAACAAATGGACCAAAATATATAACGTAGGAAAAAGCAAAGTCTTGAAAGTATTTCCAAAACAGTATAAGTTACAATTTTTATTTATGTTTTCTAGAAAAACCAGAATAGTGTATTGTCCAGGTCTTGTATTGTTTAAAAGTTCATGAGAATTACTTTTAGCAAAAATGAATAAGATTTGAAGGGAGACATACAGCTATTATGAGTGGCATAAAGGACAAACTTGCTCAAGTTAAAAATCAATTAGAATACCCAACCTTGCATAGACCCAAGACAAGGGTTCATCTCACTGTGTACTATTATCCAAGGTTCATAATTTTGTACCGTAGCGGAGTATCAAGCTCAGCTCGATACGGTATGATACGGTACGAGTATACTGAGCGGTACGTTCTGACGTATCGTTTGGTGTGTGTGCATATATATATATAATAAAAAGTTAAAAAATAAAAAAAGGGCGACGTTGTTGAGGTTTCTTCTCCCCACGCGGATTAGGAGAAGTCGCCGACGACGCCGAGGTCTCCCCATGAAGCCTCAGTGACGTCGCCGAGGTTTCTTCTCCCCACACCGAGGCTTCTTCTCCCCGCACGGATTAGGAGAAGTCATCGACGACGCTGAAGCCTCGTCACCTCAGACGAGGAGGAGGTGACATCTCATCTGCGGTGTCCGACGAAGGAGGGCAGCGACAGATCAGAATCGTCGAGGGAGAGCGGCACCGGATCTCCAAGGTCTCCCTTTTCTTCTCCCTCGTCTTCTCTCCCTTCTTCCTTCTCCCTTGGCTAATACCGCCCGATAGCGGGCGGCGACAGTTGAAATTGACCATCACCAATCGACGGTACCGCCCGGTAGCGAGCAGTCCATGTACCGTCAGAATCAATTAAAATATTACCACTGCATTGACCCAACACCACCATTGTCTTACTTGGTCTGTTAATTGATCTGAGGGTCTCAGGGCAGTGACTTAATTAGGAATGCTAATCTTATTATGTAAGCAGCTATGGCTAAACTCATACCCTTAATAGGAAGCTTTGACCTCCGCCACAACTAAAACTAAATCTTGCTCAGTAAAGAGCTGCTTAAGATATATTCAGACTAAATGATATGAGTAATCCAGCCATCCAAATTAGATAGTTCAACCATTTCCAAGGTAGACTTCGAAAACACATCAAGAAGTCTTGGTATGTATGGAGATTCATGAAGATTAAAAAAAAGTAATAAGCCCAATCTAGTCATAAAGGCACTCAGCAGTCCTATCTGAAGTAGAAAACAGGACGGACTAAGAGCCCATCTCAAATGTCCAAAGACACTTTCACTTGTAGGAAACTCTGACCAACCAAATCAAATGAGTCTAGTTAGGATTAAAAAAATTATGCATAGACATCAACTCCACAAACCCAAGTCTGGCAAAGAAGAAATGAAACATGAAATGACATCCAACTAACACAGTTTGACATGACCAAATTGGCAAGTCGAGTTAAAAAAAGGTAACTCTCATAATATTGCAAAGTAGCATCACAATTTTATTAACTTCAGTGGCAACAACTGCACTATAATCATTGTCCAAACTTCAACTACCTTTTTCGAGCCTTGGGCTCATTTCATAGATGCAAACTCATACAACAACTGTTTTAAGCAGTCACAAAGAAGATTACAGAGGCATTATTGCTCTGTTGAGTAGAGAAGAATAAAAGAACTCTAAATGATATCTTATTGGTCCATTGAATGTCAATGCATTCTGATGCTACAATGATGATAGGAAAATTGATAAATACTTTATGTTATTGCTGTTATAAGAGTCACATAGCTGAGGATTTTTAAATTCACGGTTCACCAGCATATATGTGGTTAAAACAGTTACCTGTGGCGTCCATATGTGAGCTCAAAACAATGAAGATTCACAAGCCACAACTTTGGAGTCCATCAAACTATCAAAGTAATCTATGCCACTCGATTATAATAATTGAACGGCATATATATTAAGCAATGTATTGCATAAACATTTTCCCCATATTTCATCTAATATTCATTCTACTAGATACCAAGTTTGACAAACTAAGATATTAAAATATGAAGAATGTTGTTACCCATATCTTAAAAAAAGGGGTAAATGAGTCTGATAACTCGAGAAGGGATATATACTAGCCTTTATCGTGCCAGTGGAATTTACATATAGGTAAATTGGCTTCTCTACATCTTCATATTGAAGATAAAGAAATTCTGCTAGCATCAGCTCAGTCACCGATGGAACAAGAGACATGCCCAAGTATACAATTCGATTTTTATACAAGTAAGAAGCGAGATCTGGAGGTGGCTGCTCCCATGCATTTCCTCTCAAGAAAGGGATAACCTGTAAAGAAGTTATAAAAAAAAAAAAATATATATATATATATATATATATATATATTCAAAATTTAAAATAATACCTCAGAAATGCTTTTTTTTGGCAGATATTTGTCATCAAATGGAAAAAAAAAAACTAATACTAAATCTGAAAATTATAGAACTGAAAAGATGTGAAAATGCAACAACAATCTATCATCTGTATAACTATAAAAAATAAGACATTGATTGTAAAAGGGTGATCCGATGTATGAGGCTCTGGCCAAGACGAGGTGTCAAAAAGTTGAATGTGTGCATCCTTTTGTACAAAAGCCAAAAGGCAGTTTTTGTGACCTGATATGTGGTTGTTCAGAACACAAAAAGCACAACCTTATCATGGTGTCAAGCAAGGAACTTGATTTGGGTACTGGACCTGTGCCAATCCATGGCTAGACCAACACAGATCTGGTCAGTGGTGCCGTATATAAGAGGAGAAGGAGAAGGAAACAAAGAGGAAGGGGAGAAGGAGAGGAGGAAGAGGTGGTGGAAATGAGGAGATGGAGGAGAAGTAAGGCAATGAGAGACAAGCATTCCTGCAGTGCAGATCAGGAGAGTTCGCAACTTGCATGCATGCACTAACCCTAAGAGTGTTCCATGTTTAAAAATATAAATAATGAATCAGTTCATACCCGGACCAGTAAATACCAGCCAATATGTACCAATCAAGGCAGTTTTGCATGCTTGGTGTCAAGGTTCACCATCTTAATAACACTCTAGTTTTATAAAAATAAGAATTTTATCCAACCCCGCAGCCATCCTAGTTGGACCATACATTATCAAGCCCTAGCATAAGTCCACTATGCCTAATCACTACATGATAAATCATAAGCCCTAGCCTTTTACAACCAGAAAGTTTAGGTGACAAATTCCAATACTAAAAGGGCTTTAAGAGTAGCCAAATAATTTCTAAATATGTATGCTTACACCAATGTAGAGCACAAAGCGCATACCATGGCATTGATCAAGTGGCTATAAACAATGGACCAAAAGAAAAACAATTGAAAGTGACGATGATCAAAGTTCAGCTAAATTAGCACTTATAGCGTATTACTTGAGAGGTGTTAATTCATGTTATCTGTCAGATAAATACCCCATAAACATAAATAAACTCTGCAAGAACCTCTTGTATGTCCAAAATACTCGATCAACCAAAAGCATCTAAACGTAATATATGCTGTCACATATAACAACTTTGAAATCTTTGAAATGAACGTCTAGAAGCCACAAGTGCACGAACAATGCCAAGAATGAGATTTTGAGCACACAGAAGCTAAGAAATGAATAAGATGATATGCGTATTAGCAAACAGGGTATGAGAAGTCTCCCTGGAATTTTGTGTCATCTTTTAATCATCGGCTGATTATGGAGACTTGATGAGAATGTGCATAATTAATCAATGTCATCCATAGGTTACACATTCTTTTATACTTAATACTTCTTAAATGCTTATGAAGAGAACAATCTATACCATTATTAGCACTAGATGATTAGCTTGTTTTTAGCAATTTATATCAAGCAAGAAGTCTCATATAGAACTTGTTATGCAGGAAAATAGGTCTAAATCTTGTGAGCCATAGGACTGTTAAATTTAAAGGACTAATAGTTGTTTGTTCATTTTCAAGGTATACTGAGTTGAAAATGACCATTCCAGAGGGTGGGTAAAGAATATGATTGAACCTTTTCTCAAGCTTTTACAAAAGGATATATGTAACTGATATAAGTTGAAGTTGTCAGAAAGGCTGAAAGGAAAGTTTGCAACTTCCATTATTATGGGAAAGAACAGTGGAGTGCCCAAAAATTTGTATCAAGTAGGTGTTGATAGCTGAAATGCAGTGAGATCTACTTGGCAATGACCAAACAATCTTCAATATATATATATATATAATAGCCAGCATTCTATTTATCCTTCCAAAGCAGAAACTAATAAAAAGTTTAGACCCTGAAAGAATTTTAGTAATCTAATTTAAATTTCTATACTTGTCTGTGTACATGCTTTCAAGCCTGCTAGATGTAAGAATGGAAAACATGGAACTGGATAGACTTAAATAGAGACATGTAAAATCATAAAATACAAGTGTCATGCTTCATTTAAGTGGCCAATGATTGTTCCCCTAGTTTCAAATTCAATGCATTGCAATCGTACCAAGTCAGAATGTTATCCTTTCCATTTTGGCTTGCTGACAACATAACCAAAAACTAATATTATAACTATATTTTATGAAGTAGCAAGTAGGAGAAAAGGATGGAAGTACGGGGGCCTTCATTTTCTACCATGCAGTACAAAGAAAATTCTCCTATAAAATATAGGATTTAAAATTTTCATTGAACAGCCTAAAATTTCTCTCTCCTCAGCGCAGCAATCTTAAAGAAAAAAAAGTTTCGAGTAATTCATATCCCCATTAACTTTGTCTATGAATTTCTTCCTAGTTGTCTGATTCTACAAAATGATAAAAAATAGCTTTGCTAAGCCAATATAATTGACTTACTTCGGGTTGAAAGACCGCGCCTTCACTTTGATAGAAGATAAGATTTTTTCAACTATATGAGAAATCTCTCTATTCTGTTGAGAAAAAATCCTTCATTCTGTTGAGGAAAAATCCTTCATTCTGTTGAGAAAATCTTTCCTCCTAATCTGTATAAATAGGAGAGGATATTTAAGCTTTTTCACTTCTTCAATAAAGCTTATTCAATAATTATTCTTATCTTCTATTATTTTCATCATGGTATCAGAGCAGTGAGAAAAGCGAAGCTTCGCTCTTGCCTTCGGCCAGCGACCAACGCCGTTGAGAAAAGCGAAGCTTCGCTCTTGCCTTCGGCCAGCAATCAACGCCGTTAAGAAAAGCAAAGCTTTGCTCTTGCCTTCGACCAGCGACCAACGCCGCTGCAGCCAAATTCCTAAGAGGCTCCACAACCAATCCTCACCTTCCTCACCGCGATAGTCTTCGTTGATCTGCCAACAATCGACGGACTTAAGGAGAACGAAAGGAACGTCTGTGCCCTCACAATAACAGCAATCGCAGTAGCAGCAACGATCTGCTCTTGCTCTACTCACGACTTTCGCTCGTAAACTATTCTTTGCATCGATCCAAGATTTGTATCCTTGACAGGAACACCATCTTGTGGGAGCATGATAGAAGATAAGATTTCCCCAACTATACGAGGAAATCTCTATATTCCGTTGAGGAAAATCCTCCATTTTATTGAGGAAAATCCTTTCTCCTAATCTGTATTGATGAAAATAATAGAAAATAAGAATAATTTGTTGAGGAAAATCTTTCATTTTGTTGAGAGATTTCCTCATATAATTGGGGAAATCTTATCTTTTATCATGCCCCCTCCTATCAAGGATACCAATCTTGGATCGATGCAAAGAATGGTTTACGAGCGAGAGTCGTGAGTAGAGCAAGAACATATCGCTGCTGTTATTGCGATTGCTGTTACTGTGAGGGCACAAGCGTTCCTTTCGTTCCCCTTAAGTCCGTCCTTCGTTCTCCTTAAGTCAGCTGACTGTTGGCAGATCAACGAAGACTATCGCGATGAGGAAGATGAGGATTGGTAACGGAGCCTCTTAGAAATTTGGCTGCAGCAACTTTGATCGCTGGCCGACGAAACTTTGCTTTTCTCAGCGACGTTGGTCGTTGGTTGAAGGCAAGAGCGAAGCTTCGCTTTTCTCATTGCTCTTTTCTCATTGCTCTGATACCATGATGAAAATAATAAAAAATAAGAATAATTATTAAAAAAAATTATTAGAGAAGTTTTATTGAATAAGTGAAAAAAATTTAAATACATTAAAATGTCCATCTCCTATTTATACAGATTAGGAGAAAGAATTTCTCTCAATAGAATAGAGGATTTTCCTCAACAGAATAGAAAGATTTCCCTGTATAGTTGGGGAAATCTTATCTTCTATCACACTTGGAACTGTAAAAAGCAAACAAATACAAAGAGCAACTGAAAAAGAATGAACCTTTTCCAACTCGACAAATCAGAAGATCAATGAACCGAAAAGCGGAACGAATTTTTCTTCTTTTCGTTTCAAATTTTACCATGGAAACGACGCCTCTCGTGGGTCGGCGGCTATGGGATAAAGCGGGCGGCTTTAGCGACGGAACCCTAATCTTCAGCCCATTAAAGTCGCCATGGACGCTCCCGCAGACGAAAGGAGCGGCGACAAGGCCGCAACTGAGGGAAGAAGGCCTCGAGGAGGAGGAGGAGGAGGAGACGCCGGCCGAAGCGGAAGGAGGCCGGCTGACGGCCACCCTCTTAGGTGCCGGCCTGCCGCTGCTCCGAGACGATCTGGAGAGTATGCGGGCGTCGCCGGAGATCATGCGTGGCGAGGAGAAGGCGACTTCCATGGCGTTCCTCCCTTTGCCCCCTCAGAATGAAGGGGCGAAAGTTGCACGCTGATCACTTCTATTTTCACTTCCGCCCGACGCTCGCTCAAGACGAAAAGACCGAAACCCCGAAACCGAAAGCGAACCATGTCGTCGCCGGGCAATCGATAGATGCGGCCACAAGATAGCTTGATCGATGATCTTTGATGATCGACAAGTATTGTTAAGATCAACGGTGTCTATTGCGCAACAGGTTTATTTCTAAATTATATTTTTTGTAAAAACAAAATATAAATATAAAAAATTAAAGTTTATTGCCACGTGAAAGCTATTTTTGGTAGAAATATTTGGTCATTTTAGAATAATATTTGTAAACCAATTACAAAAACATAAAGTTATTTTCTCATCTCACTATGATGATTTAGCAAAGCTCCTCGGCCACTCGCATTGTAGTTCTATACACAATAATGATTGATGGTCGAAACAATATATCATGATCAATCCAAACATGACTTCGGGCATCATCATCATGTCTATCATTATAGCTCTTATCATTACGATGATTTCTTGAAGCTACTCGGGTTTATGGTCAAGTCATCCGTATTGTAATTCAATACATTCACGTAGATGACGATCCAGAGAGTGAGTGTTGCTATCGCGATCCATCAGAACATTATCATAACTTTGAGCATTATTATGCCTATCATAATCATTTTAGAAAATTTAAATGACATGACAATAAACGTAATAAGATGTAAAATTTGTCAAATAATATTTTGATAAATATGTATGGTAACCATCATCAAAATAATATTTTAAGTATAAAATTAAATTAATAAATCCTTTTTTGGTCATTATAATAAAATCAATATTTTTATTTTAATTAGAAGAAAAACTAATATTTTCTCAGTTCAATACATGACAATAGGTGTTAGTCGAGATAATCAGGATTGTTATTATGATCAATCCAAACATTATCATAACTTTGAGTATCATATCCATCATGGTAACTCTGAAAAAATCGATTGACATGATAGTGGTAATATAAACCGCTGACGGCTACTAAGGTGTACAATTTGTTGAATGAGATTTTGATATATATGTCTAATAATAAGCATCAAAATAATATCTTAAATATAAAAAATAAATTAAATAAACCCTTAATTTTTTATTATTATAATGAAACTAATTTTTTAATTTTTAAAATTATAAAAAAATTTATTATATCAAGTGGTGTATAGATGCTCCCAGGTAAACTCAAACTTGAAACCTATTACTTACTTATAAATTAATAAAATTTAGTATTAATCAACTTGAATGTCTTAATAATAGTAACAACATAAAAATAATTTAATATTAAAAGTTCATTAAGAAATATTATAGGCGATGAGCTATCCCCTTATTCTTCCTCTCACTTATCCTCCCCTTTTTTCAACTTTTAAATATAATTCTTTCTCCTCTTAAATATGTTTCTTTCTCCTCTCAAACTTTTGTAGATTCTTTCAATCATCTAATAGCTAACTCATCCGAAGATGAACAGCTTGATCTCCCATTGTATGGGCTGATGTTGCTCTTCATCATCAAATTTATAAATTACTATTGAGCTAATTTTAAAACCTTCCTCTTGGACTAGGCTATTTAGAAGAGCATATGACATTGATATATGGAAGTTCTTCATTTGGCTAGAAGAAAAACTAAGTTAGAGTCAGTATTTCTCCTGTATATAGCTAGTGCTGGACTAGAAGAAAGTCAACAACACTAAGCTTGGTCTCTCAATCTCTAAGATAACTTTTTTTAGTAGGACCCCTTTGCTTAATTACCTGAAAGTTGAGTTACCTAAAAAATGGGGCATTGTTTTAATTTATCACATTATTGATCTAGCATCCAGGTTCTTCTATTTTTAATTCTTGAACGAAGAAGACATCACTAAGGGGGCCTTAGTTCCTCTATGGCTAAATCCTTTCCTTATTTCCCTAACATCATGGATTTTAATGTATGTGTGAAAAAATTACTCGTGCGCTCATTTGGGTGTTGATTGAAGTTATCTAGTTGAATTTCTCCCTCCCAACCATCCTCTTTGTATTTCGTAAGAAAACTCATTAAGATAAACAATATCACAATAATAGGATTTAAAGGTAAATTTGTTAGGGTTTATATTCTTTTAATTTCTTTAAATCTTACCATAATATCCTAAATTTATGTTTCAAATACAAAATGATTGACCGAAGCACTATATCCTCGAAACTTATTATTATCCCTAAACCTTTTAACAATACTTAAGATAGGGCTCTAGAACTTCTAGCGAAGGAAGGGGGAGAGTCCCTTTATGAGCCTTAAATCAAAGTCCAAAAGCACAATTGAGCAAAGCATGTGCAACTTCCTTATGGAGGGTGCCCTAACTCTAATTTCAAAGCCAATAAAGACTTAAACGATTCTCTATCGAGGGGTGTCTAAGACTCTAACTTGGTCTTAGTTAATCATGATAGTACTATCCCTATTTTATTAGAAATCGATAAGTTTAGAATCTTGGCCTTAGGCACAATATAGAAAAAGATAAACTAGACCTCTCAAGAGCATAATAGACCTTTTAATCGCTCGAGGTAGGACTTAGAACAATAGAAAGGGAAGAAAGTTCTTAAGCGACGAGAGCTTTGAGTTCAAGCCATTTGAATATGATTGGGCAAGGCAAGTCATCCTAGGTTTCAAAACTATCTTTTAGCTCCTTTTGATTTCTTGTCAATAGAGACAAAAGTTATGGTCATTCCATCTAATCAAGGGAGCTCTTCTTTGGATGTTGCTGGGGATGTGCCTTTTGGGGATCTTGTTCTCTTGATGGAAATAGAGGATTGATACTCACATCACTCATAATGCTAGTAAAGAAATTACAAGTCATAGGTGCCATGTAGGCCAATCACATGAGTAGTGATATATGTAATATTTTGCATAGTTTTTTACTTATTATTATTATTGACATATTCTCGCTTTATATTATATGTTATATATATTGTGATGTCTTTGGATCTGTGCAATGTGAATTGAATTATGATGAGTTTATAATAATGAGACTAATTCACTTATAAACACAGACCCTAAATATTCCTGATCATAGGTTATTCAAGAGGAACATCGAGATAACCGAATAGACTGATATATTATATATCTATCCATACGATGGAGGTGATTGGTATCATAGTTGCTGGTGTGAAGATACTAGGGATATATAGTACATGTGCTCATTGAAGAATGAATTTACTGATTGATCTACTCATGAAAAGTTGAATAGTTAATGATACCTCAGTGTTAGATAATGATTTTTATTTTTATTTTATTTAGGTTTAATTAATTTGAGTTTTCTTGGCTATTGTTATACTTGGACTATAAGTAATTTAATTTATCTCACATTTCTTACTAATATCTTAGTTTATCATCATCCTAAGGTCTTATCAGATCATGCCCCCCTCCTAGTTAATCTCAATTTAATTACTAAAAAACCCACTTTGTAGGTCTCCTATATTCTAATATACAATCTTTTAGTTCAAAAATTTTTGATAGATAGACTTGTTGTCTCTCTTTATTGCAGCATCTACACTTTAATCTATCTAATATGGAAAAGAGCATGATTGCTTGGAGTGAGTACTATTGAATCTCGGATTTTGATGATGAAGTCAATTGTCATTTGTTGTCTAATCTATGTGTTGAGATAAGTGTGCAGGATTAACTACGATGAAAGTTAGACAAGCAGCAGGAGTTGCGCCGAAGTCAAGTTCATGATCACGTTATGAGTTCGAGAGTTCGACGGAAGTTCGGACGGTCGTCGGAGGTTCTGCGAGAATAGATCCGAGAAGTCCAGAAGCTTGCCAAGCGAAGCTCGTCGGAACTCGCCAAGTGGATCGTCGCAAAGTCCATGAGTTTGCCGGAAGTCCGCAGAAGAATCACCGAGGGTACATCGGATGATCGACGGAAGTTCGCCGGAAACTCGCCGGAAGAAGCGATTGACGCATCGGAGCAAAGCTGCAGAAATTGTCTTAGATTTAATCGTAGTTAGTATGTTGATTAAGTTGGAAAATGGGAGGTGATCCCATTAGCTTAATCTTGGGGCAATTGGGCCCCTGAAAAGATAGAAAGTGGGCCGAATGGAGCTAACCATTCGGACCCTGATTGCACCAGGAGATGCAACCGCCTAGGCCAAGAGGTGGCACCGCCTTGGCTAAGCCTCCCAGCGAGAATGGGCGGTGCAACCTCCCCAGCCAGGAGGTGGCACCGCCTGGGCTCAGTCTTCGAGCAAGACTGGGCGGTGCAACCTCCCTGATAGAGAGGTGGCACCGCCTGGGCTCAGTCTTCGAGCAAGACTGGGCGGTGCAACCTCCCTGACAGAGAGGTGGCACCGCTTGGGCTCAGTCTTCGAGCAAGACTGGGCGGTGCAACCTCCCTGACAGAGAGGTAGCATCGCCTGAGCTCGGTCTTCGAGCTCTGCCAGGCGGTGCAACCTCTCCAGTCAAGAGGTGCAATCGCCTGATCCCGAAATTTCGGGATTTGATCGTTTTGAGCTCCAAATTTGAATTGGGTTGGGGCCTATAAATACCCCACCCATTCAGCACTGAAGGGACAATGATCTACACCGAATTCTTGATCTTTTCAGTGATTCTAAGAGCTCAAATTTGTGTAAAGTCCAAAAGTTCTCCTCTTTTCTGTTCTTCAAGTCTTGAGTTGTAAAGAGAGGAGAGAAAGGATCTGTAAGGGTTGTCTCTTGAGCCCGTCAAAAGGAGAGAAACTGTAAAAGGGCAGTTGGCCTTCGCCCATTGAAGGAAGGCAGCTAGTTGACGTCGGTGACCTCGTCGGAGGAGGAAGCCAAAAGTGGAGTAGGTCAAGACTGACCGAACCACTCTAAATCTCTGGTTTGCTTTTATTTCGAGTACCTTATCATTACTGCAAACCTCCTATATAACTACTGCTCTCTGCGCCTTTACGAACAAGTTCTAAGCGCTGATCTTTCCGAATCTGGATTCAGACGTCAACAGGTGTTTTCGTACGATCTTTACATTGCAGCTTACATTTACGTCTTGAATCTGTTTATAACTACGAACTGTCTTCTGTGCTTTTACGAACGAGATTCCTTGCAGTTTACATTTACATTTTGATTCTATTTATAACTGCAAACTGTCTTCTGCAATTTTACGAACAAGTTTCAACATTTAGACGTAAAACTGTATTTAGACGTAAATCGGCTTTCCTCACACAATCATCAGATTTCAGTTTACGTTTACGTCTTGATTTCAACTGCATACTGCCTTCTGCGAGTATACAAACGAGTTTCAAAGTTCAGACGTAAATCTGCGTTTAGACGTAAATCTGCGTTTAGACGTAAATCTGCTTTCTGTAGATTACTTTTTGAGCTGTACAATAGCAGCACATTGTCTTTATACTTCTGCTTAAACTACGCTTAGACGCAAACTGTGTTTAGACGCAATCTGCGCTTAGATGCAAACTGCGCAATCTGCGCTTGGACGCAAACTGCGCTTAGACGCAATCTGAGTTTAGACGCAATCTGCATTTAGACGCAAACTGCGTTTAGACGCTAACTGTGTTTACACGTAAACTGCACTTAATCATAAGTAATCTTAGAATCGGCTTTTGCATCAAAATAGTTTTTATCGAACGAACGCAGCTTTCGTTTTTAATCGCTGAAAAATTTTCGCTGCACTAATTCACCCCCCCTCTTAGTGCTCTCGATCCTAACAATTGGTATCAGAGCAAGGTTAACTCTCTAACGGACTAAAACCCAAAGAGAAATGGCATACGCCAGAAACCAAGAGGGGCATTCTATTACGCGTCCACCCATGTTTAGTGGGACGGACTACACCTACTGAAAGACCCGAATGAGGATCTTTCTTATTTCTATGGATTTTGAACTATGGAATCTTGTCGAAAACGGATTTTCAAAGTCTTCTCTTCCAATGATCGATTGGAATGATTTGGAGAAGAAGGCTTTCGCTCTTAATGCAAAGGCTATGAATGCCTTATTTTGTGCACTTGATAAAAACGAGTTTAACCGTGTTTCAACTTGTGAAACTGCATTTGATATTTGGCACACACTCGAAGTGACCCATGAGGGCACAAGTAGAGTAAAAGAGTCAAAAATCAATTTGCTGTTACATTCTTTCGAACTTTTTCGGATGAAACCGAGTGAAACCATTGGCGACATGTTTACCCGTTTCACGGATGTCGTCAACGGTCTAAAAGGACTCGGAAAGAGCTTTTCGGATTTTGAGCTTGTTAATAAGATACTAAGATCCCTTCCTAAGAGTTGGGATCCTAAAGTCACTGTTATTCAAGAGGCAAAAGATTTGCGAAATTTTCCTCTTGAAGAACTAATCGGGTCATTAATGACCTACGAAATGACTTGTAAAGCTCATGAAGAGCAAGAAGACATTCTTCCAAAGAACAGGAAGGATATGACACTCAAAACTTCTGAATGCCACTTGAGAGAAAACTCAAGTGATGAGGAATGTAATGATGACTTGGCACTTCTAACAAGAAAGTTTAAAAAGTTCTTTAAAAGAAACAAGTTTAAGAATGATGCAAAAAATAAACTTGAACCCAAGAAGGACCAAGTAATCTGCTATGAATGCAAAAAGCCGGGACACTACAAGAGTGATTGTCCCCAAGTCAAAAGGAGAACGTCAAAGAAAAAGGCGCTTCAAGCAACATGGGATGACTCAAGCGCATCCGAAGAAGAGGAGTCCAACACCGAGCAAGTTGCTCATTACGCCTTAATGGCCATCGAAGATGAGGTAACAAATTCAATAGATGCAGATTTATCATTCGATGAATTATTAAATGCTTTCCATGAATTGTTTGATGAGTGTAAGACTATCAGTAGTAAATACAAATTGCTAAAAAAGGAGCATGATAGTCTTATTTGTAATTTCGATAAGTTAAATGCTGAACATCATGATAGTTTAAGCCCATGCATAAAATGCCATGATCTAGAAACTCTCCAAAAAGAAAACTTGCTACTTAAGGACACCTTGAAGAAATTCGAGGTTGGTAGCAAGTCATTGAACATGATCCTTACAAACAAGGGTCACGTTCCCAAAAGAAGTGGAATTGGATTCGTGAGAAGTCCTCACCAAAATCCAACCACCTTCATAAAAGGCTCCATCCTACATATTCGACATCAAGACAAATGTAACTTCTGTTGTAAATTTGGACACGAGACACATTGTTGTCCATTCAAGAAAATAAGTCCAAACAAATTGATTTGGGTTCCTAAAGGAACCATGATAAACTCCATGCAACATGATAAACAATGCAGATCTATCTGTGAGGCACCCAAAAGCAAATGGGTTCCCAAAAATCATCCCTTCCTATAAAAACATTAAAATTTTAGGCCGGAGCAAGAAATAATATTCTGCTCCTTGACTCTCGATAGTCATAAACCAAGAGTCAAAAAGGAACTCGCAACGCTTAAGCAACAAGTGGAAGTTATGAAATCACAAATACGATTTGGATACAACCTTATTAGAAACATATGATATCCAAATTCACATATCCCCTTGATCTTCGAACCCATCAACACTATCATCTACGAATTAACTCTTGAAGAAACTAAATATGTCATGATTTTAAAAGGGATACCAAACAAACTATCAACATACGTATGACATATACACGTTAAAAGATCTATCTTAATAAACATTAACTGCTCTGAAATTAAAAAAAAAAAAAAGACTCTCCTCAAGGCAAAATCACATTAGGTGCTCACTGGCTGCAGGCGGTGGCACCTCCAGCTACCACGGGTTGCCAGAGGTTGCACCGCTCCAGCCAGAGGTGCAACCGCCCGCAACTCTGCCTTTTTAAACCCACGCTAGGGCCAGCAGTGGAACCGACCCCAACTCACTCCCATTTCCTCTTCTACTCTCCCAAGTCTCCTCCATTCTCATTTCACTCCTCTAAGCCTTCCAAATACCTCCCATTTCGAAGCAAAACATCAAGAATCCTTCCTTCTCTTAAAGAGTTCACAAAGGTACTCTCTAAGAAGCCCTTAAATTCTGTTTTGTTCTTCATTTACTCTTGCTCATCATCATCCCTCTAAACAACAGTAGTTATGGGATCTAGAAGATCCTCAAGGGACAAGGGAAAGAGGAGATTAGTAGAAGAGTTTGATTTCACTCTTTTCGATTCAAAAAACCATGCTGAAAAATTTCCCTCTTTCGAACTTAGATCTATCAATAAGGGAAAATACGTAGATCTAAATGAGCTAAGAGATTTAGAGACTATCCAATGGTTTGCAAACCTAGATCTACTTCCAATCTTGCAGATTAACGAACCCATCTATCCTATGCTAGTTAGATTATTTTACAATAACATACAAATAGATGATGAAGAAAGGATGTCCACCTATCTTTTAGGACAACACATCTCAATCACTGATAGGTTCATTTGTGATATGATAGGCATTCCCATAAAAAGCATAGGACTTTACTTTAGAGGATCATGGGATGATGAAAGTATTGGAACATCCTATGTTGAAGCCTTAGAAACAATCTTTGCCAATCCTAACATAACATTGGTTCCTAAAAGTTGTGAACATCTATTGCCTTTGAACACTAAGATACTTCATCATATCATGACTAGTATAATTCTTTCTAAACAATACCATCATGATGAAATAAGTCAATTAGAATTAGGAACTATGTACTTAATCATGAAGGGACAGGACATCTGTCTTGGTTATCTTATCCAACAAAACATGTTAGAATTATCTAAAAAAGATATGATGCTCCCATATGGTGGTATAATCACAAGAATAATTAAAGCTTACGACATTCTAATACCACCAGAAGAAGAAGTAATGAAAGTAGATCGATTCAGCATAATAAACAAAAATCTACTTCACCGACTAAGATGTTACTATAGAAACGATAACTGGGTTAGAATCCCTAGAAGGACTGATCACCCTCAACCCGAACCAGAACCGGAAACACTAGTATTTAGGGGTACCTAATCTCCTCCGACCCTTCCCTTTGAGGAAACACATCCAGATGAGCAAACTCATACATCCATCGAAGAAATTGGGATTCGAATGGATCGATTCGAACAGAGACAAGAACGGATTGAACAACGATAAGATCAAATCCTATCTGAGCTGCAGCAAATTCATAGTCAATTTGACTCCTTGTTTAGGCATTTTAATTTTTCACCTCATCAATGAACTTGTTGAACACCTGTTGTTGTTGTAAACTTCATATGTTACTTCTGATGTGTTGGCTGTAAACATCTATCGTGGTAAACATATATCTTGCGCCTTGTGGTAAAAGTTATCTCAGATTTTTATGGTATCATT
Organism: Musa acuminata AAA Group; assembly: GCF_036884655.1. Lineage (NCBI taxonomy): Eukaryota > Viridiplantae > Streptophyta > Magnoliopsida > Zingiberales > Musaceae > Musa > Musa acuminata. Next base: position 5,342,923 of record NC_088348.1, on the reverse strand, counting down.
ATTGTTTGGTATGTGATGTGTCCAAATTAAGAATGCTGTGCTTTGAAACTAAAAGTTTTGAAAACCTTGTGCCTTGATTTCATTAAAAGAGAATTAGGAATGTTGATGTGTCCGAATAGATGAATTTGTTAAAATTATTTTTCGGACTATATTGAATGATCAATTCACTTGATTGCCATGTGAAAATCTGCAACAAAATCTTGTCCGAATGCATCTTATTTATTCGAATGCTATAAAACAAATTTCTCGTATACTTTCATAAAAAATAAGTTTCTGAAATAGATTTGATGAAGTGATTCATGTGTATGTATTCCATCCTGCTAAATCTTTACATAGACAATGGCTTAAAACAAAAAGGGGAAGAAGTATTAAAGCAATCTATGTAAAATTCCTCTAAGCTTGCTATTATTATTTTCCTGGTATCATAATTACTATGCTTTTTGTTGATGACAAAGGGGGAGAAAAATATGAATTGATAAAAACTGCCATGATCATACTTGCAAAATACTTGAGTGATGCTATAAACAATGTTATGATTATGCCATCCTTGCATCACCAAGAGATATATGAACGTGTGCTATAGTTTGCATTATGCCCTGAGTTGATATCTTATCATGTGAAGAAAATGCAAAACTTGCTAGAATATTTCAAATATGTGCATCATGTAATAGCGCTTCACAGCTTTAAATGATAATGTTCAAACTACATGATGAATAGTTACAAACACAATCATACAAACTTGATGATGTATGTCAAGCCTTGACATCATCTTTGAAGAGATACATCATGATGCGTATCATGATGGGAGTATTGATAAGTTTAACTGATCTAACTTATCAATACGTCACTTGAATTCTTAGGTCTTGAATTCAAGGTTGACTTATCTCAACTATGGCATATAGACAGGGGGAGTTAAGGATAACTCCATTATCAATTGATTGTCATCATCAAAAAGGGGGAGATTGTTGAATCTCGGATTTTGATGATGAAGTCAATTGTCATTTGTTGTCTAATCTATGTGTTGAGATAAGTGTGCAGGATTAACTACGATGAAAGTTAGACAAGCAGCAGGAGTTGCGCCGAAGTCAAGTTCATGATCACGTTGGGAGTTCGAGAGTTCGACGGAAGTTCGGACGATCGTCGGAGGTTCTGCGAGAACAGATCCGAGAAGTCCAGAAGCTTGCCAAGCGAAGCTCGTCGGAACTCGCCAAGTGGATCGTCGCAAAGTCCAGGAGTTTGCCGGAAGTCCGCAGAAGAATCAGCGAGGGTACATCGGATGATCGACGGAAGTTCGCCGGAAACTCGCCAGAAGAAGCGATTGACGCATCGGAGCAAAGCTGCAGAAATTGTCTTAGATTTAATCGTAGTTAGCATGTTGATTAAGTTGGAAAATGGGAGGTGATCCTATTAGCTTAATCTTGGGGCAATTGGGACCCTGAAAAGATAGAAAGTGGGCCGAATGAAGCTAACCATTCGGACCCTGATTGCACCAGGAGGTGCAACCGCCTAGGCCAAGAGGTGGCACCGCCTGGGCTAAGCCTCCCAGCGAGACTGGGCGGTGCAACCTCCCCAGCCAGGAGGTGGCACCGCCTGGGCTCAGTCTTCGAGCAAGACTGGGCGGTGCAACCTCCCTAACAGAGAGGTGGCACCGCTTGGGCTCAGTCTTCGAGCAAGACTGGGCGGTGCAACCTCCCTGACAGAGAGGTGGCATCGCCTGGGCTCAGTCTTCGAGCAAGACTGGGCAGTGCAACCTCCCTGACAGAGAGGTAGCACCGCCTGAGCTCGGTCTTCGAGCTTTGCCAGGCGGTGCAACCTCTCTAGTCAAGAGGTGCAACCGCCTGATCCCGAAATTCCGGGATTTGATCGTTTTGAGCTCCAAATTTGAATTGGGTTGGGGCCTATAAATACCCCACCCATTCAGCACTGAAGGGACACTGATCTACACCAAATTCTTGATCTTTTCAGTGATTCTAAGAGCTCAAATTTGTGTAAAGTCCAAAAAGTTCTCCTCTTTTTTGTTCTTCAAGTCTTGAGTTGTAAAGAGATGAGAGAAAGGATCTGTAAGGGTTGTCTCCTAAGCCCGTCAAAAGGAGAGAAACTGTAAAAGGGCAGTTGGCCTTCGCCCATTGAAGGAAGGCAGCTAGTTGACGTCGGTGACCTCGTCGGAGGAGGAAGCCAAAAGTGGAGTAGGTCAAGACTGACCGAACCACTCTAAATCTCTGGTTTGCTTTTATTTCGAGTACCTTATCATTACTGCAAACCTCCTACATAACTACTGCTCTCTGCGCCTTTACGAACAAGTTCTAAGCGCCGAACTTTCCGAATCTGGATTCAGACGTCAATAGGTGTTTTCGTACGATCTTTGCATTGCAGCTTACATTTACGTCTTGAATCTGTTTATAACTGCGAACTGTCTTCTGCGCTTTTACGAACGAGATTCCTTGCAGTTTACATCAACATTTTGATTCTATTTATAACTGCAAATTGTCTTCTGCAATTTTACGAACAAGTTTCAACATTTAGACGTAAAACTGCATTTAGACGTAAATCGGCTTTCCTCGCACAATCATCAGATTTCAGTTTACGTTTACGTCTTGATTTCAACTGCATACTACCTTCTGCGAGTATACAAACGAGTTTCAAAGTTCAGACGTAAATCTGCGTTTAGACGTAAATCTGCTTTCTGTAGATTACTTTTTGAGCTGTACAATAGCAGCACATTGTCTTTATACTTCTGCTTAAACTGCGCTTAGACACAAACTGTGTTTAGACGCAATCTGCGCTTAGACGCAAACTGTGCAATCTGCGCTTGGACGCAAACTGCGCTTAGACGCAATCTGAGTTTAGACGCAATCTACATTTAGACGCAAACTGCGTTTAGACGCTAACTGTGTTTACACGTAAACTGCACTTAATCATAAGTAATCTTAGAATCGGCTTTTGCATCAAAATAGTTTTTATCGAACGAACGCAGCTTTCGTTTTTAATCGCTGAAAAATTTCCGCTGCACTAATTCACCCCCCCCCCTCTTAGTGCTCTCGATCCTAACAAGTACAATCTTAAATTTTGAAAAGTCAATTTCAAGAACACCATTAGAGATATTCTAACTTAGAAAATAGAATTTGAACTCATTGATAATGACCATCACCCTTATCGCTCTTAACAATAGGCTCATCATACTTCAAATGCAATTGCACTTGAAGTGGTAAATAAAGACTAAAACTCAATGGATGAGTGAGGTTGAAAAGAAAACTAAATTCTTCTATAGTATGGTTAATATTAGAAGGAAAATAAATACTATCCATATTATTCAAAATTCCTCTCAACTCATCATTTTGAATATCAATGCTATCTTTCTAGATTTTGTGCAACGGTATCACCAAATGTAGAATGATTATCCTTTTTTCTTTAATATTCTAAGCCTTCATCATGTTAACTTATTAACGATTTAACATATAAGAAATCCATTCAACCCTTTCCTCGGTGGGCTTGGGAAAAGCTAAGGTCTAGATGACTTTATAATTATATTCTTATAATTTTTTTAAAAAAATCTATCCACACATTTTAGCCACATTTAGTGAATTTCACAAGTCTACTAGGATTCCTAAAAGTTGAGTGCAAATATTTTTTTATTATTTTATGTCTAAGATCAATAGTCCTAAAAATATTTTAAATTTTTGTCTCATTGTCTTGTGTCATGTTATTTACAAGTTATGACCAAAGTTCTCTTGGTTTAGTGCCTATTCTTGATACTATTATTGATCCGATCTCTCTTAGGTTGGTGCATAATATCTATAATAATATTCTTATTATTAATAAGATAGTTTACATCATGTTTAAATATGAATACTTTCATTTCTATAAAAACTTAATATTAAAAAAACATACGATCGAGTTTCCAGGGATGCTATTATCGATGTTAGGAGATGCCTAAACTTCCCTAATATCTTTATTCAATTGATAAAAAATTACATTTATTCTCCCTTTTTTTATTATTACATTAATGGGTATACTTTTAAATATTTTGGTGCTTTTAGGAGGATTAGATAAGGGAATCCTATATCCCCTTATCTGTTTATTATTATCTAATAATTTTTATCTTCAATTTTGGATGACTTAACCAATGACAATAAGATCCTCTCTTTCAAGGTTAAGAGAATTAAGATATCTCATCTTATGTTTGTTAATAATGTTATCATGACTATTAGGAGAAGTCAAAAGTCTTGTAGAAACCTTATCAAGGTCTCATAAGGTTACTCTAAATTTATCAACTTAAATATTAATAAGTCCAAGTTTGTCATTTATGTTTCAAAGCATTGTAATTCTTTTGCTAAGCACAATAGCATAATATCTGAAACTTTTTTCAATATGAAAGAAAGAAACTGGCTCATGAAATACATTGGTACTTTTATATCTCACAATAAGCTTCTTAAGAGGCTTCAAATGATCCTTGTTGATAAAGTGACTAATAGAATCTAGGGGCAGTAGAAAAATCTTATAAACTCCAGCTAGAAAAACTATCCTTATCAATCCTGTGATCAAGTCTATACCATTGCACTGTTTGATGACTTCTTATATTTTGGATAAAGTTATCTATAAGACCAATCATCCCTTTAGGAAATTCTTTTGGGGTTGGAATGAATCTAAGAAGGGCTGTAATCTTATAAGCTAGCATTCTATATAACCTTCATCTAGTTAGGAGAATGATAGTGGCCAAAAGATTGCTTCCCCTCCTTAAATGAGCAGAATACTCTTTGGATTAATATGCTCAAAGCCAAATATGACCCTACACCCTCAACTTATTGGTCTTAGAAAAATATCTTGAACTCTCTCAAGGCTTTAAGATCTGATTCCCTTATTAATATTGGCAGTGGCAGATCCATCTGTAGTATTTCATTAACTTTTTAGCCAAATTTTACTAACTTTAAAGAGGCTAATAATTTCAAGATGGTGTCTGATTTGATTTCATTTAACTAATAGAATAACTCTATTTTATTGCAAAATGTTGAGAAGGTAGCTACTATACATATTCGTCTAGTCCTTAATGATGATGCTTAAAGTAAGTACAGATTACTCAATAAAGAACAACAAGCACTTGACAATACTAAGGTCGATTGAAAGACTATTTGAAAGGTTGTAGTGGTTCTGAAGGTGAAAATATTTTTGTGAAAACTGGAATGGGATAGGCGGTCTAGTTTTGTTTGGTTCTCTAGATTTTTTGTTTTTTGTGTGTAAGGGTATGATTCATTAGATCATTTCGAGTATCTTTCACTTAAGTTTGAACTTTTGTTTAAGAATAGTTTTAAATAATTTTTGAATTTTTTTTCTAGACTAAAAAAAATAGTAGACAACTAGAAGGATGACTAGAAAAAATAGTGCTTTGTTACGAAGCACTGCTCCAATATGATAAGTACTATCGCATCGATTAGCCCTATCTCGGGACAACCTCGTTACTATTTTAATGCATTGTTATTGCTAAAGGCTGCTAGCAAGTGTTTGAATTCCTTAGACAATATTATTCTTGTTGTTGCGAAAGTAAAGTATTTGTACAGTAGATGCAAGCAAACGAGAAGTCTAACCTAATTTAGAGGTTAGCAATGAAAAGCCTGACCCAAGTAAAATAACTATGATGTAATATAATGGCTTTAATCGACGAGACTATGACTGTGATATGTCGACCTGAAGGAGGAGGAGGGGAATATTGGATGCAGCAGAAATTTGTGTGCTTCCAATCTAGTTTTGATTTCTTCATTGAAATTGATGTCGCATTTGTGAGCGTCAATGATATTTCATGTTAAGGATATCAAGAATAGAGGGGGGTTTTTGGTGGTTATGGGTTACCGTGAAGGTACCACTTGTTGAAGATGAAGGTATGCTGGCAGCCCCACAGGTTACGGTGGTGCACTTCACAACTAACGAGCTAATTATATTTAGTATCTCAATTTTTATATTTTAAAAAATTATATTAACATTCATATAGTTATAAAAGTGAAACATCTAAGTTCATTTATTCTAACATCGTCGATTTTATCGATGGAAACAAAAAAATAAAAGATAAAAAAATAATTTTAATATTTTAGTTAATGGTAGTGGACGATATCGATAGTGGTAAACGACAACATTGTTGATGATTGTGAATAACTATTATGGATGAGGAGAGCAATAACAAGAAATGAGGGTCACTCTACATTTGTATTAGTGGTTATTTTATCGCTCAACAATTACATTAATATTGATATAGATATGGAGCAACTCTTTTTGCTTTGCATTTGTATCTGTATTGACGAAAGGGTCACTTCGATAGCTTTTGTTAACGTTGACGTAAATATAGAGTGACTCTTACCTTTTATCGTTGCTCTTTTCATTTACAACAACTATCTGCGGCTCTTAGTAACATCACCATTCGTCACTATTAACGTTATCCGCTATTATCAATTGAAATATTAATATCTTTATCTTTATTTTTATATTTTTATTAGTAAAATTCATGATGTTAGCGTAAATGAACACAAATATTTTACTTTCGTAATCATATGAATGTGAATATAATTTTTCAAAATATAAGGATCAAAATATTAAAGATAATTAACTATTGAGATAATATGTAATTAGTTCACTTACTCAGTTATCATAACCTTATGATTATTTTATATTCTCATGATTAAAAATATTTTTAATTTTTAATAAACGAGTTTAATGTACAAATCATCGGTGGACTTAATTATAAATTTAGTGAATGAGACGTTCAAACCATAACATTTGGTAAATAAAATTTCATTATAAAGTTTTTTACATGAGATTTTAAATTAGTAAACTTTGCTAATTAGTTTTGAGGCAATAAATCGGTGGCTTTTGTTCGACAAGGAAGGCTGGTCCGACGGAAGAGAGACGTCACTCCATCCCATTGGCCATTCCCAGAGGATCCCTGTTAGTTGCCTCTTCGTGTCTGGAGCGGAGGAGCCGATGGAGAAGGTGAGGCCGCAGTTCGTTCTGTTCGGGGACTCCATCACCCAGCAGTCCTTCAGGCCCGGCGGTTGGGGCGCTGCTCTCGCCAACACCTACTCCCGAAAGGTATCCTCTCTCTCCTTGCCTCATCAACTCGTGCTTCTTTCGTCGACTACTATCAGATCCCGATCCAATTCGTAACATCTAGCAATCCATGTCGTATAGATCTCGCATTTCTATTTTGATTCTTAATTCTTATCGGTTTTTGGTAAATCCTATTTCCTATCTGCTGTAGAACTGTGGATTTTTTCCTGGTCGCTTGTCTACAACTCCTTTCGCTGATTTCTTACTGATTTTTTTTTTTGAATAGATAGCATGCTTCATTTGTAGATGTGATGAATGCCAGATGCAAGATATTCAACTTCCACCCTATGCGGCATCATGAGTTAACAGTAGAGTATGGATTGACGATTTAACTACGAAGCTTAGATAATCTAAGGGCTTTTTTAATTTTTTTTCTTAGTTCAAACTTATCTAACTTTACAAAATTAATATATATCTTATGACCTTTTTAAAGATAATGATGAAATGAAACTTACTTTACAAAAACCCATTTATATCGAATTACTTAAAGAACAAGAGAGAGAATTTTCAAAACTTACAATTAAATGTAATCTAGACGTTAATAGATTTGACTCCTAGGTCTGAATGCATATATGAAAGTGAGAAGGGAGAGCTCCAGAGAGAGTGTTAATATTTGTGTCAAGTCATATTTTCCCAACAGCTATATTCACTTGTTTATGTAAAATATTAACACTTAGTGATATGTTATATTGTTACCTTCTAATAACAACTTCTTTCTTTGATGGAAGAAGATATCAGTCAGAAGATAGAATGAAAAGGAGATGAAGAGAAAAGAAAACAGGAGTAAGATAAAAGAAATGGAAGAATATGAGAGGAACTATTGAAATATTTACTTAAGATAAGGATCAGTTCTACATCTTGTTATATTGTCACATCTCATCTACGTACGGATTGCATTGTGAGAGAAACCCTGATGCCTATCTCATCTTAATGTTTATCTTCAAACCTCAATCTTCGGCTCTCTCGGTGAGCCTCCCAGATGCAATTTTCAAGGGGAATGGAGACTTGGATGAGGGCAACCCTCTATCCTCTTTGGTGACAGTCCATGGGTAGCCAACCAAGACTTTTTAGCTAACATGGGACTCCCACTCTGCATATAACTCCTACCAAGTGAAGAGTTGGTAATCCAATTTTGAAGTGGAGCCCAATTATATCTGATCTGGTTGAGATATAGATATTCTGAGATGGTAAGGTCTGAGTGGACTGGCTAAATCCAAAGTCTTGACACTATAGACTAGTCAAACCCTTTTAAATCTGATTAAATTTGAGTTGAACTAAACATTGATAAAGGGCACCATGTTGTTGGAGCGTGTTGATACGGCCTATGGTTTCCTCCCCATGGTTGTCCAATTTTATTGAACATTCAAGATTGCAAGGCACCCCGTACTTTCGGGAAATCTTGGCCAATTGCTTGGCACTGGACCAGCTCAAGAAGGTTTTTTTTCCCTCCTAGTTCCTTTTTCACTGTTGTCGAGGTTGTGGGATCTCTTAGCCCCCCTTCCATTTGGTGTTGAGGTTGAGAAGGGATCTGGGTCACTTGGAATTTGCATCATACCACATGAACCCTAACTAGAACCCAACATAACTTGATAAGCTGCTGTATTTCCCCTTGGCCAATCCCTATTGGTAGGCTGTAGGGTAGGTCAACTATATCTAGTAGCTTGTGGCTCCAACCAATGGCTAGAAATTCCTCTTAACTTTGCCCCTTCTAGATTTCAGGTAGGGTCTAAATTCTTCTCTTTTTTCTAACTTATGCTATCCCTTATTCAATCTGATTAGGTGATCTCTTTGAGTCAATTTGGGTGGTATTAGGGTTGATCCTAGGAGTGAGTTTAATCTGGATTGTAGTGATCCGATTCCTACTCCCATTAGGAGTTGGAACTCGTTGATTTATTAAATATTGGCTAAAGTTGTACAAAGTTCTACACAAGCCAGAATATGAGTCCATGAAAAACTCAATTCATGCTTGCATTATTATGGTGGTGCTTAGCCCCTCCTCCTGACTACTTTGGCCTGCCATGTGGCCCAAAGTGGCTTGGGGCAGGTTTGGCACCCCTTCGATTGACCTATCCTATCTCCTGCTGGCATAGAAAGGGTTCTTTGGGTATTGTATTGTGTTGCTGAGTCTCCCTGAGATGTTGATGATTATCCATTGTTAATGGATAGTTACATGCTAACAAAATTCAAGTGATGGTGTGTCCCCTTTTCTTTCTTTAGAAGAATTAGATATGTCTGTCTTTGCATGTAGGGAGTTCTTTGTTTCTTCAAATGTTCCCTTTTTTGTGGTTTCTTATTTGCTATATCTGTTGCTTTCCAGGCTGATGTAATTGTTAGAGGCTATGGTGGCTACAACACAAGGTGGGCTTTGTTCTTGCTTAATCACCTCTTTTCCCTGGTATGTCTTTGCAATCTCTATAATTTTTTGCCTTGTTTTTGTGCATTCCATTTTGTGCATATTTTTTGCAGGACTTTATTGTCTTGCAGATGCTGTGCCAATAGTATTTTAGTTTTAGTTGAGTATATATGCTTGTTTCTGTTCGACCACTGAGTGATCATGTTTAGGTGTCTTGTTCATCTTTTCTGAACTAAAAGGCTTTACATGTGTGTGTGTGTGTCTGCAGAGCTGCACAGCACCTCCTGCTGCTGTAACTATCTTTTTTGGCGCTAATGATGCAGCCCTTTTGGGGCGGACAAGTGAACGTCAATATGTGCCTCTTGAAGAGTACAAGGAGAACTTAAGGAAAATTGTTAAGCATTTAAAGGTAACAGGGTTTATTATTTTTATTTTGTAATTGTGATTCTTAATATCCTTATATCTTGCATTGTTATCTAATCTTTGCTTGGCCTTTATGCTTGTATGGCAATTATAGTGGCAAGGACTTCAATTTCGCTCAGACTGTTCGTACTGATCGATATTTGTTGGTCCAGATCTGAACTAAGATGCTGATCATGTTTAGGAACTTTTCCAGGACCTTGTAGTATTTTAAAAGTAATTAAAGGTAACTTAAAATTATTGTAGTACATCACTGGAGCAAGTTGCTGTGGCAGTTACTCTATATTAATAATGATGTGAAGCTCAATAGCATTTTAGATTGAATAAAATGATGGGTCATAGTAATGACTCAATTAGCTGATAAAAGGTAGATCAAATTGATTCATGCAAGAAAATAATACACAAACTTCATTGGGTTGATGCGTTTTGAGGCTGCAAACAGCAGCTTTTAATAAATATCCATATGTGCTTTACTTATAATTTACTTAGGGTTGCTGTGTCTCCTGAAAATATAATGGCCACCTATAACAATAAGCCATAGCCCCATAAATCTTGAAGGTCTAGGATATTTTTATAGCTGATTTATAAAAAAATTGTTGTTTATTTAAGTTTATTTTCTGTTGGCATTTGCTATTTAGTACCAGATGTAATTTGTTAGTTTGTTGATGCATGCATATCTTATGATTTTGTGCATGTTGTGATCTTACAGGAATGTTCAGCCATGATATTGGTAGTGTTGATCACTCCGCCCCCTGTTGATGAGCAAGGACGCAAAGAATATGCACGGTTTGGTTTCTTTTTTTCCCCCTCCATCTTCTCACTCAACAATAATGGTATTTCACGACATTTGCTGTCGATTTCAGTCTTTTGTTACATGCTAAGTCCAATTACATATTTTGCACTCGTCTTTTATTTTTTCTTTGAGAAATGCATTCATAGACAATAGGGAGTTTGGTTGAACCTTAATGTGTATTACTCTATGAGGAATGGTACAATAGACACCTAATAGAACTCTGAACATAATTGGGAAACTAAAGTTCAAGAGCTGAACAAATTCAATCGCTGACATCAAATTTTGAATTGTAAAAGATATTACCAGAGAGCACAAAAGAATCTTCTAAGCATTTTTAGGATTATATATCAACTTAGGCATATCTGATGGATATTTTGATCAAGGTTGAAATATTGGTCTGATATATAGTTTGAGCAATCAGTTGGATTGGTACGCACCATTGGGTACCATAAAAAACCTAAAAAAAAATACATACCAATTAAATCTGACTTACATGGTCTAATAACGATCATCAGTCAGGCTGGTAGATATCAGTTTACACACTGGCCCAACCAGTATTTGAAACTTTAGTTTTGACATGATATGAAATTTGTAGGATATAGCTATTGAGCAAACAGCGAGGGAGGTAGTTGTTAGTGGATTAGAACACGTGGGTAAGAAGCTGGAAGGTATCCAGTTTTGATACGATATGAGAACTGATGTAATTCAGCATACCAATTCTTACAAGAAGATAAAGACAAAGCCCTCAGACCGAAACTCAAAATCGACTTTTTGTGTCATCCAATTGTATTGCTTTTAATAGTAGGAAATAAACAAGATTAAGCATTAAATAGTGAATCATGGGTGATATTACATGATAATTTTATAGGAAATGTGCTAAAAGTTCACATTACTCTGCTTATTAAAGCTTATTAAGTATTATTTTGTTAGACATTTCATTAAATGAAATTGCTTTTTTGTTACCAAGATCTGTATATGGTGAGAAGGCAATGGAACTTCCAGAAAGGACAAATGATAATACTGGTGCTTATGCAAGGCAGTGTGTTGAGCTGGCTAAAGAGTTGCATATTCCTTGCATTGATCTATGGTCAAAGATGCAAGAAACTACAGGATGGCAGAAAAAGTTTCTAAGGTAATCTCCCAGTGTGCTTTTTTGCATTTTTTATGCTGATGATAAATTGGTAAGTTATTTTTGTAACTTCAAATCCAAAGCCAGTCCATACAGTCTCCTTTCCATTAAATTTAGTCATCTACTCATGAGTTTTTCTTCATTTAATTTGGTTTTGGTGAGTTCTTACTAATATTAGATGGAACTATGGTAAGACCCTAAAGTCTTATCGTGAAAGAAATGGGAGAAATGGGGATGTTCTGATACCAAATGATAAGACCCTAAAGTCTTATCGTCGCTCTGATACCAAATAATAAGACCCTAAGGTCTTATCGTGGAAGAAAGGGGAGAAAAGGGATGATAATGATCGCTTTGAGGGGATCGGCCTCCTTGATCGCTTCGAGGGGATCGGCCTCCTTGATCGCTTCGAGGGGATCGGCCCTCCTTGATCACTTTGAGGGGATCGACCTCCTAGGGTTTGTCCACATAGTGAAATAACATTTGATTGATTGATTGATTCCAAAAGAAAATGTTACATTACTATTTATAGAGTTCCACCTAGAGTTCACCAGGACTTGGACTCTTAATAATAAATAAATATTAAATAAACTTCTACTTAACTCTACTTGAACTAAACATACTCAATAAACAACTGAATTAAATAGACTCAATAAATATTATTCAAAAGCTCATAAAAAGAGTCCTAACAAACTATGTCATTTAATTAGATGGAACTATGTCATACAATTTTTTAAATAGATTTTCTACTAATGACTTTATTTTTTGTGTAGGATTGGTATTTGACAAGTACCAGGGATATAACTTGGTATTTGACAACTGGTGACTGGCAAGCTTGATATTGACCGATACCACCTAGTTGTCCCTTATCTATGCACTAATCAACCATGAAACCTGAGAATACTATGTGTTACGTAATGGTCTGACTGGTTTTTGAGTATTTGACTAGTACCAGGGAGATAACCTGGTATTTGACAACTAGTGAGTGGTAAGTTTGATATCGAGTGATACCACCTAGTTGTCCCCTAACTGTGCACTAATCAACGTTGAAACCTGAAAATACTATGTGATATGTAATGGTCTGACTGGTTTTTGAGACCAAGTTTACAAGTATCATGTAGTATTGTAACTTAACCATACAACAAAAAATAAAAAAAAGGAGAAAAAGAGTATGTTAGCTTCTAGCATCATCACAGCCCTCTTAGCAGAGGATACCAGAGAACAAATTGTCTTGTATTTACCAGGCTAGGTCCTCTTGATTTGGCACCAGTATAATCAGAGTACTTGAATTATTGAATCTAGGACCCAGCGATGAACTATAAAAACAATTTATGACTTTAAGCTGGTAGTGTGTGTCAACTCCACAGTTTGACTCAAAGACCAACTGGACGGTTGTCGGTTGAATCCAATTCTTACAAACAGCTGACACTGTGTTATGCCATAATTTGTTATATATGTCATTGTATTTCAAGATATGTTTGAATATGCCTTAAGCTACGTCACTACTGTTGGAGTTTCTAGTTAATTAGTAATGGTTCAAAATACATGGCGACCATCTTTGCTGTATGTATTTTATAAGAATGATATACTCAAACTGGAAAGTGAACAATCACAAGGTTCTTGCCCACGAGTTGACTAACCAAAAAGTTGAATACTCTACAGTATGCAGATTAATGCAAATAGTTTTAATTGGTATTGCTTTCATACATGGCGACCATCTTTGCTGTATGTATTTTATAAGAATGATATACTCAAACTGGAAAGTGAACAATCACAAGGTTCTTGCCCACGAGTTGACTAACCAAAAAGTTGAATACTCTACAGTATGCAGATTAATGCAAATAGTTTTAATTGGTATTGCTTTCATTTATGGAGCTGGTGTTTAATCAGTTTCAGATCCTATTGTTGTAAAAAGTAATAGAATTGGATTAATTACCTATTTTTGCAGGAACAATTAATAGACTGACTGAAATACAAAAAGGTTGGGATCTTATCCATTTCTGGTATTAATTAATAGTTGTTCTGTAACTAAAAATGGTCTGTTTTCTTATTTATAGTATTTGAACTCTCTTGATAAAGGGTGCCATGCATGGTTTGCAATTAAAATTGTACTTTTTCTTGACATAAATATTTCTAATACGTGTGGATTCAAGTAAATGAAACATCTCCAATGCTTCAGTAGTTTGCATCAACTAATCCGGACCAGAAGTTCCTATACACAAGTGTATTGGAGCCTTCTGATAGTCTTTATATGTTACCAAGTCTTTAAGTCAATTGGAGACTTCTCAATCATGTTTTGATTCCATGCATATTTATCCATTGTACAAGCCAAGCTGAGATAGTGGTTTATGTTAGTAGATAAAAGCTCTGCCCTACGAGTCTCTCGGCAACACCAGATTACTACCTCATGATGCACTGATACAAATCGTTTTTCCAGTGATGGCTTGCACTTAACAGAAGAAGGCAATGCAGTTGTTCACGAAGAAGTTGTACAGGTTCTCACGGATGGCCACCTCCGAGCTGAAGCGATGCCATTCGATTTCCCTCACCATTCGGAGATTGACAGTGATCACCCTGAGAAAGCATTCGAGCCAAAGAGCTAGGTCCTTCCCATCTTGGTAACATGGCACATGCATACTTTACTGCTTCATTGAAATGTCAAGTGATCTTGGGGCACTTTACCACTAAACCCATATTGTTTTTCTTGCACTGGTTTGTCACTTGACTATTCAAGTGCATCTATTTGTTTGCATGCTTTTAATCCGTGAGCTATTTGTCTGCTGGGTAAAATAAGTACCAATTATCTGTGATACAATGTTTTATACCCTGTCAAGATCACTGTAGCAACTGAAGTATGCAAGATCCAGATGCTTCAAATTGATGTTTTCTTTATTTTTCTGTTTTTTTAAAGATTGGATTGAGACTTGTGTGTCCTCAATAGTTTGGTCTAATTCATGACAATTTTCAAATATCACATTATCAATAAACTATAGATTTTAAATAAATAAATATCATTGAATGAGGCTCTGTTATTTGGAGCTTGAAGACTATAAATTTAACTTTCTTTAGACTTAATGCAATGAAAAAAAATGAGTAAAATGCTTCAACCTTATAAAAATTAAAATTATTGGTGTCACCTTAATAATGACATCATTTTTGAGAAATTTAAATAATACCACAATCAACTCTCATATTACCATCACGTACATCTATCCTACACTTTAATCTTCGTCGATGTCGTATGTCCTCGAATAAAGATAGAAAGTGTTTTCTTCCATTGATGCGCGATTCAGAGATTTCAGTGGTGGGTTATGATGTGCTTGATAGCACAATCTCAACTGCAACAATAATTGGAGAGAATAGGGTTTAATTGGTTAAAGCGGAAATCTTCACCAGTAGGGAGTTGGAGCAGGAGCGGGAGTGGGAGTGGGACACCAACTGCAGTTGAAGACAACATTGTGCCTCCATCCCTGCAGCACGGCGCATCTGAAGCGGAGTTCCTTTCTTCCCTCGCCACCATTCCCCACATCCTCATCATACAACCATTAGCAAGCAAACGCCCATGCCGATGATGGCGTTGTTGGCCTCTCCTCATCCGCCGACCATCTTCCGTGCCCTATCCTGTAAGCGTAACCATCTCCGCCCCAGAATCACATCACCGCCGCCCTCTCTTCTACTTCTGACTGCCAGGAACCTATCTCTGGTTCTTGCGAGATCCGCGGATGGATCTGCTGACGCCGCAGACGGGAATATGGAGAAGAAGGACGAGGCCGTTCCTCCTACTCCTCGTCCTCTGGAGTCGGAGAGGAATAAGCAGCCGCATCAGCAGCAGCAGCAGTACCACCACCATGAGATTCGTGATGGTTCCGTGGTGAAGACACAAGCGCTCAAGTTCGAGGACACGAGATGGGTTGGGGGAACCTGGGATACGAGGCAGTTTGGGAAGAATGGAAGAACAGATTGGGACGCCGTCATACATGCCGGTAAGCCTCCTTTTCTTCTTGACCTTTTACAAGATTGTGCATCAATATGGTCTCCCAAGTCAAACTTGCGTTAAATTATTTATCATCTTTGTGCTCTAGCTTCCTGATAGATCTCCAGATGTTTGTAGCGCGTGCTATATGGTTCATTATGCTTAAGGAGCAGTATACAAGTGTAGTCATCCTTCTTAATTTGGTTGGTTTATTCAATATCATAGGAGGTGGTGTGTATTTGATTTCTTTTATACTGATTTAATTGGACTAGTTTCCTTATCAATACATCTCAGGTCACTATATTATATTGTGCATCTCCCTTATCCAAGCCAGATTAAATCTGCCCACAAATTTATGTAGCTACTGTGCTTAAACTACCATGACCAAGTAATGTTGGAGGTCTAGGTTTGTGTCTCCTTGGCCACTAAGTTGTCTAGGCAATGCCACAATGAGTTGTGCTTCATACTCAACCCTACTCTAAAGTCTAAACTCAATAATGCATCTTGATCAACTCAACTACAGAGTGACTCTCATAGCTGATCCTCTCTGAGGAAGAGAATAGCAGGGTTGATAGTAGCTTCGGCATGATCGACTAGCCCAGAGAGGCATTCGGCCCCCAAAACCTACTTTTATGTTGAGGCTATGTGATCAACTTGGTTAGCGCAGGCTCTATCTTATCACATTACTATATTATATTGTGCATCTCCCTTATCCAAGCCAGATTAAATGTGCCCGCAAATTTATGTAGCTACTGTGCTTAAACTACCATGACCAAGTAATTTTGGAGGTCTAGGTTTGTGTCTCTTTGGCCACTAAGTTGTCTAGGCAATGCCACAATGAGTTGTGCTTCATGCTCAACCCTACTCTTAAAGTCTAAACTCAATAATGCATCTTGATCAACTCAACGTCAGAGTGATTCTTATAGCTGATCCTCTTTGGGGAAGAGAATAGGGGGGTTGATAGAAGCTTCAGTATGATCGACTAGCCCAGAGAGGAATTCAGCCCCAAAGACCTAGTTTTATGTTGAGGCTATGTGATCAACTTGGTTAGCGCAGGCTCTATCTTGTCACATTAACCTCTCAAGATGGCTTCAATGTCTTTGTGGATGTCTCTTACAGCTTTTACAAGAGTTTGGCAGGCTTTTAATCAAGGTTTGACCAGTCAGTTGTCCAATTTAAGGTCAAATTAATATTTTAGAAGGATAATGATGTAATCTAACTGAGTTATTTGTTTACATAGATTTGTATTTCGAGAATACTATAGTCATCTTTCTACAGAGATATTATGAGATGATAAGATTTTCTTCCAGCAACTCCAAGAAATATATAAGCATATTGGCCATAAGACACATTTAAAACCAAAAGAATATTTTCTTCACTCAAATTTCTTCGTTTTTCCTCTGTTCTCCATTTTGTTTCTCTTTTCTTAAAATTCTTTCTTGGAGGTTACCACCTTCTCTAGAAGGAAAGGGACATCCAAAAAGTAGGTGACGCATCCTCTAACTATAGTTGTTGGAAATTCTAGCTCATATTTCTTTTAGTGCCACATAATAAATTAGTGTTCATTGAATATATAAGGACTGAAATGATTCTAGTGATTTAAAAAGTGCTAGGCGTCAAAAGACGCTAAGGTCCCAAAATGCCTAAGGTGCTAGGCGCTTGCCCGAACAAAGCGAGGCGTTATGAAATATAAAAATATAAAAATATATAATATAATTAAAAATATAATTATTTAAATAAAAATATGATATTAAATTAAAAATATACTGTTAACAGTAACATAGGGGGATAAAAGGGTCATTGACAGTGGAAACTCATGGAAAGCGACAGCGATAGCAACAGCAACAACGGTGAGAAGCTGGTAGTAGCAGAAGCTGCAGGCAATAGCAACGATAGCGATAGAAGCTGCGGATAGCAATAGCGGTAGTGACGGAAGTTGCGGACAACAACAGCGGTAGCGGTGGAAGCTCTAGAGGGTGCCCGTCGGTGGCGGAGGAACCTGCATTTCTCTCCCTCGACAATGGAAGGAACTCCACATGGAGCGACAACAGAAGGAAGTTACGAGCTCTTGCTAGGTCATCAGAATCGTCCGTCGACTATAGAGGAAGGCTCGGTCCGCTGTGTCTGCGTGGAGGCAATCGCAGAAAGTGTCGTTGGTGGAGGTAGAAGTAGCGCTAGGGTTGGCTCAGGGTTGTGCGAGCATGAAGGGTGGCTTTTGAGGGTAAGAAACAATGTTATTGAATCGAACTAGACTTAAAAAGTCTGGTTCGGTTTGCTTATTTGAATTGGCCGCTCACCTGAAGTGCCCAAGTGGCGCCTCATTGAAGCGCGCCGCTTGGTCCACACACGAGGCGCTCGAGCCTCGCCTCGCCTCGCCCAAGAGCCTAGGTGATCGCCTAAGTGCCTATTTAAATCACTGAATGATGCTAATACTTGTAGTGACTAAAGGATTGATGCCTAAAGGAAACATGGAAAGGATTGTCGTCAGTGATGTGAAACCATCATGGTTCATATTAGTAGCTCATTTAGTTCAGTATATTTATAGTTATGATTGTGACCACTCGATGGATCTGTGAATTTTCTGTATAATCAATTGGCCAAATGAGAGAACATTAGATTATTTTTCTTAAATGTTTCTTTCATTACTGTGTGAATATTTTGTGTTTGTGGCACTCATGAAAGTGGGAAATACTTGTAAAGCAACATATGCAAATCATAAATCACATGAAGGTGAGAGTTACTTAAAGGCATGTGGTCTACATGGAGTAAATGGTGTAATGGCATTAAGAAGAATTGTTATCTTTGCATGCCTCTTAAATTCAATGTGTTTTGAGTTAATTATCTTCTAAAATATAAGTGCATACGTGACCTTGATTTATGAACAGCATTTATTCATTAACAGAGTAACGACTTTAAGAGCATTGAGGAAGATGAAGAGTCAAGGTGGAGCTAGCCACTTTAGATAAAGCTTGGTCGCTGTCTTTCCTCTAACCTACATACTCCTACATATTGTTCGTCAGTTTCCATCTCCAAATAACAAACTTAAAAAGACAGAAAAAAAAAAGGTATAGAGAAGATCAAATCGCCACAAAAAATCCTTTTACTTATGTGGTAACCTTGATTACATTATTATAATTTAAGGTTGTAGTTATTTCTCAAATGGCTCAAGTTAAAGTTGCAAGGTATTGTTTGATTTTTTTTCCTTTGTGTTGTCTGTTAGCATATTTATTTCACATTCATATGGTTCATAGGTTATAGCAAATGATCGTACAATTTTCTAACATAAGGAAAGATTAATTTGGTGCAACAAATCCTGGCAGGGGCCTTTTTCCATGCAGATTCTGCAACTTCTTTGAACAGTAGTATGTTTCTTATTAATCCTCTTTAGTATCAGATGTAGTTTGGAAATTTACAATTTTTTTGAAAATTATTATATACAAACACTTCCAAGCTTGTCTTCAGAGAAATTCATCAAATCTCTGCTTAGATACCTCCTGGTTTTGGGTAAGAAATACACATCGTATCTGTCAGCTCATGTTTTTGTTGAAAATTTTTGTTTTGTATTGTCCTGAAAGAATGCCTCATAATTATCATTAGTCGTGTTTAATTACAAATTTCCAACAGAACTGTTGGCTTAACATATTATTCACATGGGAGTAATAAATGTTTTAGATGCAGATTAGACCTGAATGCAAATAAATGTAATAGAGAAAGAGCTTATACCTGGTAACACAAGATTTATTCCAGCTGATCAAGAAATGTTGTTTGCAAACTATGTCTCTCTCATAGAATGAATGTCTTGTCATCTAGAGGCTAGCAGGAGAAAATGGCTTGAAGACCATCCTGAAGCCTCAAGTATGGACGAACCTGTAATATTTGATACATCAATCATACCCTGGTGGGCATGGATCAAAAGTTTTCACCTTCCTGAAGCTGAGAAACTCAATGGTGGGTTATTACATTGCCTCTTGTTGATCTGTGGATGAATCGGTCAACGAAAATAGTAAATTATCTTACACCATGACAACTATGCAGGTCGTGCTGCAATGATTGGTTTTTTCATGGCTTATTTCATCGATAGCTTAACCGGCATCGGGCTTGTTGGTCAAACGGGTAACTTTTTCTGCAAAACCATGTTATTTGCAACCGTAGTTTGGGTACTGCTGATCAGGGAAAACAGAGATATCAAGAACTTAAATAAGCTCTTCGAGGAAACGACTATGTACGACAAGCAATGGCGAGCAACTTGGCAGGATGATGCTCCTGGCGACTCCAAGAAGTGAATTCTAATAGCCAGTGTTCTTTAGAACTCCATCTCTCGTGTTTTGCAGGCTAAGCTTTTGTTGTGTCTACCTTTGGAAACAACTCCATCTCTTGTGTTTTGCAGGCTAAGCTTTTGTTGTTGTCTTCCTTTGGAAAACAAGAGAAACAACTATTTAGATCGACACCTATAAATAATAATATCTGGAAGTGGCTAGCTGCGTGACTTGAGTCATTAACTTATCCTTTGAGCATTAATGTTCTGTCCATGTGAAATGCTGGCAATTTTGGTGTTTGGAGTCATTTCAAGACACCTATAAATGCCGGTGGTTAAACATTGATGGTTTGCCGTGTTTGTGTGCATCTGTTAGTTAGAGGTGAGACATTAGCCATATATTCAAATGTCCGGATCTTCATAACAGATCTATCTATTTGATTTCAACTCTTGCAAGGAAGAGGCCAAAGATTCTGGCTGTATGATCTATCTGGTAGTTTGTCATACACTGAGTTCCCCGAATATAAAGAAAGGGTTACTTTGGACTAACAACCATGTGACAAGCTCCCAAAATATTTGAGTTAGCGCAAATATTATCCTGGGATCTTCTGGCCCTCATTTCTTAATGAGAAATATCTCTAACAACAATCAAAATTCATCCATTTCGACGGAAACTATCCTAGTGATAATTGCTACTTAGCTTCTTAAAGTACCTATTAGTAATAAAGCTAATATCACCATCACAGTTTAATTTGATTCGACCAAGTCAACGGTGACGACAACACTTAAAACATAATTCATATGAATACATGAGATAATTTTAAAAACAAACTAAAAAAAAAAGCATCAAATTAATAAAAACAATATCATTATGAGCCCCCCATAACACCCATAAAATTATAGCAACAAAAGGCTTCGGTCAAAAAAACCCAGAATCAAATATTTTTTACACCTAGGTGTCATTTCATTCAATAAATTATTTTAAAAGATTTAAACAGTATATTCCAACACCATCCTATCCCATCTTCCTCATTAAAGAAAATTTGGCATCACACACGTCGCTAACATTGTTTTCTTTTCTACGTCAAAAACATCAGAAACGACGTGGATATTTGAATCGTGAGTCACATTGGGCTAAAATATAACACGTTTTCGTATGCATGCGCTAATAATAATAACACGCAACGCAAGCGACATCGACTTAGCTGTACACAGCATCTCCACGAACAAATCGTGCGTCGTTGATCCCCCATGTTGGCCACGTGGACAACTGGACGCCATCCGATGAAACATCTCACTGGGGAATCCAAGTGTCATCTATATTTGTCGATTAATCTACCATCCACGCGGCTCATATGGACCACTAGAATATTGAAATGAGTGCGTAAAGAATCCACAATATCTGATCCGTAGCAACCAAAGTTGTCGGTCAGCATTTTAATCTGAGTGAGATCCCGATGACGATTAAACAGGGAAGAAATAAAACAATATGTTTGGGAAATCCAAAAGAGGACTGTTCCTACTCGTTTGAGCCGAGCTGATCGATCATCGCTGGCCATGTTAGTTAGCTCAGAGATCCACTCGTGAGTCCTCCAGCTCCAGGCTATTTGACCAACTAGATAAGCGACCCTATCGGTTACTACTCCGAAGGAAGGTTGACGCACAGGTCGGTCGGCGATCCCAGGTTGCATGTGGACGTACGAATAGAGCGTGCATATGGAGAGGAGGAAGAAGGTCGTCGTCGTCCTCGCATCCGCTTTCATCTTCCTCGTGCAGTCGTTGTTTTCCACCACTTGTGCTCTCCGCCGGGATCAGTTCCCTCCATCTTTTCTCTTCGGGACCTCAACCTCCGCCTACCAGGTACTCATCACTTCCTCCTTCTGTACTCGTCACTTCCTCTTCCCACCATCGTACGCTATGTATGGAGTCGGGAAGAGGATCATCCGTCACGAGAAGAGTAGGAGACTGCAGTGATGCGTGCGCTAATATCGATTGCTGCTGGTCAAATCTTGTCAAGAAAGAGAGGACAATAATATTGATAACTTTCATCTTCTCTTTCCTTCTTTTTCCTCATCTCGGTCATTTTGAAAAGAAGGAAATCTGTTGGGTGAGTGAGTGGCTTCTCCTCCTCCTCCTCCTCCTCCTCCTCCTCCTCCTCCTTCATTGTTGGAACTTAAGAAAGGTCTATTACCTAATAATATCCCCGACATCTTCGTCAAACGCAAAGGCCACGGGAAGGAGATAACACTCGAAACAGAACATCGATACTTGTGCAGGAATAGTCTTCTTGATTCCTTGCGGCTCTTTGCCACATTGTTTGATGTTGACTTTCGCTGCGATGTGATGTCTTTCACGCATTCATCCATCTACTGACCGTAGATATGGCCATGTCTTTTTAAGTACTGTATTAGGTGGAGAAGGGGGATAATAATTTTTTTTAAATAAAAAAATAAAAATTAATAAATAAAAAATATATTAAAAAATCGATATAAGATTAACGTGATTCGATATCTCTCACTTACGTCTATAAAATAATTAAAATTTTCATCAGGTAAAACTGAAAGAATTTATAATTTTCTTTTGTAAACCGCGGTGTCTTACTTTATACAACACAACGTGGAGAGAAATTCAATACTCCCCAAAGATAAAACCCTAATTTTTATGAAAGAATTTTTTATTTCTTTTCTCCAAGACATTAATTCTCAAAATCTTAAAATACTTACCTATCCCAATAGTATGAAATGACTTTCTTTGGATGGTAAACAAATAGATTTTATGAGAGAGAAAGAGAGTTAATACTTGGACAAGTCAGCTTGCATTTAATAGGTTACTGTTGAATTCTCTCGCAATCTCAAACTTCTTTTGATCGTAGATCGAGGGTGCATATCAAGAAGGTAACAAAAGCTTGAGCAACTGGGACGTCTTCACTCACTCACAAGGTATGTCATGTCTCTCTCTCTCTCTCTTACCATGTTTATATTACTCGACCCTCCTGCCTCTTCTTCATCCATCAACTTGTCGAGTCTCTGCAGATGAACACAAGTTTGTATGTATCATTCATGCTTGTTTGTTTTGGTTCTTCCACTGTACAGGAGGCAAGATAAAGGATGGCAGCAATGGAGATGTTGCAGCTGATCATTACCACATCTACATGGTATCTCTGTTCATGATAACAAATGAGTAGTAGGCTTTTAGGCTCCTATTTAGCTACTAGTTTTGTGATTTCACGCCATAGCTGAGTCGAGTCTCTTTCATGCTATATTAATAATGAGGAGAAACCTTGAATCGAACTATTGGAGTTTATACCTAACCTCCAAATTTAAAGTTGAATCTTTTAGGGCTGTTTTGTTTCATATTTGCACATCTCAAGCATGAACAATAATACTTAGATTATTGAAAGTTTCATATTCTAGTTTTCTACGTCTGTGTTGCTGATGATTACATCGTATTTATGTCACCCAAATTGCACGTTCTAATCAAGAGGAGTGATTTATGCAGGAAGATATTGAGCTGATGCATTCACTCGGAATCAACTCCTACAGGTTCTCCATTTCATGGTCGAGAGTCCTCCCAAGTTAGTGCCCAAAGAACTAAGTTGTGTTATCTCAATAGACTTTTAACCACGCGTGATTTCTATTCTTCTATGTTTATGCTTATTTATGTGGATAATTATGCATAATCGGTAGGTTTTATCTTATCTAACCAAGTATATTTGTGATCATAATCATATGATATGATCCATTTGGGATGTTATTGTAAATTCGTATATGTTATTGTCACGGACTTAGCGTATGGTAACAGTTATATGTTATTGTCGCCAGGAGGTCGATATGGGAAGATTAATCCGACAGGCATAGCATTCTACAACAACCTTATCGATTCCCTGTTGCTAAGAGGTAGTCATCATGTCATTATTTGTTTCTCACACAAACAAAAGAGTGCTCACATCGATCATATCAAACTTAAGCGAGTCGATTACGACACTAAATGACTTGTTATTGAAGTTAATAGTTTGATTTTATATTTTTCGGGAACATTTTCATCTCTTCACCGAAAAATAAAGCATCTAATGTTTTGGATCTTCGCATACCGTAATTGAAGCAGGCATAGAACCATTTGTCACACTGAGTCACTATGACATTCCTCAAGAACTCGAAGATCGATATGGAGCTTGGCTAAGTCCAAAAATACAGTATGCATTTCTTCTTTATCCTTTTCTTTCATATGACTGTAGTTAATTTCATTTTCTATTAGATATGTTGAGCTAATTATCATTCATGATGTGAATTTTCAGGAAAGATTTTGGATATTTTGCTGAGGTTTGCTTTAGCAAATTTGGTGATAGAGTGAAGCATTGGACCACATTCAACGAGCCACATATGATGGTGAGACATGGATATGGCACCGGAGAGTATCCTCCCGGGCATCGCAATAAAGAATTTATAGCCGGTCACAATGCGATATTATCGCATGCTACCGCAGTGGAGATCTATAGGAAGAGATATCAGGTACAAGTTTTGTCATCAAATATAAGAATTTATCTCTCTTTGTTTTTTCTTTTTTTGCGGAAAGAAAAAGTATCTATTACTTCCTCACGGATCTACAAAAGGACTCATGAAGGTCAGCAGTATCCAGTTAGATTACAGTGATGTATTATGCAGCTCAGTTTGATGTCTGATTTGCATCCTCTTCTTTGAATATGGAACCTCAGAATAATAAGTTCAATTGTAAACTTAAAATCAGCATTAGTTTTTGTGATATTATTATAGTACTTGCAAAATGTCTTTCATTTCTAATCTTCTTTCTTTGCTTGATTCAATCTAAAGGTGAAACAGCAAGGCATGATTGGGATTGTAATTTTCATGTGCTGGTTTGAGCCACTCAGGAACAACTCATTGGACTTTCTGGTAGCCCAACAAGTAATGTCCTTCCAAGCTGCATGGTAATTTCTCCATCCATCAAACTATTAGTAGATGTACTATCAACTTATTTGTTTTCATGTAAGTGCAAGTTTAGATAATTCTTGCTGCTTGTATACTTGAAACATAAGAAATTATTTCTATTATATCTTTCTATATGTTAGAAGAGGTCATTAACACCGTTCTACGAGGGAGGAGTAGCCACCGGAACGATTGATGGGATAAAAAAGAGAAAACTTTATATACGAACAAATACAAGCAGATTGTAACAGGCAGCGAAATTAAATGAAATCACAATAAAATATGACACCAAGATTTACGTGGAATACCCCTCCAAAGTGAAGGATAAAAACTATGAGACAAATCAGAGAAAATCCACTATAAGAATAATGAATATACAAATCTCAAAGTCTCTTACCCAAAACCCAAGCAACAATCACAAGAGAATAATTGAGATACAAGGATTACGCCACTGTGCACAATATCCAAAATCTCCCCAAGTAATTATAGCAAGAATCTATTATAGATCCGATTATAGTAAGAATATATTATAGATATGATCTAACCTGAGATGAGAATACTGCCTAGATGATTAAGAAGAGTCTCTTTACATTACCCTTATCTTCTTCCTTGTCTTTCTCTTGTTTTTCTATCATTTTCTCCTCTTTTTGAATCACGTTGCTTCTGCCCTGTTGCTATAGTTTTTTTTCCTATTTTTCACAATCATTACACCCCCTTATTAGATTTAAGTTTAGGTTAAAAGAGAGATGAGCTATGGACTGTTAAAACTCATTATGAGCTGAACTCATGGGTTGTCAGCCCAACAATGATAAAGTTACTTCTTTCATTTGTGATATTGGGAGTAAGTCATAAAAAACAATCTCTCTATTTTCGGAGATAAGAATGCATATGTTAATTTCCTCATATCCTATGAGTCAAAGTCTAATGCATTTGATACATCATTAGACAATTCTTGCTTGTTGTATACTTTGAAACATAAGAAATTATTTCTATTATGTCTTTCTATATATTAGAAGAGGTTATTAAGTCATATCTCTCTATCTTCATAGATAAGAATACATGAGTTAATTTTAGACCATCATTTTATTGGTTACGGACACCTCGTTAGCATTTAAGACCATAAAAATTTCACCTTTCATATTTGTTAACAATGCAATAATCTAAGTCTTCTTTTTTTTTATGAATCTTTTTTGTTGTTCTTATAATGTCCTTAAGTACTTGTGTTTTTTAGGTTTCTTGATCCAATAATCCATGGTGATTATCCACCCGAAATGCGGCAGGCTTTAGGTTCAAAACTCCCTACATTCTCAATTAAGGAGAGGAGAAAGCTTCAATATAAGTTGGATTTTATTGGAATCAATCACTATACTAGTTTGTATGTCAGAGACTGTACCTTTTCTCCATGCAAGTCAAGTAGAAATATAGGTGAATCATTTATCTACACCGAAAGAAATGGAATTCCCATTGGAAAACCAGTAAGCTTCACAAGAAATATATCAGTTTATATTCATGTCATGCTCTATCATATATATATAGATGGTCTCGTCGAGTGGCTTATTGTTCAATTACGTTTCACAGACCGCAATGCCAAATTACTATGTTGTTCCTTACGGCATCGAAGAGGTGGTTTTGTACACCATGAGAAGATACAATAACACCCCCATGTTCATCACTGAAAACGGTACGTATGATTTCGATTATTGTCATCACATGATCACATACGTGACTTAGCTTTATGATCAATGTGTTCTTAACTTCGTAGGTTATGCCCAACACAGCAACTCTTCGATGACGGAGTTACTGAATGACAGCGATAGAGTGGACTCCATGCGTCAATATCTTACTTATCTAAACAATGCCATGAGGTTAAATTCTTATGCATCAGTTCCCTTCACAAATGTCAAATGCTTCACTAACATCACTCGATAGAGTACTCAAACGTATATGTAAGTTGATGTCTTGTGCCTGTTGGTGCAGGAAAGGGGCAGACGTTAGGGGTTACTTCGTGTGGTCTCTCATAGATAACTTCGAATGGCTTTATGGGTACACCATGAGATTTGGACTCCATCATGTGGACTACAATACACAGAAGAGGACACCAAAGTTATCGGCGAGGTGGTACAAGCAATTCCTACATGGTGTTGAGGGACAACATGAACATGAGCAAGTAGATACGATTTAAGATGAGAGAGTCGATTAACTTGTATGAAAATGAAGCACTTTTTTTTTTTGGGTATATTCATCCATATACAATAATGTTGATATAATTCGTTATAAAGTTTATTTGTTTGCTACCTCTTAACGTTAATCTAGTAAGGTCAAATTTTACTTGCCTCGTCGAGGTGGGAGACGGATGGAGATGACTTGATCCTTTTTGTTGAATGATAGCACCATGAGCTTTGAGAATATCATATATCATGCATGTTATGTCTTAAGCTTCGGAAGGATCCTCTCATCACCGTAAAGAGCATAAACACCATATGACACTGGAAAGGTATCTACGAAAGAGAAGGTACCGAGTGGTTACTCGATAAAACCTTCTCTTTGGTCAAGTCACTTATATTCGAAGAGAAGCGAGCGAGAAACAGTGGCGTTTAGATACAATTCTGATCATAAGTATATACGTCTTTAGTTGCCATGAGAACAATGCTGTAAAATCCTTTGTTACATATGGTTATGAAACATATTTTCTATTTCAATAATATGTTATTCTAATGCTTAAATAATATTGTTATCATGATGTTCACAGATTTAATAAAATATACTAAATTGAAAACTAGATTCATTCAAACTTGATCACGCCATAGTGGTAGTGTTAGTATAATATCGAAAATCAATTTAGGATCTAATTAGTATCCTATTCTAACTTAGAGATAATTATGTGATGAAAATATTGCTAGTCATAGGTGCCCAGTAAACTTTATACTGATTAAGCCAATCATATAATCTTTTTACTTATTATATTTTAGTATTTATCACTTTATATTGATTATATATATATATATATATATATATATATATATATATATATATATATATATATATATATATATATATATATATATATTGTGATGTCCTTGGATCTGTACAATGGAAATCAGATCATGATGAGATCACGATAATAAGGCCTATTCGCCTTTAAACATAGATCCTAAATAATCCTGGTCATAGGTTACTCGAGAGGGACATCGAGATAACTGGACAGACTAGTGTGCTGTATACCCGTCCATATAATGGATATAGCTGGTCTCATAGTTGCTCATGTGAGGACACTAGGGATACAGTATAGGTGCTCATTAGAGAATGAGTTCACTGATTGATCCACTTACGGAATGTTGGATAGTTGATGATACCTTATTGTTAGATAGTGATTCAGTAGTCTTAGTGGTGTATTTGGTCCTTAGACTTGAGATGCCAAGGATATCCTGTATGAGTGCTCCAATGTTTGATACCAGACTTATAAGTTTGGATGTCTCAGATCTAGCACAGCAGGTCTTCGGGAGTGGTAGTCAACCTTACTATTGAGTGTCGATAGAGGATCATCCACTCTCGGTGTCATGAGAGGAATATCTCATATGTTCTTGCTTAGACAAATCCCTGGCCAAGGTCATTCGGATTGAGAGAGAAAGAGTTCTTCGGGAGAATCCGATTAGAGCAAGACTCGAGTAGAAACCGTATGGGTTTGACAGCACCATACCCGGTATACGATCTTTGTGATATTAGATGGATGAAGGACTATAGATACACGGTAATCGAGGACAGACATGTCCATTGGATTGGATCCCCTTGTAGCGCTAGGGTTGGCTCGGGGTTGTGCGGGCATGAAGGGTGGCTTTTAAGGGTAAGAAACAATGTTATTGAATCGAACTAGACTTAAAAAGTCTGGTTCGGTTTGCTTATTTGAATTGGGCGCTCACCTGAAGTGCCAAAGTGGCGCCTCATTAAAGCACGCCGCTTGGTCCACACACGAGGCACTCGAGCCTCGCCTTGCCCAAGAGCCTAGGTGATCGCCTAAGTGCCTATTTAAATCACTGAATGACGCTAATACTCGTAGTGACTAAAGGATTTATGCCTAAAGGAAACATGGAGTGACAGAAGGAGATAAAAGGGTCACCGACAGTGGAAACCCACGAAAGCGACAACAACAGCGGTGAGAAGCTGGCAGCAACAGTGGCGGAAGCTGTAGACAGCAGCAGCGGTGGAAGCTGCAGATAGCAGCAGCAGTAGCGACGGAAGCTATAGAGGGTGCTCGTCAGTGGCGGAGGAACCTGCGGTCCTCTCCCTTGACAGTGGAAGGAACTCCACATGGAGTGACAATATAAGGAAGCTACAGACTCTTGCTAGGTCATTAGACTTGTCTATCATTGACAGAGGAAGGCTCGGACCGCTGCATCTGCAGCGGAGGCAGTTGCAGAAAGTGTCAGCGACGGAGGCAAAAGTAGCGCTAGGGTTGGCTCGGGGTTGTGCAGGCATGAAGGGTGGCTTTTGAGGGTAAGAAACATCATTATTGAATTGAATCAGACTTAAAAGTTTGGTTTGGCTCGCTTATTTGAATTGGGTGCTCGCTTGAAGCGCCCGGGTGATGCCTCATTGAAGCGTGCTACTTGATCCACACATAAGACGCTCGGGGCTCGCCCCGCCCGAGTGCCTAAGTGAGCGCTCGAGTGCCTATTTAAATCACTGAATGACACGCTAGTACTCCTAGTGACTAAAGGATTGATGCTTAAGGGAAACATGGAAAGGATTGTCATCAGTGATATGAAACCATCATGGTTTATATTAGTAGCTCATTTAGTTCAGTATATTTATAGTTAAGATTATGACCACTTGATAAATCTATGAATTTTCTGTATAATCAATTGACCAAATCAGAGAACATTAGATTATTTTTCTTAAATGTTTCTTTCATTACTGTATGAATATTTTATGTGTGTGGCTTTCATGAAAGTGGGAAATACTTGTAAAGCAACATATGCAAATCATAAATCATATGAAGGTGAGAGTTACTTAAAGGCATGCTGTCACGGACTTAGCTGGAATTGTCTAAGTCGTGAGACACCCTTGCGACCAAGATGCAAACTTAGCTTGAGTTACCTAAGTCGCGATGCACCCTTGCGCCAACTTCATGGACTTAGCTAGAATTGCCTAAGTCTTGAGGCGTCCTTGTGACATAAGCGTCTGTAAAGGTTCAGTCTAGTTGTAACCTCGTACATGTCCCAAGGACCTATAAAATAGAAAGTTGATTAAATTGTAAACGAGCGATGGACAAGTCCCAACGTCTCGCAAAGAGGGAAGTTTTACAAGCAATTCAGCAAGCACCTTGTGTGCATAGGAGAAAAGAGAGGAAGGAGGAAAATAAGAACTTTAGAAGATAGAACGAATAGTTGCAAGTCCACAAACAACTGCTCACCGGGTGCCGGGTGCGAAGGCAAGTTCCCGTCAAGTTAGTGTGCGAACTTGTGAAGATTTTTCAATGTCCGACAATATATCGAAGCCCCATCCATCCCTATGCCACCTGGGGGATTCCAGGGTGCTGAGATGGCTGACATTTCACGCGCTACAGCGGGCTTCAAAAAACAGCCCACGGCACACGAAAACGGAGTCATTTTGGGGCTTTTTGACTCGACATGGTGAGCGATTGCACTGTGCGCTGTAACCTATTCGAATATGTATTTTTACAACAAAAAACATACAAAACCAAGGTAAAACAGGCTGCCATGTCTGTGTTCAAGCATGCAAAAGTGACGAACGGTTCTTTGAACGAAGTTGTTGCGAGTGCGCAACGACCGTTCATGACAATGCGGTCTACATGGAGTGAATGGTGTAATGGCATAAAGAAGAATAGTTATCTTTCCATACCTCTTAAATTCAATGTGTTTTGAGTCAATTATCTTCCAAAATATAAGTACATTCGTGACCTTGATTTATGAACAACATTTATTCGTTAACGGAGTAACACCTTTAAAATTAAGATTAAATTTGACATATGTTAGGATAGTTGATTAAAGATGTTACTTGAATTTCGTTAAATGATTTGAAATAGGATTATAGAAGGTCAAAATTTAAATTTTCTCTAAATTAAAATAAGTGTCGTATTAGTTTGTCTTATAAACTCCCATAAGATTTTATATTTTTAATATGATTTTTCCATGATCCTCTTGTCCCTTTTTTGAAAAGTAGATTAGGGATATTAATTTAATTATAGAATATTATTCTATTTTTGAAATATATATGACTTAGTTATTCATTAAGATTATAGTAAGTTTCAGTTATTCTCTCTTAATGTAAAAGTTTTGATACTTTTAAGTGCAAAAAATTTATAGGAAATTTATAAATATAAAGTATTTACCTTTATAATTTTTGTTACCATATATTATTCTTAAAATTAAGATTAAATTTGACATATATTAGGATAGTTTGTAGAAGTTATTGTTGACATTAATAAAATATGTGACTTTAAAGTTAGAATACATTTGATCGTGCATTGATATTTAAACTTAGTTGTACGAGTAATTAATTTAAATATAGTTTTTATTTAATGTAAAATTAATTATCAGATATTATTTGTTTAATGAAATGACGAGTCTAATGAGAATTAGATATAATGTTATTTCTTTGATACATATATAATATAAATCATTCGAAATTATAAAAAAATATATGTTAAATAGTTGGATAAATTTTCATCATTTCAATTGCTTTTGTTGAGTTGTACCTCAACTTATATCTTATGTCAACAATCAATTAATTTTTAAAATTTAAAAATTTTATTGATTTATTAGATATAGAATTTGATATACTTGGGTAATCTAAAACCAAATTTATTCAATAAATTTCATTAATTTGTCATATATTTTATTTTAAAAATATATAAATATATATTTTTGACTGAAAAGTTTTTGAGTGGTATATTTAATTAAAATATTTTTCAAGCTAATTTAGGTTTATCCAACTTAGTATTTCAAAAGCTAACTATATTGATTAATGTTATTCTTAATCAAATTTGGGGACCAAATTTCTATTAAGTGGGGGAGAAATGTAATCACCGATAATTTCTTCATTAACATAAATTAATTACTATAAATGATATATTACTTCATTATTAACTTCTATATTTATGTATTATAGTTAAGGAAATAATTAAATTTGGTTTCCTTAATCACATGGATAAGTTAGGAATTCTACTAATCAATTAAATTATTAATTGATTTATTTCCTAATATGTGATTTGATATTTAGGAAGTAAATAGTTTACATTCCATTTTTGTGCATGAACTATAAAAAAAATATTATATTACCTTTTTGTGTGTGAAAGCAAATGTAAAATAAATGAAAAATAAAAATTAAATTATTACTTATCTCTCGGGGAGATCATCTTCTCCTATATAAATGGACTACTCATCCCTCATTCTCTACTAAGCCTAATAATAGGAGGATTGAGGAGATGACTTTCCGGGGAGATGATATCCAAGAAGGGATAATCAAAGAGAGGTAGGATCTTTTTTTTAAATTAGCTTTGATTTGTATTTTGAAATCTTAACAGTGAGATTGTTACAATTTTATAATGAATGATGATGTTTTAATTTCGAAATTTTATTATTTATAAATAATAATAATTGATTTGTGATGTTAGACTGATTATTTGATTTGTGTTGATCTTTTATGTTTAAGTGAATTTTAATATTAATTTAATTATTAAAATTATTATTTAGTATAATAATTCTAATTTATTTAATTAGTTATATCTATGTTTTAAGAATTATGTGTGAATTTCTGTAATGCAATTTGTTTTAAATTTTAGATCATGAATTTAAAGTTTTAATTAATGTATTTGAGTAATTCTTTAATAATTTTAAATATTAAAATCTAATTTGATAAGAGGAGTCTAATTGGGGTCTGACTTGAGTCAAATTGATCGATCAGATCGAATCGACTCAGACCATGTGGTCATGTACAACCTAGCTTATGTGACTAAGTACAACCTAGCCCATGTGGTCAAACATGACCCAACCCATGTGACTAGGTACGATCTAGTCCATATGGCCTTGTATGACCCAACCCATATGACTAGATACGTTCTAGTCTATATGGCCATGTATGATGGCCCAGCCCATGTGGTGAGGTATGACCCAACCATATGGTTAGGCATGCGCCAGCTCATGTGGCTAGGTACAATCCAATCCATGTGACCATGTATAACCTAACTCATATGATAAGGTACGATCCAATCATGTGGCTTAGCATGGGCTAGTTTATGTGGCTAGGTACAACTCAGTCTAGGTGGTCAGATATGGCCCCAACTCATGTGTCTATGATCAATTCGTGAGCCAAGCATGACTTAGTTCAATGGTAAGGCCTAGCCCAACTTATAAGTGAGGCTTAGCCTAGTCCATGAAGTTAAGCCTGCCCAGCTACGCGATTGATATTAGACATATCATCGCTCCTTTTATATAGCCTATCGTAACTCAACTCAACCTAGTTTTTGGAACAAGTATATGCAATGTATATGACCCGCCCAAGACTCAAGTGGGTTGGTTCGATTTGGGTTAGCACTATACGACATAGTCCAATCTCCTTCTCTATTGGTTGAGCTCATTAATTGACGAAATCAAACAGATTTGATTAGTTAAAGCCGATTTAGGGTGATTCCAAACTAACTTGACTAGTTCAAACCTATTTGACCTAATCGAGATCAATCAGGATCCTTATAGAACCAGTCCAGAATCACCCTAAACCGATCGATTAGATCGGTTTAGGGTGATTCCGGACTGGTCCTATAAGGATTTGATATTTGTTCTGTTAGATCATAATCAAATTGAGTTTGGTTTAAGTCAATTGAGCTATTCCAATTAGGGTTTTGATTGATTGAGGACTATTGAGATATTAATGTTTAATGCTTTTATGATTTGATGAATTTAAATGTTTTATTTGAAGGTGTCGTTTGAAAATGATTATTGATTTTCTATGTTTATGATATTGATATGATAAGTATCATATAGTAGATGCGACTAGACTAGTAGTTCACATTGGGAGTGCAACCTGTGAAAGGAGCTACGGGCCCATCATAGTATGGAGCCACCAATGAACATCGTCTAGTAGATTTACATCAAGTATGGTCTCTCATAATATTTAATCATATTGATTTCTTGATGTATGCATGAGTAATTAAATGAGTGTAAATGAATGATCATGGATGTTTATGTATCCCTACCGAGGGCAGGTATGGCGATTCCCTTCGGGGATTAGCGGGCCATCAGACATGATGGTTAGATGGTTCCTCCATCCGTTGTTGGGAGGAACGTGTCTCCACTTGGGCGGGTGAGAGATACCACTCCATCCGCTGTTGGGAGTGCGATATAAATTATCTCCATCCGTTGTTGGGAGGAATCCATCCCGTGGAATATGCCTCTCCATCCGTTGTTGGGAGAGTGCACCATTGGGTGATGTACGCCTTTGTTATTATGTATGTGTTGCAGGTGGCTGATGCATGACTTTGTTTATTATGCAAGAAATTATCATCATTTTTCTTATGCATAAGTTTTATGATGAATAAATATATTTTCATATTGAATTATTGATATTTGTTTATATTTCATGAATATTAAAGATTATTTTTATGATTTTTCTGAGGTTCCTATCGGTGGTTGCTGATGTATTTTTATTTTATATTTATTTTCAGAGTAATCTACTATTGTGTAATAGATCTGGATGGAAGAGACTTGTGACCCTATGAAGAAGATATCATTTTTCTAGCTAATAGAATATTTACTACTATAAAGATAATGATTTGAATTCAAAGACAAATGAGAAGAAAAGAGGAAGTTTATTATGTAAATTATGAATAATAAATTAATAATTTATTATTCTTTTTATAAATTCGGGATGTGACATCAATCATACCCCGGTGGGCATGGATCAAAAGTTTTATCTTCCTAAAGCTAAGAAACTCAAAGGTGGGTTATTACATTGCCTCTTGTTGATCTGTGGATGAATCGGTCAACGAAAATAGTAAATTATCTTACACCATGACAACTATGCAGGTCGTGCTGCAATGATTGGTTTTTTCATGACTTATTTCATCGATAGCTTAACCGACATCGGGCTTGTTGGTCAAACGGGTAACTTTTTCTGCAAAACCATGTTATTTGCAACCATAGTATGGGTACTGCTGATAAGGGAAAACAGAGATATCAAGAACTTAAAGAAGCTATTCAAGGAAACGACTATGTATTGTTAGTTTGGCAAGTCCCATAGTCACACATCGGGAAAATCAAACTTGTTATCTCCTATTAGAACTATAAATAAGGATCTGAGCTTTGAAGTCAGATGCACCACAAGAGACACCACAAGTGGCACCACAAGAAAAACCTAAGTGTTTACTTTGGGTTTAAGTCCACACTCAGTTAAATAGTTTGAGCTTATAATTTGGGTTTTTTCTTGTTTAGTATTTTCGGGTGTTTTATGGCCTAGGAACATCTTCCTAAGGCATTTGTAATAGTCCCTCTTTTATAGTAATGATTTGCTCCTCTTTCGTCCGTGGATGTAGGTCAAAGTCAATTGATCGAACCACGTAAATTTGGTATTCTTGTCGCTTTTATCTTTTCGCTTTATTGTCTTTGTTGGGTTGCCAAAATTATCCTTTGGTAAATTTTTTGATGCTAGCTCTAACAAACTAGCATCAGAGTCTGGCTTCGGGATCATTTGGCAACAATGACAATAACAAAGATTGTTGTTGAGAAATTCGACAGAAATGTCAACTTCGGCATGTGGCAACTCAAGATGGAGGCCATTCTGATTCAAGACGGAGTTGATTTAGCACTATAGGAAGTTGAGAACATTCCAGATGATATATCAAAAGAAGATCTTGCGGCAATGGATAAGAAGGCCCGATCAAGCATCATTCTAAATCTCTCTAACGAGATTTTACGGGAGGTAGCTATGAAGACTACAGCTAAGAGCATGTGGGACAAGCTTAAAGCTTGTACATGAAGAGGACAGTGGAGAATCGTCTCTACTTGAAGCAGAGTTTGTATATGTTTCGGATGACTGAAGGTACATCTATACTCTCACATCTTGATAAATTTAATTCCTTGATTATGGATTTGGAGAATATATATGCAAAAATTGATGACGAGGATAAGGCCCTGTTACTCTTGTATTCTCTTCCCAAATATTTTAAGCATTTCCGTGATACTTTGATTTATGGAAAAGAAACAGTTTCGTATCAGGAAATTAAATCTGCACTAAGATCTAAGGAGTAGATAGACAGGAATATCATTGGGGAAAGTAGAGGGAATCAGGCTGAATGTCTGGTTGTTAGGGGGATAAAAGAGAATTTGACAGTAGTAGATTTAAATCTAGATCTAAATTCAGACATAGAAATTTGGAGTGCAGATATTGTCATAAAATAGGGCACATTAAATCTGATTGCTTTAAATTGAAAAATAAATTAAAGCAAAAGGAAAAATTTGTTGAGAAAACTATTGAATCCATTGAAGCTAGTGTAGCAACTGATGAAAATATTGGAAATATTTTCTCTACTATTGATAACAAGACGAGGTCTAAAAATGAATGGATTTTAGATTCTGGTTGTTGTTATCACATGTGTCCTAATAGAGATTTGTTTTCCACATATGAATCTTGTAATGGTGGAATTGTTTTGATGGGCAATAATGCAGCATGTGATGTTGTTGGTAGAGGAACAATCCGAATTAAAATGCATGATGGTATTGTGAGGATGCTCACTAATCTTAGACATGTTCCTGATTTAAAAAAGAATCTCATCTCTTTAGGCACCCTAGAGGCCCTTGGGTGTAAATACACAGCTGAAGGTTGAGTTATGAAAGTTTCTAGAAGTGCTCTTGTTGTTATGAAAGCTTGTAGGTCTGGTAGCTTATATATTCTGCAGGGAACTACTGTCACAGGCTCGGTTGTAGTCTCGTCATCATCATTGTCTGATTCTGACATCACCAAATTATGGCATATGAGTTTGGGTCATATGAGCGAAAAAGGTTTGAGCATATTGAGCAAAAAGGTCTACTTTATGGATAGAGTACTGGGCCACTGGATTTTTGTGAACACTGCATTTTTGGAAAGCAGAAAAGAGTTAGCTTCAATTCTCCGGTAGTTCACAAAACAAAAGGTACTCTTAACTATATTCATTCAGACCTTTGGGGTCCAGCTCATGTTCAGTCTAAGGGTGGTGCCAAGTATATGTTGACTTTAATTGACGATTATTCTAGGAAAGTTTGGGTTTATTTTTTGAAGCATAAAAATGATGTTTTTCTAACCTTTAAATAATGGAAGACTTTGATTGAGAAGTAGACGTGTAAACAGATTAAGCAGCTTCAAACAGATAATGGCATGGAATTTTGTGAAGGCGACTTTAATGAATTTTGCAAAATGAAGGAATTGTTCGACATCACACTGTTAGGATGACGCCTCAGCAAAATGGTGTGGCCAAACGTATGAACAAAACGCTCTTAGAGAGAGCAAGGTGTATGATTTCAAATGTAGGATTGACAAAGGACTTTTGGGCAGAGGCAATTAATATGACTTGTTACGTTGTCAACCGCGCTCCTTCTGCAGCACTTAACTTTAAAACTCCGGAGGAAGTTTGGTCAGGTACTCCTGCTGATTACTCTGATTTAAAATTTTTTGGGTGTCCAACATACATGCATGTAAATGAAGGAAACTTAGAGCCTCGAGCTAAAAAGTGCATTTTCCTTGGGTATGCTTCTGGGGTGAAAGGATACAGATTATGGTATTTTTATTCCAAATCCCCAAAATTTGTAATTAGTAGAGATGTTACTTTTTATGAATTGTCTATGTTATCTTCCAAAGAGGATTCTACTAGTTGTATAAATGATAATGCGCAGAAGCAGGTGGAGCTTGAGATTGGTAGGTCTGATTCTTTTCAGTCGAACTCTTCTACTTAAAGAATACCAGTAGATAGTCTTGAGTCTACTGATGAAGTTGCTCAATATTCTATAGCCAAAGATAGACCACGGAGAGATATTCGACTACCACAAAGATATGCAAATTTGATTGCATATACTCTGTCTGTTGCAGAAGAAACAAGTGAAGTTGGTGAGACTACTTCCTACTCAGATGCAGTTTCTTGTGATAATTCCGCTAAGTGGTTGATCGCGATGAATGAAGAAATTGAATCTCTTTATCGGAATAGAACTTGAGATCTTGTGAAGCCACCTTCGGGTAAGAAAATTGTTGGATGCAAATGGGATACCATTGCTGAGGGGAAAGTCCTTGTTAAGAAAATTCATACGAAGCACAATCCAGCTGATATGCTTACGAAGCCTCTTCCGGTTTACAAGTTTAAGCAGTGCTTGGACTTGATTGGTGTTCATTGTTGGTGATTGCCCGTTGGGGATTTTATGAAGAAGGTAGAGCAGGTTTTGTTGGGACATGCCAAGGTGGAGATTTGTTAGTTTGGCAAGTCTCATAGTCCCACATCAGGAAAATCAAACTTGCTATCTCCTATTGGAACTATAAATAAGGATCTGGGCTTTGAAGTCAGATACACCACAAGAGGCACCACAAGAAAAACTGAAGTGTTTGCTTTGGGTTTAAGTCCACACTCAGTTAAATAGTTTGGGCTTACAATTTGGATTTTTTCTTGTTTAGTATTTTCAGGTGTTTTATGGCCTAGGAACATCTTCCTAAGGGATTGGTAATAGTTTATCTTTTATAGTAGTGATTTGCTCCTCTTTCGTCCGTGGATGTAGGTCAAAGTCAATTGACTGAACTATGTAAATCTGGTGTTCTTGTCGCTTTTATCTTAAATCTAGTGTTCTCGTCGCTTTTATCTTTCCACTTTATTGTCTTTGTTGGATTGTCAAAATTACTCTTTGGTAAATTTTCTGAGGTTAGCTCTAACATGTATGACAAGCTAATGGCAAGCAACCTGGTAGGATGATGCTCCTGGCGACTCCAAGAAGTGAATTCTAATAGCCAGTGTTCTTTAGAACTCCATCTCTCGTGTTTTGCAAGCAAAGCTTTTGTTGTGTCTTCCTTTGGAAACAACTCCATCTCTTATGTTTTGCAGGCTAAGCTTTTGTTGTCTTCCTTTGGAAAACAAGAGAAACAACTATTTAGATCAACACCTATAAATAATAATATCTGGAAGTGGCTAGCTGCGTGACTTGAGTCATTAACTTATCCTTTAAGCATTAATGTTCCGTCCATGTGAAATGCTGGCAATTTTGGTGTTTGGAGTCATTTCAAGACACCTATAAATGCTGGTTTGTGTGCATCTGTTAGAGGTGAGACATTAGCCATATTTTCAAATGTCCGGATCTTCATATATATATATATATATATATATATATATTTCAACTCTTGCAAGGATGAGGCCAAAACAATATCATTATGAGCCCTCATAACACTCGTAAAATAATAGCAACAGAAGGCTTTCGTCAGAAAACCCAGAATCAAATAGTAACATTGCTTTCTTTTCTACTTCAAAAACATCAGAAACGACGTGGATATTTGAATCGTGAGTCTCATTGGGCTAAAATATAACACGTTTTCGTATGTATGCGCCAATATAACACGCAAGCGACATCTACTTAGCTGTACACAGCATCTCCACGAACAAATCGTGCGTCGTTGATCCCCCATGTTGGCCACGTGGACAACTGGACGCCATCTGATGAAACATCTCACTGGGGAATCCAAGTGTCTATCTATATTGATATATGCTCATCCTTCTCATTAATGTGCAGTAGGTATATATTTGTCGATTAATATACCTCCCGCGCGGCTCATATGACTCGTAGAATATTGAAACGAGTGCGTAAAGAATCCACAACATCTGATCCGTAGCAACCAAAGCTGTTCAGTATTTTAATCTGAGTTGTGATTCACGTGAGATCCCGATGACGATTAAACAGGGAAGAAATAAAACAATATGTTTGGGAAATCCAAAATAGGACTGTGGTGGGTCCTCTTTCTTGATTGTCAAACCTCATCGTTTGAGCAGAGCTGATCCATCATCGTTGGCCATGTTCGTTAGCTCAGAGATCCACTCGTGAGTCCTCCAGCTCGAGGCTCTTTGACCAACTAGATAAGCGACCCTATCGGTTACTACTCCGAAGGAAGGTTGACGCACAGGTCGGTCGGCGATCCCAGGTTGCATGTGGACGTACGAATAGAGCGTGCATATGGAGAGGAGGAAGAAGGTCGTCGTCGTCCTCGCATCCGCTTTCATCTTCCTCGTGCAGTCGTTGGTTTCCACCACTTGTGCTCTCCGCCGGGATCAGTTCCCTCCATCTTTTCTCTTCGGGACCTCAACCTCCGCCTACCAGGTACTCATCACTTCCTCCTTCTGTACTCGTCACTTCCTCTTCCCACCATCGTACGCTATCTATGGAGTCTGGAAGAGGATCATCCGTCACGAGAAGAGTAGGAGACTGCAGTGATGCGTGCGCTAATATCGATTGCTGCTGGTCAAATCTTGTCAAGAAAGAGAGGACAATAATATTGATAACTTTCATCTTCTCTTTCCTTCTTTTTCCACATCTCGGTCATTTTGAAAAGAAGGGAATCTGTCGGGTGAGTGGCTTCTCCTCCTCCTCCTCCTTCATTGATGGAACTTAAGAAAGGTCTATTACCTAATAATATCCCTGACATCTTCGACAAACGCAAAGGTCACGGGAAGGAGATAACACTCGAAACACGACGTCGATAATTGTGCAGGAATAGTCTTCTTGATTCCTTGCGGCTCATTGCCACGTTGTTTGATGTTGACTTTCGCTGCGATGTCTTTCACGCATTCATCCATCTACTGACTGTAGATATGGTCATGTTTTTTAAGTACTGTATTAGGTGGAGAAGGGGGATAATAATTTTTTTTTAAATAAAAAAATAAAGATTAATAAATAAAAAAAATATATTAAAAAATCGATATAAGATTAATGTGATTCGATACCTCTCACTTACATCTATAAAATAATTAAAATTTTTATCACATAAAATTCGAAGAATTTATATTTTTCTTTTGTAAACCGCGGTGTCTTCTTTATGCAACATAGAGAGAAATTCAAGACTCCCCAAAGATAAAGCCCTAATTTTTATGATAAATTTTTTTCTTACACTACGATTTCTTTTCTCCAAGACATTAATTCTCAAAATCTTAAAATACTTACCTATCCCAATAGTATGAAATGACTTTCTTTGGATGGTAAACAAATAGATTTTATGAGAGAGAAAGAGAGTTAATACTTGGACAAGTCAGCTTGCATTTAATAGGTTACTGTTGAATTCTCTCGCAATCTCAAACTTCTTTTGATCGTAGATCGAGGGTGCATATCAAGAAGGTAACAAAAGCTTGAGCAACTGGGACGTCTTCACTCACTCACAAGGTATGTCATGTCTCTCTCTCTCTCTCTTACCATGTTTATATTACTCGACCCTCCTGCCTCTTCTTCATCCATCAACTTGTCGAGTCTCTGCAGATGAACACAAGTTTGTATGTATCATTCATGCTTGTTTGTTTTGGTTCTTCCACTGTACAGGAGGCAAGATAAAGGATGGCAGCAATGGAGATGTTGCAGCTGATCATTACCACATCTACATGGTATCTCTGTTCATGATAACAAATGAGTAGTAGGCTTTTAGGCTCCTATTTAGCTACTAGTTTTGTGATTTCACGCCATAGCTGAGTCGAGTCTCTTTCATGCTATATTAATAATGAGGAGAAACCTTGAATCGAACTATTGGAGTTTATACCTAACCTCCAAATTTAAAGTTGAATCTTTTAGGGCTGTTTTGTTTCATATTTGCACATCTCAAGCATGAACAATAATACTTAGATTATTGAAAGTTTCATATTCTAGTTTTCTACGTCTGTGTTGCTGATGATTACATCGTATTTATGTCACCCAAATTGCACGTTCTAATCAAGAGGAGTGATTTATGCAGGAAGATATTGAGCTGATGCATTCACTCGGAATCAACTCCTACAGGTTCTCCATTTCATGGTCGAGAGTCCTCCCAAGTTAGTGCCCAAAGAACTAAGTTGTGTTATCTCAATAGACTTTTAACCACGCGTGATTTCTATTCTTCTATGTTTATGCTTATTTATGTGGATAATTATGCATAATCGGTAGGTTTTATCTTATCTAACCAAGTATATTTGTGATCATAATCATATGATATGATCCATTTGGGATGTTATTGTAAATTCGTATATGTTATTGTCACGGACTTAGCTGAACTTACAGTATGGTAACAGTTATATGTTATTGTCGCCAGGAGGTCGATATGGGAAGATTAATCCGACAGGCATAGCATTCTACAACAACCTTATCGATTCCCTGTTGCTAAGAGGTAGTCATCATGTCATTATTTGTTTCTCACACAAACAAAAGAGTGCTCACATCGATCATATCAAACTTAAGCGAGTCGATTACGACACTAAATGACTTGTTATTGAAGTTAATAGTTTGATTTTATATTTTTCGGGAACATTTTCATCTCTTCACCGAAAAATAAAGCATCTAATGTTTTGGATCTTCGCATACCGTAATTGAAGCAGGCATAGAACCATTTGTCACATTGAGTCACTATGACATTCCTCAAGAACTCGAAGATCGATATGGAGCTTGGCTAAGTCCAAAAATACAGTATGCATTTCTTCTTTATCCTTTTCTTTCATATGACTGTAGTTAATTTCATTTTCTATTAGATATGTTGAGCTAATTATCATTCATGATGTGAATTTTCAGGAAAGATTTTGGATATTTTGCTGAGGTTTGCTTTAGCAAATTTGGTGATAGAGTGAAGCATTGGACCACATTCAACGAGCCACATATGATGGTGAGACATGGATATGGCACCGGAGAGTATCCTCCCGGGCATCGCAATAAAGAATTTATAGCCGGTCACAATGCGATATTATCGCATGCTACCGCAGTGGAGATCTATAGGAAGAGATATCAGGTACAAGTTTTGTCATCAAATATAAGAATTTATCTCTCTTTGTTTTTTCTTTTTTTGCGGAAAGAAAAAGTATCTATTACTTCCTCACGGATCTACAAAAGGACTCATGAAGGTCAGCAGTATCCAGTTAGATTACAGTGATGTATTATGCAGCTCAGTTTGATGTCTGATTTGCATCCTCTTCTTTGAATATGGAACCTCAGAATAATTAGTTCAATTGTAAACTTAAAATCAGCATTAGTTTTTGTGATATTATTATAGTACTTGCAAAATGTCTTTCATTTCTAATCTTCTTTCTTTGCTTGATTCAATCTAAAGGTGAAACAGCAAGGCATGATTGGGATTGTAATTTTCATGTGCTGGTTTGAGCCACTCAGGAACAACTCATTGGACTTTCTGGTAGCCCAACAAGTAATGTCCTTCCAAGCTGCATGGTAATTTCTCCATCCATCAAACTATTAGTAGATGTACTATCAACTTATTTGTTTTCATGTAAGTGCAAGTTTAGATAATTCTTGCTGCTTGTATACTTGAAACATAAGAAATTATTTCTATTATGTCTTTCTATATATTAGAAGAATTCATTAACACCACTCTGCGAGGGAGGAGTAGCCACCAAAACGGTTGATGGGATAAGAAAGAGAGAACGTTGTATACGAACAAATACAAGCAGATTGTAACAGGCAGCAGAATTAAATGGAATCATAATAAAATAGGACACCAAGATTTACGTGAAAAATCTCTCCAAAGTGAAGGATAAAAATCATGAGGCAAATTAGAGAAAATCCACTATAAGAATAATGAATATACAAATCTCAAAGTCTCTTACTCAAAACTCTAGCAACAATCACAAGAGAATAACTGGGATACAAGGATTACGTCACTGTGTACAATATCCAAAATCTCCCCAAGTAATCATAGTAAGAATCTACTATAGATCCGATCATAGCAAGAATCTATTATAGATCTGATCTAATATGAGATGAGAACACTGCCTAAATGATTGAGAAGGGTCTCTTTGCATTGCCCTTGTCTTTCTTTTGTTTTTCTTTCTTTTTCTCCTCTTTTTGAATCACATTGCTTCTACCCCTGTTGTAATTTTTTTTCCTATTTTTCGTAACCACCACACTCCCTTATTAGATCTAGGTTTAGGTTAAAAGAAAAATGAGTTATGGACTATTCAAGCTCATCAAAGAGCTAAACTCATGGGCTGTCAACCAAACAATGATAAGGTTACTTCTTTCATTTGTGATATTGGGTCTAAGTCATAAAAAGCAATCTCTCTATCTTCAGATATAAGAATTTAATTTTTCTCATATCCTATATGGGTCAAAGTCTAATGCATTGGATACATCATTAAATAATTCTTGCTGTTGTATACTTGAAACATAACAAATTATTTCTATTATGTCTTTCTATATGTTAGAAGAGGTTATTAAGTCATAGAAACAATCTCTCTATCTTCATAGATAAGAATGCATACGTTAATTTTAGAACATCATTTTATTGGTTACAGACCTCTCTTGCTCTACACCTCATTAGCATTTAAGACCGCAAAAATTTCACCTTTCGTATTCATTAACAATGCAATAATCTAAGTTTTTTTTTTCTAATCTTTTTGATAGTTCTTATAATATCCTTTACATACTTGTGTTTTGTAGGTTTCTTGATCCAATAATCCATGGTGATTATCCACCCGAAATGCGGCAGGCTTTAGGTTCAAGACTCCCCACATTCTCAATCAAGGAGAGGAGAAAGCTTCAATATAAGTTGGATTTTATTGGAATCAATCACTATACTAGCTTGTACGTCAGAGACTGTACCTTTTCTCCATGCAAGTCAAGTAGAAATATAGGTGAATCATTTATCTACACCGAAAGAAATGGAATTCCCATTGGAAAACCAGTAAGCTTCACAAGAAATATATCAGATTATATTCATGTCATGCTCTATCATATATATAGATGGTCTCGTCGAGTGGCTTATTGTTCAATTACGTTTCACAGACCGCAATGCCAAATTACTATGTTGTTCCTTACGGCA
Source organism: Musa acuminata AAA Group (assembly GCF_036884655.1). Classification (NCBI taxonomy): domain Eukaryota; kingdom Viridiplantae; phylum Streptophyta; class Magnoliopsida; order Zingiberales; family Musaceae; genus Musa; species Musa acuminata. Next base: position 5,297,970 of record NC_088348.1, on the reverse strand, counting down.
TCGAAGAGGTGGTTTTGTACACCATGAGAAGATACAATAACACCCCCATGTTCATCACTGAAAACGGTACGTATGATTTCGATTATTGTCATCACATGATCACATACGTAACTTAGCTTTATGATCACGGTGTTCTTAACTTCGTAGGTTATGCCCAACACAGCAACTCTTCGATGACGGAGTTACTGAATGACAGCGATAGAGTGGACTCCATGCGTCAGTATCTTACATATCTAAACAATGCCATGAGGTTAAATTCTTATGCATCAGTTCCCTTCGCAAATGTCAAATGCTTCACTAACATCACTCGATAGAGTACTCAAACGTATATGTAAGTTGATGTCTTGTGCCTGTTGGTGCAGGAAAGGGGCAGACGTTAGGGGTTACTTCGTGTGGTCTCTCATAGATAACTTCGAATGGCTTTATGGGTACACCATGAGATTTGGACTCCATCATGTGGACTACAATACACAGAAGAGGACACCAAAGTTATCGGCGAGGTGGTACAAGCAATTCCTACATGGTGTTGAGGGACAACATGAACATGAGCAAGTAGATACGATTTAAGATGAGAGAGTCGATTAACTTGTATGAAAATGAAGCACTTTTTTTTTTGGGTATATTCATCCATATACAATAATGTTGATATAATTCGTTATAAAGTTTATTTGTTTGCTACCTCTTAACGTTAATCTAGTAAGGTCAAATTTTAGTTGCCTCGTCGAGGTGGGAGACGGATGGAGATGGCTTGATCCTTTTTGTTGAATGATAGCACCATGAGCTTTGAGAATATCATATATCATGCATGTTATGTCTTAAGCTTCGGAAGGATCCTCTCATCACCGTAAAGAGCATAAACACCATATGACACTGGAAAGGTATCTACGAAAGAGAAGGTACCGAGTGGTTACTCGATAAAACCTCCTCTTTGCTCAAGTCACTTATATTCGAAGAGAAGCGAGCGAGAAACAGTGGCGTTTAGATACAATTCTGATCATAAGTATATACGTCTTTAGTTGCCATGAGAACAACGCTGTAAAATCCTTTGTTACATATGGTTATGAAACATATTTTCTATTTCAATAATATGTTATTCTATTGCTTAAATAATATTGTTATCATGATGTTCACAGATTTAATAAAATATACTAAATTGAAAACTAGATTCATTCAAACTTGATCACGCCATGGTATGGTGGTAGTGTTAGTATAATATCGAAAATCAATTTAGGATCTAATTAGTATCCTATTCTAACTTAGAGATAATTATGTGATGAAAATATTGTTAGTCATACGTGTCCAACAAGCCAATCATATGAGTGATGACACGTGTGACTTCACATACAATTATTTTGCTTATTATATTTTGGTATTTATCACTTTATATTGATTATTGTATATATGTATTTATATATTGTGATGTCTTTAGATATGTGCAATGAAAATCAGATCATGATGAGATCACGATAATGAGACATATTCGCCTTTAAACATAGATCATAAATAATCCCGGTCATAGGTTACTCGAGAGGGATATCGAGATAACCGAACAGACTAGTGTGCTGTATACTCGTCCATATGATGGATGTAGTTGGTCTCATAGTTGCTCGTGTGGGGATACTAGGGATACAATATAGGTGCTCATTGGAGAATTAGTTCACTGATTGTCAGACAGCGATTCAGTAGTCTTAGTGGTGTATCTGGTCCTTAGACTTGAGACACTAAGGATGTCTTTGTATGAGTGCTCCACTCTTTGATATCAACATATAGGTTTGGATGTCCCAGATTTAGCACAGTCGGTCTTTGGGAGTGGTAGTCAACCTTACTACTGAGTGTTGATAGAGGATCATCCACTATCGGTATCATGAGAGGAATATCTCATGTATTCTTGCTCAGACAAATCCCTAGCCAAGATCATTCGGATTGAGAGAGAAAGAGTTCTCCGAGAGAATCCGATTAGAGCAAAACTCGAGTAGAAACTATATGGGTTTGACAGCACCATACCCGGTATATGGTCTTTGAGATATTAGATGGATGAAAGACTATAGGTACACGGTAACTGAGGACAGCCATGTCCAATGGATTGGATTCCCCTGTATCGTCTAGGGACTGTGGCGTAGTGGCATAAAACGTCCGCAGTCGATGAGTCGAGTGAATTATTATGGAGATAATAATTTATTGAGCCAGAAGGAGTTCTGACAAGTATGACTCACGGCCAGCTCGATATTGGGCCTAGAGGGTCACACACATATGGTAGGCGTTACGATGAGTAGAGGTTCGGATATGAGATATCCACCAGAGCCCCTATCTTATTGGATATCCAATAATCCCTTGAATTATTGGATCCTATTGACGAGATCCAATAAAAGCCCATGAGATATTACTGGATAGAGATCCACTAATTTAATAGGCTTGAGTAGTTGGATGAAGATTCAATACCCAATATGGGAGGATCCATTAAGGTTAAGTTGACAGGGGACCTCTATAAATAGGAGGGATTCAGTGGTTCATAGGCTAGAGTCTTTGCTTGTCTCTCCTATTCTCCTCCCCCTCTCCACCTCAGAGCAGGCCTGGAGTTTTGAGGAGCGTCATCGTAGCCCTGCTATATGGATCACCGCTAGAGAGGAGGACGCTTGACCCCCTTCACCCTCTCCTAGAGATTTGCAAGGATTCAGGATATACGATGTCCCTATATAACATAATATACTATATACGCGGTTTTAAGTTTTATGGATTTTTTGTGCACCAATCTTTGCACAACGACGAATAAATCTTTGGAAAATTGGAGATTTTGTTTTCTATTCTTCCGCTACACATGTGATGTCTCCCCCAAGATTTCCCAACAAATATTATCCATAGGAATAGTACTCGAGCCTCACATACATTAAATTATAACTAGTATGCTAATAGAAATATAAATAATATGTATATATTATCCTCACTTAGTTATATGACTTATGATATTTATGCTTATAAATGATATGCTCATATTTTTTGCTTTTAAAGTTGAAATACATGTTTCAAAAAATAAGTTATTCATAATGTTTTATGAAATTTTGGTTGAGCATGTACAAGTATCAATGTCTATCTTAAATATATTTTATAGTAAGAAGGCATTGTCCCTTCGTATCACAAGATAAAGTATATTAGCAAATTTAAATATGAGGTTAAGTTATAATATTAAATATGTATATAGTGACTAGAAGTGGTGGTTGAATTTTAATTGATTTTAAATGAATCTCCTTGGATGAGTTTGACTTTGATTAAAGTAGAAAAGTTTAAATTTTAAATATCATATATGTGGAGGATAATAAACTATTTAGATATAGATGAAGTAATAAAAAATTAAAGAGATGTATTAATTAATAAGGAGGAGACTCCCGATGGTAGAGAGGTATCTAAATAAGGAGATCAAAGAAATATATTAATTAATAAGCTAACAGAATCGATAGAATAATCATCTAGACAACTGAAGCATTTATTAGCCCAAAGACAAGAGGCAATACCAATAGCAACTTCAGAACATTGATATTTTAGAATCAACAAATGAAAGATTTAGAAAGAATGGTGGAAGAGTGGATAAGAAATTTTGAGAGAATATTTGAGTATACAATGATTCCAAGTAAAGATAAAGTTATTTGTACAACTTATATACTCAAAAAAAAAAATACCTATCACTAGTGAGATGCTGAACAAATGACTTCGAAAAGATTCAAGGAGATCTTTTACAAAAAATATTTCAGCGCAATCCACCTATGTGTCAAAATAGCAGAATTTGTTAATGTCATACAAGAAGATCAATCAGTAATGGTTTATATCAAAAAGTTTGATGAGCTTTCCCGATTTGCACCTCACACTATTAGTACTAATGTCTTGAGAGTTGATCGATTTCTACAAAGACTTATAACAAAATTTATCGGAATATAGAGATGAAAATGAATGTCCTAGACATTCATTATTCTCTAATAGCGAAAAGACCTTAGAGGCAGAGGAGACTAAGTAAAGAAATTTTCAAGCCTAATAGATGTATTGTGACTATGTTATACAAAGAAAGGATATTATTTTTATAATAAGCCCTTACAATAGATTTTTTATAATAAAATTAAATAACACCAAAGTAAGAATAGCAATATAGACAACCCAAGTGTCCTACATAAAAAAAGGAATGAGTCAAACATCCCAATCTTCTCAACTAGCTCAAGTGTAAAGATCTACTTTATCTGAATGCGGAAAGCATAATATAAGAGAATGTCTTAAAAGAAAAGGACTATATTTTCAGTATAGAAAGTTAAGATATTTAGTAAGAAATTGTTCAATAATCTCATTAGAAGATAAAAGAGTATCAGACATTCTTTTTGATGATCAAGATAAAAGTTGAGACTGGGCCCCTTAATTATCTCAAGTGAGATATATATTTATGATTTTTTTTCATGCTTTAATTGATTCTAGCACTACACTTTTTTTTTTATCACCAAGATGCTTTAATTGATTCTAGCACTACACCTAATGTTGGGTACTGAATCTATTTCCAAAGTATTTTATAAAATAATTTCAATAAAACTTAAAGGGTTAAAAATATAACTACAAGAGTACCATGATAAATGGTCCATTTGTCCTAGCTTTTCACTATGGGGAGCATCAATCCTACTTGTAAAGAAAAATGATATGATAATATAATTATGCATAGATTATAGGAAGTTGAATAAGATAATTATTAAGAATAAATATTGACTCTCTATAATTGATAACTTATTTGATTAATTACATGGTGCATCAATATTTTTCAAAATTATATTAAAAGTATACTACCATTAACTAAAAATCAAGAATGAGGATATTCCTAAGACGACCTTCAAGATAAAAAATAGAGACCTTGAATTTCTAATGATGTCATCAAGTCTAACAAATACACTAGTAATCTTTATGGACTTAATAAATAATATATTCAATGAGTATCTAGATAATTTTTTGATAATTTTTATTGATGACATTTTAATATACTTATCCTCTAAGAAGGAATATGTAAAACATTTAAGAATAACCTTAAGTATCATGGAGGAAAAGCAATTGTATCCTGAGTTTAAGAAATATGAATTTTAGCTAGAGAAAATAGTATTCCTTGAGCATAATTTATCCAAGGAAGGGATCGCCATGGATCTAGCCAAGGTAGAAGCAATCGGTAATTAGATCAAATCGATTACTGTAATTAAGATAAGGAATTTTTGACAAGTTATCATAAACATTTTATGAATGGATTCTTTAAAATAACATCACTTCTAACCAAATTAACAAGAAAATTTAAATAGTTTGATGACTATGAAAATAATTTCTAAGAACAAAAAAAAGAGATTTATTTCAGCTTTAATTCTTATTGTACCATTTGGGTCAAGAGGATTCATGGCATATAACGATGCATCCAAAAATGATCTAAGATGTGTTTTGATGTAGAATAATAAAATTATAACTTATATCTTATGACAACTAAAATATTATAAGAAGAATTATCTGACCTATAATTTAGAGTTGACTGCGGTGGCGTTTGCTCTAAAAATTTAGCGACATTATCTTTATAGGGAGAAATATATAATACACATTAATCACAAGATCTTGAAATATTTCCCTATTTATAAGAAGTTAAATATGAGATAAAGGAGATTGTTAGAGTTAGCAAAAATTATGATTGCGTAATCAATTACCATCCTTGGAAAACAAATGTAGTTATTAATGTATTGAGTAGAAAACCAACAAACTTAGTTGCTTTATTAATGATTCAAAGACCTCTTCGTATAGAAATATAAAAAATTAGAATATAAGATGATCCTTAAAAGTTTAAATAAGTGATTGGTAGTGTTGTCACTATAACCAACCCTCTCGGGGAAAATTAAAAAGTAATAGGTTAAAGACCCTTATTTGAACAATTGAAGTATGAGAAGAAATAATTAGATTTTTGGAATAGATTATATATACCATAGGAGCTTGGCATAAAATAAAAAAATTTAACAAAGGCATGCTCATCTTTATACTCGGTGCACCTTGGAGCAATCAAAATATATAGAGATCTAAAGAGTATTAATGGTGGCTATGAATGAAAAGAGATGTCATCTAATTTATTAAAAAAATATTTTTCATGTCAATGGTTCAAAATAGAACATTGGATGCTACCAAATACATTAAATCCATTACAAATATACCATAATGAAAATGAAAAAGATTAACATAAATTTTGTCATGGGTTTGTCTATGACCAACAAGGAATATGATGAAATTTAGGTCATTATGGATATAATGATTAAGACAGCCAACTTTTTACTTATTTTATGCTAACTATTCCATGAATCAATATACTCAATTATATATCCAAGAGATAATTAGATTTTATTAAATGTTCATGTCTATTGTATTAGATAGAGACTCTAGATTCATACGAGGATTTTAAAAAAAATTCATTAGGCACTAGAGATAAAGTTAAACTCTCATACTGCTTTTTTTTCTTAAACAGATGACCAATCAAAATGATAATAGCTTATGTCATAGACCTTAAGATATCGTAGCGTAAATATTTATCTTTGATAGAGTTTGCATACAATAACAATTATTAAGCAATGAGATGACATCATTTGAAACATTATATGGCTTAAAGTACAGATCATTTGTTCATTGGGATGAGATAGATGAAAAAAAATATTTGAGGTCAGATTTGATAAGAGAAACAATTAAAGCAGTAGAAAAGATTTGCCAAAGAATAAAGGTAACATAAAACAAGTAGAAGTATATGCTAATAACAAGAGATATTTGAAATTTGAGATACGATAAAATATTCTTAAATGTAGCACTAATGAAAAGAGTTATAAGGTTTGGAAAGAAAGACAAGCTAAATCCTTGGTATATGGAATCATATAAAATTTTTGATAAAATTGGTGATGTGGCTTACAAACTAACCTTACCTCCTATTTTAGTAAATGTGCATAATGCTATATATCAATATTGATGAAGTATATTTCAAATCATTCTTATATCGTGAAAGAACAACTAATAGAATTGGATGAAAATTTGATATACGAGAAATAGACTATATAAATTCTTGATGGAAAGGAGAAAAAATTTTATAATAAGAAGATTGCTTTAGTCGAAGTATATCATGCAATGGAGGAAGTAACTTAAGAAAGAGAAGAAGAGATGCAAGAGAAATATCCAGAGCTATCATAGTAAGAAATTTTGAGGATAAAATTTTTATTATGAGGGGGAGGATTATTGTGCTTGAGTTTCACAATTATTAAATTACAACTACTATGTCAATAGAAGTACAAATAATATGTATATATTACTCTAGTAATATGATTTGTGATATCTATGTTTCATTAATATGATAAATGATATGCTTATGTTTTTTATTTTTAAAATTGAAGTGCATGCTTTCCAAAATATGCTATTCACAATGTTCAATGAAATTTTAGTTAAATATGCAAAAACATCAATACCTACTTTAAGCATATTTTATAGCAAGAAAGCATGGTCCTTCAACACAATAAGATAAAATGTGTTAATAAACTTGAATATAAGGTTAAGATATGATAATAAGTATGTATATAGTTACTAGAAATGACGGTTGAATTTTAATCGATCTTAAGTAAATTTCATTGCTTCAATGAGTTTGACCATCGTTAAAGTAAAGAAGTTTAAGTTTTAAAAATTATATACACGAAGGATAATAAGCTACTTAAGCATGAATGAAATAACACAAAATTAAATAAAAATATAAATCAAAGATTAGTGTTATACTAAAAATATTATAAGTGATATTAAGGGATTAGTTAGATCAAAAATATCATTTTTATTAAACCAAATTAGAATCAATTAAAGCTATTGCAACTTTATAATTATATTAATTAAAAATTTTCAAATAAGATCTAGTGGGACTGAATCCTAGATATCAAGGTAATCATCTTTATCTTATTTTGGTCGCATCTTCTTTACTAACCTGATAGCCCATGACTCTTTCTCTTCTTCAATCATTCTATTAGCCTTTCTCATGAAAGCTAGAAAACCTAAGCTCTAATGAATGTTTGAGTAAGAAAATTTTAACTTTTTCCTTGTTACACCTAGAATTTTGATCTTATATATTATATATTAATCTTTTCAACTACTTTTAAGTAACCTAGATATCGAATTAATATTTAATTTTTAGATATATATTGTATTGTTCGCTTATAATTCTAAAGTTTATGGTATGATGAGATTGGTACATAGAGCTATGAGTATCCTAATATAAGATGCTTATAATCTTTTATTTTTTGAGAAGAAATTCTATTCAAGCTCAATTAACCCTTTATGGATATTATTAGGTTATGTCCTTTAAATATATTATTTTTCTTAAGATTCCGTAACATTTATATAAGAGTTGCTCAGGCCCGCATTGATCGATAAACCTAGCTCTGGTCGATGATCCCTTATTTCAAATTGAGAGGGTGGACAAGGAAAAACAAAATGCTTGTCATATCCTTCGTTCCTAAAGGGAATCTTCCTTTTGAAAGTGAAGAAGCCCCAATAAAATTCTTTATTCCTTTTCATTTTCATTTTTGTGGATTCTTCGAGATCTATGGTACAATTGATATAGAATATGGTGAACCCCCATCCAATAGTAAAGATTCTTTTGTAATCACATTATCAAAGCCTACTTATGTTATTTTGTAATCATAGTTCTGGCTAGTCAGATAATCGATTACTACTCTTGGAGAATTGAAGAAGTGATGCTTCGATGACAATTATACATGAATTAAATGACTTTGATGGGTTTGAGAATAAGGAACTGCTGATTGACAATCACTCTAATCGAGTACTAGCTTTGAAGTCATAAGTACTTCAGTAGAATATCTTAAAACAAGATTTGAAGCAGGAGAAAGGAAACTGAGTACCCCCTGTGCATCAAGATATAAAGCTTAATAAAATAGAATAGGTTTTGATAGTAAATTAAGAGAATAGTTTAACCTTTAAATTATTTTATTTTAAGCTATATATATATATATATATATATATATATATATATATATATATATATATATATATAGTTTTATATGTTTCTTAATTTTTTATAAAATTTTATGATATTTAATATTACATACAAATTTGTTTTTATTGATAGAAGTATAAAAACTAAAAAATATATTTTATTTTAATCATATATATAGGATATGGGTGAAGTAGGATGTTTCCACGTGTCCATAGATTAATCTTCCTATTCATTCCTGCTTTGTGTACACGAACGACGGTAGCCGACTCTTGACATGCACGGTGGAGTCTTCATGCTGCACGATGCTCCTCCGTCGATGCCTCCACCTGTTGTTCGTACACCTCGGCCTTGTACACGTACATCCTACTGACGTAGACGAAGAAGACGAAGTTGATGAAACCGAGGACTCCCAGCAATGCATAGTAGTAATCCAGATGCGATGAATTGAGGTTGTTCGAGATCCATCCCTCCCTGCCATTCCTCTTGGTAATGTCAGAGACGGCCATGAGCAGAAGACTGCTGAGAATGTTGCCGACGCCATAGGTGGCAAACGAGTAGGAAGTGCCCAAACTCTTCATGCTCTCAGGCGCTTGGCTGTAGAAGAACTCCACCATCCCCACCACCATGAAACAATCGGCTACTCCCATGAGAACGAACTGAGGAATCAGTCCGAAGATGGTCAGCCGAACGTCGTCTCTGGCCGCCCGTAGTCGTCTGCTCTCGGTGAGAGACGCGACCAGCATGGTGATTGTGTAGGTTCGAGACGGTGTCGCCTCTTCCCGAAGCTGTGGCGGAGCTGCCTCCCGACCCGACCTGCCGAACCGACCTCCCGACCCGAACCACCGAGCTCGGCCGTCGGGAGACCTCGAAGAGCCTACCTGCCCGATTGACCACCACCTTCCGGGCCCGGACCAAGCCGCGACGACCTCGAGGTCACGGCTGAACAGTTACTTACCGTAACATTTTGGCGCTAGAAGGAGGGCCCCGGAATGTCGACTGGTCAACAAACCCGCCTAGGCGGCCCCTCAGTTGCGAGGACGCACCCGATCGGGTCCCCGGAAGATCATCCCCCGCGGGAGGAGCTCCGAGGGGGAGGTCTCGCTGCGACTTCGGAGCAATACTGGCGCCTGTTCAATGACCCGGGCTTGTCGCCGCCCGACGCCACTATCGTCCCCCCACCAATTTCCCCCGAGGCCTTCCACGACCTTGCCCACCAGGTGAGGACACTGGCGGGCGTGGTGCAAGCCATTGTTCCGCTCATCCCCCAGCCGGCGCCCTCGCAAACGAACCAGCCCCTGCATCAACGGGAGCCCGCCCCTCGGGAGCACGCACCTCCCCCCGGGCCTCCGTCACCTCGAAACCAAGCGACCCGGCTCGGCGACCGGGACACCGTGGGCACGTCGAGCCACCCCGAGCCCGAGTGGCCACCCGCAGACTCGACCCGCACCTTGCAGGCGCAGCTGCATCTTTTCAATCGACGTTTGAACGAGGTACAACAAGAAGTTCGCAGGTCGAAAGGGGAGCCCGGGACGGACGGATACCAGGGATCCCCGTTCGCGCCCGAAATACAAGATCAGGCCATCCCGCCGCACTTTCGGCTTCCATCCCTAGACACCTACAACGGCGACACCGATCCCGCGGATCACGTAGCCGCGTTTCGCGCCCAAATGGCGTTGTACGGAACTTCTGACGCCCTGATGTGCAGGGCGTTCCCGACGACTTTGAGGGGACCGGCCCGCGCATGGTACGGTAGCCTCAAGGCAGGAACCATTTCTTCCTTCGACCAGCTCGCCCGGGACTTTGAGCTCAACTTCCTCGCCTACGCCCGCCCGAAGCCATCCGCGGCGCTACTCCTCGGACTCAACCAAGGGGAAGATGAGTCCCTTTCCCACTTCTTGGACCGTTTCACGACGCAGATCCGAGGGCTCTCGGACGCTCATCCTTCCCTGTTGATGCAGGCATTCATGATAGGCTTACGGCCCTCCAGGTTCTTCTGGTCCCTGGTAGAGCGACCCCCCACAACTGTGCCAGAGATGCTTCAACGGGCGAGCCAATTCGTCGCGGCAGAAACGTGGATGGCCGGGAGACCCAGGGAGCACAGGGGGACCAAATCAGAGCCGCCTCGACAGCAACAGCCACCAACATTCCGGCGCAGGTCGGACAGATCTGACCTAACGGCTCCGAGGCCCCCCCTACCAGCTTTGAATGCATCTCAAACAGACATATTCCTTCATATAAGGGGAAAAGGTTTGCTCAAAGAACCCTACCCGATGAGCGATCCCCTGGCGCTGGCAGATCAATCGAAATACTGCCGCTTCCACCGGCAACGCGGGCACGACACTGAACAATGCCGGGAGTTGAAAAGACAGATCGAGGAACTCATCCGCAGGGGGCACCTTGGTCAGTATCTCCACCCGGACAAAGAATCCTCTCCCCGCCCGGAAGGGCCCGTCGAGCGACGTATCGACGTGATATCCGGCGGCCCCGCATCCGGTGGAGACTCCATGGCCCGCAAGAAGGCATACGCCCGAGCCACCTCAGCAGAGGCTCCCGGACACGCCCCCGGACCCAGTGTCACCTTCCCGGCCAGGGCGTATGAACAGGCCGAACACGATGATGCACTCGTGATCTCGGCCAGGATCGCCAACGCGCAGGTACAAAGGATCATGGTCGACACCGGAAGCTCGGCCGATATACTATACCTCGACGCCTACTTGAAGCTTGGCCTACCCAGAGATGGCATGAAGCCGGTGTCCTCGGCGCTCACCGGCTTCACCGGTGACTCAGTCTCACCGCTGGGGGCGGTTACTTTGCCCCTGACCCTGGGAGTTCCGCCAAAGTCAAAAACAACGATGACCACCTTCCTGGTCATCGACCTCCCCGCCGCTTACAACGCCATCCTCGGTCGGCCGACACTCAACAAAGTTAGAGCTGTCGTCTCGACCTACTATCAGACTGTGAAGTTCCCGACCTCGGCAGGAACTGGCGAAACTGCGGGAAGCCCTCGAGAATCCCGGCGCTGTTACTTGACCGCCGTCTCGCTACCTAAGAGGCCCAGAGTCGAACCACCATTGATGGACCCCCGAGAGGTGCAGAGGTCGGCCCCCCATGTCGAGCCGAAGGGAATCACGGTCGCTGTGTCGCTGCAAGGACGCCCGGAACGGGCGATTAGGGTCGGGTCAGAGCTGCCCAAGCACGAACGGGAACGACTCGTCGGCCTCCTGCAAGAAAACACTGATGTCTTCGCTTGGTCCCCCTCTGACATGACAGGCCTCGACCCAGAGGTCGCCCTACATCGCCTCAGCATCTCCTCCGACGCACGTCCGGTACAACAAAAGCTGAGGCGGCAGGCCCCTGAACGACAGACGGCCATACGGGAAGAAGTAAGTCGCCTCTTGAAGGCAGGCTTCATAAAAGAAGCCGGAAACCCGCAATGGCTGTCCAATGTAGTTCTTGTCAAGAAGGCAAATGGAAGCTGGAGGATGTGCGTTGACTACACAAGCCTTAATAAGGCATGCCCAAAGGACTGCTATCCTCTACCAAGGGTCGACCAGCTGGTTGACGCCACGGCAGGCTACGCCCGCCTGTCATTTATGGACGCCTTCTCAGGCTATAACCAGATCGGGATGGCACCCGAAGATCAAGAACACACGGCCTTCATTACCGATCAGGGGGTCTACTACTACAAGGTCATGCCCTTCGGGCTGAAAAATGCCGGCGCGACATACCAAAGGGCAGCGAACAAGATATTCGCCCGCCAGATCGGTCGAAACATGGAGGTGTACGTCGATGACATGATTGTAAAAAGCCAAGAAACCGGGACTCATTTGGCTGATTTGGCCGAAGCCTTCGCTACACTCCGCCAGGTTGGCATGCGCCTCAACCCCGCGAAATGCGCCTTCGGCGTCACATCAGGAAAATTCCTCGGATTCATCGTGCATGAAAGAGGGATCGATGCCGACCCAGAGAAACTCCGGGCAATCATCAACATACAATCGCCCCGGACTACCAAGGACCTGCAGCGCCTCAACGGGAAACTCGTCGCCATGTCCCGATTCCTCGCCCGCTCAGGGGATCGCTGTTTCCCCTTCTTCAAAGCACTGCAGAACCCGAAAGGCTTCCAATGGACGACGGAATGCGAGGAAGCCCTCCAGCAAGTGAAAAAACACCTGGCCAACCTCCCTCGGCTCACCTCAGTCTCTCCTGGCGAGAAACTGAGCATCTACTTGGCTGCCTCCCTGCACGCAGTGAGCTCCGTCCTGGTCAAAGAAAGCTCAAATGGCCAACTCCCGGTCTACTACATGAGCCACGTCCTCAACGGCCCGGAGGAGCGATACCCCCCGATCGAGAAGCTGGCGCTCGCCCTTGTGCTATCCGCCCGGAAATTACGCCCCTATTTCCAAGCCCACCCCGTGGAGGTAGTTACGGACCAACCACTTCGGCTGGTCCTATCTAAGTTTGATGTGGCAGGACGGCTCCTCAAATGGGCAGTAGAGCTCGGCGAACATGACATTCGGTATGTACCCAGGACGGCCATCAAAGCCCAGTCTGTGGCCGACTTCATCGCGGAGCTGACCCAAGGGGAGAGCGGGAGCCTCGAACGACCCCCCGAGGCCTGGCTCTTGCACGTCGACGGGTCAGCCAACTCAAAGGGTGCGGGCGCAGGGCTGGTGCTCCGAGCCCCCGACGGACGGTCATTCGAGCGTTCCCTCCGCTTTGGGTTCTGTGCCTCTAACAACGAAGCAGAGTACGAGGCACTCCTTGCGGGACTCAGGTTGGCCCTCGAGATGCAGGTAGACTCCCTCCATGTCCATACAGACTCCCGGCTAGTGGCCGAGCAACTCAGCGGAGGATATGAGGCTCGCGACCCGACCATGGCAAGATACCTGGCGCAGGTAAGGAACTTAACTGCGAAGTTCCTGCACTTTACATTATCTAATGTCCCAAGGGTGGAGAACGAGCGCGCTGACGCACTAGCTAAGCTAGCCTCAAAACCTGCCCCCGGTGTCGGGCCGGAAGTCGAGGAGCTACTTGCCCGCGCCTTCGAGATCGCGGTCACGGCCACCAGCAGCGCGTCCTCTTGGGTACAAGAACTACTGCGCTACAAACGGGACGGAACTCTCCCACCCGACAAGGCGGCGGCCCGGCGCCTGCTCCGCACGCACGCGTGGTATATTGAGGCGGGCGGGCGGCTTTATAAACGCTCCTTCTCATACCCCCTCCTACGATGCTTGGAGCCCGACGAGGCGCAAATCGTCCTGGCAGAGATACACGAGGGCACCTGCGGAGAACACATCGGCGGGCGGATCTTAGCGCATAAAACTCTCCGCCAAGGCTATTACTGGCCGACCATGTGTCGGGACGCAAGAGTACACGTACAGCGGTGTATCCCATGCCAAGAGCACGCCCGCACTCCTCGACTCCCCGCAGTCCCGCTGGCCCCCATTGACTGCGCTTGGCCGTTTGCGCAATGGGGCTTAGACATCCTCGGGCCCTTTCCCTTAGCCGCAGGACAACGGAGATTTCTTATCGTCGGCGTGGATTACTTCACAAAGTGGGTCGAGGCCGAGCCACTGGCAACAATTACAGCACAGCAAGTAGAGAAGTTCGTATGGAAAAACCTGATTACCCGGTTCGGCCTGCCCGAAGCCATCATCACGGATAATGGGCCCCAGTTCTCCAGTCAGAGGTTTCGGGAGTTCTGCGCAAAACATGGAGTCCGCCTGAAGTACAGTTCGGTCGCTCACCCCCAGACGAACGGGCTGGCAGAAGTGACCAACCGATCCATCCTGGACGGGCTCAAAAGGAGAGTGTCCGCAGCTCGGACAAACTGGACGGACGAGCTCCCGAGCGTGCTCTGGGCGCTGCGCACCACTCCAAAAACAGCAACGGGAGAATCCCCGTACAGCCTCACGTTCGGAACCGAAGCTGTACTTCCCCCCGAAGTAGCCATTACTACCTTCCGCACGAAGGGCTACGACGAGGGAGCCTCGGAGGAAGGACTCCGAACCGCCCTCGACTTGCTGGAAGAGCGACGCGCCGACGCACATATAAGAGCCCTCTCCTACAAAAGGGCGATCGCAAGGGTTTACAACCGAAAAGTACGACCTCGACCCATCAGATTGGGCGATCTGGTCCTGCGACGGACCGAGGTCAGTGACCCGACCCGACAAAGAGGCAAGTTGGCCCCCAGTTGGGAAGGCCCCTATCGGGTGACCGAAGTCATCGGAACCGGAGCGTTCCGGCTCGCCACAATGGGAGGTCAGTCCCTGCCAAGGACCTGGAATGCACAAAATCTCAAAAAGTTCTTTTCATAAAAACTCGGCCAGTCCCGAAGCACAGATCATTAAAAGGAGATCATATTCATTCAAAAACAAAGGAGGGTGTTACAAAGAAAAAAAGCAAAAAAGATGTGATACGAGGGACGTTAATCCTCAGCGGCGTCCGGGTTGTCGTCAAAAGGAACATCGGCGGGCATGTCGACGCCCAGATCTTCGGGGAGGGAACAGAAGGGATCCCCCGTCACCTCCGAGTCGGGATAGAGTGCCTTAAAGCGGGCAAGGGCAACTCGGTACCCGTACTCGTACGAGACCCGCCCGGTCCGAACGAGGCCTAGCTGAAAACCCGACGAAGCTTTGTAATCCTCGATCAACCCCTAGTCCTTTTCTGGCCTTTGGCGAATCTCGGCCTCCAGAGCCTCGGAGGCCCTCGACGCCTCGGCCCGTGCCTCCTCGAGACGCCGAACCAGCTCAACGGAGTCGGACCTCGCCGAACGAGACTCCGCCATCGCCGCCTTCAGGCGAGCCTGCGACTCCGTGTTGCGCTCCTCGGACGCCTCCAGCAGCGTCTGCAACTCCGCAAGCCGCTCGAAGGACGCCCGAAGCTCAGAGCTAAGCCGAGCCACCTCCGCCTCCGAATTCAAGGCACGCTGCTCGACCGCAGCCATCGCCTCGGGGCCGGCCCCGGCTCGGGCCATATCCACCTGCCGACGAAGCTCGACATTGCGGCTGCTCAGAACGGCGATAACTTGCCCCGCGTCTCGAACACGGTCCATCAGGGCGGCGGCATAATGGTTGCCCTGAGAGTTAGAGCAAGTCCTTGTTAGAGTTAGAGCCAAGCCCGTCCCCGGACAGGTAAACCCAGGAGCAAAATGACGCTTACCCATAACAGGGACTTGGCTGATTTGCTAAGCAGGACGTCGGAAGACAGGGAGTACAGGTCCCGGGCCATATCAGGATGAAGCCCGCCTCGGATGAACCGGCCCGCGATATCCCCGTCGGCCCATACCCGGGCGCCCCGGGTAAGACCGTCCCACCGAGCTACCAGAGGGTCGGTGACCGCGCCGCGGGGGAGAGCACCCACCTCTCGCACCAAGTACGGCTCATCCTCCCTCAGCGGAAGGCAGAGAAGCTCGCGGACGGAAGGTTGGTGAGGCGCCTCGATCGCCGCACTCCCACTCGGTCCGACCCCGACCTCTCCGGAGCTTCCTGTGGCACCCTCAACCGCCGGCGGCACCACGACCCCCGCTGCCTGGGCTACGACTGCCTCAAGACCCTCCCCTGGGGATGCCCGCGCCCTCTTCCGAGGCTTGCGCGCCTCGACGTCCACAGGAGCTTCCCTCGTGCCCCCCGTGGTGACGGAAGGCGAACGGCCCGGCACGGCAGAACTCTTTCCCCCACGAAAGGCCTCAAGACGCACCATATCTGCCGAGAAGGATCGGGATGACTGTCAGTCAAACGACAACATGCAAAGAAAAGGAAAGGAAACCCCCCAGTGGAACCGCTCCTCGGAGCGTACCTAAAGAGGCCGGGCTAAGACCCGCCTCCACTAACCACTGCTCAGACATGCTCCGGATAGCCTGGGAGGACGGAAGGATTTCTCTGAGCCGCCGAAGCCCCAGGCGCTCGTCATCATCCAAAACCAGGGTGGTGTTGTCTACCGCACGCGCCCCCCAGCGGACGCCGAACCCCCAGTCTCCCGAACGACTAACAAAAAAGAAGCGCTCTTTCCACCCCTTGTTACTGGAAGGGGCCCCGCTTACTCTGAAACCCGATCGAGCAGACAGGTAATAACCCCCCGACCCCTTGCAAAGACGAAAGCAGGAGAGGAAGAGGGAACGGGTCGGGAGTATGTTGGCGTAATGACACTCGCCCAGAAACACCACCAAATAGCGCCACGAGTTCGGCGCCACTTGAGACGGGGAGATACGCCACCAGGAGAGGCAGGAGGCTATGACAGGGTGCAGAGGGAGGCGGAGCCCGGCCTCAAAAGCGTCAAGGGTGAGGGCAAAGCCCCCAGGAATTGGGTCATACGCACGTTGGCCCGGCTCGGGGGCTTGAAGGACAAACTCCCCCGGGATACCATAGCGATCCCGGAGAAGAAGCAGCGTTGACTCGCCCACGATGGAGTCGTGGTCGTGGGGCCACATCAAAGCCTCAAGGGCCTTGGACGCCTTCCTGTCCGACGACGACGTTGGGCTCGACGGAGCCGCCGTCCCCCCGGCCTTCGACGAAGAAGAAGAGGAAGAGGAAGAGGAGGACGCCATTCTTACCGACCTACGGAAAAGGAAGGAGGAACGGTGGGCACGGACAAGGCGATCAAATACGAGGCAACACGGCACACTCGGAGAAAAAGATCTTCCTTCAGCAGCCAGCCTCACGCCACTTATAAGGAGACCGCATCCCGCCAGAAGGCGGTGACCCTTCCTCTTCTGAAGCCCGTAGCAGAAGAGGAAGACGTCACCTCACCATAAATACAGCCGGACATGGCGAAGGGCTACGGCGCGGCACGGGCACCAAGGAGATCATCATGCCTCGGGGACGGTAATCGAGACAGGCTTAAGTACATTAATCACGCTTAGCCATAATCATGTCGAGCTCGGAACCCGGCGGGCGCCGAAAGGAGAAGGCCCCTTGACCTTCCCCAAAAAAAACTCCTGCGCAGCTAGCCCGGCAGGGCCTTCCCCCTCGGTCGCGTAATGCCCGAGGCGCTCCTGAGCAGCTAGCCCGGCAGGGCCTTCCTCCTCGGTCGCGTAATGCCCGAGGCGCTCCAGCACAGCTAGCCCGGCAGGGCCTTCCTCCTCGGTCGCGTAATGCCCGAGGCACTCCTGCGCAGCTAGCCCGGCAGGGCCTTCCCCCTCGGTCGCGTAATGCCCGAGGCGCCCCTGCGCAGCTAGCCCGGCAGGGCCTTCCCCCTCGGTCGCGTAATGCCCGAGGCGCTCCAGCACAGCTAGCCCGGCAGGGCCTTCCTCCTCGGTCGCGTAATGCCCGAGGCACTCCTGCGCAGCTAGCCCGGCAGGGCCTTCCCCCTCGGTCGCGTAATGCCCGAGGCGCCCCTGCGCAGCTAGCCCGGCAGGGCCTTCCCCCTCGGTCGCGTAATGCCCGAGGCGCTCCTGAGCAGCTAGCCCGGCAGGGCCTTCCCCCTCGGTCGCGTAATGCCCGAGGCGCTCCAGCACAGCTAGCCCGGCAGGGCCTTCCTCCTCGGTCGCGTAATGCCCGAGGCACTCCTGCGCAGCTAGCCCGGCAGGGCCTTCCCCCTCGGTCGCGTAATGCCCGAGGCGCCCCTGCGCAGCTAGCCCGGCAGGGCCTTCCCCCTCGGTCGCGTAATGCCCGAGGCGCTCCTGAGCAGCTAGCCCGGCAGGGCCTTCCCCCTCGGTCGCGTAATGCCCGAGGCGCTCCAGCACAGCTAGCCCGGCAGGGCCTTCCTCCTCGGTCGCGTAATGCCCGAGGCGCTCCAGCACAGCTAGCCCGGCAGGGCCTTCCTCCTCGGTCGCGTAATGCCCGAGGCACTCCTGCGCAGCTAGCCCGGCAGGGCCTTCCCCCTCGGTCGCGTAATGCCCGAGGCGCCCCTGCGCAGCTAGCCCGGCAGGGCCTTCCCCCTCGGTCGCGTAATGCCCGAGGCGCTCCTGAGCAGCTAGCCCGGCAGGGCCTTCCCCCTCGGTCGCGTAATGCCCGAGGCGCTCCAGCACAGCTAGCCCGGCAGGGCCTTCCTCCTCGGTCGCGTAATGCCCGAGGCGCTCCTACGCAGCTAGCCCGGCAGGGCCTTCCCCCTCGGTCGCGTAGTGACCGAGACCCACCAGTACAGTCGGCACACCCAAAAACCCCATCGAGGTAAAACAAGCGGGACCGCCCGCCGCCTGAGACCGCCTCGACACCAAGAGACGCAGCCATGCCTCAAGCTCCCTTCCCCCGTCCCGATCGACGCATGGCTCCTTTTCGGGGGGGGGAATATGATAGGGAAAATACTGGTCGGGCGATGCGCCGTGACGACAGCCCCTTGGAAGAGCAATAACGCTGACTAGACCCGCCCTGACGACTCCCGCTGTTGGACAACGACCTCCGACTCCGCACGGTGGACGCACTACCCAAGGAAGGAAGCTTCAATGCCGAACTGATGGGAGCACGTCAACCGAGGCTCGCCCATACCCTGCGGCAGCTCGGTCCTCCACGCAGCCCCAGTGGCCATGTCAGATGTCACGCGGGGCACTGTCCTGCCCCTGCAAGCAGCCACATCAGGTAACATCAAACTCATCTATAAATACCCCTGAGCCCTAAGCAAAAGGAGGAGGAACTCACTCAGACACAAAACACTCAGAGGCTCTTCTTCTACCTCATCCACAATCCCCTCCGCATCCTCCTCTAACTTGATCGTCGGAGGGGTCGGGCCGAGCTCCCGGCCCGACCTATGTGTAGGTTCGAGACGGTGTCGCCTCTTCCCGAAGCTATGGCGGAGCTGCCTCCCGACCCGACCTGCCGAACCGACCTCCCGACCCGAACCACCGAGCTCGGCCGCCGGGAGACCTCGAAGAGCCTACCTGCCCGATTGACCACCACCTTCCGGGCCCGGACCAAGCCGCGACGACCTCGAGGTCACGGCTGAACAGTTACTTACCGTAACAGTGATGATGTGGAGGAGGAAGCCCGTTCCGATTCGCTGAAGCAGAGTTATTCCTCTGGGGTTGTTGGTCCAACTCCTCATGATCTTGACGAAGTAGCGGTCGTAGACGACGACGGATACGAGCATGGAGACGGTCACGAACGACACGAGGGTGGCAGGAGGGATTTGGAGATGGTGACGACCTACATTGATTCGGCGGTCCAGGGTGGTGCCCTGCTTCACGAACAGAGTGTTCACCTGGGTGACTACGGTGGATGGAAAGAAGCACGCGACCCAAATCGGGATCATTCGCAGCATCTGTTTGGTTTCCTCGACTTCGGTGACAGTGGTCAGCATCCATGGTGTCGACGTTGAGCCAACTCTCACCGCTGCTTTGTTGAGAAGCCTGCATGCGTGACATACACCGAGAATGAACGCGGATCAGATAGGATAACAGACACTGCATGCGTGCCTACTAACCTCAAGGAATCCGAAGGAAGGATCCTAAACTGTCCCTTCCTCATGTACTCCTCGGGATCCAGTTCATGGAGCTCTGCTGCACTCTTGGGGAGGGGGAGATTCCATTTTCTGATGGCGGCCACGATGACTCTTGCCATCCTGGTGAGCGGGCTGCCCTGAGGATCCTTATGCCGGTAGAAACGAGTGCCGGACAAGAAGATGGAGACGGAGAGGAGGAGGGCGACGGTGGGGATTCCATATCCCAAGGGCCAGCCCACGTTGTCCTGGATGAACACCAAGACGACGCCTGCGAAGAGGGTTCCGAGGAAGGAGCTGAAGAACCACCAGTTGAAGAAGGAGATCTTGTGAGCCCTCTCCCGGGGGTCGAATTCATCGAACTGGTCGGCGCCGATGGTGGAGATGTTGGGCTTGGTTCCTCCAGATCCAAATGCGACCACGTAGAGTGCACCGAGGAAGACACCCACCTGCAGCACCGAGGCCGGCGAACATTTGGGAGCGCCGCCCTGGTGAGTGCAAGGAGGCGGTCTTAACGATGGCAAGGAGACGGCCAACCTTAGCAGGCACATTCCCTGTCGCAGAGAAAGGGCAAAAGGAGATCAGAAGCCGCCGCTTATGGAGCGGCGGATGGAGAGTCGTGCGGTCGTCTCTATCTAACGGAATAACTGCTACAATAACTGTTCAATTAATCTTTTGCCTCGCCACGGTTTCAGTTATAGGAATGGGATCGGATGGTTATTTTTTTATTAATTTTTTTAAATATAAAAAATTATAAATTTATTTTTAAATAATAAAAATTAATTTATAAGTATGGTTTCAACCAAAAATAGAATTGACGGCTTTAATTTTCCAAACCTAGGAATTAAAATCAAACCGGATTCAATTTGGAACCAATTAATCATCAGGTAAATTTTGATTTTAATTATGGCTCGATTCGGTTTAGGTTTCAGTTTGGTTCTGGTTTGAATCGAACCATAGTTATATTTATTTTTACCTCATTCATGCATAAATTATAAAAATTTGATCCTGATTTGTTAATTTTAATGAACTTGAATTACTGATTAAAAAAATACTTACTTAAGTTAATAATAATATGTTTATCATATCCTTATAAATCAATCTTAATTTTAAGATATTTTGGATATATAATTAAATTAGGATATTCCACAAATATATTGATATATTGAAACTTATAATTAATTTTCTAATGCATTATATATATATATATATATATATATAGTGTGTGTGTGTGTGTGTGTGTATTATATTTCTTATTTGTAAATTCGTCTTTGTTAAAGATTATTAAGATTATACCTAATTTCACTAATTATTAAATCTAATATCCAGTGGCTCTCAAAATAAAATACACAATGATGTCATATTGAAAATTATTTTAGAAAGTTAGTGGGTTTCAATTAGTCATATAAAACATACAGTCGAAGAGAAGAAAAGAGAAACAAAATAACTAAGAATTTTTATTCATCACAATCACTAGTAAAATTATAAATCTTAAATCTCTTAACTCGATCTCTCAATTTGTAAGACCATTGGCCTATATATGAAGATTATAGATAATTTAAAGGACTTCTAACCTCACTAAGGCTTTTAAGACTAATCTTTTCTTTGAGAGAAAATAGAAATTGCTACCGATTAAAGGCTCTTAAAACTAATCTTTTCTTTAAGATAAAATAGAAATTGCTATCAATTAAACGAGCAATCAATCAGCCATACAAAAAAGAGAGAACCCGATAAGCCAACATGATGTGAATAGAGTTAGAATCAGTAATAGTTTTGAAATTAATCAACTGAAAAATATAATTAAATAAGTCAAACAGTTATATATTTAACGTTTAAGATTATGTGCTTAATTTAATGGTACAAAGAGAGATAAAAAGAACTTATTTCAATAGAAATTATAAATATAAATATAAATATTTTAAACTTAATTAAGCATATGATTTTTTTATGGATATAAATGATGATGAAAATTTCATATAACTGATCCAAATAATTAGGATTTAAAGTTTTATTATTATTATATATATATATATATATTTTATATATATATATATATAATGTTAGTCACCTTAGAGCAGCAGCAGCAGGCAAAGCAATCATATAGATGATACAGGTGTGCGAACATATGCATGCATACCAGGAAATAGATGGCCGAGGAGAGGACGAAGGTCCAGTATCGTCCGAGGTGTGCGTCCGCGACATAAGCGCCCAGAACGGGCATCAAGTATCCAGTTCCCACCCAGTACGTGACATTGTTGGCGGCGGTCACGGTGCCTTGGTGCAGATTCCTGGTGAGGTACAGCACCAGGTTGGATGATATCACCTGGTACGCCATCCTCTCCACAGCGTCGTACACTGCGTGTATACGTACATCACATCAGTGACTACGATCGAGTAGGTAAGGGAAAGGAAGCCCTCGACGACGATGGAGATCAAATCAGACTTCTTACCGACGATGAAGTAGCAAGCAAACCATCCACCTCTCTGAGACCTCGACACAGGGTTGCCTTTGAGATCCACCGAGCCATCACGGGCGTAGTCCTGTGCCAGCTTCGATGAGCTCTCCATTTCTGTGTGCCCAAAGGTTAATAGTCGCCGACCTCATACAGAGATGGATAGATAGATAGACCTCATCTTTTAGCAGTCACATCATATATTGGGACGCCATCGATTGCATTCCCTCCCCACTTCGTTCCTCTATATATTTACAAGTACAACGTTGAGAACAAAGAAAAATTACGAAGGTGCCTTTGATCTCAGTCGTTCATTAGCTTTGAACAGAGATCCACTTCATTGTGGTGCAGAAAAGTCAACTTAAAAGGAGTATTTCTCATAAAAAAAAAAATCTAAAAATAAAGATTTTCTTTAAGAATTCATCGTAAATAATTTGAGATGTGTTGTTGGGGCCGCGCGCGTAGTGGGAGCAAAAGGAGTGACTTTTTAGAAGAGAATAATTGTCTGTGTACCTTTGCAGCAGCCAATCGGCATCTCCAGCAGCGACCGATTGACGTGACCGCTCTTTACTCGATTCCTTGGCAGAAAGGGAGGCCTTTTAAAAAATGGGAGAGACAAACGACGCCTCCTCCACTACTCCAGTGGGCGGCTGCTAAGTGGAGGAGTGCGCTCTCTGTCCCTTCATCGTCGGACGGTGCTATCTTACGATGACAGGCGTTCAACCACTGGCCAAACATACATTCTTCACCGAGGAGGAGATGCTGCCTCCACTGCTAGCATCAGTGACAGGCAATGATACCATAGGGAAAAGCAGCTGTCATGAGCATGGCTCCACCAGACAACCGCTGTCCATCTCATATATTTGATACCATACGGTTGATTAATTAGGCTAATTAAATTAGATACAGAAGATATTAGAGCCACTTTGAGATTTCAATAATAGGAAATGAAGAGATGTAAAAAAGCAGTCTTTACCTGTGAGAACTCCTTCGCCTTCTCTGATTCAAGAGATGAGATAAATCTTCTGCAACCTGTTTATGTCTTCTGATTCAAGAGATAAATCTTCTGCAACCTGCTTATGTCTTTACTAGTGAACTTCACGAATCCATATTCTATTTGATGAATTGCGACGATAGAGCAATGACAACACAGATAACATGAAATTTCTCAAGTTTAAATGGGATAGAAACACAAACCTGGGAGAGAAGATGTTATTGGGGTAATAGAGTTCATTGCAGAATTTGAGTCTCATTGAAACCAGCAGAAGGAAGCAGTGAGATTCACCCGAATGAAAAATGGACCAGTGAACGTGAGATAAACCAAAGGATTGACGAAGACGAAGAGGGATCATCAAAATAATCGGAATACTGACATCACTCTGGTGGGATAGATAGATGTGAAATCACTTTGGATATATAATTATACTGGTTTTGGCCGAAAACTGGATTTCGTTAAAGGACAATATAAATTTCTTCCTTGACCAAACTAAATGTCCCTGTAACACAAGCATTAGATTACAATAATGAATAGAAAATGTCAAGTCATACTTTCACAAAATAGAAGGCCACAAAAAACCAAACCAATCCATCTAAACCACGAGTAGGAGAAGTTCAGCAACTTGACTGACCATCAGACAAGTTCATTCTAACCTTTCGCCTGCTGCTGCTATTCAAGGATCGCACCTGAACCCGAGAAACACGAGGCAGGTCTGAAAATCGATTTGCTGGTGCCAGGTCTTCATCCCCTCCCTCCACGCTGCTGCTGATGATGATTCGTCGTTGTTCCAACCGTACCACCCTTCCGCCGTGTTCCCTTCTATCCACATTACCAGTGTCTTCCTCTCCTTGCTGTAAATGTGCTGTTGAGTCTGTAGGCGAGTGGACAACTTCATGTGATTCGAAACCTTGGAATTCTGGTCTGAATTTTGATTCAGTAATCCTCTGTCCCGAGATGCTTCCCCTTTCGAAACTATTACTGCTGCTATTACTGGGGGACTGGCCATCCAGGTTTGATCTCCTTGCATGAATGCCTGAATCATTGGAATGACGCTGCCTTTCCTGAAAATTTGGTCCAGGCTTCATCGCACCTGGCCTTCCTTTGGTTCTCTTTCCTTTCTTGAAGCTTTTACTCTCGATTACAGGTTGGCTGTTCTTATCCTGACGTGGGTGTCCCTTGGCTTCTGCAGTGTATTCTAGTGGTTGGATATTCTGTAAATCTGCAGCAGGTAGAAACCCGACTGGCCACTTGGACTCATCCATTTTTCTGAAGGTAATGGAAATTCTGTGATCTCGGGGAAAAACATGAGCATCGTCAGATCCATGGGCATGAAAATAAGGAATGATTTATAGAAGTTACAAGAAACATACCTTTTCGATGGGACAGCTGGGATGCAATGCTTTGCAACATCAGCTGCATTACCATTCAACACAAGTACCGACCTAAATAAGATAGAAATTAAAACATCAGCCAGGCAAAGTTAACTGATTCTGTAAGATCAAGCATAACTAATTTGTCATAAAGATCATTGGATGTAAATTCACAATTACAATATTACGGTACAAGATCTCTAGCAACATAACAATTTCCATCAATCCAGATAGACCTACCTCTGAAGTAGATAGATACCTGCATCGGTTCTTATTTCTAGTATAGAAAGTAATATTCAGATGTTACTGACGTGCATCGCCCATTATGGTTAGTTAATAAACAGAAATGACATTTGTAAACTGGGAAGATATAGTAGTCAATCAAAGACATCTAAAAAGGTAATCCATCTTTAAATTCAGCAATATGGACGTATATACATTAAAATGACGAAGATGTTAGCCTATTGAACTTACCCGACAGGCAAGGGGATAGCGACTGAGCCAGGAAACTCGCCTGACCCAGCAATCTGTAAACTTGATCCAAAAAGTATATTGCACTCGCTAAGAAATGACACGGTACAGAATGGTCGAACAAAATCATGGCTGTCAATATGAGGTGGAATGCTGTCTCCCAGTTCATAGATGTTGACAATACAACTGTCAGGAATACATGTTCTTGGAATTACATGCCAACGAACCAGCCTTCTTATTATCACCTTGAAAAGATGAGGAACTGGGTCAGCAACAACATTCTTCAGGATTCCTGGAGGATTTCCATTCTTATCCTACAATCAAACTTTTGTTAGTTTGTCATGCATCTTCTTTACAGTTTTTGTGCAAAGGTTGAAAAGCTTAGTACCATAGAATAGTTATAACAGCATCCAAATTGAATGGTCACTCGTCCTTTGCCACACATCCATTTTGGTGGTTCTGAATATGTATGTTCTGCATGTATAACCAAGCATGATATGGTATCAGAGATTATCCTAATATAATAGAAATGCATATTAAAATTCCAATAAAAAGACAGGCAGAAGTCTGCTTCAATGCAAGGATAAAATCCAAGAATGTGTCAATCCAATTAGACCTAAAATAGCACTAATAAACAGCAATACTACTATAACTGGATGCTTACTAGACACTCTCGATAATAAAAAAAAGACCAAGAAACTAGAAAATAGTTCATTTTAATCAAAGTCAGGTCAGATTCAACTAATCTTATATGAGACCCTAATGAACTTTTCCTGTCTCGAATGACATTCCTACTTAGATCATTCAAACCTTGATGATATTCACGTCGAACGATGGTCGGTAATGCAAATACAAAGTCTTCATGAATGTCTCATCGTAAAAATTGATCAAAATGAAGAAATATTGAGTGAAATCCATCAGTGGCCATTCGGTAAATCCTTGGAGGCTGATGCATTGAATAGATATTAACTTGATCCGATCTAGACTCAAGTAAGACCTAACTATACCTAAATTGTATCAAATGACAAATATACTCCCGCATCAAATGCCTCGTAATTATAATTATATTTGTAGCTTCCAATATACTGTGCATATGCAATAGGTTTTTTATTACGAAAGACGATCAATATATGGACCATTAGTAAATGACTTCTGTAAATTCTTGAGGCAGCTTAATGTGACAAGACATTATTAGGACTAAGGGGAATAGAGAAGAGAGAATGTAGAAGAAGAAAAATTTAGGCCAAAGGCCCTAGAAACTCAATAATCACATGAATTAATCATATAAGCTGAATACAAAAGAGACCTATGATCTTGATTACTTAAACCCTAAGTTTACAGAAGAGGGAAAACAAATATCTAATTAAATTCTATCATATTAGGATTCCCAAATTTAAAGATCTCCAGGTTTCACATATATATTATAGACAATCTAGATCAGTGTAAAAAAATAGTACAAAATTAAGCCAAAAAAATCTTCAAGAAAATTATAGTTAGTTTCAGATATGTATGCAAATACTCTATCATAGACAACAAGACTTCAGCCTAACCTAGAGGCTTGAATCACATCAACTGATTCTGCTGTGCAGAGGTTATCTAGATATCAAAAGCCTGTTGCAGAGTCTTTTCTCCTTTGAGTCATCTCCACAAGTTGCTAATGAAAGATAAATTTTGAACCTTGCTCGACAAGCATAACAATATCTAAAGTAAAGTAGGGAGTGTAGGTACAAATAAGCTTATGCAAGCTCTTAGATCGGATTTTGTCAATGTAGGTAAGAGGTCTATTGATGATGGAAAAATTGCAATGACAATATCTTCTTGATCTCCGAGTGTAACACCCCTGATTAGTCCCACATCGAAAGTGGGCAAGATTAAGATTGGCTTATAAGGGTCTGATGAGTGTACTACTATCAACTTCAGCTTAAGCATTTTGGTCAGTGGTTTAGACTAAACAAAGTTGATAGGCCAGTTAGCCCATCAGGCCCGAGTCATAATACCGAGTTCTTGGCTTTGGTCACTTGATCATTCAACAAACATAATGCCCTTCTTTTTTACATGATCTCTGTTTACTCTGCAACATGATCTTCCATTGTCTGTTGCTCCACTTTTGGTCAAAAGATCATTTTAATATTTTCATGCCTGCCTTGCAACACAAGATATATTTCATGCATAATCTTCTTCCTTTCTTCCTGAAAAAGATATTGAGTGGCCATCATGATTGAACATAGATACAGCAGGCTTTAATACCAACTGGTACAACAACATTTGTGCAAAGGGTGAGGACTTGAGAAGATTTGGGAGGAAGAAGGAATATACGGCCAAAGAGCCTGTACAAAATCAATAATCACATCAACTTATAAAACAAGCTACATACAAAGAGGTCCAATATCCTTACACTTAACCCTAAATAAAAGACAGAAAACCACTATCTAATCAAATTCCATCATATTGAGATTCTTACATAAGCCTAAGGAGCTCTTACAGAAAACCATTTCTACACCTTGTCTTCAAACTGCCAAAAGGATTTGGAGAGGCTTCTTACAGACAAAAAGGAACAAGGTGCAAGTAGGGGTACTCATTGTTAGTTGTAAGATCAAAGGTAGCAAGATCAAATGTTTATGCTTGGGAAATGGCAGTGTTGCAAGGAATTCTTAATTAGACTGTGCTCAATCAATTTAACTTGAATTCAAGCTGATTTTAGCCGAAACTTCTCTTAGAATTGACGGCCGTTTGGTAAAATAAGTAGATCTCTTGACTTCTTTCCAAAATACATTGATACAATATATTCATTTGAGACTTGAGAGAGTTAGTTTTGCAACTTTGTAAAAATCTTACATTCAGAACCAATGATCCAAATATAGATCAGAATCAATCGATTTGGAGACCCAATAACTTAAATTTTGGGGAATAGGACTCATCCGACACCATAAGTTGTCACAGATCCTCCAGTGCCTTTGTTTTTTCTTTTTCTCTAAATGTACAAAACTCCCACGACCAAAGAAATGATGGATAATAGCATCAACCGTCCTGCACTTTCGTAATTTCTGTCATCCATTGTTCATATTTTGCTCTAGTCCTGTGGCTCAAGGTATGTTAGGATGACAGCATCATTGGTTTCACACCTTCTTTGTCTATTTTTATCATATATTTTCCATATTTTACTTTATCATTTTTCTGTGTTATCATAACTTTTATGAATGTCTTTGAACCCAGTTGACTCCTTGAAAATCAAACACAAGATATTGAGCACCTGATCAAGTCTAACTTGGCTTTTTGTATTTCTAACTAGACCGCCTAGCAGCTGCAACTAACTTTTCAATGCATCGTACAGATAAAAGTGATGAGAACTGCTAGTGTACTTTTTGAAAAATCTCAACTAGTTTCTTTGATTTGTTCTTCCTACTTTTCACAAAAAGAACCTCCATATGTAACTTCTTAACCTTGTTGCAACTTTCAATCCTTTGCACTGGACAACAGTTCCAAGTATCTTGCAGAAGATTCACAGCAAGAATAAGGTCACTTGTTGATTTTACGAAGGATCGAAAGGTTGGAACTTATGATCTTGTAAGTAATTGCAGGTTTTGAATATTAAGAGACAACCAATTCTTGTTTTGGCCTTCAATTAATCTCTTGTAACTCCATAACCATAGATCTTACAGAAAATTGTTCAGTTTGCTCAGACCTGAGATGAGCATCAACCATGGTTGGTAAACACATTAGTTTAGCATGTTTGTACTTATTAGATTGACAAGTCTAAGAAACTGCTAATTGGAATCTATTTATTAAAAGGTTGAATGAATTAGGGTAAGATATTCTTTCTGATGACATCCATGCCCACATCTTAGAGCTACCCTGCGATATTACATTGCTTATCTTCCATTTTTTATGAGATCTTGCAGTGAACCATCCATTAAATGATTATGATAAACATTAACAATTTTCCAATGCATTTTGCAAAAAGCTCAGCATACATTCCAGAAACCAGACAATAATAAGAGAATAGTTGGCTGGACTGCACAATCAATCGCAACACTTTTACACCCTGATTCCCATTTCAGAAAGAACTAGACCTTCATAATTATGGCTTTTAAGAGTTGGAATAAGAAAGACAGGCCTTGTACAGCCCTTAAATGCCGATTTCAGATTCATTTCTTTTTTTTCTTCTGAGCATTAGTTGTGTAAGCCACTATCTATCTGAGATAATCTGTGAAGAGATCAGCTGTTCTGAAAGCTTATAAATTGGATGAAGTTTAACTGTACGGTCATGTGGTAGCAGTGCTACCCATCAATTGGCATAAATGTTCAGGCACTGCGATTACTGAACTTGAAAGCTACTAATATTGTTTCCTGGATATAGATAAGTATATCCAACAAGTATCACTAAAATAAGCAAGGGTTCATTAAGGCCATCCAGTCTTTGAACGTAGAAATGAACATAAAATCATTCTAATCACATAATATAAATAGTCAATTAACCAAAGAAAAAAAGCAAATTATACACTCACCTCCCAACTGATGATTTTTCCCCTTTCCTTGGAGCTCATACACAAAATCCACAATCCTTTTCTACTCTGCCGCACTAAAAACTCCTGTATGCAGCTCGAGGCCATCGAGGATATTAACAATCTTCCCTTTGACCCTCTCCAGGCATATGAAATCCTTCTTTCTGACGACATTCTTAAACCGTATCTCCTCCCTCTGCTCCCTCGACAACCCTGTCTCCTTTCTCAAGGTGTTCCCTTTTCCCTTCGACTCTCCCCCCGTTGCATCCACCGAACTCCTCCTCTCTGCCTCTGCATCTTCCTCCCCTTCCGCCGCCTCCTCGAGTTCGTCCTCCTGCGCCATGTCGGCCCAAGACATCCGAACCCTGGGTGAATCAGACGATGCCGGCGGATCCGGATCCCACTCCGTTGGTTGGATGCCGGCATGTTGATTCAGCAGCTCATCCGCGCCAGCGGAAACTGAAGCTTCCGGATCCTCCGCGATGGTGGAGGCGGAGGCCTCCGCCTTGGCCTCGCCAGGCGACCCTAAATAACAACAAGAACCCTAAAATCTTAAAACATACAACCGAAAGATGGAACAGGAGGAGAGGATGGTAAGCGGAAGGAGATACCTGGGCGGAGGGAGTGGATGCGGCTGCGGAGGGCGGCGGAGCAACCGTCGCAGAGGCCGCGGGTGAGAAAAGGTAGCCAATTGGTGAGGAACTCTGCGGCGATCTCCAGCTCCGACGGCTCATACTCTTGCACGAACGAATCGTCCTCCATGAGCCACTCTCTCTCTCTCTCTCTCTCTCTCTCTCTCTCTCTCGTTCTGGTTTTGCGCGAGAATTGGATGAAGGCGAGTCTCACGGCCCGAGAAGGGCAGGCGGAAGCGACGATGTCGACGGAAGAAAGGCGCCTCCGGATCTGATCGCCACAAATTGTGATCAACGGTTTTGATCATGTTATTGATTCTGATCTTATATGAAGATTATATGTAACCTTTTATCAAAACCAGTTTAGTACGGTTATAATGGTATCAATGCTTTGGCATCCCAAATCGGACGGTTCAAAATTGCGCCAAAATTTATGGGGAAGAACTTGGCGCAAAGAATGCTTAGGCACAAGTATAGAAAGGGGCGGTGGTCTGGGGACGTGAGGTTTAACGGCGACGCTACTGTCGTAACTGAAGTCGCGACGAGTGCCAATACACGACGCACAGCTAGTAGCCCTATTCGTTCCTTGCATTCGCCGCAGCCACAACACAGGGCCAGCCTCGTGCTCCGCCGCCACGCCCGCCCCGTGAGAGTGGCCGCTCCGAGGAAGAAGAGGACGACGGAATATGATGCGGACGTTGCAAACGACGATCTCCACCTCCCTCAAGGCTCTCATTTCTCCGCAGAACCACCAGTTCCTCCGGAGATGCCCCGTCAGCGGGACCGCTAAGGGCAAGGCCAAGCTCAAGGCCGGACAGCCCCTCAAGCGCTCCACCATCCGCACCAAGAAGGCCTCCGGCAGCGGCGGGGATGCTCCCCGCGGAGGTCGCTCCCGCAACGAGGCCATCGAGCGCCTCAAACGCATGGCGGACTCCTGCCTCAACGCCCCCACCCCTATCCGCTACCTGAGCGCCAAGGACCGCCGCCGGGAAGCCGAACGTGAGAAGCTCGGTCTCATCTCTAAGGAGCGCCAGCGCGAGATCGACCAGGCCAAGGCCCGCGCCAAGTCCGGCAAGACTGGCCCCGAGGAGGAGACTGTGATCATGGGCACACCGGGGCTTGATTACATTTCCCTTGGTCTCGTCGATAAAGAGGCCATCCCCAAGTACGAGCTCACCGTGGAGGATGGCAGTCGGCTCGCCAAGGAGTACAGTCGGTTCCTGATGCGAAAGCACAGAGCGAGGCAAGCTGCCGAGACAGCACTCTTAAAACTTAAGAAGGAGGCGATCGCTGCTCTACCGGACCACCTCCGCGCGGCCGCAATGGTCCCGGATTTCACCCCGTTCCCGGCAAATCGCTTCATGGCGACGCTGACGCCACCTATTGAGGGATACACTGAGAAGCTTAGGGAGGATGCCAAGAAATATGCAGTCAAGGGCAAGCAGCGTTGACCGATCTCTCAGGTAATACCACCTGTTCTGACATTTCTCTGTTCAAGCTATTACTCTGTTTTGCTGCTTCCTTCAACATGAACCTGATTAAGGTTTTGACTTTGGATCAATTGACGGAATCCATTTGTATTAGCTTCAATGAAAAGCACCTGTCCTTCAGATGATTGTTTGTTCGCATGTTTGCATCAAAATGGCAATTTG
Organism: Musa acuminata AAA Group; assembly: GCF_036884655.1. NCBI lineage: Eukaryota > Viridiplantae > Streptophyta > Magnoliopsida > Zingiberales > Musaceae > Musa > Musa acuminata. The sequence continues at coordinate 5,265,516 of NC_088348.1, read as the reverse complement.
CTGAAGATTCATCTTCTATGCTCTTCTAGACTGGTCAACATGGACCTTCTTTTCATCCAGTGTTCTAATGATGAAAGCATTAGATGTCTTACTTCTGTTCCATCACCTGTGGTTTCAAGTTCTTCCCCTCTCCTTCTACCTCTTTGGAATTCGATAAGATAATAAACCAAACTGATGACATCCTATTTCCTGTCAACTTTGATAGGAGCATCAAATTAGTTTATGAAATTGTATTTACTCATCAATTTTCTGTTTTTTTAGGGTTTATGTAGATTAAATTATAATCTTGCAAGGCTTGCATTATTTTGTACTGCATTGCAAACAACACATGTCATGGTGCATACTCATATAGAGTATCTTTTTGTATGGCCGACATGGATATGGGTAGACATTATATTAAGCTAGGATTAATCACAAATTAACCATGAAGTATTGATCTTCTATGAGGCTCATCCTTTTGACAGAAACATATCACCATATGAATCTACAAATTATACAATTTGATGTAAAGATGAATAATTCATTTATGTCATAAGTACGACATGTGTCGCTATTGCTGCCTCTATTCTTTATTTGTTCAGCTGGTTATAAGTTTATTTGAGGAGACTTTTTTATAACGTGTTGAGCATTTCATGGGTCATCAGTTCAACGTGGAGGCACATACTCTTAGTATCTACAGAATTGTAGAATTCACGAGATATAATTTGCTATCATTGTGTCAGCAAGTGTTGTACAAAGCACAAACCAAATCTCCAGAGTTGGAATTCAATATTATTCTCTAGCTTCCACCAGAAACTTGTGAAAAATAAGATCAATGACACATTCAATCTCAAGCTCTTTTCAGAGAAGCATTTTCTTGAACTTGACCATTTGAGGAAAATATATCAGAGATAGTGTCATGTATAAAACTATCTTCTTACTCATATTAGAAATTCGTAAAATAAGAGTGGAGATAATTTTCTCCTGAAAGTTGCTCAAAGAAGGTGCATTCTCCATTCTAAACTCATGTGAAAGAACTTAACCATATAAAATGAAAATAGACTTGTTGCATGTATGGCTTCATTATTTTTAAGAATCACAAATGTTTCACCTCCCATGGACCAATTCCTTAATCATTGTTCATGACATCATCATCTAATATGATATGATTGATACTTGTTGATGTTTATTAAGGTATTCGAATTTGGCATTGTCACCAAAAGTTGGCATTGAAAATTGACCAAACTGGGTTGGGGTTAGTGTTAGTCAACTTTAGTCATTTCTACATGATTTATCAACCACAAAAGAAGAAAAAGAAGGAACCAAAAATTGCAAGGTGTAGCAATTACAGGAGCCAAAGAGAACATAAAATGGAGGAACACGAAAAGTTTCAAGTTTTGACCGTGGTTGTGAAATGGAGATGTCACCATTATTACATGCATTTGGATATAACAGTCACATTCACAGTATGCTACCGATGTTATAATGTTCATCATTCACCGTACTAGAAGAAAACGAAGAAAGGGAATGATGGATAATATCATAATATCCCTGATTAGGAATGTAGACATAAAGTTTTGATCAAGGAAAAAGGATGATTTAAAGTTCTACAATACCCTTGATTCACAACATACAGAAATAATCATGTTGCCAAAAGTATAAATTCTGAGAAAGGAAAAGACTCTAATTTGGTTGTTGGGTTGACAATGATGTTGTTCATGTGGAAGTTAATAAGGGGATGTGCCTTTGGATGGCACCGGGCTATTTGATAATGGCATTGTTGCAACCATCAACAGAGAACACGGGATATGAGGAGATTATGGGTCTACCACTAGTGGTGTCGCTCAAAGGAGGGTACTAGAGGGCCTTACAAGTGTTCTTCAACAGAGTAATATGGGAGTGGTGATTGAGTTCACTGGATTCCTCCTCCAATGAAGATGAAAGGAGTGACCCCATTTGGATTGAGTGAGTTTTGTATGTAAAAAGGATAAAACAAGAGGCAACAGTTTTTGCTTGTAGTTAGTAGGCATAAGGGTTGATGCTATTGCTGTGAACAGAGGAGAAAGTTTATTGCTGTGAACTGAAAAAATCTGACTTTCAGAATTCTAACCATCACATCTGCCTATTCCATATAAATACTGACTATGGACAAACAATAAATTCTGCAAAAAAGTGGATATTGTTGTCACTGAATCCTGTGTCATAATTTCCACCAATATCTCCAACAATTAAAACTCAGATTATTTGTTTTTATTATTTTTTGAAAAAAATGAAAAACAAGAAACTGGCACATCTGTTTTCTTTCTAACTCCTAACCTTGAGAAATGTTTTCATCTAGTTGAGAGGGGTTGTTTGACAATAGATACTAAGGTTTGAGAGGAATGATGTTGAAGCACTAGTTAAGATTAGGCTGGATTCATCAGTGAATTAATTTTCATCAATATTGTATCTGATAGGTTCCCACATGGTTAATAGAATATTGATGTCAAAATTTGGAATATTCAGTTGCAAACATCCTAGGAATGAATCGATGTGAAGATTTTCAATTAGTGTCTAATTTTAATATATAGACACAAGATTTGTGTCGTCACATTGATATGTTTTGTGTGATTAATCGAACCTATTCGGTTTGGCTGATCGGAGATGAGAATAGTCGTCTCCAATTGGGAAATCCTTTGTGTTTTGAGCAATTATAGTTAGTAGGTACAAGTTTCAGCCGGTCATAATGTCCTACTAGTTACCAACCTGTTCAGAAAAAAGGAAAAAAACTGGTGCCATAATCTTATTTGATTGATTTTACCATATAAGCTGTTCTGACCCCAAGTCCTCAACTCCTAGGCTCAAACCCATCCCAATATCTTGAAGCTCAGATGGCACTGATCGAAGGTTGACATGCTCAATCAATGGATCTCTTGTTTTATCAACCCCCTAATTTTCTGTCTATGGAGTTCCTCCAATGAGCAACCACAAACGATTTGGCTTTAATCTGTTATCTATTGTATCTTGTAAGGGAACTGGCTATTTCGAGCATACCCGGCACAAGGATCCAGTGGGCTGCTGCTATATGGCTCAATCAACATTTAATCCATATGCACACATGGTTGAATGCCTTTAAGTTGATTCCTTCTAGCCATTACAAGCCTAGGATCAGGCCCATCATAAATCGTGTCGATAACTACCGGCAATTGGTCCATCATCATATTGTGCAAACAATTACTCTTGTTTTCTTTGTTTATGGCATTTTTGCTTTCTTGGGCTTCGGTTATGTGTTCTTTTTTCTCATTGCTTCACTTTTGTTGAACCTCAACTTCTTTCATAACAACTATGGCATTTGAATACATGCTTATTGGTGTCATAACCACATCAAACTTCTAATCTGATGCTTATGGTACTTTTTCATCAAACATGTGGATCTATCTCTGGCACTTCTAAGCAGAATACAAGTTGAAGGATGAAGACGGAAGCTGCAAGACTTACATGAGGTTGATACTTTTAGGAAACTTTCCAAGGGTTCAGCGGGAGTTATGGAACTTCAGATTAGAAAGTAAAATAGCATGACAGAATATGGTTTCCTTTGTTGGCATCGAACTACTACTTTCAAATTCATTCCAAGTGTGTGTATCCGAATCGGGAGAAGAGAAAAGAATAGGAAATGATTGGAACTGCTTGCTTCACATGAATTCTCATAAAGCTTCCACTCAGGTAATGCACTTGAATAATAGCTTCCTTTTTGCTTTACTCTACTGTTTCGGAAAATTATCGAAACTCCTGATGGTGCTCTCTTGATTGAGTTGTGCTCTTACAGTGAAACCCCAAGTTTTGATGGGAAGGTCACGGATGATGGCAGTAACCCATTGTGCTTTTTGTTCTTTTTCTTGTCATTATAATTGTGGCGGTTATAAGCAAACAAAAAAAAAGGGTTAAATTTCTGAATATCAAATGTCAGTAACTGATTACAAATATGACGGATGAATCCATTTATAAGTGCGTTTATTGCACAGTTTTCTTGATATACAAATCTTCAGATAGCACAGTTTATATAGGTATCATCCCATGTGAAAACTTAAGCTTTTTCTCATTTTAACTTCTACATTATATTAGTGTAATTCCCATCGAACCATTTGAAGTGTCATTTTCTCATGATCTGATTAAATCCTCTTCTGGGAAAAGGAAATGAAAGGGAACATTGGTCATTTTAGGTGACCCTGTTCCACCTAATTACAATGGCACATGTGGTCGTCTGGGACCGCATTTGCCAAAAGCCTCAGTATGTTATGTTCTTGGCTGAAGCAGCGTCTCTTGTATGCGTTTGATGTTAAACGATGAACTATCAGATATAGTTGCCTTTCTGCGACATGGTATTTGGATCTACCAGTGGCATGATTCAATGACTAGTGCGACAAACTGATGCAGTCAAGAACAAAATGCATTCATTTTCTCTTTTTTTTCTTCTGTTCTTAGTAATAGGAATAGGGAAAACCCATAGTGATGCCAGGCAGAAAAAGACGTATAATAATACCTTCACTGATTTTTCATAAGTCGGTGAAGATGAGATCCATTAGGCAGAAGTAAGTAGCCTGGACAATTGAATCACAACAGGAATAAATACTGGAGCATTCTTAAGCTCATTGAAGCAGTCAGCCTGAATCAATGTTTTATATGCAATGTAGCATAGAAGATTGAACGTGGTAGGTACATTATCTATGAGAATAGAGCTCGATACTCATCGGCCTCAAGGGCCATTTCCTCTGGTGTTCTGTCCTTCCTTTCTTTGTCCAAGTCAAGCTTCTCCTTGAGTTCCTTCTCTTTCAAATCAATCTAATAATAAGAAGATAATATTTGAAATAAGAATATCATCATGTACAACATTCATTGAAATAAGACAATCACTTACGGCATCATAGATCTCATCATTTTTCTCGAAATCACCCCTTTTCCTGGGTAGAATGTGAATGTGCACGTGAGGAACTGTCTGCCCCGCCTGAGGTCCATCCTGGATCGTCAACAAAAGGATGCCTTAGAACTTAGCAAGGTAATACAAACATCAACCATAGATTATCGTCAGTTATATGGAACGTCAAATAATATCATCTCTTTATCAGCTACATGAAACATAATTCAATGGCTCATACATATCAAGACACCTAAGCGATTCGAGTCAAATTAACAGTTGCAGACTTCCTACATAGCAAGACAGCAGAGGAACATAAATCAAAGGGGCATTGTCAGCACCGTAAGGGTAATTCCATAAGGACACAAACAAGAATAAATTTGACTGACTACTAAGTTATTTGTTGTCTGAAAAACTCAATTTCAATGCCTAACGCATTTTACAAAGACTGATCAGTCTTCAGCAAGGCTAACTGAAAGTACTTGTCTCTAAGATGCTGAGGGTTCCAGTGCAATCTCATCCTTCGTATAAGACAGTCCGCTGAGGCCAAGAGCAACTTGGCCTGATCCCGATAAAACACTTGCCAGGACATGATATATGGCTCCCTGAGCGAAGCCCATGGAAATCACAAACATGAAGTCTTTGCTTGCAATACTCGTTCGTAGTTTTGCAACTTTTGACTCGATGCTTAACAGTAACACAAGTTCAGAATGAAATTGGTGGGATAGGGTTGACCAGGTACAAAAGTTTAAGATATCAGATCAATCCATTCAACCCTACCGACAAGCACTCCAGTTTCAAATTTAAGAACCAGACCTTAAATGGAATCGAACCATTCAACAATCCAACTATAAGTAGTGAAACAATCATGTAGTGGTTGATGAATTAACCATACCCATATCATTCAAAAAGGTCAAATCGGGTTGCTGACAAGGTAATCAAGCTAAGCATGTCAGAACTTGATCACCTATGCACAGCTACTCAAAACAGGTTAATCATTGGGATCTTCAACCAAAGACAGATTAAATCAATCAATGAAGAGATTATCCACATGGCATTATATTCTTGAGATTATTCAACAAAAAAATAAAGGCTGGTAGCAATAATTGAATCATTCACACGGCACTATATTGTTGAGAGAACCTTCTCATTAATTAGATATAGTGAAATTACATAACAAAAAACAGTGACTAAAATAGATTCTAATAATCTTACTTGAATAGCAAATGTCAGTGAAGATGCTTCATGATGACGCTCAAGACGACCACCAACTTCTTTGGCAGTAAGCCATAAGTCACAAACCTCATCAGCAGTGAGATCAATAAAACGTTTTACTTCCCGCCTTGGACATACAAGCACATGTAGATAATGTCAAGGTTCAACTTATGGTGAAATTATGCATGCAAAATAAAAGTGTACAGATGAAGTGAATAGAGAGAAAGATGCCACCAAAGATATCTGTGCATTTTAACATAGATGCACAACAGAGGAACTGAACATCGCATGCATATATCATCAAGTAAAATGATATCAATAAGATGAATTAGTGGCTTCATCGAAAGGATATGACCTGCAGAATTTTAGAAAAGGTATATTAGATCTATGTAGCAATCAACAGAAATGAGGGAAGATGGCAGCAAAGCTTTAATAAAAGAGATAGTTATACAATAGAGTCTCACAATTTGCTTTGTATGCCCATGAATGGAAGGTAAATACTATTGCTATACAATGAATGTGCTACATAGACCTACCCTTTTACAGGGGAAAAACTTTAACATTAAACAATAATTATGGTTAACTGATCAAATTGATCAGATCAATATGCTTCATTCAAAGACAGAATTAATAAACATGTGATAAAGCACTTAAGTTAGAGAAGCTAGTACCACGAAGCATTTGTTTTTCACAAAACATTTTTAGTATAAGCATAATCAACCTTCAATAATAAACTAGCAGTCCCAGGAATGTAAAGTACGATTCAAGTGGCAGTCGCTAACCTTTCCTAAAGCTCAATCAGTTGTAAAAATCAAGCAATCAATTTCAACTGAGTAAAAGCACAAAAGTTTTTATTTACATAAAATTTAGGTAATATCAGGTTGTATGTTCGTACTTTAATTTTTATATCAAACCTCTCAAACAATCATCAAATGGGGAAATTCCTTGTCTGCCACAGGTTAAAAAATGCAAGCAGTTCAAAGTGTTCTTATCTCAAAAATTCCTTCTCGTAATGATACAAATTCAAGTTATCTACATCCACCCTATTTATTGGAGATCATATATGTAACAATGTCCACGATAAGCTTTTCGTGCATGCAATAGAGAATTTCTTAGTAGAATGCCCCTCTTTATGATGCATCATTTTATAACCTGGACCGAATCATCAATAGGTGCTTTTGTGTAAATGAAGTCACCTAAGAAATTTGGGAAAGATAGAAGTCCCACTCTCAAGTATCCTTTGGCAGTTCTCTTATCATTTAAAGATGAAGAAGATACAATATTGGAATTGTTAAACACAAAAGGTGATCCTAAGAGGAAAGAAACTTGCATTATACCGGACAAAGTGAGTTCCAATTTTGGTATTATAAAGAATGCACTTGCTTTTGCATTCCTAAGGTAAGCATTCTTGGTAAGTCCAAAAGTAGAATCTCATGGCTATAAAAGGACAAGGGAGAAAGGCAAAGGGGAATGTGTAGTGTAGCAAGGGTAATCAAGATCATGAGAAATTAGTCCAATGATGCAATTTTATAGATTGAAATTGAGTACCAGAAATAACAACGCAACCTATGAATGAAAAGGACAAGCATGGGACATATGAATGATCATGGATTTAATTATTACAAGACAAGATAATACAGATTAAGATTGAGATAGCATTTAGAAAAGTCCCAAAGTGCCAAGTAATAAAGAAGAATCAGCAACACACATTGTCATATACTTAAGTTTTTAGGTTGTATTGGTGTCCAACCACCATGTATGGTAGGCTTAAGATAGTCCCACTCAAACTTGAATTCCTTTGAAATTATCAACATCCAGATGAGTAGAGTAAAGATCGGCTAGGTCGATGGACCCTACCAGGATCAAAGATCCAGAAAGGATCAAGATTTAAAATCAAAAATTGAAAATAGAAGGGGAAATGACCAAACCTGATATAGCAACACATAAAAGTGGAAGATTGTTACCAAAAAAATTCATGTTTGTGATAGAGATTGAGATAGGGCTAAAAGTATTCCTACATTGCTAAGACATAAAGAAAAGTGCGAGTTACACAACATAAGAGCTTAAGCTAGCCCTCGCATTGACCGTCAACCATACAAAAAACAATACAATAAAGGAAGATAATAGTAACAGTAATCATATATCTCTCCAAACTCATTATAAACAGAAGCATCAATAGATATGCATCCAAAATTACTCTAAACAACCTATCGAAATCTATACCCACAATTGTGACCATAACCCTAATATTTCATAAGTAGCAACAATCCAAAATAATATGAGAGAGAATGGGAATCAACGGAAGGCATACCCGGTAGGAGAGGCCGCAGGTTGACCATGGCAAAGGAGTGCAAGGTGGAGTGGAAGACCTCGGTACGGTGGATCTTGTACGGGCCGAAGGTGTAGCTGACGACCTCCTCCATCTCAGACTGCGACCTAGACTCAGACCGAGGCTGAACCGTTCCGCGGAATAGACGGATCGGATTCGGGGTGAGGAGGCACGAAGTGCGGCGGAGAGCGGCAGGCGACGACGGAAAGAGGGAATACAAAGGAAGGGAAGGCATCGATATGATTGTTCGGATACAATGGGAAGGCATCGATAGACGAGACACGTGACTTCGAGCCGTTGCGTTACTGACCCGACTCGAGTCGTGTCTTACGGTGCGACATGACTCGAGTCCGACTTCGTAGGATCTTATAATAAGCCCTTCCGGTGATAGGAGATGGATGAATCGGATCATTACCAGGACTCAGTATTAGAGCATTGATCTGCTAAATTATGGAGCCCTTCTTCTCCACTACTAAAAGGAGGATTTTTTTTTCTCATTAAAAAAATTAAATTTCTATTAAGAAATATAACGACAATCAACGCATGAATTTTCTTTAAAAAATATGAGATACTGAAAAATAATATTATTAATAATAATAATGACTAAAAAATGTGTTAGATAAGATTGATGAAGATCCAAAGAGGTCTCTCTTCTTTGACACAATATCATTTATATGAATTGTTAAAAATTGTCTCTACATGAGAAAGCAGGATGTAATGACCAATGAATGATAATATATATACAGAGAGTGAGAGAAAAAGAGAGAGTGACAAAACACAGGATGTTAGAAACCTCGTCTATCTAAAATATACACATAGTTCCAAAAAAAAGTGTCACATCGAGTTGACAACCTCTCTGAGAGAGAGAACAAATAAATAAAAACACAATGCTGAAAATGCACACTCAAAATTGTTCCACCAGGAAACTGAACCTATGAAGCTTTTGAGGAAGAAAATATATCAGAAAATACTCATTTATAGGATGGTATCACTTTCAAGAGGTTTGTATAAAGTCATAAGAAGATGATGATGATCTTTCATGACAAGTAAATATAATATTTCTATCTGTTTACCAAAGTGGATGATCATCGTCTATAGTTTGAGATGGTTCAGGTTTTCATCCTGATTTCTCATCCCAGTACATGTCATAGTATATATGACCAGGACTTTGGTTCCGCACGCAACACCAGACGTATCTCTTCACGCGATATCTAAATGTTGCTTCCCTTACCTAAATCAACTCATCATGTTATCATCTAGAACAAAATAGTTATATAGAATTAAAATTTTTAGTCACCAACAAAAAAAACTATGATAATGCTTACCTCATCACTGAACCCTTCGAAGGCATTTGCCATGGATGAAAAGTGCAGGACTTTGATATCTTTGTACTGGGAGAATACTTGCATGTACTGTAAGACAAATTGGCAAACTATTTAGTAAAGCATTTGAACTCTTCTAGAGTACATCAGTAAATGCTTCAAGCATTTACCTATTTCATGGAAAAAAAATATAAAATAATCAGATTAATGTGTCATGACCGTCTGATTAACTAACTATAAGACAAAAAACACAAATACATGTTTCTAGAGCTTGCAAGGAGAAGCCAGTTCTTTGCTCTGTTTTCTTGCATTGTATCAAGAGGCCTAAGAAGAACACAGAATATGGACAACAATAGAAAGTCTAAGGTTTAAGGTTCCAAGACTAGAATACTGAGTGGTCAGTTTTGTGACTGAACTTTGCTTAGTTGATACCATTAGAAAATGAGCTCTCACCAAATGAACAGACAATCTCATCTTACCACCATTATTATGATCTTAAACCCTTAAATAATAAAAATTTAATCATTAGATGTGCGTACCATCTGCTCAGTGCTATTTCTAGGAAATTTGATGAAACCACGGCTAGTTGTTTCATTGGATATATTGCATCCTTTGGAATGTGCATCACAAAGTTGAACATTAAGTATTGATTCCTTCACCTGAATCCATAATAAAAAAAGTTATTTGAATTGAAAGATATGTATGAGCAGCTAAGTATTGCAAATTGATACAACAATATCTTTACATGTTTGGGCACTGATGGATTCTGCAGGAATGAGTACTCCCTAAAATGAATTTGTGGGCCAAATTCTTCTTCAGAAAGGTCACGGACCATGGTATGAATCTGCAAAGGTGAATCAACTCTAATCATATGATTGAAAAACAGTTATAACATGCAAAAACAGTTCACATGCAATGGAAGAATCAAAAAGCAAGCAGTGAGAGGCTGTCAATATAATCAAGCATATACTTCCATTCAGACTGCAAAAGACTGTCCTTTTAAAATAATTAATTAATAATGACAACAAAGACTAAAATAACTTTATTCCCAATGATTATAGATGGGATTGCTAATGGATCTCCTCTTTGTTGCTACACTCGGTATCAAGATTTTCAATACTGGTCCAATACAAGTTTCAACATTTGATCAGACCACTACAGTACTAAGTATATCGAGCAGTGTATTCTTTGTTATCAAATGAAAAGAAGAAATTATCCAAGCGCAAAAGCAATATAAAAATGGATAAATCATAGAGATTAGAGAATACCAATTTTATCGAATCTAAAGAAGATAAAACCACACTCTATGATCAAAGAATGAACAAAAATTGGTATAAGAATCTATTGGTTGAAGGAGAATGGATGAAATGTTTTGGGAAAATATAGTACACGAACAATAAGTTGAGCATGTGCAATCAACGTAATTTGAACCGGTGAGTTAAAAATGATACGACAAACTGCAAAGTCATGGTAAATGAAATCTTATAAGATAATTTCCACATGGACCAAGAGACCTACCTGCAAAATTATAGCAATTGAAGGAGATTTAGTCAACATATGTTTTCTTAGAAGTTAATTGTAGCAAAGTAAAATATTTTTTCAATAAGTACAATTTCCAACAAATTGGTTATCCTTTTAAGTCAAACGAAGCTAAGGAGACAATAATGCATATTAATATTTAAATTTCAATGCTAAGGATCAGTTCTGCTTGGGAATAACATTAAGAAAATAATTTCTAATTACTGGGATTATGGAGTATGGCATTTAGTAGACCAACTACCTCTATCCCTTCTGTAACAGGAAAGCTCATCATGATTCAACTCTCGGCAGGCCCACAGTATAGAACAAATGCGAATGTAAAAGTAGATGCTCTTGAAATAATGTGTATGTTAAAATTTTAATTGAAGAACAATATGCCCTTACTTCCGATCAAGTCTACTCTTGCCCCTCTACTTGCTTTCTAGTATCCCAGAAAAACCTGTGCAAAAGGCTTCTGCTAATGCAGGGTTTGAAAAGAGTTAATGTATGCAACCTAATCCCTAGATCTAAAGAGGTATTTTCTTATAACTTCAACCTGGTCTTCCATGTCATCGGAGCAATCTTATTTCCATACCCAAACTCACCCTTATTCCAACTTTGCCCCTCTCTAATCTAAGTTATGTTTAAACTAATACAAGCCACATTAAACAATATTACCACTATCATATTCTGACCTTAATTAATTATTATTTGTCTCTTCTCTCTCAACACCATCCTCCTACTCTGTGAGCACTCATTTCAATGTCCACGTACAGAAAACATGAATTAAGGAGACAAAAGCTCTTGTCTATTGTACATGTTGATGATAATCAAACATACTTGATCTTCTCATCTAATGTTGCCAAGGTCATACTTGGTATCATGAATACATATTGTTTCAACTCTCAAAAGTAAGAAATATGACAACCAAGGAAAGAACCATGTTTGATAGTCTGATAGACTTAATTTCAAAAAATTCAAGTAGAAAATTTTAATTTGCTTGAGTGATTCACCAAATAGTCAAGATAGGACAATTCTTGTTCTCTATATGACCAAACAAAAGTTTGTTCAATCAATTGCCAGATCAGATAAACACCCAGTCATTTATTGAAAAAAAGTTCTCTGATTTTTTAGAATAAGGAATTGTTTAAACTATCTCAGTGATTGGTCAATCAATTTTCTGCATGGATCCAAATATCACCATATCCTTACAAAGTGTACCATATCAGACCAACTGCTTAATTTTACAAAATGTGTAGTACCTGATTCTGTTGTACCAACACTTCAGCAAATACTACTGTACCAAGTGGATAATGACACAAGGCAGGTGTCCGAATTTTAGTTCCTTGGCTGTTAGAGCACTTGGATATTGCATATCTTCCATCCCACCACATCTTTTCATCTGCCCATACTGCTTCATCAGTTGAGAGTTCAAATTCCTCATTCCTCTTACACCATCTTTTGTTCCCATTAGTACTTACATCAGGGAATTTAATTTCCTATGGCTCGGTCCAAACTGACTGTTATTTACCATAACATTTGTACTTAATCTTTTACCGTAAATTTCAGACAGTATTGACTAGTCTGTGCTTGAACAGGGATGCTGAACACCCAAAATAGGGTGGTGTCCTCTGTTTATTTTCTTATTTAAGTGGCTATTTTTTCTTTAAACACCATTGTCCGATGCATAGTGGCTCACAACTTGCGAGTGTCTCTCTGCTGTCTGTCGCTCAATTGCCCTACCACCCATCTCATCTTTGATGTCTCCTCCTCTTCAATGGACTTCCTCTTCCTTTGACATCCTCTTCCTTCTTATTCTCCCTAGTATGGTTCGTCTTATCGGTATGTACCGATGTATCAATTGGCCATCGATACGGTATATATCAAAGTATCGATACACGATACGGTGGGACATACTGATAGACCGGTATGTACCACCTATACTGGTCCTTTATCGGATTGGTGTACCGCCCATATCGGACAGTACGTCACGGTATGACGAACCATGCTCCCTACCACTTCCTTCCTCCTCCCCCTCCTTCCCCACCTCCCCCAGCAGAATGACATTCCATGTGGCGATACATTGGAACAGACCAGACTTGTACCAATCTGTCCATAGACTAGCATGGGCCCAATACCCAAAATTGAAAACCTTGTTTAAGATCATTGGAATTCCTAGATAAAACTGTGCATGGCAAGTGGCAAAATGGAACACTATAGAAATTAAGTTTACAGGATTAAAGGCTAAAAGCATATATCCATAAACGTTGAAAACTAGCTAAACGGAAATTAGTCTATTCCCCCAAACCATAGTGATTCATCAGCAGGGAAAATCTGATTCCATACATCATGAATGAACAGGAAGATCCCACAATGTTCTGAGAATTTTAATAACCATATCAATGCAGTATAATGGAGAATGTGCAGGTACAAATAATTCAAGTAAGGCAAGAGCAACAAGATAAAATAATTCAGACCACCTAAACAATCATCTTAAAATTGAAGATGCAAGAAAATTAACTTTGATCTATTTCTAAGCACACAACTCATGCTAAAACTTTTTCCTCATAGTTAAAGTCCGGGTATATGTGCTATCTGAGGGCGAGCTTTCATACAAAGATAGGGTTCGTCCCAAACGACCTACCATTTTGCTGATCCTTTGGAATTTTGAACTCAATGGAAAGGAGCAAATAAAACCCATAATTTTATGATCCAAGTTAGCAAGTAAATGGCAAGAAAAGATAATGAAGGAAAATGCGCATCCATGGATAATGTGTTAGGAAACTAGAAAGAGAGTGCACAATATACACACTAATCTAACAAATCTAATTACCTCAAACAAGTGGTCCATAGGGCATACAAAAGGTTGCTTGGTCAGTGTCCCTTTCAAAATTCCAAGATGTCCAGACCACAATCTTTCAAACCTGCACCATAATCGAGGCATTACCTAAACATAGACAAGGAATATGAGTCAGAATTATTGCAACCACAGCAGTCAAGCTCGTTGAATAATAATTTCACAACAATGTCCTGTCAACTGTTAATGTGTCAATTCTGTGTGTTTTATGTTGCTAATGTATAACAAGCCTCATATTGCATACTGCAGAAGACTACGCTCGTTGTGTGATGAGAACAAAGTTGACCTTCCATCATTATTCTATGATGGAATCAGAATCTAAAAAATTAGACACAAAAATCAATTATTTGATACTCCATGAATTTTCGTTAAAGCAACACCCATTAACATTACAATTCTCAAGCAACAACTAATGAATAATAAGCTCCTTAAAAATAAGGATTTTGAGAAGTAAATGGTTCTCAGCTCAATGGCCATTTGGAATTTGATTGGATGATAAATTAATTGCACACTTTAATGAAATGTTTATTAGCATCTGCATGGACAAAAAGTTTTGCCGACATGTACATACATTGTTTTCAAAAGTGCACAATTTGTGAAAAGAGAAGGGATCTTCGAAAGATCCTATCTTCTGAAGCTATTTATTTCAAAAATAACCTTACCAGAATATCAAGGAAAAAGATCCCTTTAAAGTTTAAACTATGCATATAAGATATCTTTTACAAAATCTCAGCAGGTCAAGTTTAATTATTTAATTGGTGAAACCTCACTCACCAATGTTCGGTTCAACAGAGAAGCAACAGCAAGTGCAGTTCTTATCTGCCTCAACTGAAACATGCAAATAAGAATGTCACTTGACCAGTTAACTCCTTGGACATCTCTCCAAATCTCAATAAGAAATGCCAACATTTTGTAATATTATCTTACCTGGTAATTAACCAATGAGAAGTGTGATTGTACGGTATGTGGCCCATCCAGCAACAAACTCTTAGGAATACCAGGTTTGAATGATAAGAAACCTCCTGCAAAGACACAAACCGAGTCAGAAGGATAACAAGCAAGACAACATAACATAGTTTTTGGAAGAATTAAACATAAGAATCCAGTAACCGAGCAAGCAAGCCTGATGAGATAGACACTAGACTCTGGGATGTGTAGGGTGTGCTGAATTTTCTACCATCATTTTGTTGATTGTGATGCTCTAGTTCTTGCTCCATACCTCAACTAAATACAGTCATACCAAAGATTGGGTATTACTGAACTTTCCAAAATGAACACCGTCCATATACATGAATCTCATAAATTTTTGGCATATTTGTGGTAGGTACAGGTATATACTTTTGGCATTTTACATCTAATTATTGTGTTTGCATGTTAGTTAGAATTTCTTTCTCACCTTCTCGGTATATGTATTCTTTATATACTACTTTCAATTTTTATTCGATATATGTTTCGATTTGGTATTTTTATTGTATTCTATATTAAGATCACTTTATTGTTATCAATATTGATTATACTAGGCTCATTTATATGTGAGAAAGAACCCTAAATTAAGATTTCTTTTATTTTTCTCAAATTTTTTAGTACTTTTCTAGTATCATGGTACACGCCAACATAACATCTATTGATACACTGATACAACAAGAGTCATACTAGTCTAGGCCCTGTATGCTGGTACAAACCAAACCAAGTCAGATCGAGGCTTGGACTGGTGGGGTCCGATACACGGTATTTTATTCCTTGCATACTCCACATGAATCTATTGTTAGGATCAAGAGCACTAAGAGGGGGGGGGTGAATTAGTGCAGCGGAAATCTTATAATAATTTAAAAACAAAAAGGCTGCGTTCGTTCAAAAACGATTATGATGCAAAAGCAAATTCTCAGTTTGTATCTAAGTGCAGTTTGCGTCTAAGCGCAGATTGCGTCTAAGCGCAGTTTTGCGTCTAAATGCAGATTTACGTCTAAACGCAGATTTACGTCTAAACGCAGTTTTACGTCTAAACGTAGTTTTACGTCTAAACGCAGATTTACGTCTAAACGCAGATTTACGTCTAAACGCAGTTTTACGTCTAAACGCAGTTTTACGTCTAAACGCAGATTTACGTCTAAACGCAGTTTTACGTCTAAACGCAGTTTTACGTCTAGACGCAGATTTACGTCTAAACTTTGAAACTCGTTTGTATATTCGCAGAAGGCAGTATGCAGTTGAAATCAAGACGTAAACGTAAACTGAAATCTGATGATTGAGCGAAGAAAGCCGATTTACGTCCGAATGCAGTTTTACGTCTAAATGTTGAAACTCGTTCGTAAAATCGTAGAGGACAGATTGCAGTTATTAATAGGATTAAAATGTAAGCGTAAACTGCAAGGAAGCTCGTTCGTAAAAGCGCGGAAAACAGTTCTGCAGAATCAAACGTAAACGTAAACTGTAATGTACGAAAATACAAGTTTACGTCTGAATGCAGATTTTGGAAGAACAGCACTTAGAACTTGTTCGTGAAAGCGCAGAGAGCAGTAGTGATGAGGGAGGTTTGCAGTAATGATAGAGTGCTCGAAATTAAACGCAAACCAGAGATTTAGAGTGGTTCGGTCAGCCTTGACCTACTCCACTTTTGGCTTCCTCCACCGATGAGGTTGCCGACGTCAACTAGCTGCCTTCCTTCAATGGGCGAAGGCCAAACTTCCCTCTTACAGTTTCTCTCCTTTTGACAGGCTTAGGAGACAACCTTTACAGACCTTTCTCTCCTCACTTTACAGTTGAAAACTTGAAGAACAGAAGGAGGAGACTCAAGGATTTACAATACTTTTGAGCTCTTTAGAATCACAGAAAAGATCACAATTTCGGTATGGGTCTGTATCTTTTCAGTGCTGAATGGGTGGGGTATTTATAGGCCCCAACCCAATTCAAAATTCGAGCTCAAAACGATCAAATCGATCTAATCCCAGAATTTCTGGGATCAGGCGGTTGCACCTCTCAACTGGAGAGGTGGCACCGCCTGGCAGAGCTCGAAGACTGAGCTCTGCCGATTGCTTCTTCTCTGCCAGAGCTCGAAGACTGAGCTCAATGGTTGCATCACCTGGCAGAGCTCGAAGACTGAGCTTGGTGGTTGCATCACCTGGCAGAGCTCGAAATCTGAGCTCGGTGGTTGCATCACTTGGCAGAGCTCCAAACTGAGCTCAAGCTGATGCACCATTCTGCCATAGCTCGAAGACTGAGCTTGGTGAATGCATCACCTGGCAAAGCTCGAGACTGAGCTCAGGCTGATGCACCACTCTGCCAAAGCTCGAAGACTGAGCTTGGTGGTTGCATCGCCTGGCAGAGCTCGGAACTTGAGCTCTGGCGGTGCAACCTCTTGGCTGGAGCGGTTGCACCTCCCAGCCTTGCAACCCTGGCGGTTGCACCTCCTGGCTGGGGCGGTTGCACCTCCCAGCCTTGCAACCCTGGCGGTTGCACCTCCTGGCTGGGGCGGTTGCACCTCCCAGCCGTGCACCCCTGGCGGTTGCACCTCCTGGCTGGGGCGGTTGCACCTCCCAGCCGTGCACCCCTGGCGGTTGCACCTCCTGGCTGGGGCGGTTGCACCTCCCAGCCCCACAGCCCAGGCGGTTGCACCTCCTGGCTGGGGCGGTTGCACCTCCTGGTGCAATCAGGGTCCGAATGGTTCACTCCATTCGACCCACTTTGAATCTTTTCAGGGGCCCAATTGCCCCAAGATTAAGCTAATGGGATCACCTCCCATTTTCATGCTTAATCATCATGCTAACTACGATTATCTCTAAGACAACTCCTGCAGCTTGCTCCGATGCGTCAATCGCTTCTTCCGGCGAGTTTCCGGCCAACTTCCGTCGATCAACCGATAACCCTCGGTGATCCTTCTGCGGACATCCGGCATACTCCTGGACTTTGCGACGATCCACTTGGCGAGTTCCGACGAGCTTCGCTTGACAAGCTTCTGGACTTCTCGGATCTGTTCTCTCTGAACCTCCGACGACCGTCCTGAACTTCCGTCGAACTCTCGAACTCCCAACGTGATCATGATCTTGACTCCGGCGCAACTCCTGCTGCTTGTCTTAATCTCATCGTAGTTAATCCTGCACACTTATCTCAACACATAGATTAGATAACAAATGACAATTGACTTCATCATCAAAATCCGAGATTCAACAATCTCCCCCTTTTTGATGATGACAATCAATTGATAAAGGAGTTATCCTTAACTCCCCCTATCTATATGCCATAGTTGAGATAAGTCAACCTTGAATTCAAGACCTAAGAATTCAAGTGACGCATTGATAAGTTAGATCAGTTAAACTTATCAATGCTCCCATCATGATGCCTATCATGATGTATCTCTTCAAGAATTATGTCAAGGCATGACATACATCAACAAGTTTGTATGATTGTGTTTGTAACTAATCATCATGTAATCATATAAAGCAACGAAGGACTTCTTACATGATGCTTACATTTGAGATTTTCTAGCAAGTTTGCATTTTCTATAGAATATCAATTCAAGATATGATGCAAACTATTGCACATGTTCACATATCTCTTGGTGATGCAAGGATGGCATAATATTTGCACATGTTCACATATCTCTTGGTGATGCAAGGATGGCATAGCATTTGCACATGTTCACATATCTCTTGGTGATGCAAGGATGGCATAACATTGTTTATGGCATCACTCAAGTATTTGTAACTATGACATAGATATGATTATGGCAGTTCAGCTATGACATAGTGTTTATCAATTCATATTTTTCTCCCCCTTTGTCATCAACAAAAAGCATGATCAAGCATATAAAGGAAGTCATGACACATATATCACTTTATTGTTTTTGCTTGACGGAGAAAAGTCATTTTCCAACGAGTTTTCATAAGAGTGTACGGGAACATCCCATTTTTAGCATACAACCCGAAAAATGAACTTCTTACATGCATTTGGTTAAGAATATTTGTCACATGATTTGCAACATGTTATTTGATCAAGCGTTTTTCAAGGCATGTAATAGTAATAACATCCGAAAAAATAATTTTAACTAGTTTAAGTATTTGGACATATCAACATACCTAATTCTCTTCTTATGTAATCAAATTGTTCTTCACATAGGGGTTTTGTGAAGATATCAGCCAGTTGATGTTTGGTATCAATAAACTCTATGGTCACGTCATGATTAGTGACATGATCACGTATAAAGTGATGTCTAATATCAATGTATTTTGTTCTTGAGTGTTGTATAGGATTTTTAGTTAAGCATATTGCACTCGTGTTATCACATTTAATGGGAATATCTTTAAGATTCACTTTGTAATCTTCTAAAGTGTTTTTCATCCATACAACTTGTGCACAGCATGCACTTGCTGCAATGTATTCAGCTTCGGTTGTTGATAGGGCAACCGAGTTTTGTTTCTTAGATGACCAGGATACAAGGGCATGTCCTAAAAATTGACATGATCCTGATGTGCTTTTTCTGTCTAGTTTACAGCCAGCAAAGTCCGCATCAGCATAGGCTGTTAATTCAAAATTTTCTGTTTTTGGGTACCATAATCCTAGATTGGTAGTTCCATTAAGATATCTGAGTATTCTTTTGACAGCTTTGAGATGAGATATCTTAGGGTCTGATTGAAATCTAGCACAAAGTCCTACACTGAACATAATGTCTGGTCTGGTGGCAGTGAGGTAAAGTAAACTTCCTATCATACCCCTATAGGTTTTTTGATCGAAGCTTTCTCCATTCTCATCAATTTCTAACTTAGTGGAGGTGCTCATAGGAGTGTCAATGGCTTTTGAATTATTCATTTTGAACTTCTTTAGCAAACTTACAGCATATTTGGTTTGACTAATAAAGATGCCATTGCTAAGTTGTTTGATTTGTAGGCCTAAGAAGAATGTTAACTCTCCCATTAGACTCATTTCGAATTCATGACTCATAGTTTTCGAAAAGGATTCACAAAGAGATTCATTTGTAGAACCAAAGATAATGTCATCAACATAAATCTGAACAATGAGAAAATCATTTTCAAAATTCTTGATAAACAATGTAGTATCAACCTTGCCTTTTACGAAATTATTTTCAATGAGAAAAGAGCTAAGTCTCTCATACCAAGCCCTTGGGGCTTGCTTTAAACCATAGAGAGCTTTAGTTAATCCAAACACATGATTAGGGTAGCCATTATTTTCAAATCCAGGAGGTTGTTCAACATAAACTTCTTCGGAAATGAAACCATTTAGAAAAGCGCTTTTAACATCCATTTGAAACAACTTAAAATTATTGCAACTAGCATAGGCAAGGAGCATCCTTATGGCTTCCAATCGAGCCACAGGTGCGAAGGTTTCTTCGTAATCGATACCTTCTTCTTGGTTGAAACCTTTGGCCACTAATCTAGCCTTGTTTCTAACCACGATACCATTTTCATCTTGCTTGTTTCTAAAGACCCATTTAGTACCAATTACTAAATGGTCATTTGGCCTGGGAACAAGCGTCCACACCTCATTTCTCTCAAATTGATTTAATTCATCTTGCATTGCGATAATCCATGAATCATCTTTCATGGCTTCATCAACACATTTGGGTTCAATTTGGGAGAGAAAAGCGGCGTTGGCACAAAAGTTTTTAAAAGAAGATCGTGTTTGAACCCCCTTTGATGTGTCTCCTAGGATTAGCTCCTTAGGATGAGCATCTATATACTTCCAATCCTTGGGTAAGGATGTTTTGGAAGTGGATGCAACCAAGTTGCTAGTTGGAGACGGGGTTTCGTTTAAATTCAAGGAATCAAAATTAATATCATCATCAAGATCATTTTTCTTAATTTCTGAAATCTCATTGAAAACAACATGGATGGATTCTTCAATAATTAAGGTTCTTTTATTGAAGATGCGAAAAGCTTTAGAAACCGAAGAATAACCAAGAAAAATTCCTTCATCAGATTTAGCATCGAATTTTCCTAAGTTATCCTTTTCATTCAAGATAAAACACTTACACCCAAAGACTTTAAAATATGAGACATTGGGTTTTTTGTTATTCCATAACTCATAAGGAGTTTTGGTGAGTAAGGGTCTTACTAGGACTCTATTTAAAATATAACATGCAGTGTTTACAGCTTCGGCCCAAAAATATTTAGGTAGGCTATGTTCATTCAACATGGTTCTAGCCATTTCTTGCAAATTTTGATTTTTTCTTTCTACTACCCCATTTTGTTGAGGATTTCTTGGAGTAGAGAAGTTATGGTTGTATCCGTTGAGTTCACAGAATTCTTGGAAGTCATGGTTTTGAAATTCTCCACCGTGATCACTTCTAATCGACGAAATCATAGATTCCTTCTCATTTTGAACAAGTTTACAAAACTTGGTAAAATGTCTAAAGCATTCATTTTTTTTGTTTTAAGAAGTAGGTCCATGTATATCTGCTATAGTCATCAATAATGACAAAGGCGTATTTGCTACCTCCTAGACTCGATGTAGAGATTGGTCCGAACAAGTCCATATGGATTAATTGTAAGGGCCTAGAGGTGCTTATTTGATTCTTAGCTTTGAAGCTACCCCTAATTTGCTTACCTAATTGGCAAGCATCACATACATTATCTTTGATGAACTTGATATGAGGAATTCCTCTTACAAGTTCTCTAGATGATACTTGATTGATTAGTTTCATGCTAGCATGACCTAATCTTCTATGCCATAGCCAAGCATCCTCATTCATAACGGCAAAGCACATTTCATCACATAAGTCATTGATGTCAATAGTGTATACGTTGTTTTGTTTTAATGCAATCATAGATATATTTTTGTGTGGTTTTTCAATGATGCAGGCATTAGATTCAAATCTTATAATATATCCTTTATCACATAATTGACTAATGCTCAAGAGGTTATGTTTTAAACCATCAACTAGTAAAACATCTTCAATAGAGAGGTTGGATTTGTTACCTATGGTTCCTTTGCCAATGATTTTACCCTTGTTGTTGTCTCCGAAGGTGACATATCCTTCGTCTATGCTAGAGAGCTTAGAGAATTGAGATGGATCTCCGGTCATATGCCTTGAGCATCCACTATCAAGGTACCATTTCTTGCTCCTAGCTTGCGATTGTTTAGTTTTCTACAAGAAAGGATGACGTTTAGGTACCCATTTGCTTTTGGGTGCCTCATAAATAGATCTACATTTTCTATCATGTTGCATAGAGTTTATCATGGTTCCTTTAGGAACCCAAATTAATTTGTTTGGACTTATTTTCTTGAATGGACAACAATGTGTCTTGTGTCCAAATTTGCAACAAAAGTTGCACTTGGTTTGGTTTTGAACATGTAAGATGGGGCCTTTTACAAAGGTAGTTGGATTTCGGTGAGGACTCCTCACAAATCCAATCCCACTTCTTTTGGGAGCATGACCCTTGTTTGTAAGGATCATGTTTAATGACTTGCTACCAACCTCGAATTTCTTCAAGGTGTCCTTAAGCAGCAAGTTTTCTTTTTGTATAGTTTCTAAATCATGACATTTGATACATGAGTTTAAACTATCATGATGTTCGACTTTTAACTTATCAAACTCACAAGTAAGATTATCATGTACCCTTTTTAGCAATTTGTATTTTCTATTTATAACTTTGCATTCATCAAATAAATCATGGAAGGCATTTAATAATTCATCGAAAGATAAATCAGCATCTAATAAATCCGTTACCTCCCCTTCGATGGCCATAAAGGCATAATGAGCAACTTGCTCGGTGTTGGATTCTTCTTCCTCGGATGCGCTCGAATCATCCCATGTTGCTTGGAGTGCCTTCTTCTTTGTTGTTCTTTTCTTGACTTGGGGACAATCACTTTTGTAATGTCCCGGCTTTTTACATTCATAGCAGATCACTTGGTCCTTCTTAGGTTCAAGTTTATTTTTCATATCGTTTTTAAACTTGTTTCTTTTGAAGAATTTTTTAAACTTTCTTGTCAACAGTGCGAAGTCATCGTCACAATCCTCATCACTTGAGTTTTCTCTCAAGTGGCATTCAGAAGTTTTAAGTGCCATATCCTTCCTGTTCTTTGGAAGGATGTCTTCTTGCTCTTCATGAGCTTTGCAGGTCATTTCGTAGGTCATTAATGACCCGATTAGTTCTTCAAGAGGGAAATTTTGCAGATCTTTTGCCTCTTGAATGGCGGTGACTTTAGGATCCCAACTCTTAGGAAGGGATCTTAGTATCTTATTAACAAGCTCAAAATCCGAAAAGCTCTTTCCGAGACCTTTTAAACCGTTGACGACATCCGTGAAACGGGTAAACATGTCGCCAATGGTTTCACTCGGTTTCATTCGAAAAAGTTCAAAAGAATGCAGCAACAGATTGATTTTTGACTCTTTCACTCTACTTGTGCCCTCGTGGGTCACTTCAAGTGTGTGCCAAATATCAAAAGCAGTTTCGCAAGTTGAAACACGATTAAATTCGTTTTTATCTAGTGCGCAAAATAAGGCATTCATAGCCTTTGCATTAAGAGCGAAAGCCTTCTTTTCCAAATCGTTCCAATCGATCATTGGAAGAGAAGATTTTGAAAATCCATTTTCAACAAGGTTCCATAGTTCAAAATCCATAGAAATAAGAAAGATCCTCATTCGGGTCTTCCAGTAAGTGTAGTCCGTTCCACTGAACATGGGTGGACGTGTAATCGAATGCCCCTCTTGGTTTCCGGCGTATGCCATCTCTCTTGGGTTTTAATCCTTTAGAGAGTTAACCGAGCTCTGATACCAATTGTTAGGATCAAGAGCACTAAGAGGGGGGGGGTGAATTAGTGCAGCGGAAATCTTATAATAATTTAAAAACAAAAAGGCTGCGTTCGTTCAAAAACGATTATGATGCAAAAGCAAATTCTCAGTTTGTATCTAAGTGCAGTTTGCGTCTAAGCGCAGATTGCGTCTAAGCGCAGTTTTGCGTCTAAATGCAGATTTACGTCTAAACGCAGATTTACGTCTAAACGCAGTTTTACGTCTAAACGTAGTTTTACGTCTAAACGCAGATTTACGTCTAAACGCAGATTTACGTCTAAACGCAGTTTTACGTCTAAACGCAGTTTTACGTCTAAACGCAGATTTACGTCTAAACGCAGTTTTACGTCTAAACGCAGTTTTACGTCTAGACGCAGATTTACGTCTAAACTTTGAAACTCGTTTGTATATTCGCAGAAGGCAGTATGCAGTTGAAATCAAGACGTAAACGTAAACTGAAATCTGATGATTGAGCGAAGAAAGCCGATTTACGTCCGAATGCAGTTTTACGTCTAAATGTTGAAACTCGTTCGTAAAATCGTAGAGGACAGATTGCAATTATTAATAGGATTAAAATGTAAGCGTAAACTGCAAGGAAGCTCGTTCGTAAAAGCGCGGAAAACAGTTCTGCAGAATCAAACGTAAACGTAAACTGTAATGTACGAAAATACAAGTTTACGTCTGAATGCAGATTTTGGAAGAACAGCACTTAGAACTTGTTCGTGAAAGCGCAGAGAGCAGTAGTGATGAGGGAGGTTTGCAGTAATGATAGAGTGCTCGAAATTAAACGCAAACCAGAGATTTAGAGTGGTTCGGTCAGCCTTGACCTACTCCACTTTTGGCTTCCTCCACCGATGAGGTTGCCGACGTCAACTAGCTGCCTTCCTTCAATGGGCGAAGGCCAAACTTCCCTCTTACAGTTTCTCTCCTTTTGACAGGCTTAGGAGACAACCTTTACAGACCTTTCTCTCCTCACTTTACAGTTGAAAACTTGAAGAACAGAAGGAGGAGACTCAAGGATTTACAATACTTTTGAGCTCTTTAGAATCACAGAAAAGATCACAATTTCGGTATGGGTCTGTATCTTTTCAGTGCTGAATGGGTGGGGTATTTATAGGCCCCAACCCAATTCAAAATTCGAGCTCAAAACGATCAAATCGATCTAATCCCAGAATTTCTGGGATCAGGCGGTTGCACCTCTCAACTGGAGAGGTGGCACCGCCTGGCAGAGCTCGAAGACTGAGCTCTGCCGATTGCTTCTTCTCTGCCAGAGCTCGAAGACTGAGCTCAATGGTTGCATCACCTGGCAGAGCTCGAAGACTGAGCTTGGTGGTTGCATCACCTGGCAGAGCTCGAAATCTGAGCTCGGTGGTTGCATCACTTGGCAGAGCTCCAAACTGAGCTCAAGCTGATGCACCATTCTGCCATAGCTCGAAGACTGAGCTTGGTGAATGCATCACCTGGCAAAGCTCGAGACTGAGCTCAGGCTGATGCACCACTCTGCCAAAGCTCGAAGACTGAGCTTGGTGGTTGCATCGCCTGGCAGAGCTCGGAACTTGAGCTCTGGCGGTGCAACCTCTTGGCTGGAGCGGTTGCACCTCCCAGCCTTGCAACCCTGGCGGTTGCACCTCCTGGCTGGGGCGGTTGCACCTCCCAGCCTTGCAACCCTGGCGGTTGCACCTCCTGGCTGGGGCGGTTGCACCTCCCAGCCGTGCACCCCTGGCGGTTGCACCTCCTGGCTGGGGCGGTTGCACCTCCCAGCCGTGCACCCCTGGCGGTTGCACCTCCTGGCTGGGGCGGTTGCACCTCCCAGCCCCACAGCCCAGGCGGTTGCAC
Source organism: Musa acuminata AAA Group (assembly GCF_036884655.1). Classification (NCBI taxonomy): domain Eukaryota; kingdom Viridiplantae; phylum Streptophyta; class Magnoliopsida; order Zingiberales; family Musaceae; genus Musa; species Musa acuminata. The sequence goes on along the minus strand of NC_088348.1, from coordinate 5,239,824 downwards.
CTCCTGGCTGGGGCGGTTGCACCTCCTGGTGCAATCAGGGTCCGAATGGTTCACTCCATTCGACCCACTTTGAATCTTTTCAGGGGCCCAATTGCCCCAAGATTAAGCTAATGGGATCACCTCCCATTTTCATGCTTAATCATCGTGCTAACTACGATTATCTCTAAGACAACTCCTGCAGCTTGCTCCGATGCGTCAATCGCTTCTTCCGGCGAGTTTCCGGCCAACTTCCGTCGATCAACCGATAACCCTCGGTGATCCTTCTGCGGACATCCGGCATACTCCTGGACTTTGCGACGATCCACTTGGCGAGTTCCGACGAGCTTCGCTTGGCAAGCTTCTGGACTTCTCGGATCTGTTCTCTCTGAACCTCCGACGACCGTCCTGAACTTCCGTCGAACTCTCGAACTCCCAACGTGATCATGATCTTGACTCCGGCGCAACTCCTGCTGCTTGTCTTAATCTCATCGTAGTTAATCCTGCACACTTATCTCAACACATAGATTAGATAACAAATGACAATTGACTTCATCATCAAAATCCGAGATTCAACATCTATAGCTTATGTAAGCTCTTCAATAGATAATTTCTCAAAAATTAAAGCACTCAACACAGCCTAGCATCTCAAAAATCACATAGCACTAGTACTGGTTTTCAGTATTTGGGGAAATATTTTTCACTTATTACCTATCAATATTACAACTCACTTTTGAATTGTGCAGTAAAAGTCAAGTACAAAAAAAAAAAGTTGTCAACCAGCAAAGACATTTAGCTTAGTATGAAAAAGTTGAATTTTACCAGATAAGATGAGAAGAAAGAATACCTGGTGTATCGTAATATGCAGGTTGGTCGTAGAAAAGCATAGCCTCACGTAACCTATGGCGCTTTCCATCAGAACCTGAAAACTGGAAGGTAGTATGCACAGCATATGGTTCCAGTTTGAGTTGCTGGGGCATTGCCTGCCAGTTCATTTAAAAGAATTGTTGCATGGTCATTCACATTTATTTGGTTTAAAGAGAGAGAATACCATACAACAAACTATACAATAACCATAGTTGGATGAGCAACAATAAACTAATAGCTCCAAGAACAACAATAACAATAAAGCTGTAAGTCCCAACTATTTTGGGTCAGCTACATGGATCTTTTGTTGTCATTGAGGTCTGTAAAACTTTATATGTAAAAATTCTTGCACCACTAACATTAATTATTTTATCTTTTTTGACAATCATATCCAAACGTCTATTAATTATATGCTCACATCATTTTAAACGATTTTCTCTCATCTTATCCTCTGATAAACATTTTTAATACATAGTTATTCACGAATAAAAATATTTTTTTCTATATTTTCTAGTAAGTCCACACATCCATCTCAACATTCTTGACTACCCAATACTTGCTAGTCATAGGTGCCTAGCAAGCCAATCACGTGAGTGATGACACGTGTGACTTGACACGAAATCTTTTTACTTATTATATTTTGGCATTTATCACTTTATATTGATTATTGCATATATGCATGTATATATTGTGATGTCCTTGGATCCGTGCAATGGGAATCGGATCGTGATGAGATCACAATAATGAGACCGATTCACCTTTAAACACAGATCCTAAATAATCCCGATCATAGGTTACTCGAGAGGGACATCGTAATAACCGGACAGACTGGTGTGCTGTATACCCGTCCATATGATGGATGCAACTGGTCTCATAGCTGCTCGTGTGGGGATACTAGGGATACAGTACAGGTGCTCATTGGAAAATGAGTTCACTGATTGATCCGCTTACGGAATGCTGGATGGTTGATGATGCCTTATTGTTAGACAACAATTCCATAGTCCTAATGGTGTATCTGGTCCTTAGACTTGAGACACCAAGAATGTCTTGTATGAGTGCTTCACTCTTTGATACCAGACTTATAGGTTTGGATGTCTCAGATCTAGTATAGCTGGTAATTGAGAGTGCAGTCGACCTTACGAGAGCTATTGTGTGTCGATAGAGGTTCATCCACTCTCGGCGTCATGAGAGGAATATCTCATGTGTTCTTGCTCAGACAAATCCCTGACCAAGGTCATTCGGGTTAAGAGAGAAAGAGTTCTCCGGGAGAATCCGATTAGAGCGAGACTCGAGTAGAAACCGTATGGGTCTGACAGCACCATGCTCGATATACGGTCTCTGGGATATTAGATGGATGAGGGACTATAGGTACACGGTAACTGAGGACAGACAGGTCCAATAGATTGGATTCCCCTGTATCGTCTGGGGACTACGGCGTAGTGGCCTAGTACGCCCGTAGTCGATGAGTCGAGTGAATTATTACAAAGATAATAATTCACTAAGTTAGAAGGAGTTCTGACAGGTATGACTCACGGCCAGCTCGATATTGGGCCTAGAGGGTCACACACATATGGTAGGCATTGCGATGAGTAGAGATTCGGATATGAGATATCCGTCGAAGCCCCTGTCTTATTGGATATCCAATAAGCCCTTGAATTATTAAATCTTATAGATGAGATCCAATAAGAGCCCATGAGAGATTATTGGATAAAGATCCACTAATCTAAAAGGTTTGGGTAATTGGATGCAGATCGAATACCCACTAGGGGAGGATCCATTAGGTTTTGACATGGGTCCTCTATAAATAGAAGGGATTAAGAGCCTCATAGGCTAGAGCCTTTGCTTGTCTCTCATATTCTCCTCCCCCTCTCCACCTTAGAGCAGGCCTGGAGTTTTGAGGAGCGTCGTCGCAGCCCTGCTGTGTGGATCACCGCTAGAGAAGAGGACGCTTGACCTCCTTCACCCTCTCCTAAAGATCTGCAAGGAAATAAGGATATACGATCTCCCTAGGTAACACAATCTACTCTATACGTAGTTTTAAGTTTCGCGGATTTTACGCACCAATCTTCGCACGGCAACGAACATCTCTTTAGGAATAGGGGATTTTGTTTTCTTGTTCTTCCGCTGTGCATATGATGTCACCCCCAAGATTTCCCAATAATACTTATATCTATAAAGCATTGTGGGTCTCACAACTATCTTAGAAATTTTTTCTTTTAATCGTAAGGTATCCGATGATTGATCCAAGATACCTAAAGATTTTGCTTAAAGGGAATTCTAGTCCATCCAATTTAATTATAATCTATTATCTATTTCTCAAAACACTAAAATTATATTTTATATATTCAGTTTTGGTCCTAAATAATCTAAAACCTTTATATTCTAAAGTTTGCTTCCATAACTCAAGCTTATAATTAATTTCATTTAAGCTCTCATCAATTAAGACAATATCATCAGCAAATAATATATATCATGGAGGTCTATCATATAGACGACTAGTCAATTCTTCGATTATCAATGTGAAAAAATAGAGACTTCAACCAGATCCTTGAAGTAATCCTATGCTAATAGGAAACTCACTAGACACTCTCCCTATAGTTTTGACAATAATAACTATATTATCATATATATCTTTAATAACATCAATATAATTATCTTAAGAAACCCTATTATAGGTTTTCTCTGATTCAATAAAATTCATGTGCAAATCTTTTTTTTTCTCCCTATACTTTTTCATTAATTTTCTTAATAAACAAATAACTTCTATGATTGATCTTTCAAGTATAAAACAAAATTGATTTTCAGAGATAATTGTTTCAAACCATATCCTACTTTCAAAAACTCTTTTCCAAAGTTTCATAATATTGCTCATGATTTGAACTTCTCTAAAATTTGAACAATTTTAAATGTCACCCTTATTTTTGTAAATTGATACTAAAAACTTTTTCTCCATTTATCAGGATAACAACTCCAAGAATAATTAGAAGAAAAAGAATTGTTGCTTAGGATTTATATTATATGGTTAAAAACATAGAATAACATACCAAAAACTTTACAATAACCACAGTTGGATGAGCAAATGAATTAACGGCTACAAAGACAATCGAAAAGAACTACCTGGACAAAGTATGTGTGCCCACTGCAAAATATGCTTGCTGGCAAAAGACCGACCTTAAGAGTCCCATCATAAGCATAAAAAAGTCCACTTTCTCCTTTAAGTGGTGGTCCTAAAACATGGCGGACAAGATCATTAAAGACAACCTGGTCCCATTTCTCATCATCACCAAGAAGTAAATCTTTCCACTCCTTAGCTAGCCTCTTCGCAGAGTCAGTGGGACGCCAGTGAAACATTCCAATATTGTAGGCCGTAGTTACTACAAACAATAGAAAGGAAAAATATTAGTTAATGATCCTTGAACTATCAAAGTCAAATTTTGATGAAAGAAAACTTTAAAGAACCTTAAGAAAGGGATAAGGAAAGAAACGAAAGTGCAGATGCTCTGTATTAGCCGTACTATGTTTTGGCTTGCACTTTGCATGGCACCAAAACAAGCGCCATTTCACTACAACATGTGTCAGCCATGTGGACATATGCAAACTTAAACACTAAGTTTTCTACAGTCTAGTTTATAGGCTCCTTCATAGAACCTGACATCAGCAACATTGTTTGATATCTTTGAATAAACTTTATCACTAACAACTAAAAAAGTAACTCGGATGATATATTTGATAATACTAAGATTCACTAAACTATATAGGACCTCCTGAGTAATTTTTTGAGGTAATATTTTTTACAGGAAATACGATTCTGGGTCAAAAATTTTGTACGTGATAAGGTCCAACATTTTAGATACTAATACAAGTAACGGTACCTATACCACAATCTTATTATATCAGTACAACTTGGCATATTAAAAAAAATTCAAGAATGTTTAATATATCTGTACCAGCTAGTGTGCTTATTACTTATTACCAAGATTCATTGACATTAGAAGAAAATACCATTATGCCAGACTTCCAAACTGTCATCAGTTGTTGTTGGTCTAAGATGATCGGTTGATGTTAACAAATCTGCCTCAGGAAAACGAGCAAAATATGGAAGTGGATTCTGTTCCAAGCAAAAACACATACTAAATCATTTATAATATGAGACGAGAATAAACAGTAAAGAATGCTTTGAGTGAACTATCCAATTTAATAGATATAATTCAAGAACTGCTTGGGCCAAGCAAATCAACAAAAGAAATTTTCTTATATCCTGGTAAGTCCCAGGAAAGATTTAACTCTGGCAAAGCTTGATAAAAATTGAGAGAATTTCATTCTTATTCTAACTGCATTACATACAAGAGCAAGAATTGAGCAGAAGATATATCTTGGGCTTTGGAAAGCCAGTTTTGCCTGATACTGACATGTAATTCCATTTGAAATCATCTTGCTTCGTCAAGAGGAATCCAACATTCCAAACTAGAGCCGGTGCATTGCCCTAATTATTTTTAATCCAAAACTACAATTTACATTATTAAGAACACTTATTAAAGTGTGCATTCCGAGGAGACCTACCAAGCTACAAGAAGCTTTTGTGACAAGGCACGATATCCATAGTATTTTCTACATTCATATGTTCATCCATATCCTTACTCCGTCACTTCTTTTCACTCAGTTGAAGATTACAAGGCACGATATCCTAAAGTTTTTGCTATATCAAGATTGGTCTAAACCCTCTTGGTTATCCTAAAAGGAATTGTACATAAACATGGCAATTTGAAGTTTCTATCAAACATATTCCATATCACATTTCAAGTTATTTCTTTGTCAATTTTAATTATGTTGATATCATAAAATAGTCACAATTGGCCTGGGTGATGCTAAGTTCTTGTAGCATGGTGAAAATTTCGAGTTTCCAAAATTAGGTACCATAAATTTGGAAATGGCAAGCATATTTAAATCATTTCTCCAGTAACAATCCATTAAAAAAATGGTCTGTAATATAGAAAAGATAAGCATAGATTAAACATGCAGGCCTTATATATGGTCTGATCCCTAGAACATGTATACAGCCTCCAAGGTATAAAACTTCACATGTGCAGGAACATTTGCTTATATCAGGTTACACAAGGTTATAATGATCAAACTGTTATCAGGTGCACTAGGTGCTACATACAAAAAGGTACAAGAGAACATCTATAAGTTCAGCTAACAAAGACAGACATCAAGATCTAAATTTTAGCATATCCAGAATAAGTAAAACATGAACTATTGATGAGATCCAAGAAAGGTTATAATGTTGTGACATTCTACACCTATGGACTATCAGATCAAAAATAACAGAATTGAAACTGGTGTATACCTTTAACCAAACCATATCTGTATCACACATTAGCAACTCATAACCAAACGGTAGGAGAGCATTTATCAACAATACTTTTTCCCTTCCCATTTTGTGAAATTTGGCCGATCCCCAGCCAACATCTACTGTTATCATTTTGCTGCCCATGTCGAAAACAGGAATGCCTTTCCAATACAAAGCCTCCAATAATCTGGTATCCATAGCACCTATATCCGAAAAGAGAACTCAGATAAGTGTTATGTGAACTTTCTGTACATATGAATCTAACGTTGCTTAAGAGGTGCCTAACTTACCGACAAGAATGTTAAAAATATTAAGATCCGTTAGGTGTTTGACCCAATTCAATATAAAGTCCAGGAATGCATGGTTCCCAAATGTCACAATGATGATATTATCTTTTGCACGGTGCTTCACCATCTCCTTGGTTAGCTGAAATGACTTCAGATCAGGCATTCTCCTATCAATAGGCACATCCCATATCGCTCTTGTGAACATGTCTGAAGGCTCTCTTTGCAGCTTAGGTGTTCTAGTTACTGTCAAAAAAAAAAAAAAAAACTTTCTTAGGTTTACTCAGATTGCTACTGAAAAGGCATAAGAATTCAAAATTAGTATGTTACAACAAATCTAATAATTTTGTACTTTCTTTTGACAACAAAACAGCTTCAATAGAATTACAGCATAGCTCCTCTTCGGCCTTTCTTTTGACAACAAAACAGCTTCAATAGAATGGTGACAATCAAGGTAGAGGTAGCAGAAATTATTAATTTTGTACTAATTTAATCAAGTGCTTTTCATTTTAAATTAACAACATATATTTATCCAAGTGAAGCTTTATTGATCATAAGAGCATCTGAGACCCATTGAATAAGCAAAAAATTGGCAACTGTAGAACATTCACTCTTTAGAGTGATGCTTAGCAACAACAGGGACATTTCAGGGGAAGTGATTTCTTATTGAGCACGCAGTCAATCAAGCCACTGAAGATCCATTCATGGGTTTGCAGAAATCTACGCTTGTATTTCAACAGTATTTGTTACAGAAAAGGTAGAAGTAACTAAACGACCGTTTCCTAACATATTACGTGCCCTACAGACTTTCATCTGCAGTTGGAACTCGACTTGTAGCCAGTAGAGAAGGCAAAGTTTTTGTGATTTTTAATGCATTTACTAGACCATATATTTATTTTCTTCTTTGCCAATTCAGCATGTTGAAGAGACTCTTTAGTAACATTCCGAAGCCGTCATATCACAAAACTTAGACCGAGAGACGAACAAATTGGTGCTGAAAGCATGATACGAAGAGGGACAAAACATATCTGCGCACTTGGGAATCGAGGAGCAATGAACCATAAAAAGAAGAAAAAAAGCTATGAGCAGAATCAAGACTATCCTAATATTGCGTAACAAAGATACACACATAAAGACAGCATCGAAACAACAAGAACGCGCTAATGGAAGAAGAAAAAGAAGCAGAATTTGACCGGTTACCTATCGGCGATGGAGGAGGAGGAGATGTCGAGGGAGGAGAAGAAGACGACGAGAAGAGCGACGTTACTCCTTCGCCGACGCCGGCAGCGGGTGAGGTGTAGAAGGAGGAGAGAATGACAAGAGCAGAAAATACGACGCTGGCAACAACCGCAGCATAGATCGTCAAAAACACGGTTTTCCCGTCCGGGAAAGGATTGCGCGTCGCCATTCGAAGAAGAAAAATGCGAGAAGGTAGGTATATCAGACGCCCGAATCAATTCGCCTCCTTTCCTTACTCGTACAATCCCCGGCCCTACTCTCTCCTCCTCTCGGCGATCGCATCCATGCCTCGACTTCCGTTGTCCAAAACCCTCCACACTCGTTTTGCTTTGTCCAAAGCCCTCACAAAATCGAACACCGACAACGATATCATGTCATCTGGTGGCTTAATTTAGTGTGTATGGTGTATGAATAATATATATAGTGAGGGAATTAAACCGTCGTCGTCGTCGGTTGTTTTAGTTGGGTTCTGCTGCGGCTTAAATTTGAATGTTGCATTACAAAATTGATAGGAGCGGCATCACCAAATCTCGAGGAGATTGGGGCCCCCCTAAAATGACTCTGGTTCAACTCACCTGCATCGTAGTTACCAAATCGGACCAAACGTGGATCCTACTGATTCACTGGGACTACGTGTTCTGTAGTGTGTCATTAAAACCATTCTATACATACATGCATTTTATTTATATAATAAAACGAATACATTATTTGAAAAATATTTTATTGATATAAAATTAGTATGTGGGCATGGCATGTATGGAACTCTCGATACGCTACTCTCGTTCGGCCAACATCAACTTTACTTAAGTCCTATAGGAATGATTAGTCATGTGACGCCTTAGTTTGGTACCATGGATTTGTCACTCGACGTCCACAGATTCAATTAATGAATCATTGACAGTCGAATGATGCATGTTTTTAAATTGATTTGAACTAAAATCGAATTAAATTGAATCATTTTTTCAGAGTTACCTAATCGAATTGATTCGAAACCGATTCATCATGTTTGACTAACCTGTTAACTAATTTCTAATTTTAAATAATTTATAATATATATATATATATATATGTATAATTAAAATCGATTCAATTCAGTTTGAATCGATTAACCGAACCAAAGAAGCTACCTGAACCAAAACCGTTTGTAGCATTCAAAACCAAATCATTGATGAATCGATTTGGATCGAACCGATTTGGTTCACGTTCGGTTTCGATTCAATTCAGCTTTTCGATTCGATTTAAACAACTCTACTCTCAACATTTGTCATGATTTCTATACAATGGTCGATTATGTTCATTGAGAGGCTCTTACTTTTACTAATCATCTTTTCCATTAAAATTCTTTGAATCCACACTAAGTTAAGCATTACAGAGGCTTTTTATCGGGTATATCCCTACGTAATTAAGGTTTCAGCTTGAATCTCCCAAACACTCGACGTCTCAATTGATTCTAAATCAGACAACAAAAATCTATTATGATAATAATTAATTTACTATTTTTTAAAAAGATAATTGATAAAGGTGGGTTTTGATACGAAGGCTCTGCAATAATATAACAAGGTATTTGTCGACTAATATATAAAATTATATATCAGATAAAAATATGAATGCCCAATAAACGATTCATTATCGTTAGATTAATGAGAAAACCGACAACGATAGATAAAGCTCCGATGAAAGCTCCGATGAACCTGTGTTGGATGATGGAAAACAGACTGACAATGTCTCATGTAAGATGATAAAAGAATGAAAATATGCTAAGATAAAATGACTTCATAAATGATGATGAAAATTTAAACATAAAAACGAAAAAATATAAGAATAAAAGTGGGAGAATAAAATATAATAATAATGAACAATCAACAATCGATGATGCAGGGGAAAAAAGATTGAAGGGATGGTTAAAAGAATTGATGATCCAATTTTTTTTTATTTTGGGAGGGAGAGAAGAATTTTAAAATAAAAATATAAAATATAAAGAGAGGAATAATAAAAAAATATTTAAAAATAATAATTTAAGATTCATATGATTATATACATTTTTATCTATATTTTTTAAAAAAAATTAAAATTTTGGGGTTCAATTATAAACATAAATTTTTTTATGTCTAGGAGTACCAAAAATATTTCTTACACACAATATAATTTACATGAATCCATCTAACATTGTTAAAAATCAACTCTAGAGAATGAGCGAGGAAGAGAGAAAGAGAGAAAACATAGATATTGAAAACCTCCGGTCTAAAATTAGATATCGTTCCAAAAGTACCACATCAAGTTGTCAACTTCTTTGAGAGAGAACAAATAAACAAAGTCATACACATGATGATGATCTTTCATGACAAGCAAAAATAATATTTTAATCTGTTTACCAAGGTGGATGATCATCATGTCTAGTTCGAGGTGGTTTAGGTTTCCATCCTGGTTTTTCATCCCAGTACATGTCATAGTATATGTGGCCAGGGTCACGATTCTTCATGCAGCACCAATTTCCAACGTATCTCTTCACACGACTTCTAAATTTTGCTTCTCTTGCCTAAATCAACTCATCACGATATCATCTAGAACAAAATAGTGATATAGAGAAACAATATTTAGCCACCAATAAAAAAAGATACGATAATGCTTACCTCATCACTGAACCCTTGGAAGGCATTCGTCATGGATGAAAAGTGCAAGACTTTGATATCTTTGTACTGCGAGAATACTTGCATGTACTGTAAGACAAATTGGCAAACTATTTAGTAAAGCTTCTGAACTCTTTTAGAGTACATCAATAAAAGCTTCAAGTATCTACCTGTTTCATGGAAAAAAATACAAAATAATCAGATTCATGTGTCATGACTCTCTGATTAACAAACTATAAGACAAAAAGTAACAAAGTCCGTTAAAACACAAATATATGTTTCTAGAGCTTGTAAGGAAAAGCCGGATCTTTGCTCTGTTTTCTTGCATTGTATGAAGAGGCTTTCAAAGAACACAGAGAAAATGAAAAATGAAAAGTCTAAGGTTTAAAGTTCGAAGACTAGAATACTGAGTGGTCTGCTTTGTGACTGAACTTTGCTTAGTTGATACCATTAGAAAATGTGCTCTCACCAAATGAACAGACAATCTCATCCTACCACCATTATTATGATCTTAAACCCTTACAGAATCAAAATTTAATCATTAGACGAACGTACCATCTGTTCAGTGCTATTTCTAGGAAATTGGATGAAACCATGGCTACTTGTTTCATTGGATATATTGCATTCTTCAGAATGTGCATCACAAAGTTGAACATTAAGTAATGATTCCTTCACCTGAATCCATAATAAAAAAAGTTATTTGAATTGAAAGATATATATGAGCAGCTAAGTATTGCAAACTGATACAACAATAGCTTTACATGTTTGGGCACTGATGGATTCTGCAAGAATGAGTACTCCCTGAAATGAATTTGTGGGCCAAATACTTCTTCAGAAAGGCCGCGGAGCATGGTAGGAATCTGCAAAGGTGAATCAACTATAATTAGATGATAAAAAATGTGGCAGCAGGCATAACAATTATAACATGCAAAAACAGTTTACATGTAGTGCAAGTAGAAAAAAAACAAGCAGTGAGATGCTGTAAATATAATCAAGTATATACTTCCATTCAGACTGCAAAAGACTGTCCTTTTAAAATAACTAATTAATAATGACAACAAAGAGTAAAGAAACTTTATTCCCAACTATTATAGATGGAATTGCCAATGGATCTCCTCTTTGTTGCTATGGAAGGTATCAAGATTCTAAATAATGGTCCAATACAAGTTTCAACATTTGATCAGACCACTACGGTACTAGTATATCGAGCAGTATATTCTTTGTTACCAAATGCAAAGAAGAAATTATCCAAGCGCAAAAGCAATGTAAAAATGGATAAAGCTTAGAGATTAGAGAATACCTATTTTATCGAATCTAAAGAAGATAAAACCACACTCTATGATCAAAGAACGAACAGAAATTGGTATAAGAATCTATTGGTTGAAGGAGAATGGATGAAATGTTTTGGGAAAATATAGTACACGATCAATAAGTTGAGCATGTGCAATCAACTTAATTTGAACCGGTGAGTTAAAAATGATATGACAAACTGCAAAGTCATGGCAAATAAAATTTTATAAGATAATTTCCAGTTTCCACATGGACAAACAGACCTACCTGCAATATTAGAGCAATTGAAGGAGATTTAGTCAACATAGGTTTTCTTAGAATTTAATTGTAGCAAAGTAAATGCATATTAATATTTAAATTTCAATGCTAAGGATCAGTTCTGCTTGGGAATAACATCAAGAAAATAATTTCTAATTACTGGAATTATGGAGTATGGCATTTAGTAGACCAACTACCTCTATCCCTTCTGTAACAGGAAAGCTCATCAAGATTCAACTCTTGGCAGGCCCACAGTATAGAACAAATGCGAATGTAAAAGAAGATGCTCTTGAAATAATATGTATGTTAAAATTTTAATTGAAGAACAATATGCCCTTACTTCCGATCAAGGCTACTCTTGCCCCTATACGTGCTTTATAGTATTCCAAAAAAACCGGTGCACAAGGCTTCTGCTAATGCAGGGTTTGAAAAGAGTTAATGTATGCAACCTAATCCCTAGATCTAAAGAGGTATTTTCTTATAACTTGAACCTGGTCTTCCATGTCATCGGAGCAATCTTATTTCCATACTCAGACTCACCCTTATTCTAACTTGCCCCTCTCTAATCTAAGTTATATTTAAACTGATACAAGCCACATTAAACAATATTACCACTATCATATTCTGACCTTAAGTAATTATTATTTGTCTTTTCTCTCTCAACACCATCCTCCTACTCTGTGAGCACTCATTTCAATGTCCACTTACAGAAAACATGAATTAAGGAGACTAAAGCTCTTGTCTATCGTACTTGTTGATGATTGTCAAACATACTTGATCTTCTCATCTAATGTTGCCAAGGTCATATTTGGTATCATGAATACATATTGTTTCAACTCTCAAAAGTAAGAAATATGACAACCAAGGAAAGAACCATGTATGATAGTTTGATAGACTTAATTTCAAAAAATTCGAGTAGAAAATTTTAATTTGCTTGAGTGATTCACCAAATAGTCAAGATAGGACAATTCTTGTTCTCTATATGACCAGACTAAAGTTTGTTCAATCAATTGCCAGATCAGATGAACACCCAGTCATTTATTAAAAAAAGATCTCTAATTTTTTAGAATAAGGAATTGTTTAAACTATCTCAGTGATTGGTCAATCAATTTTTTGCATGGATCCAAATATCACCATATCCTTACAAAGTGTACCATATCAGGCCAACTGTTTAATTTTACAAAATGTGTAGTACCTTATTCTGGTGTACCAACACTTCAGCTCATACTACTGTACCAAGTGGATAATGACACAAGGCAGGTATCTGACTTTTAGTTCCTTGGCTGTTAGAGCACTTGGATATTGCATATCTTCCATCCCACCACATCTTTTCATCTGCCCATACTACTTCATCTGTTGAGAGTTCAAATTCCTCATTCCTCTTACACCATCTTTTGTTCCCATTTGTACTTGCATCAGGGAATTTAATTTCCTATGGCTCGGTCCAAACTGAATGTTATTTACCATAACATTTGTAGTTAATCTTTTACCGTAAATTTCAAACAGTATTGACTAGTCTGTGCTTGAACAGGGATGCTGAACACCCAAAATAGGGTGGTGTCCTTTGTTTATTTTCTTATTTAAGTGGCTTATTTTCCTTTAAACACCATTGCCCGATGCGTAATGGCTCACAACTCGCGAGTGTCTCTCTGCTGTCTGTCGCTCAACTGCCCTATCACCCATCTCATCCTTGATGTCTCCTCTTCAATGGACTTCCTCTTCCTATGACATCCTCTTCCTTCTTATTCTCTCTAGTATGGTTCGACTTATCGATTTGTACCAATATATCGATCGACAATCGATAATATATACCAATGTATCGATACACGGTACGGTGGGACATACGAATAGACCGGTATGTACCACCTATACTGGTCCTATATCAGACTGGCATGTACTGCCCATATCGGGCAGTATGTCACGGTATGACGAACCATGCTCCCAATGACTTCCTTCCTCCTCCCCCTCCATCCCCACCTCCCCCCATAGAATGACATTCCATGTGGCGATACATTGGAACAGACCAGACTTGTACCAATCTGTCCATAGACTAGCATGGACCCAATACCCAAAATTGAAAACCTTGTTCAAGATCATTGGAATTCCTAGATAAAACTGTGTGTGACAAGTGGCAAAATGGAACACTATGGAAATTAAGTTTACAGGATTAAGGGCTAAAAGCATATAGCCATAAACTTCGAAAACTAGCTAAACGGAAATTAGTCCATTCCCCCAAACCATAGTGATTAAATAGCAGGGAAAATCTGATTCCGTACATCATGAATGAGCAGGAAGATCCCACATTGTTCTTAGAATTTTAATAACCAAATCAATGCAGCCTAATGGAGAATGTGTAGGTACAAATAATTCAAGGAAGCCAAGAGCAACAAGATAAAATAATTCAGACCACCTAAACAATCATCTTAAAATTGAAGATGCAAGAAAATTAACTTTGATCTATTTGTAAGAACACAACTCATGCTAAAACTTTTTCCACATAGTTAAAGTCCAGGTATATGTGCTATTTGAGGGCGAGCTTTCATACAAAGATAAGGTTTGTCCCAAATGACCTACCATTTTGCTGATCCTTTGGAATTTAAACTCAATGGAAAAGAGCAAATAAAACCCATAATTTTATGATCCAAGTTAGCAAGTAAATGGCAAGAAAAGATACTGAAGGAAAATGCCCATTCATTGATAATGTTTTAGGAAACTAGCAAGAGAGTGCACACTAATCTAACAAATCTAATTACCTCAAACAAGTGGTCCATAGGGCATACAAAAGGTTGCTTGGTCAGTGTCCCTATCAAAATTCCATGATGCAAATACCACAATCTGTCAAACCGGCACCATAATCGAGGCATTACCTAAACATAGACAAGGAATATGAGTCAGAATTATTGCAACCACAGCAGTCAAGCTCGTTGAATAATAATTTCACAACAATGTCCTGTCAATTGTTAATGTGTCAATTCTGTGTGTTTTATGTTGCTAATGTATAACAAGCCTCATATTGCATACTGCAGAAGACTGCGCTCGTTGTGTGATGAGAACAAAGTTGACCTTCCATCATTATTCTATGATGGAATCAGAATCTCAAAATTAGACACAAAATTCAATTATCTGATACTCCATGAATTTTAGTTAAAGCAACACCCATTAACATTACAATTCTCGAGCAACAACTAATGAATAATAAGCTCCTTAAAAATAAGGATTTTGAGAAGTAAATGCTTCTCAGCTCAATGGCCATTTGGAATTTAATTAGATGATAAATTAATTGCACAATTTAATGAAATGTTTATCAGTATCTGCATGGACAAAAAGTTTTGCCGACATGTACATACATTGTTTTCAAAAGTGCACAATTTGTTAAAAGAGAAGGGATCTTCGAAAGATCCTATCTTCTGAAGCTATTTATTTCAAAAATCACCATACCAGAATATCAAGGAAAAAGATCCCTTTAAAGTTTAAACTATGCATATAAGATATCTTTTACAAAATCTCAGCAGGTCAAGTTTAATTTTTTAATTGGTGAAACCTCACTCACCAGTGTTCGGTTCAACAGAGAAGCAACAGCAAGTGCAGTTCTTATCTGCCTCAACTGAAACATGCAAATAAGAATGTCACTTGACCAGTTAATTCCTTGGACATCTCTCCAAATCTCAATAAAAAATGCAAACATTTTATAATATTATCTTACCTGGTAATTAACCAATGAGAAGTGTGATTGTACGGTATGTGGCCCATCCAGCAACAAACTCTTAGGAATACCAGGTTTGAATGATAAGAAACCTCCTGCAAAGACACAAACCGAGTCAGAAGGATAACAAGCATGACAACATAACATAGTTTTTGGAAGAATTAAACATAAGCGTCCAGTAACCGAGCAAGCAAGCCTGATGAGATAGACACTAGACTCTGGAATGTGTAGGGTGTGCTGAATTTTCTACCAACATTTTGTTGATTGCGATGCTCTAGTTCTTGCTCCAGACCTCAACTAAATACAGTCATACCAAAGATTGGGTATTACTGAACTTTCCAAAATGAACACCATCCAAATACATGAATCTCATAATTTTTTCGCATATTTGTGGTAGGTACAGGTACATATTTTTGGCATTTTACATCTAATTATTGTGTTTACATGTTAGTTAGAATTTCTTTGTCACCTAGAATACATACTACTTTCAATTTTTATTCGATATATGTTTCTATTTGGTATTTTTATTGTATTCTATATTAAGATCACTTCATTGTTATCAATATTGATTATACTAGGCTCATTTATATGTGAGAAAGAACCCTAAATTAAGATTTCTTTTATTTTTCTCAGATTTTTTAGTACTTTTCTAGTATCATGGTACACGCCAACATAACATGTATTGATACACTGATACAACAAGAGTCATACTAGTCTAGGCCCTGTATGCTGGTACAAACCAAAGCAATTCAGATCGAGACTTGGACTGTCGGGGTCTGATACACGGTATTGTATTCCTTGCATACTCCACATGAATCTATAGCTTATGTAAGCTTTTCAATGGATAATTTCTCAAAAATTCATCTCAAAAATCACATAGCACTAGTACTGGTTTTCAGTGTTTGGGGAAATATTTTTCACTTATTACCTATCAATATTACAACTCACTTTTGAATTGTGCAGTAAAAGTCAAGTACAAAAAAAAAGTTGTCAACCAGCAAAGACATTTAGCTTAGTATGAAAAAGTTGAATTTTACCAGATGAGATGAGAAGAAAGAATACCTGGTGTATCGTAATATGCAGGTTGGTCATAGAAAAGCATAGCCTCACGTAATCTATGGCGCTTTCCATCGGAACCTGAATATTGGAAGGTAGTATGCACAGCGTATGGTTCCAGTTTGAGTTGCTGGGGCATTGCCTGCCAGTTCATTTAAAAGAATTGTTGCATGGTCATTCACATTTATTTGGTTTAAAGGAGAGAATACCATACAACAAATTATACAATAACCATAGTTGGATAAGCAACAATGAACTAATAGTTCTAAGAACAACAACAACATCAAAGCTGTAAGTCCCAACTATTTGGGGTCAGCTACATGAATTTTTTATTGTCATTAAGATATGTAAAAATTTATATGTAAAAATTCTTGCACCACTAACATTAATTATTTCATCTCTTTTGACAACCATATCCAAATGTCTCTTAAGTACATGCTCACATCATTTTAAACGACTTTCTCTCATCTTATCCTTTGACAAACATTTTTTATACATAGTTATTCACGAATAAAAATATTTTTTTCTATATTTTCTAGTAACTCCACACATCAATCTCAGCATTCTTGACTACCTAATACTCATATTTATAAACCATTGTTGGTCTCACAACTAATAAAAATTTTCTTTTAATCTTAAAGGTATCTGATGATCACACAAGACTCCTGACACCCCTCATCATTTTAATCAACCTATTTTTACTTTATGAATAATATCTTTGTCAATCTCTCCATCCTATTGAATAATTGATCCAAGATACCTAAAGCTTTTGCTTAAAAGGAATTCTAGTCCATCTAATTTAACTATATTCTCTTATCCATTTCTAGAAGCACTAAAATTATATTTTATATATTCAGTTTTAGTCCTATATAATCTAAAACCTTTACTTTCTTAAGTTTGCCTTCATAACTCAAGTTTATAATTAATTTCAAATAGACTCTAATCAATTAAGACAATATCATCATCTAATAATATACATCAAGGAGGTCTATCATGTAGGTGACTAGTTAGTTCTTCCATTATCAATGTGAAAAAATAGGGACTTGATGCAGATCCTTGAAGTAATCCTATGCTAATAGCTATGCTAATAGGAAACTCCCTAGACACTCTCCCTATAGTTTTGACACTAGTAACTATAGTATCATATATATCTTTAATAACATCAATATAATTAGTGGATACATCGTTCTTTTCTTAAACCCACCATAATAAATCGTTAGGAACCCCATCATAGGTTTTCTTTGAGTCAATAAAATTCATATGAAAATCTTTTTTTTTCTCCCTATACTTTTTCGTTAATTATCTTAATAAATAAATAACTTCTATGATTGATCTTCCAAGTATAAAACACAATTGATTTTAGAGATATTTGTTTCAAACCTTATCCTACTTTAAATAAATCTTTTTTAAAGTTTCATAATATGAGTCATGATAATAACTCCTCTATAATTTGAACAATTTTATGTCACACTTATTTTTGTAAATTGATACTAAAAACTTTTTCTCCATTTATTAGGATAATAGCTCCAAGGACAATTAGAAAAAAAAGAATTGTTGCTTAGGATTTATATTATATGGTTAAAAACATAGAATAACATACCATAAACTTTACAATAACCACAGTTGGATGAGTAAATGAATTAACAGCTACAAAGACAATAAAAAAGAACTACCTGGACAAAGTATGTGTGCCCACTGCAAAATATGCTTGCTGGCAAAAGACCGACCTTAAGAGTCCCATCATAAGCATAAAAAAGTCCACTTTCTCCTTTAAGTGATGGTCCTAAAACTTGGTGGACAAGATCATTAAAGCCAGCCTGGTCCCATTTCTCATCATCACCCAAAAGTAAATCTTTCCACTCCTTAGCTAGCCTTTTCGCAGAGTCAGTGGGACGCCAGTGAAACATTCCAATATTGTAGGCAGTAGTTACTACAAACAATAGAAGGGAAAAATATTAGTTAATGATCCTCGAACTATCAAAGTCAAATTTTGATGAAAGAAAACTTTAAAGAAACTTAAGAAAGGGTTAAGGAAAGAAACGAAAGTGCAGATGCTCTGTATTAGCCTTACTATGTTTTGGCTTGCACTTTGCATGGCACCAAAACAAGTGCCATTTTACTACAACATGTGTCAGCCATGTGGACATATGCAAACTTAAACACTAAGTTTTCTACAGTCTAGTTTATAGGCTCCTTCATAGAACCTGACATCAGCAACATTGTTTGATATCTTTGAATAAATTTTATGACTAACAACTAAAAAAGTAACTCGGATGATATATTTGATAATACTAAGATTCACTCAACTATATAGGACCTACTGAGTAATTTTTTTAGGTTATATTTTCTACAGGAAATAAGATTCTGGGTCAAAAATTTTGTACGTGATAAGGTCCAACATTTTAGATACTAATACTACCTATACCACAATCTTATTATATCAGTACAACTTGGCATATTAAAAAAAATTCAAGAATGTTTAATATATCTGTACCAGCTAGTGTGGTTATTACTTATTACCAAGATTCATTGACATTAGTAGAAAATACCATTATGCCAGTCTTCCAAACTGTCATCAGTTGTTGTTGGTCTAAGATGATCGGTTGATGTTAACAAATCTGCCTCAGGAAAACGAGCAAAATATGGAAGTGGATTCTGTTCCAAGCAAAAACACATACTAAATCATTTATAATATGAGACGAGAATAAACAGTAAAGAATGCTTTGAGTGAACTATCCAATTTAATAGATATAATTCAAGAACTGCTTGGGCCAAGCAAATCAACAAAAGAAATTTGCTTATATCCTGGTAAGTCCCAGGAAAGATTTAACTCTGGCAAAGCTTGATAAAAATTGAGAGAATTTCATTCTTATTCTAACTGCATTACATACAAGAACAAGAATTGAGCAAAAGATATAGCTTGGGCTTTGGAAAGCCAGTTTTGCCTGATACTGACATGTAATTCCATTTGAAATCATCTTGCTTCGTCAAGAGGAATCCAACATTCCAAACTAGAGCCGGTGCATTGCCCTAATTATTTTTAATCCAAAACTACAATTTACATTATTAAGAACACTTATTAAAGTGTGCATTCCGAGGAGACCTACCAAGCTACAAGAAGCTTTTGTGACAAGGCACGATATCCAGAGTATTTTCTACATTCATATGTTCATCCATATCCTGACTCCGTCACTTCTTTTGACTTAGTTGAAGATTACAAGGCACGATATCCTAAAGTTTTTGCTATATCAAGATTGGTCTAAACCCTCTTGGTTATCTTAAAAGGAATTGTACATAAACATGGCAATTGGAAGTTTCTATCAAACATATTCCATATCACATTTCAAGTTATTTCTTTGTCAATTTTAATTATGTGGATATCATAAAATAGTCACAATTGGCCTGGGTGACGCTAAGTTCTTGTAGCATGGTGAAAATTTCGAGTTTCCAAAATTAGGTACCATAAATTTGGAAATGGCAAGCATATTTAAATCATTTCTCCAGTAACAATCCATAAAAAAAAATGGTCTGTAATATAGAAAAGATAATCATAGATTAAACATGCAGGCCTTATATATGGTCTGATCCCCAGAACATGTATACAGCCTCCAAGGTATAAAACTTCACATGTGCAGGAACATTTGCTTATATCAGGTTACACAAGGTTATAATGATCAAACTGTTATCAGGTGCACTAGGTGCTACATACAAAAAGGTACAAGAGAACATCTATAAGTTCAGCTAACAAAGACAGACATCAAGATCTAAATTTTAGCATATCCAGAATAAGTAAAACATGAACTATTGATGAGATCCAAGAAAGGTTATAAGGTTGTGACATTCTACACCTATGGACTATCAGATCAAAAATAACAGAATTGAAACTGGTGTATACCTTTAACCAAACCATATCTGTATCACACATTAGCAACTCATAACCAAACGGTAGGAGAGCATTTATCAACAATACTTTTTCCCTTCCCATTTTGTGAAATTTGGACGATCCCCAGCCAACATCTACTGTTACCATTTTGCTGCCCATGTCAAAAACAGGAATGCCTTTCCAATACAAAGCCTCCAATAATCTGATATCCATAGCACCTATATCCGAAACGAGAACTCTGATAAGTGTTATGTGAACTTTTTGTACATATGAATCTAACGTTGCTTAAGAGGTGCCTAACTTACCAACAAGAATGTTAAAAATATTAAGATCCGTTAGGTGTTTGACCCAATTCAATATAAAGTCCAGGAATGCATGGTTCCCAAATGTCACAATGATGATATTATCTTTTGCACGGTGCTTCACCATCTCCTTGGTTAGCTGAAATGACTTCAGATCAGGCAATCTCCTATCAATGGGCACATCCCATATCGCTCTTGTGAACATGTCTGAAGGCTCTCTTTGCAGCTTAGGTGTTCTAGTTACTGTCAAAAAAAAAAAAAAAACTTTCTTAGGTTTACTCAGATTGCTACAGAAAAGGCATAAGAATTCAAAATTAGTATGTTACAACAAATCTAATAAGAGCCTAACATCTAATTACAGCATAGCTCCTCTTCAGCCTTTCTTTTGACAACAAAACAACTTCAATAGAATGGTGACAATCAAGGTAGAGGTAGCAGAAATTATTAATTGTGTACTAATTTAATCGAGTGCTTTTCATTGTAAATTAACAACATATATTTATCCGAGTGAAGCTTTATTGATCAAAAGAGCATCTGAGACCCACTGAATAAGCAAAAAATTGGCAACTGTAGAACATTCACTCTTTAGAGTGATGCTTAGCAACAACAGAGACATTTCAGGGGAAGTGATTTCTTATTGAGCACGCAGTCAATCAAGCCACTGAAGATCCATTCATGGGTTCGCAGAAATCTACGCTTGTATTTCAACAGTATTTGTTACAGAAAAAGGTAGAAGTAACTAAACGACCGTTTCCTAACATATTACGTGCCCTACAGACTTTCATCTTCAGTTGGAACTCGACTTGTAGCCAGTAGAGAAGGCAAAGTTTTTGTGATTTTTAATGCATTTACTAGATCATATATTTATTTTCTTCTTTGCCAATTCAGCATGTTGAAGAGACTCTTTAGTAACATTCCGAAGCCGTCATATCACAAAACTTAGACCGAGAGACGCACAAATTGGTGCTCAAAGCATGATACGAAGAGGGACAAAACATATCTGCGCACTTGGGAATCGAGGAGCAATGAACCATAAAAAGAAGAAAAAAAGCTATGAGCAGAATCAAGACTATCCTAATATTGCGTAACAAAGATACACACATAAAGACAGCATCGAAACAACAAGAACGCGCTAATGGAAGAAGAAAAAGAAGAAGAATTTGACCGGTTACCTATCGGCGATGGAGGAGGAGGAGATGTCGAGGGAGGAGAAGAAGACGACGAGAAGAGCGACGTTACTCCTTCGCCGACGCCGGCAGCGGGTGAGGTGTAGAAGGAGGAGAGAATGACAAGAGCAGAAAATACGACGCTGGCAACAACCGCAGCATAGATCGTCAAAAACACGGTTTTCCCGTCCGGGAAAGGATTGCGCGTCGCCATTCGAAGAAGAAAAATGCGAGAAGGTAGGTATATCAGACGCCCGAATCAATTCGCCTCCTTTCCTTACTCGTACAATCCCCGGCCCTACTCTCTCCTCCTCTCGGCGATCGCATCCATGCCTCGACTTCCGTTGTCCAAAACCCTCCACACTCGTTTTGCTTTGTCCAAAGCCCTCACAAAATCGAACACCGACAACGATATCATGTCATCTGGTGGCTTAATTTAGTGTGTATGGTGTATGAATAATATATATAGTGAGGGAATTAAACCGTCGTCGTCGTCGGTTGTTTTAGTTGGGTTCTGCTGCGGCTTAAATTTGAATGTTGCATTACAAAATTGATAGGAGCGGCATCACCAAATCTCGAGGAGATTGGGGCCCCCCTAAAATGACTCTGGTTCAACTCACCTGCATCGTAGTTACCAAATCGGACCAAACGTGGATCCTACTGATTCACTGGGACTACGTGTTCTGTAGTGTGTCATTAAAACCATTCTATTCATACATGCATTTTATTTATATAATAAAACGAATACATTATTTGAAAAATATTTTATTGATATAAAATTAGTATGTGGGCATGGCATGTATGGAACTCTCTTCCGGCCAACATCATCTTTACTTGAGTTCTATAGGAATGATTAATCGTGTGGCGCCAACAGACTGATGATTTAGTTTGGTGCCATGGATTTGTCACTCGACGTTCACAGATTCAATGTATGAATCACTGATAGTCCAATGATGCATGTATTTGGTCTCGATTAACGGTGTTCAAATCGGTTTGAACTAAAACGTCAAGGGTCTAACTAAACCAAATCATTTTTTCCGAGCTACCCACTCGAACTAATTCCAAACCGATTCATCATGTTTGGCTAACCGTTTAACTAATCTTTAATTTTAAATAACTTATAATATATATATATATATATAAGTATTTCGTGATTCAATTCGGACAATAAACTCAATTAGATCGATATCTTTTAAATTAAAATTAATTCGATTCAGTTCGAATCAAAACTGTTTATAGCATTCAAAACCAAACCATTGATGAATCGATTTGGTTCAGATTTGGTTCAGGTTCAATTCGGGAACAACTCTACTCTTAACATTTGTCATAATTTTCACATAATGTTCGTTCATTGAGAGGCTCTTACTTTTGCTAATCATCTTTAACTATGAAGTTCTTTGGATCCACACTAAGCTAAGCATTAGAAAGGCTTTTTATTGGGTATACCCCTATGTAGATTAAGGTTTCAGCTTGAATCACACAAACTTTCAACTTCGCAACCTATTATGATAATAATTAATTTATTATTTTTTAAAAGATAAATGATAAAGGGGGGTTTTGATATGAAGGCTCTACAATAATATAACAAGGTATTTGTCAACTAATATAGCTAGCACCGTGATAATTGTGTATGATACATCATCGTTAGACTACTATTTAGATATTAAAAAAAAAATATCAGATAATAATATGAATGCCCAATACTTTATAAACAGATATGATTCATTATATCCGATGAGCATGAGTTGGATGCTAGAAAAACGGGCTGACGGTGTCTTATGTAAGATGGTAAAAGAATGGAATTATACTAAAATAAAATGACTTCATAAATGATGATGGACGATTAAACATAAAAACGAACAAAAAAATATAAGAATAAAAGTGGGAGAATAAAATATAATAATAATAATAATAAACAATCAACGATCGATGACGATGGAGGGAGAAAAAAGATTGAAGGGATGGTCAAAAGATTTGATGATCCAATTTTTTTTTATTTTGGGAGGGAGAGAAGATTTTTAAAATCAAATTAAAAAATATTATTATTATAAATCACCTCTACATGAGAAAAGGAGGATTCATTAGTAGGAGGTAATGAATGACCAATCACTAATAACATATATACAAAAAGTGAGTGAGAGTGAGAGAGAGAAACAAACACGATGTAGGAAATCTCATCTGTCTAAAACCTAGACATCGTCCCAAAAATGTTAAATTGAGTTATCAACTTTTTTGAGAGAAAGAATAAATAAATAAAAAGAGAAAAATTGTCTGTTAAAATCATGCAACCTGTTCAATTTTATTCCGTACAAAGAGAAGAACTTTTGAGAAAAAAATAATATTAGAAAATTCTCATTTATACGATGGATAAAGCTTTCGACAGATATAATTATGCCTGAAGTCGCACAATAGTCTTTCATGACAAGCAAATATAATATTTCAATCCCAAGGTGGATGATCATCTTCACTAGTTCGAGGCGGTTCAAGCTTCCATCCTGGTTTCTCATCCCAGTACATATCATAGTATACGTGGCCAAGGTCACGATTCTCCATGCAGCACCACTTTCCAACGTATCTCTTCACGCGACTTCTAAATTTTGCTTCCCTTGCCTAAATCAACTCATCACATTATCATCTAAAATAAAATAGTGATATAGAGAAATAATTTTTAGCCATCGATAAAAAGGGTATGATAATGCTTACCTCATCACTGAACCCTTGGAAGGCATTCGCCATGGATGAAAAGTGCAAGACTTTGATATCTTTGTACTGGGAGAATACTTGCATGTACTATAAGACAAATTGGCAAACTATTTAGTAAAGCTTCTGAACTCTTCTAGAGTACATACATCAGTAAAAGCTTCAAGTATCTACCTATTTCATGGAAATAAAATAAAATAATCAGATTCATGTGTCATGACTCTCTGATTAACTAACTATAAGACAAAAAAGTAACAAAGTCCGTTAAAACACAAATATATGTTTTAAGAGCTTGCAGGGAGAAGCAGGATCTTTGCTCTGTTTTCTTGCATTATATCAAGAGGCCTTAGAAGAACACAGAGAATATGGACAACAAGATAAAGTCTAAGGTTTAAGGTTCCAAAACTAGAATACTTAGTGGTCTGCTTTATGACTCAACTTTGCTTAGTTGATACCATTAGAAAATGTGCTCTCACCAAATGAACAACAATCTCATCCTACCACCATTATTATGATCTTAAACCTTTAAAGAATAAAAATTTAATCATTAGATGTACGTACCATCTGCTCAGTGCTATTTCTAGGAAATTGGATGAAACCATGGCTAGTTGTTTCATTGGATATATTGCATCCTTTGGAATGTGCATCACAAAGTTGAACATTAAGTAATGATTCCTTCACCTGAATCCATAATAAAAAAAAGTTATTTGAATTGAAAGATATGTATGAGCAGCTAAGTATTGCAAATTGATACAACAATATCTTTACATGTTTGGGCACTGATGGATTCTGCAGGAATGAGTACTCCCTGACATGAATTTGTGGGCCAAATTCTTCTTCAGAAAGGCCACGGACCATGGTATGAATCTGCAAAGGTGAATCAACTCTAATCATATGATTGAAAAAGTGGCAGCAGGCATATCAATTATAACATGCAAAAACAGTTCACATGCAATGGAAGAAGAAAAAAACAAGCAGTGAGAGGCTGTCAATATAATCAAGCATATACTTCCATTCATACTGCAAAAGACTGTCCTTTTAAAATAATTAATTAATAATGACAACAAAGACTAAAAATACTTTATTCCCAATAATTATAGATGGGATTGCTAATGGATCTCCTCTTTGTTGCTACGCTCGGTATCAAGATTTTCAATACTGGTCCAATACAAGTTTCAACATTTGATCAGACCACTATGGTACTGGTATATTGAGCAGTATATTCTTTGTTACCAAATGCAAAGAAGAAATTATCCAAGCGCAAAAGCAACGTAAAAATGGATAAAGCATAGAGATTAGAGAATACCTATTTTATCGAATCTAATGAAGATAAAATCACACTCTACGATCAAAGAACGAACAGAAATTGGTATCAGAATCTATTGGTTGAAGGAGAATGGATGAAATATTTCGGGAAAATATAGTACACAATCAATAAGTTGAGGATGTGCAATCAGCTTAATTTGAACCCTTGAGTTAAAAATGATATGACAAACTTCAAAATCATGGTAAATGTAATGTTATAAGATAATTTCCACATGGAATAAGAGACCTACCTGCAAAATTATAGCAATTTAAAGAGATTTAGTCAACATATGTTTTCTTAGAAGTTAATTGTAGCAAAGCAAAATATTTTTTCAATAATTACAATTTCCAATAAATTGGTTATCCTTTTAAGTCAAACGAAACTAAGGAGACAATAATGCATATTAGAATTTAAGTTTCAATGCTAAGGATCAGTTCTGTTTTGGATTAACGTCAAGAAAATAATTTTTAATTACTGGAATTATGGAGTATGATATTTAGTAGAACAACTACCTCTACCCCTTCTGTAACAGGAAAGCTCATCATGAATCGACTCTCAGCAAGCCCACATTATATAACAAATGAGAATGTAAAAGAAGATGCACTTGAAATAACTGCGTGTATGTTAAAATTTTAATTTAAGAACAATATGCCCTTACTTCCAATCAAGTCTACTCTCGCCCCTCTACTTGCTTTCTAGTATTCCAACAAAAGCTGTGCACAAGGCTTCCGCTAATGCAGGATTTGAAAAGAGTTAATGTATGCAACCTAATCCCTAGAATTAAAGAGGTATTTTCTTATAACTTGAACATGGTCTTCCATATCAATCTTATTTCTGTACCTAGACTCACACTTATTCCAACTTGCCCCTCTCTAATCTAAGTTATATTTAAACTAATACAAGCCACATTAAACAATATTACCACTATCATATTCTGACCTTAATTAATTATTATTTATTTTTTCTCTCTCAACACCATCCTTCTACTGTGCGAGCACTCATTTCAATATCCACTTATAGAAAACATGAATTAAGGAGACTAAAGCTCTTATTTATCGTACTTGTTGATGATTGTCAAACATACTTGAGCTTCTCATCTAATTTTGCCAAGGTCATATTTGGTTTCATGAATGCATATTGTTTCAACTCTCAAAAGTAAGAAAAATGACAACCAATGAAAGAACCATGTTTGATAGTCTGACTTAATTTTTAAAAATTCGAGTATAAAATTTTAACTTGCTTGAGTGATTCATCAAATAGTCAAGATAGGACAATTCTTGTTCTCCCTAAAATCAAACCAAAGTTTGTTCATCAATTGCCGGATCAGATGAATGCCCATTCATTTATTGAAAAAAAGTTCTCTTATTTTTCAGAATAGGGAATTGTTTAAACTATCTCAGTGATTGGTCAATCAATTTTCTGCATGGATCCAAATATCACAGCATATCCTTACAAAGTGTACCATATCAGGCCAACTGCTTAATTTTGCAAAATGTGTAGTACCTTATTTTGTTGACCAACACTTCAGCTCATACTACTGTACCAAGTGGGTAATGACATAAGGCAAGTGTCCAACTTTTAGTTCCTTGGCTGTTAGAGCACTTGGATGTTGCATATCTTCCATCCCGCCTCATCTCTTCATCTACCCATCCTACTTCATCTATTGAGAGTTAAAATTCCCCATTCCTCTTGCATCATCTTTTGTTCCCATGTACTTATATCAAGGAATTTAATTTCCAATGGATCTATCTGAACTGACCATTATTTATCATGACATTTGTACTTAATCTTTTACCGTAAATTTCAGACAGTATTGACCAGTCTGTGCTTGAACCGGGATGCTGAACACCCAAAAGAGGGTGGTGTCCTCTGTTTATTTTCTTATTCAAGTGGCTGTTTTTTCTTTAAACACCATTGCCTGATGCATTATGGCTCACAACTCGCGAGTGTCTCTTTACTGTTTGTCGCTCAACTGCCCTGCCACCCGCCTCATATTTGATGTCTCCTCCTCTTCCATGGACTTCCTCTTCCTTCTTCCTTCTTTTATCTTATTTTCCATAGTATGATTCGTCTTCTCAGTCCATACCGGTGTATCGATCGGTCGTCGGTATAGTATGTATTGATATATCGACACATGGTATGGTGGGACATATTGATAGATCGGTATGTATCGTCTATACCAGTCTTCTATCGGACCAGTATGTACTGCTCATACCGGCAATACGCCACGGTACAATGAACCTTGTTTCTTACCACTTCCTCCTTCCCCTCCTTCCCCACCTCCCCCAATAGAATGGCATTCCGTGTGTCTCCATATGTTGCAACAGACCAGACTAGTACCAATCTGTCCATAGAATAGCATGGCCCAATACCCAAAATTGAAAACCTTCTTTAAGATCATTAGAATTCCAAGATAAATTTGTGCATGGCAAAACAGAACACTACGAAAATTAAGTTTACAGTATTAAAGGCTTAAAGCATATAGCCATAAACTTCGAAAACTGCCTAAAAGGAAAGAGTCTATTCACCCATACCATAGTGATTCATTAGCAGGTAAAATCTGATTCCATACATCATGAATGAGCAAGAAGATCCCACATTGTTCCGAGTATTTTAATAACCATATCAATGCATAAATGGAGAATGTGCAGGTACAAATAATTCAAGTAAGCCAGGAGCAACATGATAAAATAATTCAGACCACCTAAAAAATCATCTTAAAATTGAAGATGCAAGAAAATTAACTTTGGTCTATTTGTAAGGACAAAACTCATACTAAGACCTTTTCTCATAGTTAAAGTCCTGGTCTATGTACTATTTGAGCCTTGAGGGCGAGTTTCATACAATTATAAGGTTCATCCCAAATGACTTACCATTTTGCTGATCCTTCAGAATGTTGAACTCAATGGAAAAGAGCAAATAGAACCCATAATTTTATGATCCAAGTTAGCAAGTAAATGGCAAGGACAGATAATGAAGGATAATGCCCATCCATGGATAATGTGTTAGGAAACTAGCAAGAGAGTGCACAATCTACATACTAATCTAAAATTCTAATTACCTCAAACAACTGGTCCATCGGGCATACAAAAGGTTGCTTGGTCATTGTCCCCTCCAAAATTCCAGGATGTGCAAACCACATTCTTTCAAACCTGCACCATAATCGAGGCATTACCTAAACATAGACAAGGAATATGAGTCAGAATTATTGCAACCACAGCAGTCAAGCACATTGAATAATAATTTCACAACAATGTCCCGTCAACTGTTAATGTGTCAATTCTGTGTTTTATGTTCCTAAAGTGTAACAAGCCTCATATCGCATACTGCAGAAGACTAAGCTCATTGTTCTGATGAGAACAAAGTTGATGTTCCATCATTATTCTATGCTGGAATCAGGATCTCAAAAATTAGACACAAAGTTCAAGTATTTAATACTCCATGAATTTCCAGGAAGCAACTCACGTTAACATTATAATTCTCGAGCAACAACTAATGAATAATAAACTCCATAAAAAAAAGGTTTTTGAGAAGTAAATGGTTCTCAGCTCAATGGCCATTTGGAATTTGATTAGATGATAAATTAATTGCACAATTTAATGAAATGTTTATCAGCATCTGCATGGACAAAAAGTTTTGCCAACATGTGCATCCATTGTTTTCAAAAGAGCACAATTTGTGAAAAGAGAAGGGATCTTTGAAATATCCTATCTTCTGAAGCTATTTATTTCAAAAATCACCATACCAGAATATCAAGGAAAAAGATCCCTTTAAAGTTTAAACTATGCATATAAGATATATTTTATAAAATCTCAGCTGGTCAAGTTTAATTTTTTAATTGGTGAAGCCTCACTCACCAGTGTTCGGTTCAACAGAGAAGCAACAGCAAGTGCAGTCCTTATCTGCCTCAACTGAAACATGCAAATAAGAATGTCACTTGACCAGTTAATTACTTGGACATCTCTCCAAATCTCAATAAGAAATGCCAACATTTTGTAACATTATCTTACCTGGTAATTAACCAATGAGAAGTGTGATTGTAAGGTATGTGGCCCATCCAGCAACAAACTCTTAGGAATACCAGGTTTGAATGATAAGAAACCTCCTGCAAAGACGCAAACCGAGTCAGAAGGATAACAAGCATGACAACATAACATAGTTTTTGGAAGAATTAAACATAAGAGTCCAGTGGGCAAGCAAGTAAGCCTGATGAGATAGACACTAGACTCTGGGATGTGTGGGGTGTGCTGAATTTTCTATCATCATTTCGTTGAGTGTGATGCTCTAGTTCTTGCTCCAGACCTCAACTAAATACAGTCATACCAAAGATTAGGTATTACAGAACTTTCCAAAATGAACACTGTCCATATATATGAATCCCATAGATTTCTGGCATATTCGTGTTAGGTACAGCCGTACAGCGATATATTTTTAGCATTTTACATCTAATTATTGTGTTTACATGTTAGAATTTCTTTCTCACCTTCTCGTTGTATGTATTCTTTATATACTACTTTCAATTTTTATTCGATATATTTTTCGATTTGATATTTTTATTGTATTCTATCTTAACATCACTTTATTGTTATCAATATTGATTACACTAGGCTCACTTGTATGTGAGAAAGAACCCTAAATTAAGTTTTTTTTATTGATTTTTTAGTACTTTTCTAGTATCATGGTACATGTCGACATAACATGTATTGATAGGCTGATACAGACAAGAGTCAAACTAGTCCAGGCATTGTATGCTGGTACAAACCAAACCAATTCAAATCGAGACTTGGACTGGTAGGGTCCGATACATAGTATTGTATTCCTTGCATACTCCATATGTAAGTTTTTTAATAGATAATTTCTCAAAAATTAAAGCGCTCGACACAGCCTAGCATCTCAAAAATCACATAGCACTAGTCCTGGTTTTCAGTATTTGGGGAAATATTTCACTTATTACCTATCAATATTACAACTCACTTTTGAATTGTGCAGCAAAAGTCAAGTACCAAAAAAAAAAGTTGTCAACCAGCGAAGACATTTAGCTTAGTACGAAAAAGATGAATTTTATCAAATGAGATGAGAAGAAAGAATACCTGGTGTATCATAATATGCAGGTTGGTCATAGAAAAGCATAGCCTCACGTAACCTATGGCGCTTTGCATTAGAATCTACAAACTGGAAGGTAGCATGCACAGCATATGGTTCCAGTTTGAGCTGCTGGGGCATTGACTGCTAGTTCATTTAAAAGAATTGTTGCATGGTCATTCACATTTATTTGGTTTAAAGAGAGAGAATACCATACAACAAACCAAGGTTTGCCGTACCGGACTGTACCGCCCGGTACGGGCGGTACGTACCGGTCCGACAGGCCAGCGGTACGCGGACCGCTCCGTACCGTACCGACACTGTAGCAGTGTACAGTACAACTGTAGCAGTGTACAGTAATACTGTAGCATGTACAGTGCTCGGTACACGTGAGTGTACCGCTCGGTACACCTGGGTGTACCGAGCGGTATACCGTACCGTACCGGTACCGAGCCCGGGTCGAAACGCCGGTACGGTACGGTACGGCGAACCTTGCAACAAACTATACAATAACCACAATTGGATGAGCAACAATAAACTAATAACTCCAAGATCAACAACAATAACAACAAAACCGTAAGTCCCAACTATTTGAGGTCGACCACATGAATCTTTTACTGCTATTGAGATATGTAAAAAGTCATATATTTAGTTAAGTTCATAGTACTTCAATCTTTATTCATAGTTTCTGTTAAAGTCTTTTTAGGTCTTCCTCTACCCCTTCTCGTACCACTAACATTAATTATTTAATTTATTTTGACGATCATATCCAGATGTCTTCTAAGCATATGCTTATACTATCTTAAACGATTTTCTCTCATTTTATCTTTTATCGAGACGATACCAAATTGTTCACAAATAAGAGTATATTTTTTTCTATATTTCCTAATAACTTCACACATCCATCTCAACATTCCCATCTCGGCAACACAAACTTGTTGTATATGTTGTTTTAAAACTGTCCAACACTCTATCTATAAAGCATTGTTGGTCACACAATTGTCTTATAATTTTTTTTCTTTTAATCTCAGAGGTATCCAATAATCACATATTTAGCCATCCTATTTTTATTCTACGAATATCTCCATTAATCTCTTCATCAAATTGAATAATTGATCCAAGATACCTAAAACTTTTACTTAAACAGAATTCTAGTCCATCAAATTTAACTATATTTTCTTGTCTATCACTAAAATTATATTTTAAATATTAAGTTTTAGTTCTACTTAATCTAAAACCTTTAATTTCTAAAACTCGCTTCTATAGCTCAAGTTTATAATTAATTTCACTTTGGCTCTTATCAATTAAGACAATATCATAAGCAAATAATATACATCAGGAATATTTATCATGTAAATGACTAGTCAGTTTATCCATTATCAATATGAGATGATAAAGACTTATTACGGATCCTTGATGTAATCCTATGCTAATAGGAAACTCAATAGATACTCTCACTATAGTTCTAACACTAGTAACTATATTATCATATGTAACTTTAATAACATCAATATAATTAGTGGATATATATTTCTTTTCAAAAACCCAACATAATAAATCTTTATGAATTCTATAATAGGCTTTCTCTAAGTAAATAAAAATTATATGCAAATCTTTCTTTTCTCCCTAGGTTTTCTCATTAATTATCTTAATAAATAAATAGCTTATAAGGTTGATCTTCTAGGTATAAAATCAAATTGATTTTCAGAGATATTTGTTTCAAACCTTAACCTACTTTCGATAAATTTTTCCCAAAGTTTCGTAATATGACACATGATTTTAATTATTTTATAATTTAAATAAATTTATATGTCACCCTTATTTTTGTAAATTAATACTAAAAAAAATTCTTTCTCCATTTATCAGGATAACAGTTCCAAGAACAATCAGAAGAAAAAGAATTATTGCTTAGGATTCATATTGTATGATTAAAAACATAGAATAACATAGGGCATACTATACCATAACCAACAATCAAAAGGAACTACCTGGACAAAGTATGTGTGCCCACTGCAAAATATACTTGCTGGCAAAATACCCAGCTTAAGGGTCCCATTGTAAGCATAAAAAAGTCCGCTTTCTCCTTCAAGTGATGGTCCTAAATCTTGGCGGACAAGATCATTAAAGGCAGCCTGGTCCCATTTCTTGTCATCACCTAAAAGTATATCTTTCCACTCCTTAGCTAGTCTTTTCGCAGAATCAGTGGGACGCCAATGAAACATCCCAATATTGTAGGCATCATAGACTACACACAATAGAAGGGGAAAATATTAGTTAATGATCCTCGAACTATCAAAGTCAAATTTTGATTAAAGAAAACTTTAAAGAACTTTAAGAAAGGGTTAAGGAAAGAAAAGAAAGTGCAGATGCTCTGTATTAGCCTTACTATGTTTTGGCTTCCACTTTGCATGGCACCAAGACATGTGCCATTTCACTACATGTGTCAGCCATGTGGACATATGCAAACTTAAACACCAAGTTTTCTACAGTCTAGTTTATAGGTTCCTTCACAGAACCTGACAACAGCAACATTGTTGGATATCTTTGAATAACCTTTATCACTAACAATTAATAAAGTAACTAAGATGATATATTTGATAATACTAACAAAGACTCACTTGACTGTGAAATGAGTCATAAACAGAATGTCAGTTTTATTACTTTTGCCCAATTATAAAGGACCTACCAAGTAATTTATTGAGATCAGTTTTGCTACAGGAAATAAGAATTTAAAATTTTTTTATACATAATAATGTCCAACATTTTAGATACTAATACAAGTAATGGTACCTATACCGGAATCTTATTATACCAGTACAACTTGGCATATTAAAAAAAAAATCAAGAATGTTTAACATATCTGTACCAGCTAGTGTGGTTATTATTTATTACTAAGATTTATTGACATTAGTAGAAAATACCATTCTGCCAGACTTCCAAACTGTCATCAGTTGTTGTTGGTCTAAGCTGATCGCTTGATGTTAATATATCTGCTTCAGGAAAACGAGCAAAATATGGAAGTGGGTTCTGCTCGAAGCAAAAAACACATACTAAATCATTTACAATATGAAACGAGAAAAAACAGTAAAGAATGCTCTGAGGGAACTATCCAATTCAATAGATATAATTCAAGGACCGGTTGGGCCATGCAAATCAACAAAAGAAATTTGCTTATATCCTGTTAAGTCCCAGGAAAGATTTAATTCTACCAAAGCTTGATAAACATTGAGAGAATTACATTCTTATTCTAACTGTATTACAGACAAGAACAAGAATTGAGCAAAAGATATAGATTGGGCTTTGGAAAGCCAGTTTTCCTGATATTGACATGTAATTCCATTTGAAATCATCTTGCATCCTCTAGAGGAATCCAACATTCCAAACTAGAAATGGTGCATTGCACTAATTATTTTTAATCCAAAACTACAATTTGCATTACTAAGGACACCTATTAAAGTGTTTATTTGGAGGAGACCTACCATCCTACAAGAAGCTTTTGTGACGTAGACAAGGTGCACATTCCATAGTATTTTCTACGTTGATATGTTTATTCATATCCTTACTCCGTCACTTCTTTTCACTCGGTTGAAGATTAAAAGGCACGACATCTTATTGTTTTTGCTATATCAAAATTGGTCTAAACCCTATTGGTTATCTTAAAAGGAATTGTACATATACATGGTAATTTGAAGCTTCTATCAAACATATTCCATATCACATTTCAAGTTATTTCTAACTTTATCAATTTTAATTATGTTAATATCATAAAATAGTCAGAATTGGCCTGGATAACGCTAATTTCTTGTAGCATGGTGAAGATTTCATGTTTCCAAAATTAACTACCATAAATTTGGAAATGGAAAGCATATTTATATATGAAAATGGTCTGTAATATAGAAAAGATAAGTATAGATTAAACATGCAGGACTTATATATGGTCTGAACCCCAGAACACATATACAGTCTCCAAGGTATAAAACTTCACATGTGCAGGAACATTTGCTTATATTAGGTTGCACAAGGTTATAATGGTGAAACTATTATCAGGTGCACTAGGTGCTACATACAAGAAGGTAAAAGAGAACATCTATTAGTTCATCTGACAAAGAGAGACATCAAAATCTAAATTTTAGCATAAGCAGAATAAGTAAAACATGAACTATTGATGAGATCCAAGAAAGGTTATAATGTTGTGACATTCTACACCTATGGACTATCAGATCAAAAATAACAGAATTGAAACTGGTGTATACCTTTAACCAAACAGTATCTGTATCACACAATATGAACTCATAGCCAAAAGGTAGGAAAGCATTTATCAACAATGCTTTGTCCCTTCCCAGTTTGTGAAATTTGGACGATCCCCAGCCAATATCTTCTGCTATCATTTTGCTGCCCATGTCAAAAACAGGAATGCCTTTCCAATACAAAGCCTCCAATAATTTGGTATCCATAGCACCTATATCCAAAAAGACAACTCAGATAAGTGTTATGTGAACTTTTTGTACATATGAATCTAAGGTTGCTTATGAGGTGCCTGACTTACCAACAAGAATGTTAAAAAGATTAAGATCTGTTAGGTGTTTGACCCAATTCAAAATAAAGTCCAGGAATGCATGGTTCCCAAATGTCACAAAGATGATATTATCTTTCGCACGGTGCTTCACCATCTCCTTGGTTAGCTGAAATAACTTTAGATCAGGCATTTTACTGTCAACAGGCACATCCCATACGGCTCTTGTGAACATGTCTAAAGGCTCTCTTTGCAGCTTTAGTGTTCTAGTTACTGTCAAAAAAAAAAAAATTTCTTAGGTTTCCTCAGATTGCTACCGAAATCCAAAAAAGCAAAAGAATTCAAAATTAGTATGTTAAGACAAATCTAATAAGAGCCTAACATCTAATTACAGCATAGCTCCTCTTCAACCTTTCTTTTGACAACAAAACAGCTTCAATAGAATGGTGACAATCAAAGTAGAGGTAGCAGAAATTATTAATTTTGTACTAATTTAATCAAGTGCTTGCCATTGTAAATTAACAACATATATTTATCCAAGTGAAGCTTTATTGATCATAATAGCATCTGAGCTCCATTGAATAAGCAAAAAATGCCAACTGTAGAGTATTCACTCTTTAGAGTGATGCTTAGCAACAACAGGGACATTGCAGGGGACGTGATTTCTTATTGAGTACGTATTCAATAAAGCCACTGAAGATCCATTCATGGGTTCGCAGAAACCTATGCTTGTATTTCAACAGCATTTGTTACAGAAAAGGTAGAAGTAACTAAACGACCGTTTCCTAACATATTACATGCCCTACAGACTTTCATCTTCGGTTGGAACTACACTTGAAACCAGTGGTGAAGGTACAGTTTTTGTGATTTTTGATGCCTTTACTAGGCCATATATTTATTTTCTTCTCTGCCAATTCAGCATGCTGAAGAGACCCTTTAGTAACATTCCAAAGCCGTCATATCGCGAAACTTAGACCGAGAGACGAACAAATTGGTGTTCAAAGCATGATATGAAGAGGGACAATACAGATCTGGGCGCCTCGGAATCGAGGATCAATGAACCGGAAAAAGAAGAAAAGCTATGAGCAGAAGAGGTTGACCCTGAGCAGAACCAAGACTATCCTAATATTGCGTAACAAAGATACATGCATAAAGACAGCATCGAAACAACAAGAATGTTCTAATTGAAGAAGAGAAGAAAAAGAAGAAGAATTTGACTGGTTACCGTTCGGCGACGGAGAAGGAAGTGGAGGAGATGTCGAGGGAGGAGAAGACGACGAGAAGAACGATGTTCCGACAAGGTGTATGGATTTTCCGTTTCCTCCGTCGCCAGTGCCGGCAGTGGGTGAGGAAGTGTAGACCGAGGAGAGAATGAGAAGAGTAGAGAAGATGATGCCAGCAAAAGCCGCAGCATAGACCGCCAAAAGCACGGTTTTCCCCTCTGCGAGCGGATTGCACGTCGCCGTTCGAAGAGGAAGAATGCGTGAAGGTAGGTAGATCAGACGCCTTAATTTCTCATCTGGTCGCCTCCTTTTCTTACTCGTACAATCCCCCGCCCGACTCTCTCGTCTCTCGGCGACGGCATCCATGCCTTGTCCTCCGTTGTCGAACAACACGGTGGGATAACGATATGCGTTTCGCCTTTACACTGTTATTGTCTGCAACGGCACTAAACGCTCGACGCTCGTTTCGCTTCGTCGGAAGCCCTCACAAAATCGAACA